>NC_045788.1:117870446-118511816 GCF_009873245.2 Balaenoptera musculus
TGCTATTTTATTATTGCTATTCTCTTTAATTGGAATGCTCCTATTGTGTAACCAGGAAGAGTTCTTTCAACCCGGGAATATTTGCTTCAAATAGTATAGAAATGTTTGTTTGTCTCTTTCTTTATTATTGTCATTTTCCTAAAATATCAACTTTGACTAATAATTATATACAGGCTTTGTTCTTATCTGGGTGTCAACAGTAATTGGAATCCATATCCATAACCTACCTTGCAATCATGCTGCAAAAGGCCAAATAAATTCCTGCTGAGTGTGTTACTTGTTAAATTTAGTGCATTACATTCAGGGTAATGAATAAAAGCAGTGGGCCGTTACCTTCTGGCTGGCTGAGGAAGGCTGGAACAGCCAGACTCCCCTGAGGCTTTGAGCCAGCTTAAAACGGTGACAGGCAGAATCAAGGGAGTCCCAGAGCATCACAGTTTGTCTCCCTTAATTTCCTCTTCTGTAGAGACTCAGAAGGCTGCAGGAAGGTGAGGTCGTCTTAGCCGTTAATTCACCACACTTTCATAAGACGCTGCATGCTCTGGTTTCATTAACAAGCAAATACAGTTTAGATAGTTACATATTTACCTTCAGCAGAGAGATGAAAATACCATTGAACATATATTAGTAGCTATGCCTCCATGCAGTTTACTTTGTGTATCTACATATGTCTTCTGTGTATTCATTTTTGTATGTTAAATATGCCCATAGGTATTTTAATATGAGTGAATAACCAATTAAGCAAGCTCCATAGAGATAATGTACTTATTTCCATCTCCTATTTATTGAACATACATAAGCAGGTACTGAAAAAATGACTACCACATTCTTAAGCCTACATGTAGCTCTTTCTTAATAGATATATTCTTCATATGAAAAAATTCTTTCTTAAACTATAATATCATAAAATTTAACATATACTGTAAATGCACAAATGCAAGGATGTTAGAGCAATGTGGTCTATGTTCTCAGTAAACTTTTATTTTTAATAACTGAAACCCAGTCTTGATTCTTCCAGCGAATAATTGTTATACACTATGTTTTGTGCCAAAGCCAGGTGACTCCCTTAGTCTTTTGAATTATTCTGAATGTTAATATCCATCTAGAAACAACTAAATTCTCAAAGAAAGAAGGAAAAAATAATTTGTATGAAATGACTACTTATATTATTCTTGAATGTCTTGGAAATTTTAGTGTAGAGTGTCCTTTGCTATCCATGATAGAGCATCTGGTTCCAAATAACATGGTGTATCTCATTAGAGAGATATTAGATCTAATTATGCAACATATAAGTGAGATCATTATAGTAACATTATCTCAATGAGGGAAGTAAGCACATGTGAAACCTAACACTCTGCTGCTTGAAAGAATTTTTGAAAGCAAATTTAAGGAATTAATGTACATTAAAAGATGTTGAAAACCAGTCATGAATCTTTGACATGTAATGGAAAAATATAATAGAATGATAGGTACCCTGATTAATTCTGCTGGAGATAAAAACAAATTTCCTGGGCAAATACTATGTTTTAATACAAATTATTTTCTAAACAAGATAAAACAAAAAGATGGTAGAGGAGACATAGCTTTTGTTATTTTGTGTTTATTCTATTGCTTTTTTGTTTTTTGCACTCTACTGTTTTAGAGATCCTCAAACCTTAGAGTGTAACAGAATCACAGAGGAGGCGTGTTAAAACACACTTTGGCCCCATCCTCAGAGTTTCTGATGCAGTAGGGCTGGGCGGAGTCTGAGAATTTGCATTTCTAAAATTCCCAAATATGCTGATGGTGCTCCTCCAGGGGTCCCATTTGAGAACCACTGGACTATATGAAAGTCACTATAGAAGGCATTTCATTCACATTATCTTCTTGATTATTTTTCAGTAAGATGAGAGTCCAAGGATCTTATATTCTGCTCAGTATTTTTCAATCAAGCTGTATATCTTGGGAAATCCAGATTCTATTACAAAGAAAACATTCTTAAAATATAATTAAGGCTGCTGTCTGACAAGTGCATTGGGCATATTTTTAACAGCATATTTTTTTAATAAATTTATATATTTATTTATTTTTGGCTGCATTGGGTCTTCGTTGCTGCGTGCAGGCTTTCTTTTTAGTTGCAGTGAGCGGGGCCTACTCTTCATTGTGGTGCGCAGGCTTCTCATTACGGTGGCTTCTTTTGTTGCGGAGCACGGGCTCTAGGCGCACAGGCTTCAGTAGTTGTGGCGTGTGGGCTTCAGTAGTTGTGGCTCGTGGGCTCTAGAGCGCAGGCTCAGTAGTTGTGGCACACGGGCTTAGTTGCTCCACGGCATGTGGGATCTTCCCAGACCAGGGCTTCAACCCGTGTCCCCTGCATTGATAGGTGGATTCTCAACCACTGTGCCACCAGGGAAGCCCTAACAACATATTTCTAAACAACGACACAAACAAAAAAATGAATAGATATTACCTAGCAGTGAATAGACCAAAAATAATGAGAAGTTATAGCTCCATGAAGCTAATTTAACTCACTCTTATCTGTAGATGTTTTCACTTTCCTAAGATATCTGAGTATGTTAACTATTAAATTGATCGATTCTAATGTACAGCATGGTGACTACAGTTAATAATACTGTGTCATATACTTGATTTACTAAGAGTGTAGATCTTAACTGTTCTCATTACATACAAAAAAAACTGGTAAATATATGAGGTGATGAATGTGTTCATTAACCAGATAGTAGTAATAATTTCTCAAGGTATATGTATATCAAATCATCACATTGTACACTTTACATATTTACAGTTTTATTTGTCAATTATACCTCAATAAAGCTGGAAGAAAAAATAACAAATAAATTGATTGATGCTGTCAAACAAATTTTAAATTTAAAAAAGTAACAATAAAATAAAGATTGTCATCTTATATAAAACAGCTAATTGGCTCTTTCCCTTGTAAAGTAATGCTAACTATAGCTTGAACAGTTCTGCTAAAATATTACCTATCAATGTGTTTAGGAAGATGTATATATAAAATACCACCAAAAGTTTGCATGGATTTTGTTTTTGTTTGTTTGTTTTTTCTGTTTCTTATCTCAAGTCAAGCATTATATTAGTTATGGTAACAATGTTCAAAAGACATTTCCAGAGGGACTATTTCCTTGACTCTACTCAGGCAGCCTTCAAAATAAAATAATCTGGCCCATATTCTGAACTCAAATATCTGAGGCTTGTAAAATTAGGAAACATCTATGTGGTAATCTGCCTAAAAATAACGGAAAAGATTGTAGGACCTCAATGTCAGGGCTGTAACTTCGATTTTTTTTGTGTGTGTGTGTGTGGAATAGAGCCCAAACCAAATTTTGAAACAAAACTCTTAATTTTTAAAAAGTGGGTTATAGTCTGTTTTTCCATGTTGGTTTTAACTGAGCTGTATGATCAACTCTGAGGAACCCTTTTGTTGTCTCCCCTCTTACCCCAAAATACAGCTGGACTCTCCATTCATCTGCATGTTAAAAATGATGAAACAGTTATTGCAATGATACAAGTGCTTTTTTATCATTTTGATGTGATTATCCTATTCCAGAACAAAGTTCTGTTTCCCAGGATCACTTTTAAGTGTCCAATAAAGCTTGGGTTGTGTTATATCCACAGGCAAAACTGGACTGAGTGTTCAGATTCCATTAAGTCTCTTATATTCTTATTCTTGGCTGCATTCTGTAGTCACATGAGAAGCTTTAGAAAATACTGACAGCTGGGTCTCAACCAGAGTGATTTGGATTTAATTGATCTGGTGAGTAGCTAGGTCATTAAGATCTTTTAAGAATCTCCCCATGTTATTACAATGTGTAGCCAAGTTTGAGACCAATGTTTACTTACAGGTGAATCCATTAAAAGGGCTAATGACAATGAAGTTAGTGTAGGCACCTCACATTCCAAGAGTCTGAGCACATGGGAAATAGTAAAGTGTTCATCCCATTTGTATGGATTTGTGTGTTGCCTGTGTTTTTGACCATGGCAGAGATGGGGTTATCAAGGTGAAATCCACTCTATGGAATTACCATAATCTTGGTGGTAACATGGTTCTGGTAACATGCACTTACAGAAGCAATGTTTATTATGCGGGTTTAAATTTTACTTGTTCGGGTTCTTATCTTCTCTCCCCTGTTCTACCGTGTTAGTTCCTTAACCAGAATTCCTGAGAGTACGTGATGTTCCAGTCGTTGTGCAGGGATAAGAATACAGCAGTGAAGGAACATAAAGGTAAGATTATACAATTGTTGGTAATATGCTTTTCAGAAAACTGAGTGAAAATGTGAAAACCATTGGCAGAATAAAGTACTTAAATGTTTTTTAAAATTAAACAACAATGAGTTGGTATTAAAATATAGATTATATTGACAAAAATTAGAAAGATAAATGTGGGCATGGGAGTGGAAGGAAGAGTGGGAGGATTATAAAAGGGAACATGTAGCAAGATTTTCATCTTAGCAGGGAGTAGCCAACTATTTTGCTTCATTCTTGGCTTTGATAATGACACAAGTATAAGGTATGAAGAATGTATGTGGACATTTTAAGGGAAATATAAAATAATGTAAAACATAAACATGATGTATAACTACCAAATCACTACAGAAGAATTGCATCATTTATTTTTTTTTTAAAGATTTTTTTGATGTGGACCATTTTAAAGTCTTTATTGAATTTGTTACAATGTTTTTTCTGTTTTCTGTTTTGGTATTTTGGTGGTGAGGCATGTGGAATCTTAGCTCCCTGACCAGGGATCGAACTGCACCCCCTGCGTTGGAAGGGGAAGTCTTAACCACTGGACTGCCAGGGAAGTCCCAAATTGCATCATTTAAATAACTAAAATTAAGGAAATAAAAGGGAAAGTTAATAACTGATATCTATAAATACCTCTACCCTACAAACAGAAACTACACTTTTTTTTCAAGCATTTGTGCCTTATTTACCAAAATAGGTCAGTATTATTCAAGAACAAATAAATGATAAATAAGAGAAATCACAGAAATAACATATGGTCACAATTATACAGTGCTAAAAAATAAAACTATCCTCCCAAATACTAAAAACAAACAATAAAACAAAAACAACATTAAATAAACACACCATTTGCCTAAGTAACTGTTGGGACAAATTAAAAAATAAAATCATAGCTGTAGACATTAGAGATCTACTAACATTATAGCACAATGTTTCAGCAGAGGTGTATTACCAAAGCTGTTCTAAGAGACAGATTCATAAGCTTTAGCCTTTCTACATTAAAAATAAATGTAAATGAATCAAATATTTACCTAAAGAACTTAAGTAGACTGCAATAAACCAAAGAGACAAAGGTTAGGAACAGAAGCAACACAAATTTAATTGAATTAGAGAAATGTAAAATCAACAAGTGAATTAGAACTGAATCTTTTTTTCTAAGGAAAAATCCATTTAATTTTATGCAAAGAGTAAAAAGAAAAAATAATAAATTAGAAATGAGAAAGAGAATACAAAAATAGGAAATGAAAAAAAAATGTAGAGGGTAATCTTGTTCAAGAAGGTAATTGCAATTTTCTTGATGAAGTACTAGCAAATATAATTTGCACAGAGTATTAAAATAATACCCAGTAATCCATCAATACTTCCATTTACCTTACCATATATAGATGATTTAATGACTAATTTTTAATATTGGTCATATAACAACAGTATGTTTCTCCATATATCCAAGTTTTCTTATAGGACCCATAAATATGTTCTAAGTGTATTTCTTACAATTGTATATTTTTGTGCAAATTTGAATCAGAATTTTTTCCATTATATTTTCACCTGGTTATCTCTGGACTAGAAGAGTCACAAAATTCCATACACACAACAATTTGGATGTAAAGAGAAAATATAGCACCCATAATCTAGTCTTTCTCTCAAATAAACATCCAAAATTTGTCAGTAAAACAAAGTGTTCAATCTCTTTAAATCTACTTTGATCTGCTATGTTAGAAAATGCTTGATCTCTCAGTAATGTATTTCCCCCTCCCCAGGATCTCTTCCTAAATGCTGCTTGGGAATTGCAAGCGCATTAAAGTTCTAGTTCTGCTACTTAGCAGAATATGAATTCCAGTTTCGGCTCAGATAAAGGGACATATTAAAAAAAGTCAACATTTTTTATCAAAATCATTAAATTTTGTGGAGGGTTTTTGAAACTTCTTTATTTATATACTTTTGTTTCATTCTATGTAATTTTTATAAAATACCTCTTTTTAATTCTTTTACTTTTAGCAGATATGATACATTTTTGAGAAATAACAATAATTTCTAGAGACCTGCATTTTACTCTCTACTGCATTTTCTTATCCCATGGTCACTCCTTGGATTTCAGCATTACTGGCCTTGGGACAGCCTCTTCCCCACAAACACTGTCTCCTACCACCACTCCCAATTGTTGTGGCTCATCCTGTTTATTGATGTGGTGATGGTAGAGCTGACGTACAAGATCTTTGTAGACTGGACATTAGGACACAGGCCTGTACCATGAGAGCAGCAAAGTGGTATCTCAAGCCTCATTCACAAAGGTGGATCTAGTCCAAGTCCTTCCCGATTTCATGCTTATTTACAACTCACTTTTCTTATTGTAACAGCCCATGTCCTATAACAGGCAATGAGAACCATTAGCGAGCATTAAGAGTGACACATTTCCACTGTTTGTCTTACAGGATCTCATTCTGTGAACTTTTCATAGACTGGGATACCTAGCACTTGTGAACTTACACTTGAAGAGGATCAGTCTATATCATCATTTCTCCAATTTCTTAGCACCAAGTATTTTTTTCATTCACAAATGCCCAACCTGGGACATCTAATAGAAACTGATATGTCAAAGATGAAATGAGTATCATAGAGGAAAGTAAAGAAGGCCAACTCTAAATATATTTAATCATAAAAATAATTTAGAAAATAGTCTAAAATAAATGGGAATGTAAGTATTTCACACCAGTGAGGGTAGGTGTGAAATACCAATTCAAAGCACACTTTCACCCTTGAGGCAAGCTGTAATTTCTTCTTTAATTGGGAACTTACTATATATCAGGCATTGTGCTTAAGAAATTTGCATATGTAATCACGTTTAATCTTTCCAGTGCCCATATCAGGTAGGCTTTATTATTATCCTTCATTTTTTAGATAAAGGGAGCTAAAATTTGGAGAGATTAAGAAACTGGTCCTCCATGATACAGCTAATAAACAGCAGAATCTTGATTCAGACTCTAATTTTGTACCTGATTTTAAGTTCTTAAGCACAATGTTGTAATGTTGTTATGAGCTACTTTTACTGATTGCAAAGGATTGAAATCCAACTTATAGTTTATAAAAAAGTAGAAATCATAGAAAGGAGCCTGAAGGATTTCATAGAAACCAAAGACAGGAATGAAGCTGGGCCTCAGGAACATCAGAAACCAGGCCATAAACACTGTCCAAACTTGGTTTCCACCCACCTCTACTCTCACTGCATCACCCTATCCCACCAACCCCTACTTGCTCCCTCCCCGGCTCCCCCCTCTACCATCTACCCACCCCTCACCTCTCACTGGCTTACTCTCTTTGGTTCATAGTGGAGAGAGAAAGGCAATGAATCAATTAAAATTATAAATATCTGAGGCAAGTACATATATTAAATAAATATATAAGCCAATGGTGCTAAGTTAAAACAAGGTAATATATACAGCGAGTGATGGGACGGAGGTCAACATCAGAGGATATTTCTCTGAGATGACTTTTGAGTAGAGACTCAAATGACAAGAAGAAACCAACCATCAAAAAATCAAGAAAGATCATTCCAGAAGGAGAAGATGAAAGGTACGAAAGCAATGAGCTGATAATATTAGTCAGCCAGGATGGCTAGAAATCAGTAAGTGAATGGGAGAAAGATAGGGGATGAGTTAGGAGTCAGAGAAGAAGACAGGGACTAAAAATCCGTATGGGAAACATTTGAAAGTTATTCAAAGTGGAAAACGTTATAGCCATAGGGAGGATGCTCTCATTTGCCGGAGTTGGGTCTGATCCCTTGGGTTATATTTTAACTTGGCTGCTGTTGCTGCAGCCAGAGGGCTGTAAAAGGAGGATGGATATTTCCCAGTGGGAGCTGTGGTTCTGGGCAGATAAAGCAATGAACAATTCTGTCCTCTTCACAGTTCTGTTCAAGAACCGCTGTTATAAATTCCTTTAACAGTTCCTGTATATTGTCAAGCACCACTAGCCACGATTCTTTCAAAGCCAGCTTTATATAGGTTATATTTCATACCAGTTTTAAATATTTTCGGTTTTCTGATTTTTCCATACAATTTTAAGGCTTTTTGAAGGAGCCAGTTCACTGGAATATCATCCAATGTTGGAAAATTATCTTTCTTAATGCTGATTTGTTGATTGATTACCTCTTGGCTAGTATGTACTTAAATACTGTCTACTGATCTAGGCTTTGGCTTCCAGTTCAATTTCACCGGGTATTTTTTTTTAACATCTTTATTGGAGTCTAATTGCTTTACAATGGTGTGTTAGTTTCTGCTTTATAACAAAGTGAATCAGCTATACATATACATATACCCCATATCTCCACCCTCTTGTGTCTCCCTCCCACCCTCCCGATCCCACCCCTCTAGGTGGTCACAAATCACTGAGCTGACCTCCCTGTGCTAAGTGGCTACTTCCCACTAGCTATCTATTTTACATTTGGTAGTATACATAACTCCATGCCACTCTCACTTTGTCCCACCTTATCCTTCCCCCTCCCTGTGTCCTCAAGTCCATTCTCTACATCTGTGTCTTTATTCCTGTCCTGCCCCTAGGTTCTTCAGAACAATTTTTTTACATTCCATATATATGTGTTAGCATACGGTATTTGTTTTTCTCTTTCTGGCTTACTTCACTCTGTATGACAGACTCTAGGTCCATCCACCTCACTACAAATAACTCAATTTCATTCTTTTTATGGCTGAGCAGTATTCCATTGTATATATGTGCCACATCTTCTTTATCCATTCATCTGTTGATGGACACTTAGGTTGCTTCCATGTCCTGGCTATTGTAAATAGAGCTGCAGTGAACATTGTGGTACATGACTCCTTTTGAATTATGGTTTTCTCAGGGTATATGCCCAGTAGTGGGATTGCTGGGTCGTATGGTAGTTCTATTTTTAGTTTTTTAAGGAACCTTCATACTGTTCTCCATAGTGACTATATCAATTTACATTCCCACCAACAGTGCAAGAGGGTACCCTTTCTTCCACACCCTCTCCAGCATTTATTGTTTGTAGATTTTTGATGATGGCCATTCTCACTGGTGTGAAGTGATAACTCATTGTAGTTTTGATTTGCATTTCTCTAATGATTAGTGATGTTGAGCATTCTTTCATGTGTTTGTTGGCAATCTGTATATCTTCTTTGGAGAAATGTCTGTTTAGGTCTTCTGCCCATTTTTGGATTGGGTTGTTTGTTTTTATGACATGGAGCTGCATGAGCTGCATGTAAATTTTGGAGATTAATACTTTGTCAGTTGAAACGTTTGCAAATATTTACTACATTCTGAGGGTTGTCTTTTCATCTTGTCTATGGTTTCCTTTGCTGTGCAAAAGGTTTTAAGTTTCATTAGGTCCCATTTGTTTATTTTTGTTTTTATTTCCATTATTCTAGGAGGTGGGTCAAAAAGGATCTTGCTGTGATTTATGTCATAGAGTGTTCTGCCTATGTTTTCCTCTAAGAGTTTGATGGTGTCTGGCCTTACATTTAGGTCTTTAGTCCATTTTGAGTTTATTTTTGTGTATGGTGTTAGGGAGTGTTCTAATTTCATTCTTTTACATGTAGCTGTACAGTTTTCCCAGCACCACTTATTGAAGAGGCTGTCTTTTCTCCACTGTATATTCTTGCATCCTTTATCAAAGATAAGGTGACCATATGTGTGTGGGTTTATCTCTGGGGTTTCTATCCTATTCCATTGATCTATATTTCTGTTTTTGTGCCAGTACCATACTGTCTTGATTACTGTAGCTTTGGAGTATAATCTGAAGTCAGGGAGCTTGATTCCTCCAGCTCCGTTTTTCTTTCTCAAGATTGCTTTGGCTATTCGGGGTCTTTTGTGTTTCTATACAAATTGTGAAATTTTTTGTTCTAGTTCTGTAAAAACTGCCATTGGTAGTTTGACAGGGATTGCATTGAATCTGTAGATTGCTTTGGGTAGTATAGTCAATTTCACAGTGTTGATGCTTCCAATCCAAGAACATAGTATATATCTCCATCTGTTTGTATCATCTTTAATTTCTTTCAACAGTGTCTTATAGTTTTCTGCATACAGGTCTTTTGTCTCCTTAGGTAGGTTTATTCCTAGGTATTTTGTTCTTTTTTGTTGCAGTGGTAAATGGGAGTGTTTCCTTAATTTCTCCTTCAGATTTTTCATCGTTAGTGTATAGGAATGCAAGAGATTTCTGTGCATTAATTTTGTATACTGCAACTTTACCACATTCATTGATTAGCTCTAGTAGCTTTGTGGTGGCATCTTTAGGATTCTGTATGTATAGTATCATGTCATCTGCAGACAGTGACAGCTTTACTTCTTCTTTTCCGATTTGGATTCCTTTTATTTCTTTTTCTTCTCTGATTGCTGTGGCTAAAACTTCCAAAACTATGTTGAATAGTAGTGGTGAGAGTGGACAACCTTGTCTTGTTTCTGATCTTAGAGGAAATGGTTTCAGTTTTTCACAATTGAGAACGATATTGGCTATGGGTTTGTCATATATGGCCTTCAACATGTTGAGGTAAGTTTCTTCTATGCCTACTTTCTGGCGGGTTTTTATCATAAATGGGTGTTGAATTTTGTTGAAAGCTTTTTCTGCATCTATTGGGATGATCGTATGGATTTTCTCCTGCAATTTTTTAATATGGTTTATCACATTGATTGATTTGTGTATACTGAAGAATCCTTGCATTCCTGGGATAAACCCCATTTGATCATGGTGTATAATCCTTTTAATGTGCTGTTGGATTCTGTTTGCTAGTATTTTGTTGAGGATTTTTACATCTATGTTCGGCAGTGATATTGGCCTGTAGTTTTCTTTCTTTGTGACATCTTTGTCTGGTTTTGGTATAAGGGTGATGGTGGTCTCGTAGAATGAGTTTGGGCGTGTTCCTCCCTCTGCTATATTTTGAAGAGTTTGAGAAGGATAGGTGTTAGCTCTTCTCTAAATATTTGGTAGAATTTGCCTGTGAAGACATCTGGTCCTGGGCTTTTGTTTGTTGGAAGATTTTTAATCACAGTTTCAATTTCAGTGCTTGTGATTGGTCTGTTTATATTTTCTATTTCTTCCTGGTTCAGTCTCGGAAGGTTGTGCTTTTCTAAGCATCTGTCCATTTCTTCCAGGTTGTCCATTTTATTGGCATATAATTGCTTGTAGTAATCTCTCATGATCCTTTGTATTTCTGTAGTGTCCTTTGTTACTTCTCCTTTTTTCATTTCCAATTCTGTTGATTTGAGTCTTCTCCCTTTTTTTCTTGATGAGTCTGGCTAATTGTTTATCAATTTTGTTTATCTTCTTAAAGAACCAGCTTTTAGTTTTATTGATCTTTGCTATTGTTTCCTTCATTTGTTTTTCTTTTATTTCTGATCTGATCTTTATGATTTCTTTCCTTCTGATAACTTTGGGTTTTTTGTTGTTCTTTCTCTAATTGCTTTAAGTGTAAGGTTAGGTTGTTTATTTGAGATATCTCTTGTTTCTTGAGGTAGGATTGTATTGCCATAAACTTCCCTCTTAGAACTTCTTTTGCTGCATCCCATAGGATTTGGGTCATCGTGTTTTCATTGTCATTTGTTTCTAGGTATTTTTTGTTTCCTCTTTGATTTCTTCAGTGATCTCTTGGTTATTAAGCAGTGTATTGTTTAACCTCCATGTGTTTGTAATTTTTACAGATTTTTTTTCCTGTAATTGATATCTAGTCTCATAGCTTTGTGGTCAGGAAAGATACTCGATACGATTTCAATTTTCTTAAATTTACCAAGCCTTGTTTGTGACCCAAGATATGATCTATCCTGGAGAATGTTCCATGAGCACTTGAGAACAAAGTGTAGTATGTTGTTTTTGGATGGAAGGTCATATAAATATCAATTAAGTCCATCTTGTTTAATGTATCATTTAAAGCTTGTGTTTCCTTATTTATTTTTACTTTGGATGATGTGTCCATTGGTGAAAGTGGGATGTTAAACTTCCCTACTATGATTGTGTTACTGTCGATTTCCCCTTTTATGGCTGTTAGCATTTGCCTTATGTATTGAGGTGCTCCAATGTTGGGTGCATAAATATTTACAATTGTTATATCTTCTTCTTGGATTGCTCCCTTGATCATTATGTAGTGTCCTTCTTTGTCTCTTGTAATAGTCTTTACTTTAGAGTCTATTTTGTCTGATATAAAAAATTGCTACTCCAGCTTTCTTTTGATTTCCACTTGCATGGAATATCTTTTTCCATCCCCTCACTTTCAGTCGTATGTGTCCCTAGGTGTAAAGCGGGTCTCTTGTAGACAGCATTTTTATGGGTCTTGTTTTTGTATCCATTCAGCCAGTCTATGTCTTTTGGTTGGAGCATTTAATCCAGTTACATTTAAGGTAGTTATTGATATGTATGTTCCTATACCATTTTCTTAATTGTTTTGGGTTTGTCATTGTAGGTCTTTTCCTTCTCTTGTGTTTCCTGCCTAGAGAAGTTTCTTTAGCATTTGTTTTAAAGATGGTTTTGTGGTGCTGAATTCTCTTAGCTTTGCCTGTCTGTAAAGGTTTTAATTTCTCCATCAAATCTGAATGAGATCCTTGCTGGGTAGAGTAATCTTGGTTGTAGATTTTTCCCTTTCATCACTTTAAATATGTCCTGACCCTCCTTCTGGCTTGCAGAGTTTCTGCTGAGAAATCAGCTGTTAACCTTATGGGGATTCCCTTGTATGTTATTTGTTGTTTGTCCCTTTCTGCTTTAATATTTTTTCTTTGCATTATTTTTTGATAGTTTGTTTAATATATGTCTTGGCATGTTTCTTCTTGGATTAATCCTTTTTGCGACTCTCTGTGCTTCCTGGACTTGATTAAGTATTTCCTTTCCCATATTAGGGAATTTTCAACTATAGTCTCCTCACATATTTTCTCTTCTTCTTCTGGGACCCCTATAATTTGAATGTTGGTGCGTTTAATGTTGTCCCAGAGGTCTCTGAGATTGTCCTCAATTCTTTTCATTCTTTTTTCTTTATTCTGCTCTGTAGTAGCTATTTCCACTATTTTATCTTCCAGGTCACTTATCCGTTCTTTTGCCTCAGTTATTCTGCTATTGATTCCTTCTAGAGAATTTTTAATTTCATTTATTGTGTGGTTCATCATTGTTTGCTCTTTAATTCTTCTACGTCCTTGTTAAACATTTCTTTTATTTTCTCCATTCTATTTCCAAGATTTTGGATCATCTTTCCTATCATTACTCTGAATTCTTTTTCAGGTAGACTGCCTATTTCCTCTTGATTTGTTTGGTCTGCTGGGTTTTTACCTTGCTCCTTCATCTGCTGTGTCTTTCTCTGTCTTCTCATT
This sequence comes from Balaenoptera musculus, assembly GCF_009873245.2. Classification (NCBI taxonomy): domain Eukaryota; kingdom Metazoa; phylum Chordata; class Mammalia; order Artiodactyla; family Balaenopteridae; genus Balaenoptera; species Balaenoptera musculus. Next base: position 117,884,022 of record NC_045788.1, read on the forward strand.
TTGCTTAACTTACTGTGTTTGGGGTCTCTTTTTCACAGGCTGCAGGTTCATAGCTCCTGTTGTTTTTGGTGTCTGCCCCCAGTGGCTAAGGTTTGTTCAGTGGTTTGTGTAGGCTTCCTGGTGGAGAGGACTGGTGCCTGTGTTCTGGTGGGTGAGGCTGGATCTTGTCTTTCTGGTGGACAGGACCACGTCTGGTGGTGTTTTGGGGTGCCCGTCATACCTTATTATGATCTTAGGCAGCCTTTCTACTAATGGTTGGGCTTGTGTTCCTGTCTTCCTAGTTGTCTGGCATAGGGTGTCCAGCACTGGAGCTTGCTGGTTGTTTAGTGGAGCTGGGTCTTAACGTTGAGGTGGAGATTTCTAGGAGAGCTTTCTCTGTTTGATATTACATGGAGCTGGGAAGTCTCTGGTGAACCAGTGTCCTGAACTCAGCTCTCCCACCTCAGAGGCACAGGCCTGACACCTGGCTGGAGCAACAAGACCCTGTCAGCCACATGGCTCAGAGGAAATGGGAGAAAAAAAGAAAGAAGGAAAGAAAGAAAAAAAAAAGGAAAGAAAAGAATATAATTAAAATAAAAAATACAAAATAATTATTAAAAATTAAAAAAAATTTAAAGTAATAAAAAAAATGATGGAAAGAAAGAAGCAACCAAACTAAAACACAAATCCACCAATTATAACAAGCGCTAAAAACTATACTAAAAAAAAAAGAAAATGGACGGACAGAACCCTAGGGCAAATGGTAAAAGCAAAGCTATACAGACAAAATCACACAAAGAAGCATACACATACACGCTCTCAAAAAGAGAAAAAGGAAAAATATATATATGTCTCTATATAAAAAAAAAGGAGGAAGAGAGCAAGCAAATCAATAAACAAATCTACCAATGATAATAAACTCTAAATACTAAACTAAGATAAGCATAAAACCAGAAACAAGTTAGATACAGAAAACTAACCCTAAGTCTACAGTTGCTCCCAAAGTCCACCGCCTCAATTTTGGGATGATTCGTTGTCTATTCAGGTATTCCACAAATGCAGGGTACATCAAGTTGATTGTGGAGATTTAATCCACTGCTCCTGAGGTTGCTTGGAGAGATTTCCAGAGATTTGTTTGCACAGCTCCTGGGGTTCAGCTTTGGATTTGTCCCTGTCTCTGCATGTAGGTCACCTGGGGGCGTCTGTTCTTTGCTCAGACAGGATGGGGTTAAAGTAACAGCTGATTAGGGGGCTCTGGCTCACTCAGGCTGGGGGGAGGGAGGGGTACGGAATGCAGGGCGAGCCTGCGGCGGCAGAGGCTGGCATGACGTTGCACCAGCCTGAGGCACGCCGTGCGTTCTCCCGGGGAAGTTGTCCCTGGATCACAGGACGCTGGCAGTGGTGGGCTGCACAGGATCCTGGGAGGGGAGGTGTTCATAGTGACCTGTGCTCGCACACAGGCTTCTTGGTGGCTGCAGCAGCAGCCTTAGCGTTTCATGCCCGTCTCTGGGGTCCATGCTGATAGCCGCGGCTCGTGCCCCTCTCTGGAGCTCGTTTAGGCGGTGCTCTAAATCCCCTCTCCTCATACACCCTTAAACAATGGTCTCTGGCCTCTTTGGCAGCTCCAGACTTTTTCCCGGACTCCCTCCCGGCTAGCTGTGGTGCACTAGCCCCCTTCAGGCTGTGTTCACGCAGCCAACCCCAGTCCTCTCCCTGAGATCTGACCTCCGAAGCCCGAGCCTCAGCTCCCAGCCCCCGCCCGCCCCGGCGGGTGAGCAGAGAATCCTTTCGGCCTGGTGAGTGCTGGTCGGCACCGATCCTCTGTGTGGGAATCTCTCTGCTTTGCCCTCTGCACCCCTGTTGCTGCGCTCTCCTCCCTGGCACCTAAGCTTCCCCCCACCGGCCACCCCCGTCTCTGCCAGTGAAGGGGCTTCCTAGTGTGTGGAAACTTTTCCTCCTTCACAGTTCCCTCCCAGAAGTGCAGGTCCCTTCCCTATTCTTTTGTCTCTGTTTTTTCTTTTTTCTTTTGCCCTACCTATGTATGTGGGGAGGTTCTTGCCTTTTGGGAGGTCTGAGGTCTTCTGCCAGCGTTCAGTAGGTGTTCTGTAGGAGTTGTTCCACATGTAGGTATATTTCCCATGTATTTGTGGGGAGGAAGGTGATCTCCATGTCTTATTCCTCCGCCACCTTGAAGGTTCCTTCATTGGGTTTTGTATCTTCAATTTCCCATCTTCCAAGCTCTGTTATTTGCCATGCTTATTTTCAGTTTTCTTAGTAAAGATGATTTGGATCCTGAGGGTGTTTGTTAGGTATTGGACAAGGAGCATCACACAACTATAAAAACAAGTCAAACTAATGGAAAAATGAAATAAAATGGAAAGGGATGGCACGAGAAAGGAGAGAATCTGCAAGCAAAAAGAGAATGGAAACTATAGACAGTCAAGGTAATAGTCATATCCAAAAACAAAGAAATAGCCCAAAGAGTTATGAATCACTACAGCAGAATTAATGAGATGGAAAATTTCTCAAGGAAAAGAGCCAAGGATAGATAAAGGAAGAAAAAGCCAGCATAAAAGGAAGAAAAAGCAAAATAAGAGAATAGAAAAATTAGAAAAACCCCAGGTGCAAAATGAAAGAGTAAAACAAAAGAATGGATAAATTAAGAAATGGTGCATTGAATTAGAGCAAATGTATTCTCTTTTCTTTATTCTTATCTTTAACTGGCTTTGCATTTCTCGGGTAGCAAAGCCAAACTGAAAGGATAATTTTGTTTATGTACCCAATTTGCATAATTGTGCAATATAAATTACAATGCTAATTAAGGACAGCCCTTGGGCTTCTGGAATTGGGTCAAAGTGGCTCCCTGAGAGCAAAGAGGTTGGGGCATTGGCTCTTTCCCCTCTCCCACCGCAGGGAAGCTGGGCAAGAGCAAAGAACCTCTCTGACAGTGTGTGAAATCTTGTCAGAATTTGTTGAAGACCCAGAACTATACATCTCACTCCAAAATTTGGCTTTGAAAATCATCTTTGTGTGATTCAGCAAGGAGGCACTTAAAAGCTAAAAGTTCTCCTAATCCTAAAGAGTCCGTATTGCTTATCATTTTATGAGTTTTTTTCCCCCTCACTTTTTATTAATGCAGAGAAAAAGACTTTTTTCAAACTGTGGATACCTGAGTGTGAATCTGGAATGCGATATTTTTGTGCTGGACTGTTGCCAGAATTGTTCCAAACCAGTGTATGACATGCCTTGCTTGGAAGCCTGGGGAAGCCAACAAGTTACTTTCTGAGCTTTAGTTAAATCCATGTCCTTAAAACTAACTAAGCTATTGCACCATAACTACATCAGAACTTCAGTCCCAGAGAGTTTACTCCCTGTGCTATTCTTAAGAGGGAACTGAAAGGTATAAGGTTCATATAATCTTTAGCTTGGGTTTTTCAAGAAAAGAATATCTCTGAGTTCCTATCGTGAAGGCTGTCCTAGCTACAATGGAGGATCCTCTGTTTAGGCCTGTTCTGAAGGAGGTGTTTTGCAAGATTTTTTTAGCTATTGAATCCTGACCTCAAGCAAAGGTTATCTGGAAAATAGAAAGAAACAGATGCAGGGACTTCCCTGGTGGTCCAGTGGTTAAGACATGGCACTTCCAATGCAGAGGGCATAGGTTTGATCCATGGCTGGGGAACAAAAATCCCACATGCAGGGGGCATGGGTTAGATCCCTGGTCGGGGAACAAAGATCCCAAATGCCTCGAGGTGTGGCAAAAAAAAAAAAAAAAAAAAAAAAGAAAGAAAACAATAAACAGATCCAAAATCACTCAGGTTGGAGTAAGGATGAGGGAGTGGCAACACCGGAGTCCAGGTGTTCTCTCTCAGCCCTCTCTATCCACTTCCCCCAGCTCTTCATCTTTTAAGAGTGCAGAAGCCACTTTGATAAGGGATTTATTATCTACCTAACTTAGGTGACAGGGCAACAGTTAGGGATGTTGGTTTTATACACCTCATTTTGACTTTAAGACATCTGAAGGTTCTTTTCACTGGAATCATTACAGGAATAATTGGAAAACACATGGCTTATTTCTGATCCTATGATACTTTATTTTCTGGAGCATTTTTTTCAAATTCTTTCATCTCTAGGCATTTAAAATGGTAATATTCTTATGGAACACTGGGATAAACCAGGGGAGAAGTGAGACCTTGGATGAGGCTGCTCATGTCCCAAGACGACTGTGCTTCGGCTCTAACCAACCCAACCCTACAGCTACTTGAGACCATAGACATTGGTACATGGTTCAACATTAGACAAAAGTCTTGCAAAATACAATCCATCTCAGGAACAATTGGGAAAATGGGCAAAATCTTGAGAATATTGTGTGAGAGTGTGGATACAACCAAGAATACATTTTCTAACTTACTCTTGGTACAGGAGACAGTATGCTTTCCATTTTGCTAAAGTTAATTTGAGTTGTTTCATTTTCAACTGGAAGAGCCCTAATTGATATATATTTTCATTTCTTAAAATTCAGATCTAGGGGGCTTCCCTGGTGATGCAGTGGTTGAGAGTCTGCCTGCTAATGCAGGGGACACGGGTTCAAGCCCTGGTCTGGGAAGATCCCGCATGCCACAGAGCAACTGGGCCCGTGAGCCACAACTACTGAGCCTGCGCGTCTGGAGCCTGTGCTCCGCAGCAAGAGAGGCCGCGATAGTGAGAGGCCCGCGCACCGCGATGAAGAGTGGCCCCCGCTTGCCGCAACTAGAGAAAGCCCTCGCACAGAAACGAAGACCCAACACAGCCAAAAATAAATAAATAAATTAAGTAATTAAAAAAAAATCAGATCTAATAGGTTACATTCCAGTTTTAAAATCTTCAGGACTCACCATTTCATATAGGAAAAAGTGCAAATCTTTATCTAATTATAACTAATATGTAAGTTTACCTGTAATACCATCAATATGGGGTGGTGTTCCCGCTCACCGGTTTATTGATGACAGTGTTAGCCAAAAGTGAAGAAGGTGGTCATCATCTCTGGTCTGGTTATCGTCCTTTTATTATCTTAGTTGAGCAGCCCTTAACAGACAAGCTGCTTGCTGCTCCTGGAGCTGAAATGATTTTTGGTAGATTTTCCTTCTCTTTTTCTGCTATTGCTCAGGATTTAGTCATTCTAGCCTTTTTCCCTAGCATATACTCTGATCCTAATTATAAAGGTATAATCTTACAATGTAGATATCTTAGAGAATACGCCTTCTGATGGTTGCATATCTATTGAGAGCAATTACTATGAAGCTGTGATTCTCAAAGTGTGGCTCTTGGACCAGCAGTATTAACACTACCTGGGAAACTGTTACTAATGCAAATTCTTGGGCCCAGTCTCAGAATCACTGAATCAGAAACTGTGGGGATGGGTCTTAGAAATCTGTGTTTTAACAAGGTGATTCTCTTGTATGATAAAGTTTGCAAACCATCGTCAAGGAGAGTCAGGCTTAGAGAACATCTTGGTCAAGGACTTTCTAAACTCCTCTCTCATTACTTCAATACACTTTCCTTATGTCTTTTTAATTTCTGTTTCATTGGAGTTTTCTCTTCTATAGGGAACTCATCCCCTCCAGGGCTAAATCTTCCCTAACCAGTTGGGTTTGCAGTTTAACAATTTCACGCCCATGTTGTGTGGGTGACTATTGTTAGGTTTTCACTTCTTTAAAATGTTCCTGGAAGATTGGAAAATTAAAGTTACTAGATGTATCAATCACATGCCATCATATTTCCTTTTGGATGGAATTTTGAAATCATAAAATGCACTTTTTCCCTTCTTAGTTTGCCTCTTGTTTATTTCAGGCTAGTATGAAAATCATATTTCCTAGGCATACAAAAACTGATGACTTTGTGAGATACAAAACAATCAGTATTGCATGGCAAGGGGACATCATTCTAGAGTTAAATTCTTGTCATGAAAATCCACCAAGAAGGCAAAATACATTTGCACAAATTGAACTGTATACTTGCATCATGTAGTAGATATAGATGAACACAAGCCTTGTTTAGGGGTTTAGAGCCCCAGCTCTGGAGCCAGACTTCCTGAGCTCGGATACTGATCTACCACTTACTGGTTATGAGACCTTGTACAAACCCTCTGTGCCTCAGTTCCTTTATCTGCCTGCCACAGAGGATTTGTTCAGTAAATTTTAGCTAACTATAGCTGTTGAAGCAGCATCTTGCAAAGGATACCCACTCATAGTAGTCAGGCAAGGTTTGTATAAACTAAGCATCTATCTCTAAAAAGACAGACTCATATTTTGATGACAGAGGACAGGTCAAGAATGATTAAACCCACACTGGGAAATAAAAACAATGAATAGGTTCCTTTAAAACTGGCAATATATACTCAAACCTAATGGAACTTTAATTGGTATACAGTGAGATTTAGTACAGTTTCCAGTTTTCCCAAACCCAGAAACTTGCACCGATTTTAGCTAAGATAATAGTTCTGTGATTTCTAATCTGTGCTCATTTCATCTGACTGTGAAATTTCTTCCTTTTTCCAGAGCCTCATTCTCTTCTAGCCCCCCTGCTTCAGAAAATGTTACCTCCATGTTTATAAAAGGATTGTGCTGATATGTTGTTACTTTGATGCCTGTAAGCACATACTATTGTTTGCGGTAAATGTTCTAAAATTTGTAAATAGCTCAAAGTCTATGTTAAGATTCTTGATAGACACAAGTCCAAAAGAGGTTTGGCTTTTCTACACTTTGGCTAAGCCTGCCAGGAATTTCTTAATTATCCCAGAATGTTTGTACTGTCTTTGAGAGTCTGGGCTTAGAATTTTGCTGTTTTTCCATTTCACACTCTGTATCTTATTGGCTACATTATTTTCCTTCACAGTTACACCCATAATATGCTTTCTAGTCTTGAAAACTCACTTAAATATTACATGTATGATTGTATATTCTTATTAAAAATATATTAAGCACCAGGCACTGTTCTAGGCATTTAGGGCAAAGTGGTTATTAAAGTTCTAGCCATCATAATGCTTATATTAGTAAAATAAATTGTAATTTCCTAGAAGACAGAAACTGAAGCTTATTATATCTATTTTTTTCTTAGCAGACTTCTGGGAACATAAATAGAGTCTCCTAAGTTCACAAAGCCCACATAAGATAGTTCACTCAACCTTTCAGGAATGTTGTTAAGAATTAAAGGAATAGAATATTTGAGAGCACTCTGATACATTTTTATAAATGTGAATTATTTTCCCAGGCAAACAGAATTGGGTTTGGGGAATGTGTCTTGAATGGAAAGATGGCGATGAAAATAGGGAGTCACTGGGAAAAGGGGAAACAAGCCGTAGTTCACAATTATGTAGGACTGCTGTGAAATTCCACCCCCAACCTCAGAATCTAAAATACATATATAGACCTTCCAGAATGTGTAACTTAGTCATCAAGAGGTTCAACTTCAGTGCAACTTGCAGTTTAGACCATTATTATACAGTAGAGTTAATTAAAAAATATTTAATCTCTCTGACTCTGAAATATTTAGTACAGAATACAAATGGGAATTTAAGTATTTCTCCAGCCCATTATGAAAATGTCTAGCATATTTTGTGGGCAATAATTTCTTGGATTATTAGTTACTTTGCTGTTTGTTTTTCAGTAGGCACAAACATATTGTGAAATGTTCTATATTTATGAAACTTATGACAAACTGTGAAGATAACATAATGCATTTTGGGTTAGCCAAAGCAGTAACCCAAATACTTCATTAAAATTCAGACCAACACTTTGGGTTATATAGTTATTCATAGATAGATTTAAACATATTATTGAAAATACATTTCTCATTGCCATTTTTAAATTTCCATTTTTAGATTGTGAGACGTGCATTAGACTGAAAATCAGCAAACATGAGGACTGATCCTAACACTGACTCATCCAGGTTGGATATCACGTCTTTGGAGAAGTCTTCTCTGCACCCCTCTCCCAATAAAGCTAAGCATTCCTCCACCATGTGCTGTCCTCTAATTTGCTCTCATATTTTCCTCTAGTGTAGTTGTGTGTTCACATACCTATCTGTTGTATCAGACAGTGAGTTTCCTGATGGGAGGCACTTAGTCTTTTTCCTCTTGGTTATATTAGCACAGGACCTGGCACATTGTTGATGCTCAATAAATGTTTCTTGACTCCAATGCATTCAATTGATATGAATATTAATCTTTGATTAACTCTGGAAACATGCTGCAAGGTTAGTTAGGACCTTCCAGAACTCTTGTTATTTCAATTCTGATTAAACAATAATTGAACCTCTGAACTTCTGAGCACTTGATTTACAGAAATAGAAACCTGGGCAAATAGCATTTATGGTTTTATATTCCTCCAAGAGTATGCTTATCCTTTCGGTGAAAGAATCTACCGAGGAAACCCATAGATATTGAATGCAAGTGAGCAAAATGAAGTGGCCCAAGTGCACGTCTGTGTGTGTGTGTGTGTGTGTGTGTGTGTGTGTGTGTAATTTGAAGGTTAGATGGGAAAAGGCTGTGTCAAGATGGCAGATCTTATCTTGTTAGTTACTAGCAGTGACAGCCACTACCCAATGCCTACTCTGTACCCACTTCTCTCTTTCTTAACAGCCATTCCAGTTACGGAGAATTGTGTTCAGCTAAAAACCTTGCTTTGCAGCCTCAGGTGTAGCTAGTAGTGAAGAGACCAATTCTGGCCAAAGATAAAATTAGTGGAAGCCTCTTGCTAGGGCTTCCAGGAAAGTTTTATAAGAGAAATAAACTCACTGGGATGCTCCTTTATTCCCTTTGCCTTCCTCTCAGATAGATGTCTGGATGAGCAATCCTCTTGCAATCATAAGCATTAAATCCACATTTTAGGATTGGTCCCAATAAGAATGCAGAAGAAATCTGGATCCTTGATGACACTGGGCCACGGCACTCATCCTGATCTTCCTATCCATGGCTTGTTGCATAAGACAAGTAAACCACTTATTTAACTCATTGTTGAGGTTTCTTGAAACCAGACACAGTTCTGATACATTTGCCCTTCCAAGGAAAAGGGGAGCACATGACTTTCAAGTCTGATGAGACTTTCCATGGCCAAAACCACTCTACTGAAATAACTCCATCTCTGCCCATGGTGCAGTGGAATTGTACTGAATGACATATGGTGTATGAATATTTCTTTGTTAGTTTTTCCTGAAGCCTAGGTTTAAAGAACATATGAGAGTTGTCTCAGAGGTAAATAATGTAATTTCTGTGTATATCAATAGATGAATTCAATGACTATATATATGCCTAGGTTTGGCAAAAGTTAAATAAGCAACCGCCCTTACATAATGTTGCTTTAATTAAGTTCCTTTCTCTCTGGGTGTAGTATATACTGCAGAAGCACAATCAGTGAACATTGATGATTTGCTTAAATCTTGCTCTTTGTCCCGTTTGTATAATTTACTGTGTCAGTGGTTCTCAAGTAGTGTGCTCCTACAACTCATCATCTAGAAATCCTTCCCAGACGTGCTCAAATTTTTTTTATTAATTTGTGTACTTTATTTTTTATAAGTAAGTACACATGATTGTGACTGGAAGAGAAAACACCCTTCTTTTAATCCCGGAGGATTACTTGGCCTTGAGAATAATTGATTCATATCCTGCCCACTCCACCCCTATTTTTCAAATAGAGATTATTGAAGAAATCTCTGCCCTATAAATTTAGCTGATCCAAAAATGAAAGGGAAAACATACTTTATTTTAAAGATGTCTGTAGGATCTGTGTATAACTCAGGGTTTTTTTTTCCAATTAAGAATCATATGACCCTAGAAGAGTTTCCATTCCTAGGTATCAAAACTTCAACACAGTTTTAAAACAAGAAGTGATCATCTCTATGGTGGCATTTGTCCACGGAGGTAATATTTCTGGTTAGTGAATTTCAGGACTTGAAACCAGGCCTCTGCCTCTTAGTTTGTGGAACAGTCAAAGGGCTAAAACAGCTCTGTATAATCACATGCAAAACTATTTATTATAAGCAGCTATCATTATGTACATTGTTTCTCTTCATGAATTATAGTACTTGCCCATGGGGATTGTGTGCCCGTATATGTATACACATGTGTATACATGTGTGTGTTTGTTTGACTCATTAATCTGCTAAATACACCAGAGGAATGAGGAGAAATATTTTTACCTTAAACTGAAGGACCTGACATAGCTCAACATCTGTACAGTCTACTTTCTAGTGTCCAATTCTTTACCATGAAGAATGGTACCTAAAACTGAAATTGCATTTGCTAGACTGCTTTGCAGCTTGGTTTCTGGGTGAAATGATGTTTGACCAACCAGATGACCTTGCATAACACTTAGAAGGTGACAGTGAGGCAAAGGTCACATGGCTGGCTGATTGTTTATTTATTTATTTTTTTTTAATTTTATTTATTTATTTATTTACTTATGGCTGTGTTGGGTCTTCGTTTCTGTGCAAGGGCTTTCTCTAGTTGCGGCAAGTGGGGGCCACTCTTCATCGCGGTGCACGGGCCTCTCACTATCGTGGCCTCTCTTGTTGCGGAGCATAGGCTCCAGACGCGCAAGCTCAGCAGCTGTGGCTCACGGGCCTAGTTGCTCCGCGGCATGTGGGATCTTCCCAGACCAGGGCTCGAACCCGTGTCCCCTGCATTGGCAGGCAGATTCTCAACCACTGCGCCACCAGGGAAGCCCTGATTGTTTATTTTTAATGATCTTTATTGGGATACACATGATATAGAATATAAGTGACCTTTACTGGGGTACACTTTATATAGAATATACATTTTAAGTTTATAGTTTGATGATCTCTGACAAACGTGTAGACCTGTGTAACCAGTCTCAATATGAAGGTACATAATTCCCTCACCCCAGAAAAGTTTCTAGTGCCTCCTTCCAGTAAATCATCCACCCCTGATCCAGGCAACTATTGATTTCTGCTTTTCATTACCACGGATCATATTTATCTTTCCTAGAGATTCAAATAAGTGGAATTGTATATGTATCCTCTTTAAATCTGGCTTATTTTACTCAGCAGACTGTTTCTGAAATGTATCCACATTCTAGACATGGTGAACAGGATTCTAAGCTTCTCTTAGTTACTCAGTCAAACTCTAATCTAGATGCTGTTGTGAAGGTATTTTCCAGATGTAATTAAATTCTCTAATAAGTTTACTTTAAGTAGGGAGATTTTCCTCAGTGAGCCTGCACTAAGCATATGAGACTTTACAAAAAGTCAGAGATATCTGAAGTCTGAGAGAAGCTCTGCTATTGCCTTTTAAAGAGAGAACTTCCATGTTGTAGAGTCATAGCAGAGAACACCAAGCAGTCTCTAGGAGCCGAGAACAACCCTGTGTTAACAGCCAGCAAGGAAAGCTGCAACCTCAGTCTTACAACCAAAAAGAACTGAGTTCTGTCAACAACCACAGTGAACTTAGGAGAGACCCTGAGCCTCAGATCACAGCAGTGGCCAACACCTTGAGTTCAGCCTGGTGGGATCTGAGCAGAGAGCCCAGCTATGCCATGCCCAGACTTCTGGTGGACAGAACTATGAATTAATAGATGGGCATTCCTTGAAGCTGCTGAGTTTGTGGTAATTCATTATGCACCAATAGAAAACCAATACATCGTGTATGTCATTGAACTGTTCCTTCTTATTGGTGAGTGTGAGTTATCTACTACTGCATAAGAAATCACCAACAATTTAGTGTCAAAACAGCACACAATTATTATCTCAGAGTTTCTGTGGGTCAGCAATCTGGGCATAGCTTCTGTGAATAATCCTCTGATTCAGGGTTGCTTACAAGCCTGCAAACAGTGTCAGCCAGCACTGAGGTCTCATCTGAAAGTTAACTTGGGGACAGCCCACTTTCAGTGGGAAGAGTCCACTTAATGTGATTGTTGGCAGGATTCAGTTCTTTGAAGTTATTAGACTGATGGCCTCAGATACTAGATAGCTGTTAGCCAGAGGCTTCCTTCAATTTGTTGCCTCGTGGGCCTCCTGGAGATGGCAGTTTGCTTCATCAAAACCAGTAAGAGAGAGGGTCTGCTAGTAAAATGCTACAATCTCTAGTAATACGATCATAGAACTGACATCCCCTTAACAATGAGGTGTTTTATTAGTTAGAAATATAATACTCATGGGGAGGGGATTACAGAAAGCTGTGAATACCATTTGGAAGCTGGGATCCCTGGGAGCTATCTTAGAAGCTACCTACCACTGCAGTGAGTGAATTTATGTGAATTTATCAGAATGTTTTTATCCATTCCATTCAACAGTAGGTAGACACTTTGGTTGATGCCAGATTTGGACTTTCATTTAGAAAGAAAACAAAAGTTCCTATGAATATTCAAAGTATTAGTGTTTCCATGGGCATATGTTTCATTTGTCTTGGGTGGAATTGCAGGGTCACATAGAAAGTATATGTTTAATCTGAGTAAGAAACTGCCCCCAATGCTTTCCAAAGTGATCCTACCAATTTACACTCCCCACAATGTACAGCAATGTATCAGAGTTCCAGTTATTCTGTAGCTCCGCAAACACTTGAAAGTGTCAGTCAGCTAAATTGTAGCCATTTGAATGGGAATATAATGGTACTCGTCATGGTTTTAATATGCATTTCCCTAATACATATTAGGTATGTTAATGAGGTCAAGCATCTTTTCACATACTTAGAGGCCATTTGTATATCTTCTTTTGTGAAATATGTTTGAATAGATTGCCCATTTAAAAAATGGACTTGTTTAAAACTTTTTATTATTGAGTCTTAAGAGTTTTTTATTTATTCTGAATACAAGTCCTTTATCACATACATGTATTGCAAATGCTTTTCCTAAGTTTGTGCCTTGCATTTTCAATTTTAAACACTACTGTAAAGCGTTTTTTATATTTGATGAAGTACATTTTATCCATTTTTTAAATGATTGTTACTTTTTGAACTACCTATGAAAATATTTCTATGTCAAGACAGAACTATTGTATTTTTATGTCAGGAGTTCTATGATTTTAGCTTTTATTTTTGTACCTGTGATCTATTTTGAGTTTAATTTTTCTGTGTATTTTGAGGTAAGGGTCGATTTTTTAAAATCTATTTGTAGATACTTCCAATTTTTCCAGCACCATTTGTTGAAAAAACTCTCCTTTCCCCGTTGAATTATTTTGTCTAGATTATTATGTTTAAAATCAAATGACCAACATATGCATGGTCTACTTTTAAACTTTTTTTTTTTTTGCTCCATTTATCTGTATGTGAATTCTTTCCACAATACTATTTTCTTGATTACTGTAGATTTTTGGAAATCTTAAAATCTAAGTACGCAAGTTTTGTTCTTTTATAAAGTTATTTTTGCTATTCTAGGTCCTTTGTATTTCCCTATAACTTTTTGAATTAGATTGTCAATTCTCAAAAATAAAGCTTGCTGGGATTTTGAATGGGATAGTGTGGAATCTATAGATCAATTTAGGGAGAATTGGTAACTTTTAATATTGAGTACCTTAATCTGTGACATGTATTGCTCTCCATAATGATCTTTAATTCCTCAACAATGTTTATAGTTTTCAGTGTGCAGGCCTGGCAGTTTGTTAAATTCTAAGTATTGATATTTCATAGTTTGGGATGCAATCGTAAGTAGTTAAAAATTAATTATCTTTTGTTCATAGCTAGTACACAGAAATACAGTTGATTTTTATATTGATCTCATCTTCTGCAATCTTGTTATACTCACTTGTTAATCCTAGTAGCTTTTTTTGTAGACTCCTTAGGAGCTTCTACATATGTCGTCATGTCATTTGCTAATTAAAACCGTTTTACTCCTTACTTTCACATTGTGTCTTTATTTCTTTATTTTGCTTTATTGCACTTCACTACAGTTGGTTAGGGATGTTGACTGTGGAGGCCCTTTCCTTTTTCCTAATGTTAGGGAGAAAACAATCTTTCACTTTTCAGTATGATGTTAGTTGTAGTTTTTTATAGATATTCTTTTTTTTTAACATCTTTATTGGAATATAATTGCTTTACAATGCTGTGTTAGTTTCTGCTTTATAATAAAGTGAATCAGCTATACATATACATATATCCACATATCTCCTCCCTCTTGCGTCTCCCTCCCACCCTCCTTATCCCACCCCTCTAGGTGGTCACAAAGCACCAAGCTGATCTCCCTATGCGATGCAGCTGCTTCCCACTAGCTATCTATTTTACATTTGGCAGTGTATATATGTCCATGCCACTGTCACTTCGTCCCAGCTTACCCTTCGCCCTCCCCGCCGTGTCCTCAAGTCCATTCTCTATGTCTGCGACTTTATTCCTGTCCTGCCCCTAGATTCTTCAGAACCATTTTTTTTTTTTTGATTCCATATATATGTGTTAGCATACGGTATTTGTTTTTCTCTTTCTGACTTACTTCACTCTGTATGACAGACTCTAGGTCCATCCACCTCACTACAGATAAGTCAATTTTGTTTCTTTCTATGGCTGAGTAATTTGCCATTGTATATATGTGCCACATCTTCTTTACACATTCATCTGTTGATAGACACTTAGGTTGCTTCCATGTCCTGGCTATTGTGAATAGAGCTGCAATGAACATTGTAGTATATGACTCTTTTTGAATTACGTTTTCCTCAGGGTATATGCCCAGTAGTGGGATTGCTGGGTCGTATGGTAGTTCTATTTTTATTTTTTTAAGGAACCTCCATACTGTTCTCCATAGTGGCTGTATCAATTTACATTCCCACCAACACAGCAGGAGAGTTCCCTTTACTCCACACCCTCTCCAGCATTTATTGTTTGTAGGTTTTTTGATGATGGCCATTCTGACCGGTGTGAGGTGATACCTCATTGTAGTTTTGATTTGCATTTCTCTAATGATTAGTGATGTTGAGCATCCTTTCATGTGTTTGTTGGCAATCTGTGTATCTTCTTTGGAGAAATGTCTATTTAGGTCTTCTCCCCATTTTTGGATTGGGTTGTTTGTTTTTTTGATATTGAGCTGCATGAGCTGCTTGACTAGATGAGAATGTTCCCTTCTATCACTAGTTTACTGAGATACTATATCATAAATAGGTGTTGAATTTTGTCAAATGCTTTTTCTGAATCTAGTTAAATATCTAGTGTTTCTTCTCCCTTAGTCTGTTAACTTAATGAATTATAATGATTGAAATTAAAAAGTTAAATTAACTGTTCATTCCTGGAAAAACACCATATGGTTATGTTTCCTTTTTACAGATTTACTGGATGAAGTTTGCTAGTATTTGTTCAGGACTAGTCTAAATTCATGAGGAATATTTGTCTGTACTTTTCTTATATTATTTTGAATAGTGGTAATACTCTCTCATAAAATGAATTAAGCAATGTTCCAGTATCCTACAATTTTCCAGAAGAGTTTACATAATATTGGTATTATTTTTCCTTAAATATGTGATAGAATTCACCACTGAAGCCATCTGAATCTGGAGATTTCTTTGTGGGATCATTTAAAATTTTAATTCCAATTTCTGTAACTGATGTATGGCTATTCAGACTTTCTTTTTCTTTTTGAGTCAGTTGGGTAGTTCATACCTTTTTTCAAGGAATTTATTCTTTCCATCAATTATTTAAATGTATTGGCTTAAAGCTGGTCATAGTATTCACTTATCATTTTAATGTCAGTAGAATTTATATTGATGACCCCTTTTTCATTCCTGATATTGGTGACATATATCTTCTCACTTTGTCTGGTATATTTTCCTTCTTAGGGTTCATTGTGCATCTTAAATAGTGAAGTTTTTTCTTAAATTTGGAAAACTGTTCATTATAGCTTTAAATATTTGTTCTGCCACCACCCCTTTCTGGGACTTCAATTATACAAGTTTTAGACTGCTTAATATTGTCCCACAGGTCACTGAAATGTATTTCAATTTTTTTCACTCTTGTTTTCCTCCCTGTGTTTCATTTTAGGTAATTTTTATTGACATTCTTTAAAAGTTCTCTAGCGTTCCTTCTGTAGTATCTAATCTGCCATTAATCCCATGTAGTGAATTTTTCATGTTAGATATTCTATTTTTCATCTCTAGAAATTCTATTTTGTTCTTTTCAAAATATTTCCTTTGTCTCTACACTATGATTGTTTTTCTGTACTCAGTTGAACAGAACTATAATAGATGTTTTAATATCCTTTTCTTCCAATTCTCTTTCTATCATTTCTATGATTCCTTGTTCTGCTTAATTTTGGTAGTTCTTCTCTTGGTTATGTGTCTCATTTTCCTGTTTTTTAGCATGCATAGTAATTTTTGGCTGGATGCTGGATGTGTACACTTTACAGTGGTGATGATCAGTAATTGTTGTCCTCCTTTAAAGAGTGGTGGCCTTTGTTCTAGAATGCAATTAAGTTACCTGCTGTTTATCTTGATCTTTTTTTAAGTTTATTTTTATTTTTCTTTGGATATGACTGAGGTAGCCTTTACTCTAGGTATAATTTGGCTCCCTTCCTAAAATGTGGCTTTTTCTAAATCTCTATTGAATTTTAAGAGTCATCAGTGAGGACTCTCCACAGTGACTGAAGCAAACTGATGGATCCCTATCTCTCCCAGTCAGTTTTTGCCTATTGTCATGGGGTTTCATCCCATGTGTTTACATCTTATTATTCAGCTAAGTCTCAAAGGGCCTTCTTAAGACTTCTAGTGTTCTTTTTCTACATAGCTCCCTCCTCGTTGGAACTCCAATGCACTATTTCCATCCTTCTTAAACTTCTTGAATTACAATCTCTTTCTTCTCAAATTATTGATACAGCCATGATCTGATTAAAACCATCTTCCCTACTCCAGGTTCTAGAACTCCAGATAGAAATCTAGGGCAGTCATAAGGCTCACCTTATTTGTTCCTAGTCTCTTAGGGATCACAGTCCTGCACTAGCCATTGTCCAATGTACAGAAACAGTAGTTTTTAAAATTATTTTATTATTTTACCCTTTAATTGTATTTTTAGTGCATTTTTATTTGATATAAGCTTATCTGTGTTTTCCCCCAGTTTTATTGAGATATGATTGAAATACCTGTGTAAGTTTAAGGTATACAGCATAATGATTTGACTTATATATATTGTCAAATAAGTACCACAATAAGTTTAGTTAATATCCATCATCTCATATAGATTTAAAAAAGAAAGGAAATCCTTTATTCCTTGTGATGAGAGATCTTGGATTTACTCTTTTAACACCTGTCATATATACCAAATAACCATGTTAATTATTGTCATCATGCTGTACCTTACGTCTCTAATACTTATAACTGAAAGTTTACACCTTTTGACCACATTCATCCAAACAGTAATTTAATGCATTTTAATATACTTGGTCCAGTTCTCTCATTGCTAAAGGCAGGAAACTAAATCTGATTTTTTTCTTTCATCATGAAAACAGAAGTCCTTCTCCTTTTCCTACTTCTCCTCTTCCTCCTCCTCCTTATCCTTCTTCTTTTTCTCTGAGAAAGCATTTTTGTGGAGTTCTTGGTATTTTCTGAGGTTGTTTTCCAGTGTTCAGTTATTGTTTCAATGTCTGGAGATTCTGTCATGGGACATGTATTTTTTGTCATGCGGCATGGATTACTTGCAATGATAGTGACTTCTTGATGGCTAGATTATACCAAAATGGCAAGTTACTGAATGATTTTTTTTTTAATCTCTTGAGCTTGGCAGGATTTTTTTTTTTTTTAATTTTAGCAATTTCATGTATCTTTATTTATTTATTTTATTTATTTATGGCTGTGTTGGGTCTTCGTTTCTGTGCAAGGGCTTTCTCTAGTTGCGGCAAGTGGGGGCCACTCTTCATCACGGTGCATGGGCCTCTCATTATCACAGCCTCTCTTGTTGTGGAGCACAGGCTCCAGACGCGCAGGCTCAGTAATTGTGGCTCACGGGCCTAGTTGCTCCGCGGCATGTGGGATCTTCCCAAATCAGGGCTCGAACCCGTGTCCCCTGAATTGGCAGGCAGATTCTCAACCACTGCGCCACCAGGGAAGCCCCTGAATGATATTTTAACAAATCTTATTTTTAACTTAATTTTATTGTATAAAACAGGAAAATTTATAATACCTGTATTTCTGTCCAATAGACTTACCTTCTTCAAAGCAGGTCTTAAACATTTCATTTTCCTAAAATATAATAATGGCTTAGATTTTGCTATATGTCATCCACTTGGGGGGAAAGAAACCTGTATTAGTTTCCTAAGGCTGACATAACAAATAAAGTTTGTGGCTTAAAACAATAGAAATTTATTCTCATAGTTCTGGAGGCCTAAAGTTCAAAATCAGGTTGTCAGCAAGGCTATATTTGCCCTAAAATGTTCTAAGGAAGAATCTTTCTTTGCATCTTCTAGAATCTGATGGCTCTTGAAATTGCTTAATTACATCTGCAAAGATCCTTCTTCCAAATAAGGTCACATTCTCAGACATATCTTTTGGGGGACAATAATTCAACCCATTACAATACCTAATGAAAAGAGCATCATTTAATACTGATCCCTTGAATTTCATGTGACAAGCTGATGAGAAACTGTGACTTTCCAGGAAATGGCTATATGACTATGGTATTATGAAATAGAACTTCTCTGTCTTTCTCTTTCTCTCTCTCACTCTCCAAAGAGAAATACCTTGTTCACAGGTTTGTACCATTTGCTATAATAGTCATAAAGGAATGACATAGTACCCTCCTTCAATATAGTTACTGGTAACTCATCAATACACAAATAATTAAAACTGTTCAATAGAGCAAATTAACAAATGTCCAAAGGCAGGTTGTAAAATGGATGGGTGTATTACTTTAGAGAAGAAACATCTGAAGTCTGCATTCAATTGGAAAAGTTTCATAAATAAGAGGGAGCTTGAGAAGGGCCTTGGAGCAGGAGGGACAGAATGGAGGGCACTTCAGAAGGAAAAGAGGAGAGAAACCAGAGTGAACAAAGGCTTAGGGGTAGGCACGGGAAAGGTGATCAGGTGGAAGAGCCGGAAAATTCAGTAATTAGGTGACAAACTATGAATTCAACCTAGGATAAGACCTTGATGTTTGTGATATTGTGATTTGTAATAAATATATATTTGGTTTTCATCCCCATTTCTGGCACACAGCTCCTAAAACCCTTGGAGTTTCCCAAGTATAGAGCATAAAGGTGTCTTTGTTATGTTAATGGATGACTTTTGGAAAGCACCTAAGGATGCTGGTTGCTAGGGGAGCCAACCATGTGACGGAGGGTAGGAACTCTCAGTCCCATCCCCTGAACTCCAGGGAGAGGCGAGGGGCTGGAGAGTGAATGGCCAATGGCCCATGATTCAATCAATCATATCTATATAAGGAAGCCTCCATAAAACCCCCAAAGGAACGAGTTTGGAGAGCTTCTGTGTTGGTGAACAATTGGAGATGTGGGGAGAGTTGCACACATGGAGAGGGCATGGAAGCTCCATGCCCCTTCCCACATACCTTGCCCCATGCATCTCTTTCATCTGGCTGTTTCTGAATTACATTCTTTTATAATAAACTGGTAATCTAGTAAGCAGAGTGTTTCTCTGAGTTTTGTGAGCTTCTCTAACAAATTAATCCAACCAAAAAAAAGGCGTTGTTGGAATCTCTAGTCTATAGTCAGTTGACCAGAAGCACAAGAGACAACCTGGGCTTGCAATTGGTACCTGAAGTGGGAGGCCGCCTTGTAGGACTGAGCCCTTAACCTGTGGAATCTGATGGTATCTCCAGGTAGAAAGTGAGTTGAATTGATTTGAACCGTAGGACACCCAGCTTGTGTCTGAGAATTGCTTGGTCATGTGGGGGAAAACCCCACACATTGGAATTGGGTACAAAATCATAACCTTTATCTCATAGAAAATGAAAATCCACTTATTTTTGGAGCATGGATTATGAATGATCTTATCTCTTTACCTTTTTCTCTCACTTCCACCTCTTCCTCCTTCAATGTTGTTTCAAGGTAATCTCTCCAATAGACTTTCCAATGTTGTTCCAACGTAGTTTTTCCACTAGTCTACTATGCACATTCAAAACCTCTTCAGTCTTTTTGCATTTCTTCAGCACCTCCCCCAATCTCATAATTGTCTCCTCCCTCCTCTCAATCAATTTATAAAGCTTAACATAGTGACTCTATGGTCATTTAGATGTGAATGTTTGCAAGTGAACCATGTGCAGAAGTAGTACCACCCAATAGATATTTTTCTTTTATTTCAAACCCAGAACCTATTTAGATGTTGACTGTACTTGAATATTCCTTTGATAATAGGTAGGGTTTCTATATTTTATTATAGCTCCAACCTTACTGTAACAAAATGCAAGGTAGATTTAAGTTTATATTTAGCAGGGATCTGTTTAAAATGTGAATGAAGACTGGTGTGGGTGAGTGGGAACCACAGTTGCATTCACTGGTAATGCTCTGGTTCACTCTGGCTTCAGTGATTTCCCTTCGGCATGCTAGGGTGGAGCAGAACAGCTGATGAAGGGGGCAGCAGTGTGAACATACGGTTTAGTCATGTAAATATTCTCTAAGCGCCAGCACTGCAATATTACTCTCAGTTTATTAGTTCACAAGAAAAATACAAATACAGGTGCAAATAAGCATTGCATGCAAAGATGCCTTTAATACTGTATCTAGTCTTATTATTTCCAATTTAGCCTTTTCTGGAAATGAACAAAAATGAGAATTACAAGCTTGTCACAATATCTTCACAATAGTTATTTCTAATACAACTGAAAACAGCAAGGCATAATCTATGGAGTAAGGTGGTAAGTAGGTTGTATATCCCATTTCCCTCCCTATCTTCCTCCACACATCACATGACCACAGATAATGAAGTATCATATGAATACTTTGTTTCTCAGCCTTTACACACTTTCTCCTCCCATCCAGGCTGCCACATAATTAAAGGAACACTTTAAAGAGTCCCATATTGTAGAGCATCACGTAAGCCTCAGGCAAAATATAACAGCACTAACTGGCCATGATAGGAAAACCATCCCAGAACCATGATTATTAGCGAAAACAAACAAAATGAAAATTATGCAGACTAACTAGACAAACTTTATCAGAAGTGTCTACTCTCCTATTAAACAACAAAAGCAAAGCAATGAGGAAAAATTTAAACATGACCACTGATTCTGGATAAGGAAGAAGAATGTTTTAGGTACTCTTTCCTACACCAAGGTCATCTGCTTTTCTCCATCACTCAATCCTAATTAAAGGTAAATGAATACAACCAGTGACAGTAAACTGGCTCCTCGGTGGTCTCGATCTCCCAAGGGCTGGAGGAAGAACATCTACAACAGCAGGTAGAATGTATTAGATTTGCTGAGCTTATGGAAAGACAGAATATGCAAAAGTGTAAAAAATTGTCTTTGAATGTGAAGTGGCAAGCTGCTTATTCCCATAAGGCTGAGGATTGTGTCTAAATTAATCCTGCCCCTGGCATGAACCGTAGAGAATCAGATACTTTTACAAATGTGACTGTTACTGTTATAGCTAAATGAATGCAATGTATGGGACAAAGGATTTAGGTTGAGCAGTTTAAATAATTTGCACATTTTAGGATTTTAAAACTGGAGTTGTCAATTTGTTTTCGTAAAGGGAGAGACAGCAGATATTTTAGGCTTTATGAGCCATACTCTGCCACAACTACAGAAATTTGCTGTTGGAGCAGGAAGGCAGCAATTGATCATATGTAGAATAACGGGTGTGGCTGTGCACCTGCACTGAACTATTAACAACTCCTGCTCTAAAGTATTAACATGTTTACCGGAGCTGAGCCAAAGCGTGGCTCTTGGGGAGTGAGAACGAAAGTGGTTGATGATGAGGTTTATTGTCAAAGGGAAAGGCTAAGCTTCAACTCCCATAGCTTCTGCTAGTAAATGTCTCTCTAGGGGAAAAGCTGGGGGGCAATGCAATGGAAGCATCAATACAAATTCCATAGGCCTCTTTCCAACCAGGCTGCTGTACTCAGTCTCCACTCCATCCATAACAATGTTGCAACTTGCATGGCACAGGAAAATATAGAGAGTGTTCACCTAGCAAAAGGAATGAGTGAGGTGTCTTTCCTGCAGGTTGGGAATGGAATATATTGCTTCTCACAGCCAAATCAATTGAAATATTTCAACAGTTTAAATAAAATTGAATTCTTATCATTATACTAGATCAGTGGTTCTCAACTGGAGGTAATTTGGCAATGTCTGGAGACACTTTTGGTTGTCATAACTGGAGAGTGGTTGCTACTGGCATCTTGTGGCTAGAGGCCAGGGATGCTACTGGACATCTTACATGCACAGGACAGTCTCCAACAACAAAAGATTATCCAGCTACAAACGTTACTGAATCCAAGGTCACACTGCTCACAGCACGACAGGCCAATAAATCGAGAGATGAGTTGTGGTGCAAGAAATAGCAACTTTATTTGGAAAGCCAGCAGACGGAGAAGATGGTGGACTAGTGTCCCAAAAAACCATCTTCCCCAAGTTAGAATTCAGCCTTCTTTTATACTAAAAGGGGAGGAGGTATTGTTGGTTGCTGCAAATTTCTTGGTGCCAGAATCCTTTGTTCTTCAGCTGTCCACATAGGTCTGGTCACGATGTTCCTATAAATATCCAAGACAAATGTTATTCTCTGTTCTGCAACTTTTTATGTCTGTATGAATGGAAAAGTGTTATACCTTTAAAGGTCAGAGCCTTGTGAATGAGCTATCCTGTATATTTCAGGCTATAGGCAACATTCTTAACCTGTAGCAAAAGCAATAGAATACACAGGTTAAAGTAAAAGACACAGATCCAATATGGAGTCAGATTTGTTCTTCCCCTTTCAGAAATATCAGTAGTGCCAAGGTGGACAAACCCTGTGCTGATACTTTAATAAACTCTTCCTTTAGTGAACATAATTACAAAAAACACAAAATACATTTTCTGGAGAGGTATTGAGAGCCATCACCACATAAAAAGTTGTAAGAGCAAAAGGGTTCCAAGTAGTTTGCAGAAGGAATTCTCTTGAAAATATTTTGCTCTTTCAAATTAATGCAAGAAGTAAAAGAACACCTCTTATTTTTAGATCTCAGTGTAGTATCTTTCAGAATATGATTTGAAACAATTTTGCTTTGAATTCAGGGTGTTTTGTAGTTTAATTTTCTAACCCTGACACTGGTTACAAATTTAGAAATATTTAGGTTTTGCAATATGTACATGATGTAGTCTGGAATTATATCAAGCTTGAACAATAATTTACCTGGTTGATGCTGAGGATTGGAACTTTGGAAGACAGACGGCTTAAAGGACATGATAAAATAGGAGCAATGATTTTGTAGAGTTGCAAAGGGATTAGCGGGGCCTTAGAACTTCCTGGAAACTATATGCTTTTCTGTCGAGAAGGCAGGAGCTAAGATATGGTTGAGGCTGTGCTGACAGAATCAGGTCAAAGTGTTCTGCTTCGTTTTGATGTGTCTTAATATGGAGTTCCTCACATGGAGATAAACCTATATAACTCTGAGTCTGGGGAAAAGAACACTCCAGCAGACACATGGAGTATCCAAAATGGATAAACTTAATATGTTAATCAAGGTTACCCTAAACGACCAGGAGCTATTGAAACTTATCATAACATCCAAATTATTCAATAACAACTGAATTAGGAAGCAGGAACTAATCAATAAATTCTCCCCTGAACAAAAATAAAATCAAACTAGCTGGTTATTTGCAGCATTTAAAAGAAAATTCCTGCTACTAGGTAATTAACGTTAAAAAAACAAAAGTTTACTTTATCTCAAACTCCCAATCTATCCCTCCACCCCACCCTTCCCCCCTGTTAACTATAAGTTTGTTCTCTAAGTCTGTGAGTCTGTTTTATAAATAAGTTCATTTGTATTTTTTTTTGATTCCATATATAAGTGATATCATATGATATTTGTCTTTCTCTGTCTGACTTACTTCACTTAGTATGATAATCTCCACGTTTGGGATTGACATGTACACACAGCTATATTTAAAATAAAATGCCTTTTTATGAAAAAAAAGTTTACTTTAGAATAGCTTTAGGTTTATATCTTAAAAATTTGAAAGGTAGTACAGAGAATTTCAGTATATACCACATCTGGTTTCCCCTATTATTAATTACATTATTACATTACATTATTAATATCTTACATTAGTACAGTACATTGTCACAATACCTTATTATTAACTAAAGTTCATACTTTTTCAGATTTCCTTAGTTTTTTTCCTAACATCTTTTTTCTATTCCAGGATCCCATGCAGGATGCCATATTACATTTAGTCATCATATCTTCTTATGTTGCAACAGTTTCTCAGACATTCCTTGTTTTTGACGGTTTTAAGAAGTCTTTATCAGGTATTTGAGAAGTCCTATTCAGGTATTTTGTAGAATGTTTCTCAAGTGGGATTTTTCTGATGTTTTCCTCAATATTAGTTTGGGGTTGTGGGTTTTGGGAGGAAGACCATAGAGGTAATGTGCCAATCTTAACAAATTGTATCAAGATTATATGCTACCAATGTGATGTATAACTCTTATTAACCTTTATTGCTGAGCTGAGGTAGTGTACCTCATTGAGGTATTCAATGTTAAACTGAATTTTATTTATGTATTGAAATTGTATGTACTAAATGACATACATCATATAAAATAGCTTGACAGAATGTTCAGGTAAATTTCCTTTTTTTAAATCACTATATTTCCCTGAAAAGTATTCATTCAAATATTTCTTTAATTGAAACCAGAACCATTCATTACTGTGTCACACCTGATCCTAGACTAACTTATATTAAGCCTATGTATAACAGTCTCTAATTTACTTCTGTGAAATAACAGTGAAAGACACATCTCTTTTCTAAGGTGGCATAAAAACAAACTATTACTATTGACTATATTTTTAGTGAGAACATCTTACACTTTTTATAGCATTTTCACATGCACTACTTCTCTTGAGTCACATATAAACCCTGTAAAGTAATCAGCAGATATTATTTCTTTAGTCACAGTAACTACCTTTTGTAATTAGCTTTCAATATAGCAAGTTTTTGGATGTTGTATGTGTCTTCATTGTTTTGTGAAAGTAAAGATATAGTAACAGTTAAGGAAAAATACAACCCTTCTTTCCCTAAAAAATTTACATTTGTACTTATTGGGTGTGTGTAATATATAGACTTGTAATTAGAATTTATCCAATGATTTCCATTATAAAAAATATTGTCAGCACAGGCCCATCATGTAGCTGCAGCACAGCATTCCCTAACGTTGCAACTGGGGGAAAAAATCACTTTCCAGTCTGTTTTGCAAGGTGTGCATTTCCATCTGGATTCCCTGAAAGTCCATCTGCTGCCTCGGTCAAGAGAAACTCCACTTGCATTAAGGTTG
Organism: Balaenoptera musculus; assembly: GCF_009873245.2. NCBI lineage: Eukaryota > Metazoa > Chordata > Mammalia > Artiodactyla > Balaenopteridae > Balaenoptera > Balaenoptera musculus. Next base: position 117,909,374 of record NC_045788.1, read on the forward strand.
CAGGCCTGCAGCTTGCATCTTTGTTGCAAAACTAGCTACAGAAGAGAAGCAAGAAAAAGTCTTTTGTGTTCCCCTCCCCTATCAAAGGAAAGGGGAAAATGTCTCAGTTGAAAGCCATATGGCTGATAGGGTCTTAGCGTTCCTCCCTGGTGTCAGGCCTGAACCTCAGAGGTGGGAGAGCCAACTTCAGCATATTGGACAACCAGAGACGTCCCGGATAATATCAGTCAGTGAGAGTTCTCCCAGAGATCTCCCTCTCAACCCTAAGACCCAGCTCCACTCAATGACCAGTAAGCTCCAGTGCTGGACACCCCATGCCAAACAAGTAGCAAGACAGGAACACAACCCCACCCATTAGCAGAGAGTCTGCCTAAAATCATACTAAGTTCACAAACACCCTAAAACACACCACCGGATGTGATCCTGCCTACCAGAAAGAAAAGATCTAGCCTCATCCACCAGAACACAGGCACCAGTCCCCTCCACCAGGAAGCCTACACAACCCACTGAGCCAAACTTACCCACTGCAAACAGACACCAAAAACAATGGGAACTACGAACCTGCAGCCTGAGAAAAGGAGACCCCAAACACAGTAAGTTCAGCAAAATGAGAAGACAGAAAAATACACAGCAGATGAAGGAGCAAAGTAAAAACTCACCAGACCAAACAAATGAAGAGGAAATAGGCAGTCTACCTGAAAAATAATTCAGAGTAATGATAGTAAACATGATCCAAAATCTTGGAAATAGAATGGAGAAAATACAAGAAATGTTTACCAAGGACCTAGAAAAACTAAAGAGCAAACAAACAATGATGAACAACACAATAAATGAAATTAAAAATTCTCTAGAAGGAATCAATAGCAGAATAACTGAGGCAGAAGAATGGATACGTGACCTGGAAGATAAGAGTGGAAATAACTACCACAGAGCAGAATAAAGAAAAAAGAATGAAAAGAATTAAGGACAGTCTCAGAGACCTCTGGGACAATATTAAATGCACCAACATTCGAAATATAGGGGTCCCAGAAGAAGAAGAGAAAAAGAAAAGGACTGAGAAAATATTTGAAGAGATTATAGTTTAAAATTTCTCTTATATGGGAAAGGAAATAGTCAATCAAGTCCAGGAAGTGCAGAGAGTCCCATACAGGATAAATCCAAGGAGAAACACGTCAAGACACATATTAAGCAAACTATCAAAACTTAAATACAAAGAAAAAATATTAAAAGCAGCAAGGGAAAAGCAACAAAAAACATACAAAGGAATCCCCATAAGGTTAACAGCGGACCTTTCAGCAGAAACTCTGCAAGCCGGAAGGGAGTGTCAGGACATATTTAAAGTGATGAAAGGGAAAAATCTACAACCAAGATTACTGTACCCAGCAAGGCTCTCATTCAGATTTGACAGAGAAATTAAAACCTTTACAGACAAGCAAAAGCTAAGAGAATTCAGCACCACCAAACCAGCTTTATAACAAATGGTAAAGGAACTTTTTAGGCAGGAAACACAAGAGAAGGAAAAGACCTACCATAACAAAACAAAAACAATTAAGAAAATGGTAATAGAAACATACATATTGATAATTACCTTAATTGTAAATGGATTAAATGCTCCAACCAAAAGACATACACTGGCTGAATGGAAACAAAAACAAGACCCATATATATGCTGTCTACAAGAGATCCACTTCAGACCTAGGGACACATACAGACTGAAAGTGAGGGGATGGAAAAAGATATTCCATGCAAATGGAAATCAAAAGGAAGCTGGAGTAGCAATTTTTTATATCAGACAAAATAGACTCTAAAGAAAAGACTATTACAAGAGACAAAGAAGGACACTACAAAATGATCAAGGGAGCAATCCAAGAAGAAGATATAACAATTGTAAATATTTATGCACCCAACATTGGAGCACCTCAATACATAAGGCAAATTCTAACAGCCATAAAAGGGGAAATCAACAGTGACATAATAATAGTAGGGGACTTTAACACCCCACTTTCACCATGGTCAGATCCTCCAAAATGAAAATAAATAAGGAAACACAAGCTTAAAATGACACATTAAACAAGAGGGACTTAATTGATATATATAGGACATTCCATCCAAAAACAACAGAATACACTTTCTTCCCAAGTGCTCATGGAACATTCTCCAGTATAGATCATATCTTGGTTCACAAACAAAGCCGTGGTAAATTTAAGAAAATTGAAATTGTATCAAGTATCTTTTCTGACCACAATGCTATGAGACTAGATATCAATTACAGGGGAAAAAACTGTAAAAAATACAAACACATGGAGGCTAAACAATATGCTACTAAACAACCAAGAGATAACTGAAGAAATCGCAGAGGAAATAAAAAGTCACCTAGAAACAAATGATAATGAAAACACGATGACCCAAAACCTGTGGGATGCAGCAAAAGCAGTTCTAAGAGGGAAGTTTATAGCAATACAATCCTACCTCAAGAAACAAGAAATATGTTAAATCAACAACCTAACCTTATACCTAAAGCAATTAGAGAAAGAAGAACAATAAAAACGCAAAGTTAACAGAAGGAAAGAAATCATAAAGATCAGATCAGAAATAAATGAAAAAGAAATAAAGGACAAAATAGCAAGGAGCAATAAAACTAAAACCTGGGTCTTTGAGAAGATAAACAAAATTGATAAACCATTAGCCAGACTCATCAAAAACAAAAGGGAAAAGCCTCAAATCAACAGAATTAGAAATGAAAAAGAGAAGTAACAACTGACACTGCAGAAATACAAAGGATCATGAGAGATTACTACAAGTAACTATATGCCAATAAAATGGACAACCTGGAAGAAATGGATAAATTCTTAGAGAAGCACAACCTTCTGAGACTGTACAAGGAAGAAATAGAAAATATAAACAGACCAGTCAGAAGTAATGGAATTGAAACTGTGATTAAAAATCTTCCAACAAACAAAAGCCCAGTACCAGATTGCTTCACAGGCGAATTAAATCATTTAGAGAAGAGCTAACACCTATCCTTCTCAAACTCTTCCAAAATACAGCAGAGAGAGGAACACTCCCAAACTCATTCTGTGAGACCACCATCACCCTGATACCAAAACCAGACAAAGATGTCAGAAAGAAAGAAAACTACTGGCCAATATCACTGATGAACATAGATGCAAAAATCCTCAACAAAATACTAGCAAGCAGAATCCAACAGCACATTAAAAGGATCATACACCATGATCAAGTGGGGTTTATCCTAGGAAAACAAGGATTCTTCAGTATAAACAAAATCAATGTGATACACTGTATTAACAAACTGAAGGAGAAAAATCATAAGAAAATCTCAATACATGCAGAAAAATCTTTTGACAAAATTTAACACCCATGTATGATAAAAAAATACCTCCAGAAAGTAGGCATAGATGGAACTTACCTCAACATAATAAAGGTCATATAGGACAAGCCCAAAGTCAACATTGTTCTCAATGGAGAAAAACTGAAACCAATTCCACTAAGATCAGGAACAAGGAAATATTGCCCACTATCAACACTATTATTCAACATAGTTTTGGCAGTTTTAGCCACAGCAATCAGAGAAGAAAAAGAAATGAAAGGAAACAAAATCAGAAAAGAAGTAAAACTGTCTCTGTTTGCAGATGACATGATACTATACAAAGAGAATCCTAAAGATGTTACCAGAAAACTACTAGAGCTAATCAATGAATGTGGTAAAGTAGCAGGATACAAAATTAATGCACAGAAATCTCTTGCATTCCTATAGACTAATGATGAAAAATCTGAAAGAGAAATTATGGAAACACTCCCATTTACCATTGCAACAAAAAGAATAAAATACCTAGGAATAAATCTGCCTAAGGAGACAAAAGACCTGTATGCAGAAAACTATAAGACACTGACGAAAGAAATTAAGGATGATACCAACAGATGGAGAGATATACCATGGTCTTGGATTGGAAGAATCAACATTGTAAAAATGACTTTACTACCCAAAGCAATCCACAGATTTAGTGCAATCCCTATCAAACTACCAATGGAATTTTTCACACAACTAGAACAAAAAAAATCACAATTTGTATGGAAACACAGAAGTCCCCAAATAGCCAAAGCAGTCTTGAGAAAGAAAAACGGAGCTGGAGGAATCAGGCTCCATGACTTCAGACTATACTACAAAACTCCAGTAATCAAGACAGTATGGTACTAGCACAAAAATGGAAATATAGATCAATGGAATAGGATAGAAAGCTCAGAGATAAACCCACACACATATGGTCACCTTATCTTTGATAAAGGAGGCAAGAATATTCAATGGAGAAAAGACAGCCTCTTCAATAAGTGGTGCTGGGAAAACGGGACAGGTACATGTAAAAGAATGAAATTAGAACACTCCCTAACACCATACACAAAAATAAACTCAAATGGACTAAAGACCTAAATGTAATGCCAGACAGTATAAAACTCTTAGAGGAAAACATATGCAGAACACTCTGTGACATAAATCACAGCAAGATCCTTTTTGACCCTCCTCCTAGAGAAATGGAAATTAAAAAAAATAAACAAATGGGACCTAATGAAACTTAAAAGCTTTTGCACTGCAAAGGAAACCATAAACAAGATGAAAAGACAACCCTCAGAATGGGAGGAAATATTTGCCAACGAAGCAACTGACAAAGGATTAATCTCCAAAATATACAAGCAGCTCATGCAGCTCAATATCAAAAAAACAAACAACCCATTCCAAAAATGGGCAGAAGACATAAATAGACATTTCTCCAAAGATATACAGATTGCCAACAAACACATGAAAGGATGCTCAACATCACTAATCATTAGAGAAATGTTAATCAAAACTACAATGAGGTATCACCTCACACTGGTCAGAATGGCCATCATCAAAAAATCTACAAACAATAAATGCTGGAGAGGGTGTGGAGAAAAGGGTACCCTCTTGCACTGTTGGTGGGAATGTAAATTGATACAGCCACTATAGAGAACAGTATAGAGGTTCCTTAAAAACTAAAAATAGAACTACTGCATACCCAGCTATCCCACTACTGGGCATATACCCTGAGAAAACCATAATTCAAAAGGTGTCATGTACCACAATGTTCATTGCAGCTCTACTTACAATAGCTAGGACATGGAAACAACCTAAGTGTCCATAGACAGTTGAATGGATTAAGAAGATGTGACACATATAAACAATAGAATATTACTCAGCCTTAAAGAGAAACAAAATTGAGTTATTTGTAGTGAGTTGGATGGACCTGGAGTCTGTCATACAGAGTGAAGTAAGTTGGAAAGAGAAAAACAAATACTGTATGCTAACACATATATATGGAACCTAAAAAAAAAAAGAAAATGCTTCTGAAGAACCTAGGGGCAGGACAGGAATAAAGACGCAGACGTAGATAATGGATTTGAGGACATGGGGAGGGGGAAGGGTAAGCTGGGACGAAGTGAGAAAGTAGCATTGACATATATACACTACCAAATGTAAAATAGATAGCTAGTGGGAAGAAGCTGCATAGCACAGGGAGATCAGCTCCATGCTTTTTGACCCCCCCAAAGCGGTGGGTTGAGGACGGTGGCAGGGAGATGCAAGAGGGAGGGCATCTGGTGATATATGTATACATATAGCTGATTCACTTTGTTATACAGCAGAAACTAACACAACATTGTAAAATAATTATACTCCAATAAAGATGTTAAAAAAAAAGAAATATTGGGTTTTCCTACTTGTTAGCAGTTAACAAGATTTCACATTTCCCTAAAATTAAGTTTCAAGCCTTGTGTACAAATAAAGCAAGTAATTTCACAGGTAAAATTAAGCTGGCTCCCTTAAGAAAGATATCAGCTGAAATAGATAAAATATTACTTTAGATATCATTCTGAAATTTTGGCTGTTAGATTCTGAAATTTATTTAATACTATCCTATAGTTAAATTACTCTTCATGCGAATAGAATGATTTTTAGAACTTAGCTATTATTTTTCTTTTCTTGAAGTGCGGTCTGCTGCCTCTATGATTTGGATATTTCATCTTTATTTTGACTACTATTTGAAAGCTAAGGCTAATATTTGCTAACTAAAGAATTTATCGAAACAATTTGTATGTGGAAAAGAACAGACTTTTTCTTAGGACAATTTGTGTTAATAAGTTTTAATTGCAAATATTTATAATACTAATATAAATAATCTTTAGGTAATATGATGGACTAGATGAGTGAAAGTAACTCCCTGAGTACAGAGCATCTAAATATGCTGATAAAAATATTTTTAAAAAGCCTTTCAAAAAGAACAGTTTAACTAGTATAAACTAAAGGGAAATCTGAGGTCATAAACTGGGAAAAAATACATTATCCCAAGGCCAAGAAATTTCTAAAGCTGGTTCTAACCCTAAAGGTATCTGCTGGTGAAACACTGAATGCAAGGGAAAAGAGACTAAGTCTGGGCCTCAATAATGTGGGAGGTCAGACCAGAGATGCCTGCCAATATAGGACACAGGAAGCACAAGCCCTTTGGTAGGTGAACACACACACACACACACACACACACACACACACACACACACACACAGAGAAGGTAATCTACCTTACTTGCTCCAGAATTGATTTTGCATAGAGTAGCAAAAAAATACTCATCTGAGAATTTATAACCATAAACTTGAACTCAAGCACATCTGGATAACTTGAAAAACTCATCTTGGAAATTTAGTTGAAACTGGTCCTGGATTGTGCCTCTAGTTACCTGGCTGAAGCAAAAGCAAACCCTTCAAAGAGAATGTGGCCTAAACACAGTCCCTAAAGAATTATCACAGATAAAGTTCTAAGACACAATGTACATAAAAACAGTGTAAATATTTTAATCAAATAATACTTTATTGCTAAAGAATGCTAACTATCATCTGAACCTTTAGCAAGTTCTAATCTTCTTGCAATAGTAACAACAAAGCTCTGTAATCACAGATCACCATAACAAATATAATGATAATGAAAAAGTTTGAAATATTTTGAGAATTAACAAAATGTGACACAGAGACCCAAAGTGAGCAAATGCTGTTGGAAAAATGGTGCTGATAGACTTGCCCAATGAAGGGTTGCCACAAACCTTCAATTTGTAAAAAATGCAGCATCTGCAAAGAGCGATAAATGAAGCATAATATAATGAGACATGCCTCTGTATCCCTAAATAAATTCAAAAAGACACATATACCCCAATGTTCATTGAAGCACTATTTACAATAGCCAGGACATGGAAACAATCTAAATGTCCAACAATAGATGAATGGGTAAAGAAGATGTGGTACATATATACAATGGAATATTACTCAGCCATAAAAAGGAACGAAGTTGGATCATTTGTAGAGATGTGGATGGACCTAGAGTCTGTCATACACAGTGAAGTAAACCAGAAAGAGAAAAACAAATATCGTATATTAACACATATCTGTGGAATCTAGAAAAATTGTATAGGACAGGAATAGAGAAGTAGATGTTGAGAAATGACATGTGGCCCCAGGGGGAAGGGGAGAGTGGGACGAATTGGGAGATTAGGTTTGACATAAATACACTACCATGTGTAAAATAGATAGCTAGTGGGAACCTACTATATAGGCTACTGTATGGTGGGAACCTACTATATAGATAGCTAGTGGGAACTAAATAGATAGCTAGTGGGAACCTACTATATAACCTACTGTATAGTGGAAACCTACTATATGTGTAATTGGATAAATAAGTTTGGATATACTCATATAGTAGAATATTAAGCAGCTATGAAACACAAACTGAACTCAGTAACATAGATGAACTGAAGAGATATAATGTTGAATGAAAGTATTCATACAAAAGGGCACATACCACATAAATTCATTTATATAAAATGTAAGTATAGGCAAAACTAATTTGTAGTAATAAATATTGGAATGGTAATTATTGTTAGAGGGGGCATTGATGGAGAAGAGAGAAAGTGGAAGCCCTTTGTAATGCTGGAAGTATATATCTTGATCTTAGTGATAATTACCCAGGTATATACATTTGGAAATATTTATCAAGATACACACTGATGACAATCACTTTAATACTTGTGTATTATACCCTAAGATAGTGTTTTTAAAAGAAAGATAGAGCTAGAAATTACAATGTATAGTCATAATTTAGACTCTGATTTCAGAATCCTTTAAAAGATATGACATTTATAAGATGACTAAAAATGTAATACTTACTGGATATTTGAAGATAATAGGGAATTATTAATTTTTATGTGTAACAATTTAAAAACAGTCATCTTTTAAGGACATATCTTAAAATAAATACACATAAATAATAGGTATACAGATAAAATAACGTGATGTCTGAAATTTGCTTCAAAACAGTATGGGAGGTAGGGTGGGTACAGGTGAAATAATGTTGGTCACAATTTGATAAATGTTGAAGTCAAGAGAGGGGTACGTTGAGAATTTATACAATTCTAATTTGTTTATGTTTGAAATTCTCCAAATTAAAAAATATATTTAAAAAACTGTTAGAACAGATACCAAATATGTTTCCTCTACTAGTTCCTTATCATAAAAAATTGAATTGAAATTCTAGAACAAACCAAAAAAACAACTGATAAAACTCAGTGGATGAGCTTAAAAAGACATTACTACAACTGAAAAGAGATTTAATAAACACGAGCATATAGCTAAGACGAAAATGAACAAACTGATATAAGAGGTCAAGTAAGTCTACAAAACACAGAAAAAGAGCATAATTGGCTAGTGGGCACAGAACAAAGGTTTCATATATGTGTAATTGGAGTTTCAGAAGGAGAAAATACAGAGCATGGTAGGGAAAGACTATTTGAAGAATTATGCTGAGAATTTTTCCCAGCTTGCAAAAGATATAATACAAGATTTGATAATAACTACAAACTTCAAGCAGGATTCATACAAAAATTTTCTAGTACATCATATTTCAACTGCTGTAAACCAAAGACAAAGTGAGAAATCTCAAAACAAAGAGACACATTATCTTCAAAGGAGCAAGAATCAACCAACCAACTGACCACAAACACAGAACGGAACTGACTTCTCAACAGAAACAATGAAATTCAGCAGATTAGGAAATGGTGGGATTAATACTGGAAGAATGTAACTAATGACCAAGAATTCTATATTCGATGAAACTTTCCTCCAAAAATAAAATAAAATAAAGACATTGTGAGACAAAAACTGAGAGAATATGTCACCAGAAGACCTCCATTAAGGTAGTCTGTAGACACTTGGAAAGGATCTATGATGGAAGCTTGAGAAAGATAAAGGAGTGAAAAACGATGGGAAGTTTAAATCTGTGGATAAATGTAAAAGGATATTTACATAAAGTATAGATTAGCAATAGTGATGGCTTTGGGGGTATAAAGTATATAGAGTATCAAGATATAAGATAACAATGACACATAATTACTGAGGAATAAATAGAATTAAAGTTCTAAGGTCTTTTCATTTCCCTAGAAACATCTTAGAATTTATAATAAATCTTAATAAGAAAAATACTTGTTTTGCAACCTCTAGGATAATCGAAAGAATAACAAAAAGGCTAATAAACATAGGGAAATGGAATGACAAAAAATCTACTATTCCAAAAGAATGAAACCATAGGCATAATAAATTAAATTAAAATATAAATAGTATATTTGTATATTTAAACCAAATAATAATAATTACACTGCATTTAAATGGAATACATACTCCTATTAAAAGCAAAGGTTGAATACTCCAACCAAAAGACACAGGCTCACTGAATGTATACAAAAACAAGACCCATATATATGCCATGCACAAGAGACCCACTTCAGACCTAGGGACACATACAGACTGAAAGTGAGGGGATGGAAAAAATATTCCATGCAAATGGAAATCAAAAGAAAGCTGGAGTAGCAATACTTAGATAAAATAGACTTTAAAATATAGAATGTTACAAGAGACAAGGAAGGACACTGCATAATGATCAAGGGATCAATCCAAGAAGAAGGTATAACAATTATAAATATACATGCACCCAACATGGGAGCACCTTAATACATAAGGCAAATGCTAACAGCTATAAAAGAGGAAATCGACAGTAACACAGTAAGAGTGGGGGATTTTAACACCTCACTTTCACCAATGGACAGATCACCCAGACAGAAAATTAATAAGGAAACACAAGCTTTAAATGACACAATAGACCAGATAGATTTAATTGATATTTATAGGACTTTCCATCCAAAAACAGCAGATTACACTTTCTTCTCAAGTGCACATGGAACATTCTCCAAGATAGATCACATCTGGGGTCACAAATCAAGCCTTGGTATATTTAAGAAAATTAAAATCATATCAAGCATCTTTTCTGACCACAACACTATGAGATTAGAAATAAATTGCAAGGAAAAAACTGTAAAAAGCACAAACACATGGAGGCTAAACAATACATTACTAAATAACCAAGAGGTCACTGAAGAAATCAATGAGGAAATCAAAAAATACCTAGAAACAAATGACAATGAAAAACGATGATCCAAAACCTATGGGATGCAGCAAAAGCAGTTCTAAGAGGGAAGTTTATAGCAATGCAATCCTACCTCAAGAAACAAGAAAAATCACAAATAAACAATTTGACCTTACACCTAGAGGAACTAGAGAAAGAACAAACAAAACCCAAAGTTAGCAGAAGGAAAGAAATCATAAAGATCAGAGCAGAAATAAATGAAACAGAAACAAAGAAAACAATAGCAAAGATCAATAAAACTAAAAGCTGGTTCTTTGAGAAGATAAACAAAATTGAAAAACCCTTAGCCAGATTCATAAAGAAAAAGAGGGAGAGGACTCAAATCAATAAAATTAGAAATGAAAAATGAGATGTTACAATGGACACCGCAGAAATACAAAGCATCCTAAGAGACTACTACAAGCAACTCTATGCCAATAAAATGGACAACCTGGGAGAAATGGACAAATTCTTAGAAAGGTATAACCTTCCAAGACTGAACCAGGAAGAAATAGAAAATATGAACAGACCAATCACAAGCAATGAAATTGAAACTGTGATTAAAAATCTTCCAACAAACAAAAGCCCAGAACCAGACGGCTTCACAGGTGAATTCTTTCAAACATTTAGAGAAAAGCTAACACCCATCCTTCTCAAACTCTTCCAAAAACTTGCAGAGGAAGGAAAACTCCCAAACCCATTCTATGAGGCCACCATCACCCTGATACCAAAACTAGACAGAGATACTAGAAAAAAAGAAAATTACAGATAAATAGCACTGATGAATATAGAAGCAAAAATCCTCAGCAAAGTACTAGCAACCAGAGTCCAACAACACATTAAAATGATCATATACCATGGTCAAGTGGGATTTATCCCAGAGATGCAAGAATTCTTCAATATGCGCAAATCAATCAATGTGATACACGATATTAACAAACTGAAGAATAAAAATCATAGGATCATCTCAATAGATACAGAAAAAGCTTTTGACAAAACTCAACACCCATTTATGATAAAAACTCTCCAGAAAGTGGGCATAGAGGGAACCTACCTCTACATCATAGAGGTCATATATGACAAACCCACAGCAAACATCATACTCAATGGTGAAAAACTGAAAGCATTTCCACTAAGATCAGGAACAAGACAAGGATGTCCACTGTCACCACTCTTATTCAACATAGTTTTGGAAGTCCTAGCCACAGCAATCAGAGAAGAAAAAGAAATAAAAGTAATACAAATTGGAAAAGAAGAAGTAAAACTGTCACTGTTTGCAGATGACATGATACTGTACATAAATAATCCTAAAGATGCCACCAGAAAGCTACTAGAGCTAGTCAATGAATTTGGTAAGGTTGTAGGATACAAAATTAATGCAAAGAAATCTCTGGCATTCCTATACACCAATAATGAAAAATCAGAAAGAGAAATTAAGGAGACAATCCCATTTACCATCGCAACCAAAAGAATAAAATACCTAGAAATAAACCTGCCTAAGGAGGTGAAAGACTTGTACTCAGAAAACTATAAAACACTGATGAAAGAAGTCAAAGATGACATACACAGATGGAGAAATGTACCATGTTCTTGCACTGGAAGAATCAATAGTGTGAAAATGACTATACTACACAAAGCATTTTACAGATTCAATGCAATCCCTATCAAACTACCAATGACATTCTTCACAGAATGAGAACAAAAAATTTTACAATTTGTATGAAAACACAAAAGACCCTGAATAGCCATAGCAATCTTGAGAAAGAAAAACAGAGCTGGAGGGATCAGCCTCCCTGACTTCAAACTATACCACAAAGCTACAGTAATCAAGACAGTATGGTACTGACACAAAAACAGAAATATAGATCAATGGTACAGGATAGAATGCACAGAGATAAATCCACCCACATATGGGCACCTAATTTACTACAAAGGAGGCAAGAACATACAATGGAGAAAAGACAGTCTCTTCAATAAGTGGTGCTGGGAAAACTGGACAGCTACATGTAAAAGAATGAAACTAGAACACTACCTAACACCATACAGAAAAATAAAAACTCCGTATGGATTAAAGACCTAAATGTAAGACCAGACACTATAAAACTCTTAGAGGAAAACATAGGAAGAGCACACTTTGACATAAACCACAGCAAGATCTTTTTGGACCTACCTCCTAGAGGAATGGAAATAAAAACAAAAATAAACAAATGGGACTTAATTAAACTTAAAAGCTTTTGCGCAGTGAAGGAAACCATAAACAAGACAAAAAGACAACTCTCAGACTGGGAGAAAATATTTGCAGTTGAAACAACGGACAAAGGATTAATCTCTAAAATATACAAAAAGCTCATGGAGCTCAATATCAAAAAAACAAACAATTCAATTAAAAAATGGACAGAAGACCTAAATAGACATTTCACCAAGGAAGACATACAGATGGCCAAGAGGCACATGAAAAGATGCTCAACATCACTAATTATTAGAGAAATGCAAATCAAAACTACAATAAGTTATCACCTCACACCGGTTAGAATGGACATCATGAGGAAATCTACAAACAACAAATGCTGGAGAGGGTGTGGAGAAAAGGGAACCCTCTTGCACTGCTGGTGGGAATGTAAATTAATACAGCTACTATGGAGACCAGTATGGAGGTTCCTTAAAAAACTAAAAATGGAGTTACCATATGACAGAGCAATCCCCCTACTGGGCATATACCCAGAGAAAACCATAATTCAAAAAGAGTCATGTACCACAATGTTCATTGCAGCTCTATTTACAATAGCCAGGTCATGGAAACAACCTAATGCCCATCGACAGATGAATTGGTAAAGAAGATATGGTACATATATACAATGAAATATTACTCAGCCATAAAAAGGAATGAAATTGGGTCATTTGTAGAAACATGGATAGACCTAGAGACTGTCATACAGAATGAAATAAGTCAGAAAAAGAAAAACAAATATTGTATGTTAACACATATATGTGTAATATAGAAAAATGGTACAGATGAACTGGTTTGCATGGCAGAAATAGAGACACAGATGCAGAGAACAAATGTATGGTCACCAAGGGGGTAAAGCGGCAGGGGTTGGGGGGGTGGTGGTGGTGGGATGAACTGGGAGATTGGGATTGACATGTATACACTGATTTGTATAAAATAGATAACTAATAAGAACCTGCTGTATAAAAATAAAATTAAATTAAATTAAAAAAAACCAAGGTATACCAAAGGGTGAAAATAAAAGAATAGAAAATGCTGTACTTTTTGATCAGTAGCAAAAGAAAGCTGGTATAGCTATACTAACAAAGAAGACTTTAATGCTAGAAGCCTAACTAATGATAATGAGGGTATATGATAATTATCAAAAGTAAAGTCCACCAAAAATATCCAGCAATTCAAAATTTATAATAAGAACAATTCAAAATATATTAAGTAAAGCTAAAACTAAAATGAGAAAGAAACAATCAACAATCAGAATGGGAGATTTCAAAATCTTTCTTTCATGAACGGATAGAGGCACCTGACCATATCCAGGGTTATAAAATTTACTTAAACATTTGAAAGAACAGAAAGAGAGTATATTCTCTGATCACAGTGAAAATTACCAAGAAATGAGAACAAAAAAATAACTAGAATATTTCCACACGTTTGGAAATTATCCAGTACAGTTCTAAGTAGTCCATGGGTCAAAAAGAAATCACAATTGAAATTCGAACATATTTTGAGTTGAATGGCAATGAAAACACTACATATCAAAACACATAGGATGTATTGAATACTGCCCTTACTGAAAAGTTTATTGCCTTAAATTCCTATATTAGCCAACAATAAAAGCTTAAAGACCTATAATCCAAGCATCCAACTGACAAATGAAATATAAATAAAATGAAACATCTGATGAAGTCCAAAGCTTAGAAAGGAGGGAATAATAAAAACAAGAGCATAAACCAATGGGGGGTGGGGGTGGGGAACACAAACCACAAAGTTAGAAGTTTGGTTTTTGACAAGATAAATAAAACTGGCAATCTCTTTGCAAGATGAATCAAGGATGAAAACAAAGCACAAATTACCAATATCACGAGTGGAAAAGGAAACTCATTATAGATCCTAGAGCTTCAAAGAACAATGAAAACATATTTGAGAAAGTTTACGTCAACAAATTTAACAATTTTAGATCAAACGACAAATTCCTAAAATTACAAAGTTAGCCAATGGGCACAGGAAGAATTAAAAATCTGAAGTCTTGTGGAGAAAGGACTTGAGGACACAGGGAGGGGGAAGGGTAAGCTGGGACAAAGTGAGAGAGTAGCTTTGACATATATACACTACCAAATGTAAAATAGATAGCTAGTGAGAAGAAGTCGCATAGCACAAGGAGATTAACTTGGTGCTTTATGACCACCTAGAGGGGTGGGATAGGGAAGGTGGGAGGGAGATGCAAGAGGGAGGGGATATGGGGATATATGTATACATATAGCTGATTCACTTTGTTATATAGCAGAAAGTAACACAGCATTGTAAAACAATTATACTTCAATAAAGATGTTAAAAAAAAATCTGAAGTATTTTCCCTCATATTTGAAAAACCTGTCTGTAGGAGAATGTCCAGATGGCTTTGCCACGCAATTCTACTAAAATTTTAAAGAAGAACAAAAATACAAAAGACTGATAATAGTAAGTGTTGACAAGGATGTGGACAAACTTGATCTCTAATAAATTGATATTAGGAATTTAAATGGGTACACTTTAGAAAACTGGCATTGTCTACTCAAATTAAATATACCCATACTAAATTTATACCCAACAAAAATAGCTACCTATAACTGCATGAAAAGAACAGTCAAATATTAAAACCCAGTTATTCACCAGCATTTGAACTCCTAAATCAAAGTGTGCCATTTTTATACAGTGGAATACTATACAGCAATGAAAATGAACAAACTTGTGCATCAACATGAATGAATTTCATGCACATAATTTTGAATGAAGGAAGGCAGACAAAAATAGTCCAAATGACATAACTTCATTTTATGAAATTCAAAACCAGGCAAAATTAACTTATGGTGTTGAAGTAGAAGAGGAGTTATCTTTGGAGGGTGATTGGAAGGGCTTGAATTGGGGAGGTTCTGGGAGATTTGTGATGTTCTATTTCTCAGCCTGAGTTATCGTTCCATGAGTTTTTTCATTTCGTGATAATTAAGTTAGCTGTACACTTTAACATTTTTTCAGTTTTTGGTATTTATTTTTTTAAGTTAACTTAAGACAGCAATTCTTCATCAGTAGAACTTTGTGCACATGGAATTTAATTTAGTGTCTGTAGATCTTGAATATCCTGCTTATCCTACATATTTTTAGTAAGAAACTCTTGCCGTAATTCTACCTGGAGTACTTTTCCCCTTCCTTCGTAAACTCCTTGAAATAGCACCACGCAAGATCTTTCTTTCTTCACCTGTCTCAATGTGTTGCTATTTTTATGTCTATGGACTGTAAAATGTATATTTCTAACCATAGTTTTCTGTTATTAGTAGCTTATCATTGTATACTGTTAAGTTTCTTTGTGTTGAGTTCATTCACTTTAAAGGATTAATTTCACTTTGGAGAATTAAAAATAGCTGAGGTTTGTTTAATTATGTACCATGAGGTCATTAAAGGCACATGTTACACATGCTAAAAAAATAGATGCTGCTGCTGTTCCTTTTGCTCATGGTGATGGTAGTAATGAAGGAGAAAAGGAGCACAGGCTAAGTGAAATAATGTAGAGAGTCTTCCAAGGGCATGCCTGAAGAATGCTAGATCCTCTGGTTGGCAGAAGTCATTGATCCTTCATTTTATTGAGTGAAAAGTACAAGCCAAGGGGGCACATGCTCCCTTGTTCAAATGCTTGGGAGCACAGTAAAGGAGATTATTTAGAAATGGAAGAGAAAGGATAGATATGAAGTGGTTTGCGGGGACATAAATTATGAAAAAGATATGCTTTTAAAAATCTTTCATGGAATTTTACTATATGGCATATGTTTAAAACCTATCATATCTTCAAACAAAGTATTCAGTAAAATATCCATTTTTACTATTGGTATTTTTTGGTTGGATATATTTTTCACCAGCATAATGATCTCTGTTTCAAAGTCAGGAGGTTGGCAATAAAATATGCTCGTGCGCAGCCCCCAGTATCTTGGTTACAACTAGGAAAAAAACAGTACAGAAATATTTCTTAAAACGCATCAAAATAAGATGGCTAGATTTTAAATCCTAAGTCAATTGCTTAGAAACTCTAGAACTCACTGGCTAGCCAACAGTAAATTATCTAGTCTTCAAAAGCAGGAAATAGAATTCTCTGTGCTTCTTTTTAGCCCTGTTTCTGCTTCCAGAGTTCTTTATTCCATGAACTTACCAAATTCTGCCTTTAAAAAAATCTTTATTTTCAAACTCATCCTGCTCAAAAATTGCTTAACACTAAAAATAAAAACCTAATGGGACTTTTTCTAGAGATCCTGGATTTAGATTACCTATCAAAAGATTCAGGATGCTTCAGTTGGCCTTTTCTGCATCTCTTATATTTCTCAACAATTCTGGGCAAACATATACAAAATTCAGGTTATTTTTTTTACAGTTAAATTTCCAATTAAACTCTCTTTTGTCTGATACAAATTTAAGAGTCATTGCAAAAATTTTAAGTAAGATTTCAACTCCCTTAAATATTAAAACTGCAGATTAATAAATTGTTAGCATATTTAAAAAGTTAAACGTTTTCTTTGGTTTATTATGATCACAGATTCTTCAGGGATTCAAAGTTTCTTAAGCTTAAATTGAGAGGTTTGTATCACAAATCAAATCTTACTGACTGCCTTTGAGCCTTCTTTCTTAGGAATGTGAGTGATTTGGTAGTTTTAAATTAAGGATTATATCTATACATTTTTTCATGATTATTATCATGTTTTCTGAGATCTAAGATGACATAAATTTACTGCTATTTGGAAGCATTTTAATTTGTTCTTGTTTTCTTATTTTCAGAAACAAATGTCTCTCTGGAGACCTCACAATATGTTAAATAATATGTATACTTATTATCGTACTTGAATATTTAATTAATTTATGAGTTAACCTTGCCATAATATTTACTTGCTAGTCTCATGTTAATAACGAGTCTAGGAAAAGGACAAATCTATACATTTCAGAGTTTGCTTTAGAATACATCAGGTTTTGCCTCAGTTCTTTAAATAAACTCTTAAAAATACAATGGTGGAAAGTCAATAATTATTATTCTGTACCTATAAATGAAAAAAAAATGCATTTGGTTGTGACATGACTTTGTTCCCCATGTCTCCCTTTCTAAAGTGTTTACTTTCTTCTTTCTGGCCATCCTAAATCTATCCTTATATAGAGAGCCCATCTGATCCCTCTCCCTATTCCTGGGCAGCTAGTCACATTCACAGCAGTGTATTACATGGCTTTGGGCTGTTCAATATAGCAAATTTCTGGGCCTACGTTTTCTCTCTTTAACTGGAGGGCAGCCACAATTTATTTTGTTTCCCTTATATCTGCTGTATCACCTACAACGTCCTGAATATTTTTTTCCTCAGCAATGTACACAATAAAATGAATACTTATTCACCAATTCTGTGATATATCTTCCTCTCTAGTGACACCAGGATGATGTGATGTTATGTCTAAATGGATCTCTATGTGTCAAGAGAAGTTCATAGAGTCTAGTACCCATATAAATATGTTGCTTAAGACAGATCTCTCTTTAATTAATTCAGTTCAAAAAGTACTTATTGAGCATCTACTATATGCAGGACAAATATAGATAGAGTAGAGAATAGAACTGACAGAAGTCTTTGCTTTCATAAAGCTCACATTCCAGTGGGGATCAGATGATAAGTAGGAAAAATAAGTGTGTGTGTGTGTGCTCATGCACATGCGGGCATAACATCTGAGTATATCTGAGAGAAGAGCATTCTGGGCAGGGAGAACAGCAAGTGCAGAGGCCCTGAGTTGAGTGTGAAGGCATAACATGGAAGATGTTACAGAGTTAATAAGGAGCCAGGTGACATCAGTCCTTAGTATTAGATTATAATAAGAAGCCATTGGACAATTTTGAGCATGATCTATAATTCTGTAAGATTCTGTAGCCCCTTTTTCTTCTTTTTGTCCCTTGGTGCACATCCTAAAAAAAGTATCAGTTTATAATCTGTATATGATGACAATCTTTCTACCCATATCACATATGTTTCATATATGTATAACTGAGAATGACATCATACAGATGTAGGAATAAGAAAACTTCCTATTACGTGATCACCTCCATAAAAGTTAGAAGCTAATTTGTAACTACTCAAATGCTTTGTACATACCATCATTCTTAGGTGTACACAGAACTAGTTTACTCTCTGAAATATTCTGATATTTATTTATTTTTATTATTTTAATTGAAGTATAGTTGATTTACAATATTATATTAGCTTCAGGTGTACAGAAACATGCTGATATTTAAACAGAAATGTTTCCAGAGACATTTTGAAAGTAAGCAAATGGGCTTTTTAAAATCATTTTTGTGATTATTTACATACTTCTTTCCCATGCATGTATTTTAAAATTTAAAACAAAAAAGCAATTGTGTCTAACACACATTTTAACACACATGTCCTCAGTATCTACTCAGTGTTTAGATGAATCATTTTCACAGTTGTGTAAATATTTCAGAAACACACACACACACACAGACACAAAACCCAAAAAACATTTTACCAGGGAATTAGGTATTATATGTACCTATTGAAACATTTTCTTTATGTTTAAAATTTAAAAATATTTATTTCATTATGAGGGAAATTACTTAGCAAAAATAAAGCAATAAAAGCAAATATTGCTAGGCTGCTTTTTCATTCACAAATCCTAACTTCATACAGACATCAATCAATCATTAAAATTACAAAGATTATGTGATGAATGAGAAGAGCCTTTGTGCTTAACCTATTGGAAATTTTCACATCCCTTTCTTCCCAGAGTATATCTTACTAGTTTGGGGGAAATTTTACCTGTTTCCATGTGGTTCTCAGGCAGTTGTCAATAGTAAAACAGGTGTGACCTAACCTGACACAATCATCTATTTCTGTAAATATCATGTTTAGTGTAAGTGTGACTAAGCAACTCAAACTAAAGTAATTGAAATTCCTTATTGGAATTATCTGCATTCCTTAAAGAGGTATATCTTTATTTTCCTTTTCTTAAGTGAGATTTAAGTGTATAATTCTGGAGTAATCTGCATCTATATTTACTGACATGGAAAAATCCACTTTGCAGAAGGAAACAGTGAGAACAAGAGAAAAAAGTACAAATGAGAAGAGGATTTACAGACACATATAAAGGAGTCAGAGAACAGAGAGAGAGAGAGAGACAGACAGACAGAGAGACAAACAGACAGCTAGTGAGAGAGAGATAAATACAGAAGCAAAGAAAGACATTTATTTTCCCAATTCTAACCTACTCTACTGTCTCCCCCAGCCACATAAACAAATAAAATTCTTTGCGTTTAAAGAAATTTGAGAAGAATTCCTGTTATCTGCAACCAAAACAAATGAAACAGAAATTAATACTAGAAGTTATGTTGGAAAAAGAAGACCCTAAAATGGAAAACTGGCTGTGTTGAGGTGGGCTAAGTTACAAGGATGATTCCATCATCCCAGGATGGAAATTGGCAGCCTTTGTTACACCACAAGAAGCATATCTTTGGGTTTCATGTGCTTACTGAGGCTGGAGCTATAGGAGACTTGCTGGAAAATATCAGAATTCTTGGAGTTGATTTAAATCCTTTCCTTCAGTAAGGTCCTGAACAAACATCACAAGCTTTTATATAAACTGGCCCATTGAAAATTAGAAAGGGCATAGCCATTTTGAGTTTATTTTTGTGTATGGTATGAGGGAGTGTTCTAATGTCATTGATTTAATGCTGCTGTCCAGCTTTCCCAACATCACTTGCTGAAGAGACTGTCTTTTCTCCATTGTATATTCTTGTCTCCTTTGTTGAAGAGTAATTGACCATAGATGTGTGGGTTTATTTTGGGGCTCTCTATTCTGTTCCATTGATCCGTATATCTGTTTTTGTGCCCATACTATGCTGTTTTGATTACTGTAGCTTTGTAGTATTGTCTGAAGTCTGAGAGTGTTATGCCTTCAGCTTTGTTCTTTTTTCCTCAGAATTGCTTTGGCAATTCCAGGTCTTTTGTGGTTCCATATACATTTTAGGATTATTTTTTCTAGTTCTGTGAAAAATGTCATGGGTAATTTGAAAGGGATTGCATTAAATCTGTAAATTGGTTTGGGTAGTATAGCCATTTTAACAATATTAATTCTTCCAATACAAGAGCATGGGATATCTTTCCATTTCTTTGAATCATCTTCAGTTTCCTTTATCAGTATTTTATAATTCTCAGCTTTCACCTCCTTAGATCCATATTCTCTCCAATACTTTGTGAACTAAAGCAATGACAGTGTGAGTGGAACAGAAAAAAAAACAGCTGATTCACTTTGTTATACAGCAGCAAGTAACACAACAATGTAAAGCAATTATACTCCAATAAAGATGTTAAAATAAATAAATAAATAAATAAAATAAAGTGCAGGGAACCATGAAAAAAAAAAGAAAAGGGAAAAAAACAGATTTAGGCTGTATTTAGAAGACAAAATATATGCAAAGATGTCATGGGTAAGAAGGAGAAGTAAGGATGACTGAATATTTACTTATTAATATGTATCAATATAATAAGTATAATATTTCAATTTGCTTATAATTTTTGTTTCCCTGATTGCTGAAGAGATTAAACATTTTTTTTTATGGTTACTGACCATACACTTACATGTCATTTGCCCATTTTTCTATTTTGTTCGTGTGTGTATGTTTTAGGGCATGGTGCACAGAATTGTTGAGGGACCTTAATTATTATTTCTCTTCCTCTCCTCATTTAGCTTGGGACAAAACCTTAGGAACTGGTTATTTTTCAGGAAGCATTAATTATGTGATTCCCCAATGGTCTTGGATTGTTGGCAAGAGAAAGAGAAGACAGAGAGAGAGGAGTTGAAGAAATGAGAAAGAACTATCCCATAGACCTGTCTGTATCAGTTTGAATTCTCTAAATTTTGACTAACAAAATCTAATTCCAATTCATTTGAGCAAAAAAATAACTTATTAGTTTATAGAACTTAAATTCCAGTGACAGCCTGAGCTGTATATCCAGGGACTCAAATGAAATCCTCATGACACAGTTTCTTTCTGACTACTTGCTCTTCTTGCTTCTGAGTTTGATCGATTCTTGGAGATGTTCTCCTTTATTCAGAGGGAAAAGATAGTTGTTAGTAAGTCCAGGTTTATATCCTCCCAACTCCACTTCTAGGGAAAAACATTGCTCCTCTCTTCTGGTCCCTTAAGTGAAAAATCCAAACAACCGTCTACATCAACATGATTGACTTGACTTGTGTGATGTTGGGCAAATAACTTAATTTTCTCTATCTTACCTGTAAGGTAGGAGTAATAATTATAAAAATAATAACAAAAGTAATAGCTGCCTGATAGTGTTGTGAGGAATGTGAGTTAATTTATGTAAAACTTGGCAAATATATGGTGCTTGGCAAATATGAAGTTCTGTAAAAAGATAAGCTTCTGCAATCTACCATAACCCACTCATGCTCAGCACACATAACAGTGTATATTAGTAGCAATAATAATAATAGTAATAATTATTATTATAGCAATTGTTATTTAATTTATTTATTTATAACTTTTTAATACAAATTTTAAAGGTTACTTTCCATTTACACTTATTACAAAATATTGGCTATACTCTCCGTGTTGTACAATACATCCTTGAGCCTATCTTACTTCTAATAGTTTGTAGCTCCCACTCCCTCATCCCCACCCCTATGTTATTATAGCAATTGTTTTAAGCTATCCAGAATGCCTTATGATCATCATCCTTGAATTAACAGTACCAGTCAGCTTTAGGAAATCCTCTCTTTCTATATGCTGTCATATTGGAGCTGCCAATCATGGTGTCACTTTTTTCACAGGGTTTTAGATTAGCCAAGTGATGTAGACTGGCTCAGATGCAATACTGAATCTCCTAGACATAATGATTATTCTAAAAGATGGGCATGTTCAGTCCAGAGACCATTCCCCAAATTTTCTAAACAGGAAGTGAATGAAGGTAGCTTTTAATTCATCTTTGATCAAAAGCCCTAAATATGTAGAAGTGAAACCATACAAGGTTTTGTTTCTGCTATATGGAGGTAGTTGGTCTGAAAGGGTTGAGAGGGAGATTATGGTATTTTTGCCCAATTCCAGTCCCTAAAACCCAGTTTTTGGTTCTTTTGATTTTATTTTTAGCTATTTTATTATTTTTCCCAGTCATGTTCATAACAAAATTCCATTGTTTCTTAGGCTATGATGAGCAATATTTCATTGCTCAAAACCAGAAGTGACTGGAATAAGGTAGGATGTTATTATAGCTAATGAATTATATACAGTTTGATAAATGTCTTACAGAGAGCTATTCATAGAAAACTAATTCTGAGAAATCCCCAGAGATCATTGAGACAAATATCCTCTTAGATATAGATAAATAAATTAGTCTTGGAGAGGGTGCATTAGCTTTTGATTTCAAGAAGAATCCAGCTGGCTCTATCAAGCAGATCTTTAGATAATGCTAATATCTAGTGTGGCAATAGAAGGAGAGGTTTGGAGGAGAGGCATGAATTATGGGTCCATGGTCCAGACTATAAGAAATTCTGGGAACTGATTCTTATAAACCAAATGCAGAAGATCAAATTCACAAACGAAAATGTCCGTATCTTAATTTAGAATAGGAGATGGACTTTGATTGTAAGACATACCAGCCATCTAAGAAGACACTCAATTTCCTGTGTATTCATTGGTTATCATACATAAATGTATTATCTAATTCTTTATGCTGAGAAAGACTTTAAGCAATGACATCTCAGTGGCACCAAGCATACCCAGTACCCAGACCTTGGTTTCTATACCACTTTCTACTAAATACGTCTGATATGGCTGATTCTGGGATTGAGGCTGGGAAATACAAGATGTGCCTGGAGTGCCTTGTGGTTTGAGAAAGTAAGAAAGAGCTCAAAAAAGAAAAAAAGATGGGGTAATTGTCCAAATGACAAGAGGTGCCAACCTGAAAGACCCCAGTAGCCAGAGCAACAAAAATATGTAAGCAACAAAATAAATAATGTAGTATTGGATTATAAACCAAAGTATAAAATAATTACACATGACTCCATATAGGTATAAATAAATGCTTGATAAGTAAACAGGGAGAAGAGTCAAATCTTTCTTGAAGAATATATTCAAATAATGTATGTAGGTTCTTTCTCCTATAGGTGGTGGAATTTAATTCTCGTCTGACCCCCTACACTTGAGGATGGGCTAGACTTAACCACTTGTTTCCAAAGTATAGAGTAGGGAATGGGGAAAAAAAGTAACTTTTTAGTGCAGAAACCTAGAAAACACTACCTTAACCAAATGATAAAAGCTAACATTCTTAGTGATTTCATGTGAATATCATCTAATACCTGATATGATGTTACAAGTATGGTGCTTCACCTAGCTGGCATTTTTGAAAAATATAACTTCAGTCTAATCATGAGAAAAACATAAAACAACCTCAGATCAGAGGACATTCTATGGGATACCTGGCCAGTACTCCTCAAAAAGCTAGAGGAGAAAACATCTCTAATTAATGTTTTTACTTTCAATTTATTTTAGACAGTAATTTGAGCCTTTGAGTTCTAGGATTTTATTTTTACTTTGCACTCAAGTTGGAAAAAATCATAACTGGAGACAATTTATGTTGCATTTCAACTTTGCAACAAGCTCAACACATAATCTAAGGTGATTTCTATAGTAACTAAAAAAAAAAGAATATGGTTCTTATGATGAATGGTTGGTGTCATTATGAATATAACTATTATTATATTACATCTAATGAAAAGCAGTTTCCTTCTGAAAAGTGAAAGGTGCTTAATAAAGTCATGTGTAATTTACCACCATTATTCAAATAAGACCACGCTGGGAAAGAAACTCTGAAACCACCCACTGGCTAAGTCTGGGAAGACCTCCTGACTCTCCATCTGCTAGCATTTATGAAAGTAGAAATGCCAATGCTTCCTTTGTCTCTTTCTACTAATTTCAGATCATACTGTTGAACAGTGACCGCAATAAGGGATGACAGGACAAATTCTGCACTCTCCTATGCAGTGCCAGAAAAAGAAGCAACTAAGGAGAAGAACGTTATTGATGAGTTTCTGTGTATTTTGATCCAAACACAATCACATTTAACAAAAGCACCCCTATAGTCAAAAAAGGCAGTTCATAAATTAATGAAAATATTTGTTAAGAATATTCAACTACTTTTACTACTTTGATGAACATTTATTTTGGAATAATTTTAGGCTTATAGAAAATTTGCCAAGATCATGCAGAAAGTTCCTGTGTACCCCCTCAGCCAGTTTCCCCAGTGGTTAACATTTTACATTTTACATTTACATTTTACATTATTATAGTACATTTGTCAAAACTGGGACACTGACATTGGTACATGACTGTTCACTTCTTAACTAAACTCCAGACTTTATTTGGATTTCACCAGCAATTAGTAGTCAATTCTCCAGTCTCTCTGGTCTGTGAGAGACCAAACATATTTCAAAAGCAGCTCTTACTCCTCAGACCAGAGAGACCAGTCTCTCTGGTCTGAGCAGTAAGAGCTGCTTTTGAAATATGTTTGAACATATGGACTAAGCAGATTTATGAGATAAAGAGATTCAAGATATAATTTTTATAAAAATCCAAGTAATATTAAAAGCACTAGCAATTGTAGTCAAATCAAGCCTTGGTAGTAAAGCTATTATAAAACTTATACAGTACTCATAATTCTCAAAAAGTAGGCTGCTGTTGCTCTATTTATCTTTATGATGCTCTGCAGAGAGCTCTTCTCTGAAGAACCTGAAATATGTTATATTAGGTGATCTCTGAGAATTGAGTTTCTAGGATTATTTGTGCATCTTGTTGCTTAAACTGATGCTGCTATGAAAAATCAATTAATTAAACAAGTAAGCAAATTAAATTGGGTTTTTATAAATCTTTTCTTCATCTGCTTTGTATATGTTCTTTTTTCAGTAATAAACAAGTAGGGGTTTTGTAATAAAAATTAGTAAAAAATATTTTTAATACACAAAATTGAATAAGACTTCCATCAGTTAACTGACTAAATAGTGTTACACAGAAATATTGAGCTCATTAATGCTCACACTTAGCTAGAATTCAGAGGATTTGGGGGACTCCAAGATTAATCCAAAAACTCCAAACATATTTGGAAAGAAGATATGCTATATACCCTTAAAAATAAGCAATGCAATTTGGCTGTCCTGAATCCTTTCATTCTATTATTTTCTGGAGCCAAATTTGCTGCTAGAACTTTTTGTTTCCAACAAACTTTTACCGTTGCTGATAAAACAGCTTACTTATTTTTAACTCTAAATCAAGCAAGAACAAACTTTGTCCAAAAATCACAGGAAATTCAATACTTCAATGTCCCTTCATGACCTCCAGTGTAACTTGTACAAAGTAGAACTTATCATTTACTAATTTCCTCAAATGCTACAAACCTATAAACAACACTGCCATTATTCTATTGTTTAAATGCGAGAAATCTTGGAGAAACTTAGAGAAACTTTTCCTTTTTTTATCAATCTTTTAAAAAAAAATAATCACCAAAGTTACCTACTTATCTTTTGAGATATCTTTTGGAATCACAGTTTCTTTGCCATTCTGTGCACAACCACCATCACCCAGGAATTAAGCTTCTCATTTCTGGACCATCAGTTGATCCTCCTAGTCTCAATCTGTCTAGTGAGATTGTCTATTTAAACAATTGAGATTGTCATCCATCTGGAAACTTACCTTTCTTTTATCTAAATGTTCATATCGAGACTCTATCCATTCAGTCTACTACTGAATTGTCTTTGACCCATTACACTTATAATCAGCACAATGAAATTTACCATTACTTAATGATTGTTATTTATGTACTATTAAAGTTTTATCTTCAAATAGATTATGAAGACTTGAGTAGTTGAGGCCATGTCTTTTATCCTGCTGTCTCTCTCATAGTGCTAGTATAGTTCTAGGATCAATAAATATTTGCCTGATCACAAAAGCTATTTTAGCGCCTCAGGGAGTTTTATTATTTATGAGTGATAGCAGACATGGTTTATTTCAAATTCTCATTTGAGGTGCAAAGAATGGTGAAGATGAAGATAAAAAATCAGTACCAGTGTAAGTAATTTTCCTTCCAGGTTAGCCTATCAAAATAAGGACCTTGTTGTGGTGTATATGTGCAGGATGCAAGGAAATATGATGGAACAAAAAGCTCTTTGGTTTTTATCCAGACCCTACCAGTAAGTTCAAGCAAGCAAGCAAACAAGTTTGGCTATTACCTCCTTTTCATAGTGAACAGTCTCATTTTATAAAGTGGTTAGAAATTACGTAATTATAACATGATGGGGCTAGGTAAGACTTTCCCCCTTCTACTCTCAGAAATTGTCCCAAAGCAACAGAAATAAGAAGACAGCATGCAAAATGAACTAAACACAAATTGACAAAATTCAATACAACAAGGGGATATCTGAAACTCTAAATCACAAAATGGCTGCCTAAATCTATGAAGAAAATAAACAGTAGTTCAGGAAGATGCTAAAAGAGGGTACCTACAGCTGCAGATATCATTTTAAAAAAACCCTTTAGCATATGTCATCTAAAAAGTGGTATGTCTGGGGTATAAATCCAATAGTTGGAAGAGCCCCTGTGCTTGAGCTAATTTCAAAGAAAAGCTAAGACGATGAAGCTCAACAATAAAACATTTAAGACATATGCAGGAAGCAGTCTGCTATTGAGGCTGGCAGGGATCAGAGAGATTGAATTCTGAGTAACTCTATAGCTGTCAACCTCAGCTGACTGGGCCAAGGAGGATGGAAGGGTCATAAGGGCCAAGGGAATTCATTTGCATAAACAACCCTGAGGTAGTAGGAAAATACCTGCTTACTTTGTAATATAGTCCTGGCCTTTGCCTATATGAAATTTTTGTAAATATGTGCTCCAGGGGAAAAACTCTCACATTAGCTGGAATAAAGTAAATAAAGAGGAGCCAAAACTAATGTAACACAAGGGGAAAAAATGATATGAAAATTAAAAAGTATAAAGGATTATAGAAAAGTGATTCATATGTAATTCAAACAAAGAGGATTAAAATATGCACAGTTTGTATCACAGAAGGAAAATAAATGAAATAATGTAACAGAAAAAAAATTAAAATCAAGTTGACAGAATTACAAATGAATCAGAGAAGAACAGATCTACGTATTGATCCAGGAAAACTAAACAGATAATTCATGAGGAAAATTGCTTGTAGACAGACTGAAAAAAATTAAAATAAAAATTTCTATGAGAAGAAATAATCAGACTCATCTCACATTTCTCCAGCACCGAAGACTAGAAAATAGTGGAACAATGCCATGAATAACTTATGGAAATAAGTGTACACAAAGCCAATGTATGTGCATATATAAAAGCAGTGAGAAACATTTTGAGTATATAGGAACTCAGGAAACATTGTTCTCAGGAAGCCATCTTGTAGAAACCACTTGAGAACCAACTTTAAACAACCAAGTTATGAATTGAGAAACAATAGTAAATGGATCATGCACAGTATTAAACACCAATAAATCAAGTAATTACATTTACAGAAAAGAATATCAATATTGTAAACCTGACACAGTCAAAATTATACAAAATAATAGTATTCGGTAAGAAAAGGGGATGAGAAGCCCATAGGTAGTGTAATTACACCAATTTTCTCACTTTAAGGCTAAGAATCTGAAGAGCTCATTTATTATTTTTTAATTTAATACAAAATTATAAAATCAAAGGTAAATAACAAAACCAACTAGTGTTAAGTGGTGGAAAAAAGGAACGAGAAGAGGAAGAGAGAATCAATGTATAATTACATCATTGTTTCTTCTAGGGAGTCAATAAACATCACAGTAAGTAGAGACGAATTAGTCTGTTATTTAAAAATAATTACTCAGATTTGAAAAGGAAGGGAATTCTGACACATGCTACAACATGAATGAACTTTGAGGACAATATGCTAGTGAAATAAACCAGTCACAAAAAGATAAATACTGTATCTTTCCACTTGTATGAGGTACTTAGAGTAGTGGAATTCAGAGACAGAAAGTAGAATGGTGTTTGCCTGGGGCTAGGGTGAGGGGGAAATGGGGAGTTATTGTCTGACAGGCATAGAGTTTTAGTTTGTGAAGATGAAAAAGATTCTGGAGATGGATGGTGGTGATGGTTGCACGACAATATGATTATAGTTAATGCCATTGAGTATACACTTAAAAATGGTTAAAACGGTAAATTTTAAATTTTGTATATTTTACCACAATTTGAAAAATAATTTAAAAAATATAAGTAGTAAACAACTCTGGAGTATTTACCATGAAGTTAATGAAACATGCTTCAAGGTCCCTCTTCTGCACACTTTGTACAATTTGTTGTGATTCATTTCCTAATTCTAAAAAAATTTTCACTTGCCTCGTTATTTTGTTTCATTACATTTTTTTCCTGAAGAAGTTCCTTCAAATTTTATAAGCTTTAGGTTCCACAAAACCTGGATCTACTCCTGGTTTTAAAGGTAAATATCAGAGAAAAAAAAAATACACAAGTCATGTGTGCGCACACACACACACAGCAAAAAGTCATTAAATACATAATGGGACTGTTTGAAAAACTATACAAATAGAATAATTATATATATAATACATACATATATGAAGAACTAAGATGAAACATATCTTGATTTTAAAAACTGTAAGTGGACCAAACTCACTTTTTTTTTTCATGGAAAGGCATTTTATTTTAAATATAGCAGTGTGTACATGTCAATCCCAAACTCCCATTCCATCCCTCCTCCCCACGCTTCCCCCCTGGTAACCGTAAGTTCATCCTCTAAGTCTGTGAGTCTTTTTCTGTTTTGTAAATAAGTTCATTTGTATCTTTTTTTTAGATTCTGCATATAAGTGATATCATATGATATTTGTCTTTCTCTGTCTGACTTACTTCACTTAGTATGATAATCTCCAGATCCAACCATGTTGCTGCAAATGGCATTATTTCATTGTTTTTAATGAATGAGTAATATTCCATTGTATATATGTACCACATCTTCTTTATCCATTCCTCTGTTGATGGACATTTAGGTTGCTTCCATGTCTTGGCTATTGTAAACAGTGCTGCAACGAACATTGGGATGCATGTATCTTTTTGAACCATGTTTTTCTCCGAATATATGCCCAAGAGTGGGATTGCTGGATCATATGGTAGCTCTATTTTTAGTTTTTTAAGGAACCTCCATACTGTTCTCAACAGTGGCAAATTACAATTTACATTCCCACCAACAGTGTAGGAGGGTTCCCTTTTCTCCACACCCTCTCCAGCATTTATTTTTTGCAGATTTTTTGGTGATGGCCATTCTGAGTGGTGTGAGGTGATATCTCATTTTAGTTTTGATTTTCATTTCTCTAATAATTAGTGATGTTGAGCATCTTTTCATGTGCCTCTTGGCCATCTGTATGTCTTCTTTGGAGAAATATCTTTTTAGGTCTTCTGCCCATTTTCTGATTGGGTTTTTTTGTTTTTGGATATTGAGCTACAATGAGCTGCTTGTAAATTTTGGAGACCAATCCCTTGTTGGTCACATCGTTTGCAAATGTTTTCTCCCATTCTGTGGGTTGTCTTTTTGTTTTGTTTATGGTTTCCTTTGCTGTGCAAAAGCTTTTGAGTTTAATTAAGTCCCATTTGTTTACTTTTGTCTTAATTTCCATTACTCTGGGAGATGGATAGAAAAAGATATTGCTGCGATTTATGTCAAAGAGTGTTCTGCCTATGTTTTCCTCTAAGAGTTTTATAGTATCTGGTCTTACATTTAGGTTTTTAATCCATTTTGAGTTTATTTTTGTGTACGGTGTTAGTGTTCTAATTTCATTTTTTACATGTAGCTGTCCAGTTTTCCCAGCACCATTTAT
Source organism: Balaenoptera musculus (assembly GCF_009873245.2). Taxonomy (NCBI): domain Eukaryota; kingdom Metazoa; phylum Chordata; class Mammalia; order Artiodactyla; family Balaenopteridae; genus Balaenoptera; species Balaenoptera musculus. The sequence goes on from NC_045788.1 coordinate 117,940,063, forward strand.
TGAAGAGACTGTCTTTCCTCCATTTCATAGTCTTGTCTCCTTTGTCATAGATTAATTGGCCATAAGTGCATGGGTTTATTTCTGGGCTTTCTATCCTGTTCCATTGATCTATATTTCTGTTTCTGTGCTGGTACCATACTGGTTTGAAGACTGTAGCTGATTCCTTCAGCTCCGTTTTTCTTTCTCAAGATTGCTTTGGCTATTCAGGGTCTTCTGTGTCTCCATAAAAATTTTAAGATTTTTGAATCATTATAAATATTAATCTTTATAGTGTGTACCAGAGAATCTCCTAAAACCAAATGACCCAGAGAGATTGAAAGTGAAAGATGGGTAATGTATAACAGACAAATGAAAATCAAAAATAAATCAGTCACAATCTTAACATCAGACCAGGCAAAATCCAAAGGAAAAAGCAGTAGACAACAAAAGTATACTACTATATAATGAATGAGTGAAATCCACAGTGAACATCTAACAGATAACTTTCTATGCACAAAAAAGATATAGCATCAATAATCAACCAGAAAAAAACCTAAAGAAAATACCTGAAGAAAGTGGTATGAATGCATTAGTGGTCGATAACTTTTATTCACCTTACATGCTCAAGGAGTCATAAAATAAGTTCCAAAATGTAGACTTATGTATTAAAATTGAGATGTGCTAATTGATATAAAGTTAACTTTGTTCCCTGAGTATAAGAGCAAACCTAAATTTTCTAGTACCCATGGACTATTCACATTAGCATGGGCACACACACACACACACACACACTAATTGCTGAAACCAGAGTGGTAAGTAAATGGGGAACTATGATTGTCCTGAGGCCAAATGCTATTATCAGGAACCTCGAATTTGGGGGAAATTAATGACCTCTTGGGTCTTCACAAGATGGACAGTTAAATCTGAGAGCCCTGCACAAGACTGGGGACATCTAAGATACTATAAGCTCAGTGAGAATCTTGGTTAAAACAGCAGCAAGAGTAACAAATGAAACCAGAAGGAGATCTGTCTGTCTCTGCTGCAGCTCTGGGTAGAGCAAAAATAATATTTGCTGAACCTGATAAGCATAGGCCTGCCTCATTAATTTACACCACCTGAACTGGTCAGGGGCCCCTCAATTTGAGAAATGAATTTAAAGTTCCAGTTTATTGGTATCCAGGTACTAGCAGAGGCAACCTCAATTCTTCTCTGGAAATCCTTTATCTAGTAGCACAGGAATTTCAAAGATTAAAGCCAGCAAATAGATTTAATTCTTAACAAATGACAAATACACAATGAAACAAGTTATGATCAGGAAACAATAGAAGCAACAGGAAAATAATTTGGTTTATCACATGCTGGAATAACTAGACAAGAGAAAAATAAAATAAATATGTATAGAACATTTAAGGCAATATAACTTATTGGGAAAATGGTCAAGTATCAAAAGACTATAATTGCTAAAATGTCTAGTTATGCAGAACCAGCAATAGCTTGCCACAGATATAAACATTACATTAATAATAAGTATAGGACGCTCCCCACCATTAGGAAATTTTCAAAGCACAAAATGATGAAGAAATCCAACTAAAGGACTCTATAAACTAAACTTTATATGGCAAAAACAAATCTTCCCCCTCCATTCCTGATGGACTGAATTGCAATTCTATTGCTTTTCTTCTAAGAGGCACTGATAATCTCTTATCCAGGAAAATCACCCTTTGACACTACGAACTAAATACTAGCCTTTGCTTTCTCTTGTCAAATTCAACTAAAAATCGTGTAAAGGTAATTTTGACATTACTTATGAGACTAATAACGATAGAGGTGTACACCCTTGGCTATCGTCACAGCTACTATGGCCTGGAGACACATTTCCGAGTTTAAAAAATGGCTTATGAGTGTGTTATCTGTCCAACAATTACATCTCTTTGCAATGTACTATATAAACTTTACAGTTGGTGAAAAACATTAATAAGCTTTTTGTAAACTGAGATTACATGGAAAAGGAAAATAACATTTTAGTGTTGCCTTGTGGGTCTCTTTCCTTTTATTTCTCTGAGCCAGCAGCCTATACAGGCTCATGTCATTGAGTGAGTAGCCAAACTCTGCCAACCTTTTGCCCAATGTTAAATTCCTATTTGACAAAGAATCTAGGGCCTTTTTTTGAAAAACAAATGTTGGCCCATGTTTACAGTCTTAACAAGTGACAAAACATTGCTCAAATGGAAAAACTTTAATTTGAAAATACAATCAATGCAAACCACAGCTCCTTCATACAGACTTCAAGAAACACCTCCATTCTCCAGGAAGTTGTGTAATGAATTGGCCATAGCTGGATATTGAATGTGGCACTGCAACTGCATCTTGAAGCCCCAAGTGTTTAGATTGGCTTTCCTTGAAATGCTTAATTTACCTGTTAAAAGTCTGCACTTTAACAATTTTCTCTCATCTCCTCTGCTGGAAGCCTGATGGCCAGGTATTCTGTCTTCTTGTCTCTGGCAGTTACAGCTTGAGCATTTGACCAGTATGAGATTTATAGTCTTGACAACATGACCAAAGGTTACTTGTGCCATTGAAAATATAGCACCTGTGGCTTCACATATCCTGAGAAGGCCATGTGTAGGGCAGCAGTGACGGGGGGACATCCCAACCCTATGGCTCCCCAATGAGAGCCTTGCTCTTTTCCTGCTGCCTCTCTTTCTTTGTTTCTGCCTGTTTATTTGGCATCCCCATCCATTGTGCAAGTTATCAGCCTTCCACTATATTCCTTTCTGCTCAGACTAGAGTCCACTTCTATCACTTATTGGAAATAAGCCTGACTGATGTAATATCTCACCTAAAAAGTAAAGTATTTGTCATGAGGGTGTATGTCTTTTTTCCATGTAATGCAGGTGAATTTGCTGTTTGTTGGTACAATTTCACTGTATCCTGATCTCTCCCTGCTTTCTCATTTCTGAATTTGTATACCAAGAGAGTACAAGATTAAATTTTTCTAATATATGCTTAACTTTTCTTTTTTTTTACCGTTGTGAAGCATATATAGTACAAGGCACCAGGGCAGAAGCCAGAGGATAGCAGTTGTGAGGCGTTCATCTATTATCAAGTGTCCTGGGAATGTGTTTCTCAGGGGCAAACTCAAAAAGAAAATATTTGAATTGTTTGACGCTGAAATCAGCTGCTTAAGAAACTGCAGGCTCTGTTAGATTTAACTCCCAAAGGAAAATATGAAGTACAGAAACAATGACAAAATGAAAAAACGATGGGAAAAGTTGTATACAATAAGGGGAAGTAAATAAACTTTAACATTTTTCAAGTAAGATTTTACTCTGCATCAGGCACTGTTTCAAGTGATTCAGATCAGGATTTCTTTTTTTTTTTTTAATTTATTTATTTATTTTTGGCTGTGTTGGGTCTTCGTTTCTGTGCGAGGGCTTCCTCTGGTTGCGGCGAGCGGGGGCCACTCTTCATCGCGGTGCGCGGGCCTCTCACCATCGCGGCCTCTCTTGTTGCGGAGCACAGGCTCCAGACGCGCAAGCTCAGTAGTTGTGGCTCACGGGCTTAGTTGCTCCGCGGCATGTGGGATCTTCCCAGACCAGGGCTCGAACCCGTGTCCCCTGCATTGGCAGGCAGATTCTTAACCACTGCGCCACCAGGGAAGCCCCAGGTCAGGGTTTCTTAACTTCAGCCTTGTTGACATGGTGGGTGGGATAATTCTTTGTTGGCAGCACCCATCCTGTGAATGTAGGATGTGCAGCAGCATCCTTGGCCTCTATCCACTATACACACCCTCAACCTCATTTATGGAAAAAAAAAAAAGTGTTTCTAGACATGGTCAGTGTCACCTGGATAGGGGGCAGGGGAAGGGGAATCACCACTGTTTGAGAACCATTGCTTTAGATGAATTACTCATTTAATCCTCAGAACAAACACATGACATAGGAATTATCATTACATCTTTTTTACAGATGAAGAAAAGGAGGCACCAAGGTTTATAGCTGCAGTCAAACAAACAAACAGCTAATATCAGGAGAGCTGGGATTCAAACCTAGGCAGTCCAACGTTAGAATTTTTCTTCACATTATTTGTCAGTTGTACCCAAAATGGTTGGGCTCAAGGGTTAGTTGAATTCAAGGGTTTATTGAATTCATTTAAATATATGATTCATTTAAAAAATACAGTCTCCTAATGTCTTCTGATGTTTCATTTGCAGAAACCCACTTAGGTATTCAGCGCCAGGGAAAGGTTCACAATACCTAAGCTTACACTTAAGTCATCATTCCTGGATTTTAGATACACTTTAAAAAAGGCTTGGTGGGGAAAAAAATGTAGAGATATGGCTTTTAAAAGTCAGCATTAGTATCTTCTAAAGTGAAATTAATAGCACATAGACAATTTCAACACCCCCTCCTTTAAATGCATTATAGAGCTGAGCTATGAGCAGACTTGGTCCCACCCCAGTACAGACACACTTCACATGTAAGACCACGATTGCCTTGTGAAACCAAAATAGCAAGTCAGGTTTTGGCTTAAATCTCTCTAAACTGGAGCACATGCAGTGCTTATATGAGAACTTTGAATATGTGGTGTTTCAGTCAATTTTTCTATATTTCAAAGGTTTTGGGGTTTTTTTTCCCCTCCAAAGCAGAGAGTAGGTAAAAGAGGGGAATGAAATATGGACAAAAAGGGAATGCGGAAAGGGAAAGTTTGTGAGAAAAAGGAAACGGGAACTGAATGTTTTACTTGAAAGCAATTTTCCCCCTTTAGAACATTTTTTAAATTTATAATTTAAAATATTAAAATGTATAATTCTTGAAAATTAAATTTTAAATATCATCTGTAACTTGAGTTGGCAAAGTAATTAGATATATCCTGCCAGGAACTCTACTTCTAGTAAACTAATAAACAAATCTACAGAATGTCCCTTTTTTCCCTAGACTCACAAAAATTTTACAATTGGTTATCTTAATATGTTGAAACATACAATTTTCAAACCTACTGTGTAAGTTTTTGTTTCTTTCTAACTTGGCTAGAACATAAGGATCAGGTGGGATGGAAATTGAAATGTTCTTGCAAATTTAGGAGAAATGGTTCATCAGAGATGAAAATTCCAAACAGCATGCTAAAGCTAATAGAACTTAGTGCCTATGGATTCAGTGCCAGCCATAATTGAGTTTTATTTGCCCTTTTAAGGACTTAGGCAAAGCTTTATTCCCTTAGCATAGTACATACAAGGTGCATTTTTCAGCAGTCTGACTTCAATTATGGATCTTTTGGAAGGCTAATGATGTCTGTATTGTTAATACTGCCAACATTGTGTCAGTACATAGAAGAACCTGTGATATTAAACATGCTGATGTAAAAATATATGTTATTTCTGTTCAGCTGTGTGCAAACAATCTGGCTGAAGTGTTAGAATTATAGGGAAATCCTCTCCAGAGATAAAAGTAGAATGGAATTCTGTTGAAAGCCAGTAAAACGCTCTCTTCTTTTAAGTGGTTTCTTGGAGTGTCGAAGCCAAAATTTTAGAAGTTAATTACATGAGGTCTGTCACTCAAGACTTTTGGTTAAAGTTATAAATCCTTACTATAATATTCTTATTTTGCGGGGTGGGGAGGGCATCATTAGATATCATTTAGACAATCATTTAGAAATTTTAAAAATCTATACAAATTGAGTTTTGAATAAAATAATTGATGATGTTTAAATTTTAAAGAGAGTGGCAATAACAGTTCTTCAAGCAGCAAGATATAAGGATCTGAGGCTCAATATTTTCCATCACCTAATTACTGCAACAAAGCTAAGATCATATTCTTAATGTTTATCCTTCACAGTAAACTTCATTGATTGGTTATGAGTGTTGGCCATTGTGATGGGTTCCAGATGTTTAAATACAGTGACAGCTCATTGATAAAATGAATTATAGTGACCAAAGTAACAAATGAAAAGCACATTCTTCTAAAAAGTAAAAGGAATAATAAATGTGATATTTAGTCACATATTTAAGATATCATCCTTCCAGATTAGTTTTTAAATATTTTTATTACTTAGTTCCAAATCTCTTGCCTAATATATCTCCTTTAGACAATAAATTCCCAGTGATATTATTTCCCATGTATAAAAATGTCTGTTTGGTATTTTCAGAGAATAAACCTTATTTGGCATGAAATTAAAATATATGCTATACATTAAAATTTTCTTTCATTTGCTGGTAATGACCAAAAGCAACAAAGTATTTGGTGCAGAATAGAAATTATCTTATCATAACAAAAAAACGGTGAGGAGGAAAGGTTTTATTATAAAGGAAACCCAAGAAATAGCATATTTTAAAAATCTTCTGCTACCTTAGAATAGTATGGTATGTTAATTTAGAGGTAGTCAAGAAAATTATGTGTCAATAAAAAGATAAATATTATTCCATAGACCGTCACTGCAATATAAATATTAGAATATATTCTTAGAGGCTATTATTTAATAGAATTTTTGTAAAGTTTTAGTAAATAGCTTCATTTATATTACAAAACAGAAATAATACTGGTTTTCATCTATATAAACTGTGATGGTGTTTCGTATATAACTTCCATATAATAATAAATATTAAATATTTATAAAACAATAAAATAAAGTAGAGATTAGGAAAAGTAATCTTTCTCTAGAGGTCAAATTCTGTGGTGTTTGTGTTTATTGACCCTGTTTTGCTTATATTTCCAGTGGAAATGAGTTTGATGATGGTGGAAAAGTGAAGATTTGGCACCCATCTAAGATTAAAGACTCAAGTTTATCATTACATAGCAACATTTAAAATGAGTATTACCTTTCAAAGTAAATTTGTAATGACAGGAAGACTTTCTGGAAAAATCTTTTCATATAAGGGAAAAACAAAGATTATCTTTTTTAACTAAAAAATGATAATGGTGATAAGTAATCCAGGTTCTTGGGCAAGATGTCATCAAAATTTTGATAAAGTTAGAAACATTTCTGCAGGGAGGGGAGTTTTAGGGGGGAGAATGGCAGACGCACAAGAGATGATTATTAAAAACTTTGATAATCCTTAGTATTAAAGGTGATTCAATTATAGAAATAACTCCAAATATAATAAGTCATTGAGCCACCTAACTGAGTACATTTTTGTCTTGTTTTATTTCATTTTTATGGGTGCTTTGACTAATTTTTGCATGATAAACTGTTGCTGAAGATAATTCTAAATGGCCCTGTGGAGTATTTTAAGTTATAATATAAATTGATTTTCTTCTTTGAATGATGTATCTCCTTTGTCTTAGTTTTCTGTTGCTGCATAGAAAATTGAACAAATTTAGTATTGTTAAACAATACCCATTTATTAGCTGTAGGTCAGAGGTATGGGCACAGCATGCCTGGGTTTTCTGCTGAGAATCTCACAAGGCTAAAATCAGAGTGTCATTTTGGCTGCAGTCTCATTCTAGAGGTTGGGATCCTCCCCTAAGCACACATAGTTTGGGCAGGATTCAGTTCCTTGCAGTTGTGGGACTGAGGTCTCTGTTTCTTTGCTGGCTGTCACCCAGAGGCCATTCTTAGCTTCTAGAAGCCACCCACATTCCTAGCCATGAGGTTCCCTCCATCTTCAAAACCAACAACAGAGTATTTCCCTCTCATTAAATCACTCTCACACTTTGAATCTCTTTTGCAAGAGCTCGGTCAAGCCCACTCAGGATAAATTCCCTATTTTAAGGTCCAATTATTTGGAAACTTAACAACATCTGCAAAATCCCTTTGTGATAGGAATTCTGCCTACCACATCTCTCCTAACTGAACTCTCCATTTCCTTCAAGCTCTAATCAGCTGCCAGATAGCTCATATTTTTTTTCTAAATCCAAATATAATTATGTTGATCAACACCATCACCAACGTCGTTCCACATGTAAATGCTTAAAATATTTTGCTGGGTTTCATTTGTTTATCCTTATGATAACACACTTAGCTATTGTTTCGCCAAATATTTTCTGCCTATCATATCTTCATATTTAGTCCTCAAGTTTCATTTACCTAATTTTAGTAACTTTTTAGACCTTTCTTACTTCCAGGGTCCCTCATGCTTTGGATGCTTATTTCTCCAAACATATTAGCTAGCTCTCCACTATACAAGTGTATTATAATTTTAGGTTCATTAAGATTCCAGCTTGGCCATCATACCCAAGAACCTTTCCTATCACCTTGCCACCATCCTTTGGTCTGGGACAGATGTCTCATCTCTGTGATCCCATAGGACTTGTGTGAATCTCCTAACATCATTCTGCACTTTAGTTGCCTGTTATTCTCTCCACCTCACTGGACTGAACTCTCTCGAGGAACAACCTTACTGAACTTTCTCCCATATCTCAATTGTTGTATTCCTGGTGTCAGACATAGTGCCTGTGACCAAAATTCATCGAATTCATGAAATTTTAACACTTTCCAATTGTTTACATCATGTGTATAAAACACAAATAAATGGACTATTCTGTATTCTGGTTATTTCAATTGCCTTATGGATTAGATAAGATCACTTCCACAGAGCTAATTCAATAGTTGGCTAGGTAAATGTTTATTATGTTTGTACAACTGGGAACAGGGTATTAATTGCACCTTTATTTTGTCCAGTTAGTAGAATAGATAATGTTGGAACCTGGATCAAAAAGGACCCCATAAGTTCAACCAAAAGGACACCACAAATGCATAATTAATGAGGCAAAAAGATAAACTTTTAATAAAGTTAAAAACTCAAATAGATGTTATCTTTGTTTTTAAAATATTGGATTTATCTTGGCTGCACTTTATATCCTAGGTTGTATTTTTTTTTTCTTTTAATCCATTACTTTAAGAAAGTTTCCAGGGTGAGATAATTCCTTTAAGAATTGATTCTCCTAGGTCTGCCAGGCACACGAAAGCATTTGTATAGTTTCTTTTACCAACACTGATTAAATACTAACCTTTTTTTTTTTCTTTTTAATGAATGGCAAATAAATAAGCTCTAATTTCTTCATATGTTATGCACTGATTGTACCATTTTATAGGCATTTTATCATGCATGTGTAGACATTGAGGAGTTAGCATTAGTTTTGCTAACAAAATAGCTATCCTACAATGCAGATAGTAGAATTATAGAAACAATTCTTAAGAAAAGTAATCTGTTGAGAGAAATGAAGTCCCCATCATCAAATACAACACACACACACAAACACACATACACACACATCACCTAAATTAAAAATATATGCATATTTTTAGGGCAAATTTTCCTGTTGATACTGAAGAGTGAGAACATGCCCCTTTCTGCTGAATCATTTCAAGTATAAGCAATTGTATTTGTTTTTTGGGGGGAAATACTTTAAGTATTAGCATGTATAAATTAAGTAATAAGAAGTAACTCATCCGGTGTTTACACAACACTTCAGCAAGCTATAGTAACAGAATCATATAAACCCATTGCACAAGTGTGGAAAAACTGTTTACACCTGGCTTCTCTCTGAATGTGTTATCAAGTCTTTCATTAAATGAAAAAAGTCAACACTGTACTTTTTCATTCAGAAGCATGCTTTAAATAGCCATTCCTTTCTACATTCCACTTTTAAGCAATTGACAGTTTACATTAGTTATCAAAAGCTTGTGTTCTTAGGAAAATTCTAAGTAAAATAAACATTTATAGGTGACTTTCACACATCTGAAAATATTTATTTGAGAATTGATCATGCCTTTTAAAAGTGGTGAATCTGACAAAAAAATTCTTTTCTCTTCTGTATCTCATTTTTACTTATAAGTATTAAAGTTCTCCCAAAGATTATCTTAATTGTCATACTTGCTTTAAAAATAACTTCTTTGAATTATACTTTTTATAATTTTCTTTCTTCAAATAGTAATAACTTTGCCCTTGAATCTTACACTATTACAACGAGGACAAGATTTTTCTTCCAGGATATCTTCACATGTAATTATCAGTTATTCCTTGCCTTGATTTGTTAAATTGCATTCAAATAAAGTCTATTTTAAAACTCAAATTTTAAAAATTCCATGTGAGAAACTTTAGAAATGTGAAATTTATATTGATCTTCTTCTGACCCAACAAAAAGTGAAATGCTAATGCTAGTTCTTAGTCTTGACCATTTACTAGAAATACCTGGGCAGCAGGGTTGCAGGAGACTCCTTATATTCTGGCTTCACCTCAGGACAATTGCATCACACTGAAATGTGGGAACTTGGCACCAATATTTTTAAGAATTTCTAGAAGTTTCCATTGTGCAAGCAGGATGGGGAACCACTACTCTAATCTGGTGGTTCTCACTTTTTTGCACAGTAGAATTATCTATGGAGCTTTCAAAACTTCTTTTAAAAAATCCAAACCATACTCCATACCAATCAAATCAGGTAGAGTGGACATGAGGATCAGCAGTTTTTAAGTGTTCCAGATAATTCCAATGTGTAGCCAAGTTTGAGAACTAGTGCTTTGGATTGAAAATCAGTTTAGATATATTGGTCTTTTGTATTATGTGTTTTATGAGATAGGGAGGTGGTGGGAAAGATGGCAGGAAGGGAAAGAATGATCACTGCAATTTTAAGAAATGCTCTTTTGTAGATTCTGTCCATTTAAGAGCAATTTAATTAAAACTTAACTTGTACTGAAGCTGAAACACATGTAACAGAGACTTTTGCATGAAAACAAAATAAAAGTGTTTAATGAAGATCTGAAAAGTTTAGGAGAGGAGCATGTGAACCACTATGTAAATCACCCTTTATATTTTTCACAGATGAAATACATAATAAAGGGGACAGACATATGCTAAATAAAGCAACAGTTCTAGAACTTTAATTTTCTTTCCTTATACATTGTGCCCTTTGTTGAAAAACTAAGTGATAGATGGTTTATTTTTTTATATTCTTAGGTTGTATGAGATGTACCATTTTCAAAAACTGTTCTGACATTTTAGTCTGAATTGAGCTTGGATTCTTCCAAGTTCTATTACCATATAGATTAAGTTTCAATCCAAGTTTTAAACTTTCAGTTATGCTTTTTCGATAAGCATTCCAAAGAAAAGTTACAGTCAGGTCAATTTCTTAAAATGTGCTAGAAAAAAAAGCCAAAATAATCATGAACTTTCCCCCATAATCATTATGTTTGTTCCTACATATGTCCAAATAATATTTTATGTAGTTCATAGTCAACTGTAGACATGCCCAATATTTTCTTTGTGCAATTCCTTCTGTAGCAAGTAAACTGCCAATTCAATACAATTTAAAAGATATATAAATTCTAAAATATGGAACAAATTAAATTTTGAATAATATTTCTTATTCCTTGGTGAGAAGGGCTGTGAAAAATATATATTGAAATTTGGAACAAAAGTAAGAGTTTTACTAAATAGCTCCTTCATGTTCTTAAACTCCTGTTTCTACATGTGTCATCAAAATCACCATCTAGCCCTCAAGGGGTGTTATATTTTATTGAAGTGAAGATACTCTCTGCAAGGCTCCTACACCACACACACACACTCACACAAACACACAAACACATACACACACTCCCCACATAAAGTTTTCCTAACAATCATTTCTCTACTGGCTTTTTGAAATTATGGGAGTAATTATATTTCTACTCCCTGATTTTGACCATATTTCAATGATCAAACGTTGTAGAAACAGGGTTGAAACACATCCATGTTTTAATCAACATCATTCTCCCTGCTGGAGCTATCATTTGCATCAAGGTCAAACGTATGAACTCAGATTGAAAATCATTCAAAAAGCTAGAATAACTGTGGCAAGGCATTTAACCAAGATTCTACATGATCAGCCAAAACCAACTTGTGTCCTTCACTCTTTTTGGTGATTTTACTCACACACTCCTGGGTTTAAATTGGATTAGTTTTTTGGAGATAAGAGTCTGTACCAGATGACTTCCTAAAGCCCTGTTGCGCACATGACTCAATGAATTGGGAGGAGTCCTCTATGTTAGAAAACCTATGCTTTCATGTCAATGGAAACTCTTGCTATGACCTTAAACCTTCTGTTTGATCTGCTGTGGAGCCCTAGCTGAATCCCTGTCTCAGCCATGAGGCATACTGAATAAAAATTATTGAAATGCCATGCTTGTGGAACAGTGTGTAGATCTTTGAGCTACTGGATGAACCAACCTTAAATTTAATGTCTCTGCTTCCTGATCTTTGAAAAAAAAATAACTATCAGAGATGAAACTATTTATATTGCCCTTGAATATATACTTTAGGAATTAGCCTGACTCAATCCAGTCATTTTGGAAATGTTTTTATCAGTAGATAGACCATGAGTTTTGACATTAGCCAGGCATAAGTACGAGCTTCATCACTCACCGGCTCTCTGACAATGGGTAAATCATGTAATTTCTTAAAGCTTTAGTTTCTTCATTACAAAATGGAAATAATAAAACTACCTAGGAGTTTGTGAGATACAGTTAAATAGGACAAAGTTTGTAATTACCTAACGTAGTAAATTGCACACATTAGGCACCAAATTAATATCAGCTTTCCTGCTTTATAAGTGTAAAGAAAGAGAAGTCTGGATCTGAGAGTAGGCTGATTTGAAGTGATAAAATAAACAATATCAGAGAGGTAAAAATAAAAACTATATAAAACTAATATATTTTTCAACTATTCTATGTAATTGCATTCCCTTTCCTTCTTTGACCCACTTTCTACTTGTTTGTCTCACTCCTCTGGAGGATTGTATGCACTTCTCTTCAGCCTAACCATCCCATAGGCACAGATGCATACTCTGGCTTTCATGCCTAAAAATATTTTAAAATAAATATATGCAGTTTAGATCAAAATATATACATAATTGTTTATAGATATTTTGAGAAATATGTTTTCTCAAATATCTATAAGAATATCTCTGAACAATGTACCTTTACACTCAGTAGCAATGGCAAAAATGTGATAAATCAAGAAAATTAGGAACCACCCTCACATTCCTGACTTATCAAAAAGCACATACACTCATGCTTCTGATGTGCTGACATAAACACATCACCACAATGTTTCAAAGACAAAGGCGTGTGGTATGGCAGTCTTAGTGAAAAACTTAAATGATTATCAGTGCACTTATTAAGAAACCCTATTAGGGCCATTTCAATATAGCTACTATTTTACTTATTATTTTTGAAATATTTATTTACTTATTTGGCTGCTCTGGGTCTTAGTTGCAGCACATGAGATCTTTGCTGCAGCATGAATGACATAGTTCCCTGACCAGGGATGGAACACAGGCCCCCTGCATTGGGAGCACGGAGTCTTAAACATTGGACCATCAAGGAAGTCCCTATTTTACTTATTGATAAATAAAAACTAATATTCATTTTTTTCTTGGAAAAATTTGACTCAAGAATATTGTTAGATTTATCTAGCTTTTATTATAGACATTGGTGTGCACCATTCACCTTTTTGGAAATTTTTGCTCAGAATAAGGTGAAAATAGCTGCATTAAAAGAAAGTTTGTTGACACCTTCAAGATGGCGGAGGAGTAAGACGTGGAGATCACCTTCCCCCACACAAATACATCAGAAATATATCTACATGTGGAACAACTCCTACAGAACACCTACTGAATGCTGGCAGAAGACCTCAGACCTCCCAAAAGGCCAGAAACTCTCCACGTACCTGGGTAGGGCAAAAGAAAAAAGAAAAAACAGAGACAAAAGAATAGGGACAGGACCTGCACCTCTGGGAGGGAGCTGTGAAGGAGGAAAAGTTTCCACACACTAGGAAGCCCCTTCACTGGTGGAGACGGGGTGGCAGGGGGGAAGCATCGGAGCCACGGAGGAGAGCGCAGCCACAGGGGTGTGGAGGGCAAAGCGGAGAGATTCCCACACGGAGGATCAGGGCTGAGCAGCACTCACCAGCCCGAGAGGCTTGTCTGCTCACCCGCCGGGGCGGGCGGGGGCTGGGAGCTGAGGCTCGGGCTTCGGTCGGATCGCAGGGAGAGGACTGGGGTTGGCTGGGTGAACACAGCCTGAAGGGGGCTAGTGTGCCACAGCTGGCCGGGAGGGAGTCTGGGAAAAATTCTGGAACTGCCTAGGAGGCAAGAGACCATTGTTTTGGGGTGCATGAGAAGAGGGGATTCAGAGCATCGCCTAAACGAGCTCCAGAGATGGGTGCAAGCCGCGGCTATCACTGGAGACCCCGGAGACGGGCATGAAACCCTAGCACTGCTGCTGCCGCCACCAAGAAGCCTGTGTGCAAGCACAGGTCACTATCCACACCTCCCTTCCCAGGAGCCTGTGCAGCCCGCCACTGCCAGGGTCCTGTGATCCAGGGACCAGTTCCCTGGGAGAACACACAGCGCATCTCAAGCTGGTGCAACGTCATGCTGGCCTCTGCTGCTGCAGGCTCACCCCGCATTCCATACCCCTCACTCCCTCACGGCCTGAGTGAGCCAGAGTCCCCTAATCAGCTGCTACTTTAACCCTGTCCTGTCTGAGAGAAGAACAGACGCCATTAGGGGACCTACATGCAGAGGCGGTGCCAAATCCAAAGCTGAAATGGAGGAGCTGTGCGAACAAAGAAGAGAAAGGGAAATCTCTCCCAGCAGCCTCAGGAGCAGCTGATTAAATCTCCACGATCAACCTGATGTACCCTGCATCTGTGGAATACCTGAACAGACAACGAATCAACCCAAAATTGAGGTGGGTGGTGGAGTTTGGGAGCAATTGTTGACTTGGGGTTGGCTTTCTGAATCTAACTTGTTTCTGGTCTTATGTTTATCTTAGTTTAGTATTTAGAGTTTATTATCATTGGTAGATTTGTTTATTGATTTCGTTTCTCTCTTCCTTCTATATATATATTTCCCCCCATTTTCTCTTTTTGTGAGTGTGTACATGTTTGCTTCTTTGTGTGATTTTGTCTGCATAGCTTTGCTTTTACCATTTTACCATTTGTCCTAGGGTTCTGTTTGTCCATTTTTTTTTTTTTTTCAGTATAGTTTTTAGCACTTGTTATTATTGGTGGATTTGTTTTTTGGTTTCATTGCTCTCTTCTTTCTTTCATTTTTTAAATTACTTTTTAATATTTAATTTTTATTTTAATTATTTTATTTTATTTTTTCTGTCTTTCTTTCTTTTTTTCTCCTTTTTGTTCTGAGCCATATGGCTGACAGGGTCTTCATGCTCCGGCCAGGTTTCAGGCCTGTGCTTCTGAGTTGGGAGAGCCGAGTTCAGGACATTGGTTGACCAGAGACCTTCCAGCTCCACATAATATCAAAAGGCAAAAGCTCTCCCAGACATCTCCATCACAAAGCTAAGACCCAGCTCCACTCATCGACCAGCAAGCTACAGTGCTGGACACCCTATGCCAAACAACTAGCAAGACAGGAACACAACCCCATCCATTAGCTGAGAGGATGCCTAAAATCATAACAACGTCACAGACACCCCAAAACACACCACCAGATGTGGTCCTGCCCACCAGAAAGACAAGATCCAGCCTCACCCACCAGAATACAGACAACAGTACCCTCCACCAGGAAGCCTACACAACCCACTGAACCAACCTTAGCCACTGGGGACAGACACCAAAAGCAACGGGAACTATGAACCTGCAGCCTGCAAAAAGGAGACCCCAAACACAGCAAGATAAGCAAAATGAGAGGACAGAGAAACACACAGCAGATGAAGGAGCAAAGTAAAAACACACCAGACCAAACAAATGAAGAAGAAATAGGCAATGTACCTGAAGAAGAATTCAGAATAATGGTAGTAAAGATGATCCAAAATCTTGGAAATATAATGCAGAAAATACAAGAAACGTTTAACAAGGACCTAGAAAAACTAAAGAACAAACAAACAATAATGAACTACACAATAACTGAAATTAAAAATTCTCTAGAAGGAATCAATAGCAGAATAACTGAGGCAGAAGAACGGATAAGTGACCTGGAAGATAAAATTGTGGAAATAACTACTGCAGAGAAGAATAAAGAAAAAAATAATGAAAAGAATTGAGGACAGTCTTAGAGACTTCTGGACCAATATTAAACACACGAACATTCTAATTATAGGGGTCCAAGAAAAAGAAGAGAGAAAAGAAAGGGACTCGGAAAATATTTGAAGAGATTATAGTTGAAAACTCCTCTAATATGGGTAAAGAAATAATCAAGTCCAGGAAGCGCAGAGAGTCCCATACAGGATAAATCCAAGGAGAAACACGACAAGACACATAGTAATCAAGCTATCAAAAATTAAATACAAAGAAAAAATATTAAAAGCAGCAAGGGAAAACCAACAAATAACATACAAGGGAATCCACATAAGGTTAACAGCTGATCTTTCAGCAGAAACTCTGCAAGCCAGAAGACAGTGGCAGGACATATTTAAAGTGATAAAAGGGGAAAACTTACAACCAAGATTACTCTACCCAGCAAGGATCTCTTTCAGATTTGACAGAGAAATTAAAACCTTTACAGACAAGCAAGGCTAAGAGAATTCAGCACCACCAAACCAGCTTTACAACAAATGCTAAAGGAATTCTCTAGGCAGGAAACACAAGAGAAGGAAAAGACCTACAATAACAAAACCAAAACAATTAAGAAAATGGTAATTGGAACATGCATGCTGATAATGACATTAAAAGTAAATGGATTAAATGCTCCAATCAAAAGACACAGACTGGCTGAAAGGATACAAAAACAAGATACATATATATGCTGCCTACAAGAGAAAACTTCAGACCAAGGACATATACAGATTGAAAGTGAGGGGATGGAAAAATATATTCCATGCCAATGGATATTAAAAGAAAGCTGGAGTAGCAATTCTCATATCAGACAAAATAGACGTTAAAATAAAGAGTATTACAAGAGACAAAGAAGGACACTACATAATGATCAAGGGATCAATCCAAGAAGAAGATATAACAACATATAACAAGATATATAATGTTTAAATAATTTATAAATATCTATGCAGTCAACATAGGAGCACCTCAATACATAAGGCAAATGCTAACAGCCATAAAAGGGGAAATTGACAGTACACAATCATAGTAGGGGATTTTAACATCCCACTTTAACCAATGGACAGATCATCCAAAATGAAAATAAATAATGAAACACAAGCTTTAAATGATACATTAAACAAGATGGACTTAATTGATATTTATAGGACATTCCATCCAAAAACAACAGAATACACATTCTTCTCAAGTGCTCATGGAACATTCTCCAGGATAGATCATATCTTGGGCTACAAATCAAGCCTTGCTAAATTTAAGAAAATTGAAATTGTATCAAGTATTTTTTCAACACCAATTTTTGATAAACACCCTCCAGGAAGTAGGCATAGAGGGAACTTAACTCAACATAATACAGGCCACATATGACGAACGTACAGCCAACATCGTTCTCAATGGTGAAAAACTGAAACCATTTTCTCTAAGATCAGGAACAAGACAAGGCTGTCCTCTCTCACCACTATTATTCAACATAGTTTTGGAAGTTTTAGCCACAACAATCAGAGAAGAAAAAGAAATAAAAGGAATCCAAATCAGAAAAGAAGAAGTAAAGCTGTCACTGTCTGCAGATGACATGATACTATGCATAGAGAATCCTACCAGAAAACCACTAGAGCTAATCATTGAAATTGGTAATGTAGCAGGATACAAAATTAATGCACAGAAATCACTTGCATTCCTATACACTAGTGATGAAAAATCTGAAAGACAAATGAAGGAAACACTCCCATTTACCACTGCAACCAAGAGAATAAAATTCCTAGGAATAAACCTACCTAAGGAGACAAAAGATCTGCATGCAGAAAACTATAACACATGGATGAAAGAGATTAAAGATGATACAAACAGATAGAGAGATATACCATGTTCTTGGATAGGAAGAATCAACATTGTGAAAATGAGTCTACTACCCAAAGCAATCTACAGATTCAATGCAATCGCTCTCAAACTACCAATGGCATTATTCACAGAACTAGAACAAAAAATTTCACAATTTGTATGGAAACACAAAAGACCCCAAATAGCCAAAAGAATCATGAGAAAGAAAAACGGAGCTAGAAGAATCAGGCTCCTGGACTTCAGACTATACTACAAAGCTACAGTAATCAAGACAGTATGGTACTGGCACAAAAACAGAAATATACATCAATGGAACAGGATAGAAAGCCCAGAGATAAACCCACGCACATATGGTCACCTTATCTTTGATAAAGGAGGCAAGAATATACAATGGAGAAAAGACAGCCTCTTCAATAAGTTGTGCTGGGAAAACTGGACAGCTACATGTAAACAAATGAAATTAGAACACTCCCTAACACCATACACAAATATAAACTCAAAATAGATTAAAGACCTAAATCTAAGGCCATATACTATAAAATTCTTAGAGGGAAACATACGCAGAACACTCTATGACATAAATCACAGCAAGATCCTTTTTGACCCACCTCCTAGAGGAATGGAAATAAAAACAAAAATAAACAAATGGGACCTAATGAAACTTAAAAGCTTTTACACAGCAAAGGAAAACATAAACAAGGTGAAAAGGCAACCCTCAGAATGGGAAAAAATATTTTCAAATCAAGCAACGGACAAAGGATTAATCTCCAAAATTTACAAGCATCTCATGCAGCTCAATATCAGAAAAACAAACAACCCAATCCAAAAATGGGAGGAAGACTTAAATAGAAATTTCTCCAGAAAAGATATACAGATTGCCAAAAAACACATGAAACGATCCTCAACATCATTAATCATTAGGGAAATGCAAATCAAAACTACAATGAGGTATCACCTCACTCCAGCTGGAATGGCCATCATCGAAAAGTCTACAAACAATAATTGCTGGAGAGGGTGTGGAGAAAAGGCAACCCTCTTGCATTGTTGGTGGGAATGTAAATTGATACAGCCACTATGGAGAACAGTATGGAAGTTCCTTAAAAAACTAAAATAGAACTACCATAAGCAAGCAATCCCACTACCAGGCATATACCCTGAGAAAACCGTAATTCAAAAAGAGTCATGTACCACAATGTCCATTGTAGCTCTTTTTACAATAGCAAGGACATGGAAGCAACATAAATGCCCATCAACAGATGAATGGATAAAGTAGATGTGGCACATATATACAATGGAATATTACTCAGCCATAAAAAAACAGAATTGACTTATTTGTAGTGAGGTGGATGGTCCTAGAGTCTGTCATACAGAGTGAAGTAAGTCAGAATGAGAAAAACAAATATCATATGCTAACGCATATATATGGAATCTAAAAAAAAAAAAAAAAAAAAGAGTAGTTTTGAAGAACCTAGGGGCAGGACAGCAATAAAGATGCAGATGTAGAGAGTGAACTTGAGGACACAGGGAGGGGGAAGGTTAAGCTGGGACGAAGTGAGAGAGTGGCATGGACATATATACACTGCCAAATGTAAAATAGCTAGTGGGAAGCAGCCCCATAGTACAGGGAGATCAGCTTGGTGCTTTGTGACCACCTAGAGGGGTGATATAGGGAGGAGATATGGGGTATATGTATATGTATAGCTGATTCAGTTTTTTATAAAGCAGAAACTCGCACACCATTGTAAAACAATTATACTCTAATAAACATGTTAAAAAAATAATAATAATAACCTAAAAGCTTTTGTATGGCAAAGGAAAAATATTCAATCGAATTAAAGGACAACCTCAAAGAATTAGAGAAAATATTTGCAAACCAAAAACAAAAAATAAGAAAGTTTGTTGAAATAGAAGATTTGGGTATCTATTTTTCCCATCTCATATTTATAATGTTCCCTGTATAAAGACTTCTGACCACTCTTCATCCCTAGCCTTTGAGGACTTCAGTTAGAACTATGTATGTAACTGTTCAGCTCTATTACCTGTATAAATAGTTTTGTGACACCACAAAACTATGCTATGTACCAATTATAACTGTAATGCTTTTTGGTCTCAATCCTTAGATTTCTGCTCTTTTCTTTCACTTTAATTTTATTTTGAAAAGTATTGAATATCAGCTTTCAAATGGTCATATTAAAATGCTTCATTCTAATCATGGGAAAAACATCAGACGAATCCCAGCTGAGGGACATCCTATGAAATACCGGACCAGTACTCCTAAAATGATGAAGGTCGTTAAAGAAAAGAAATTCTGAGAAATTGTCACAGTCAAGGTAACATGGCTACTTAATATAATGCAGTATCCTGGATGGGAATCTGGAACAGAAAAAAGATTAGATTAAAAATGGAATAAAGGTATGGATTTTAGTTGATAATAATGTATCAACATCATTTGATTGTAACAAATACACTATACTAGTATAATATGTTAGTAATAAGGGAAACTAGATGTGGGGTATATGGGGAGTTTATGTACCACCTTTCCAATTCTTCTATGAATCTAAAACTATTCTAAAATAAAAATTTAATTTAATGCTGCCTTTTTGCAATTCATATGGGTATTTGGTGTCAATTTGAAATCTTAAAATACTGTTCAAATTCAAAGCAACAAGTGGTTATTCATCATTCAGCATGGAAAATTTCCTTGCCCTTGAAATTTACTATCTTGTGCAGATAATATGTATATGAAAGAAATATTTAAAAGAACAACCCAAGGGCAATGTACAATTAAGGGATAAAATGAGGAAATAAGACCAAAAAAATCTTAGCATTGAGAGGTAATTGTGCTAAAAAGTGTGCATTCTCAGAAAGTACTTTAGGGAGGTAGAGCAGCACTGTCCAATAGAACTTTCTGTGATGACGGAAATAATTCTGTGTGTAGCCACAATAATAATATGTAGCCACAAAACATAGGTGGCCGCCAAGCACTTAAAACATGGCTAGTGTGATTGAAGAACTAAATGTTTTATTTTGCTCAATTTAAATTAGTTAATGCAGGTTAGCATATCAACTGAACACAAAAGTCTTCAGTGCAAAGATGCATTATAGTTAAGTGAAAGACACTACAGTTGTAGAACAGTAAGTAGATCTTTGAGTTACTGGATCAACCAATGCTAAACCCTGGCTCACATCTGTGCTTCTGATTTGAGCCAACTCATTTTCTATGTAACCCAGATTTAACTGGCATTTCTACTATATGTAGCCAAAAGTACAGAAACTTATCCATGAGGATTAAATGAGAAAGTAATATGTGAAGTACCAGTCGTTACCTAGTAGATCCTAGATGCTCAGCAAATGACACTCCTTCCCTTGCTCTCCTCTTTAATCAAACCACCTTCCTTGTATCCCTTGCATTTGTGCTTCCATGATTTTGCTCCCAGCATGTTCCCTTCTCATCCACGTCACCTATTTGAATCCTTCTCACACTTTCAGTCCCAGCTCAACTGGAGTCTTTTACAAAGCTAATCAGCTCATGAGGAAGTCTCATCTTAGCCTCTACATCACTTGCACCCAATATGCCTCATCTGAGTCAATACCTGTCTTGTATTCCCTGCTAACAAAGTCCTTTCGAGCAGAAGCTAGAGGGTCAGTTGAAGTCCCTGGATGTTCTGAATTGGAGTTGAAGATGAATTTCTTTTTACTTTCTCTTCTTGGACTTGGAAGGAGGGACTCCTAGGGCATCTGCTGGTTATGAGAGAATGAGACTTCCCTGTAGATGAAAAAAGATGAAGGAAGGAGTGACAAAAGCAGCGGTGAGAGCATGCAAGACACAGGTTCTAAAAACTGCAGATTTTTCCCACATATGCCCTTGTCCTTTCAGTTGTTCTTTCAGTCCCCTCAACTGCCCCTACTTATTCAATAAGCCCTCTTTTATCTTAAATTATTTAACATTAGATTTCTGTCCAGCTACTCAACTTGTGTGTTTCTCTTCATGCCAAAATATTTAGAAAATGTGTTTATTTTTAGTTTCTCTACTTCCTTATCTTACCTTCCTTTTTATCTTTTACCCACTGAAATCAGGTTTTTATCTCACCATACTTCTGAAGTCACTTATATAAAATTTAGGTATAATGTCTATCTTCAAAATCCAATGTTAAATTCTCAGTCCTTCTCTTAACCTCTTAGCAATATTTGAAACATGTTTTTCACTTGGCTTTCAGGATATTATACACATCTGGCTTCCTTCTTACACACTTGCTTCTCCTTTCCAGCTCTTTGCACACTCTTTTTTTCCTTTCCAACTTCAAGTGTTGAAGTGCTTCAGAGTTTGGTCCTTGCCATCTTCTCTTCTGTATCTTCATTCATGACCTAATGACTTAGTCCAGTACAACCCCAACTAAGCGCAGATGACTCCCAAATTTATGTCTCAGTTCACATCTGTAGTCCTTCTTCTGACCCCTAGACTCACATCAGCCTACTGGATAGCTCCACTTTGATGCCAAATAATCTCTCATATTTAACACGTTCAACACCAACCCTTTGTATCTCTGCCTCCAAACCTACCAAGTAAATGGCACAACTGTACCACCATTCACCAGCTGTTCAAGTAAAAACCTGGATATCATCTTAGACTTTTATTTTTCCACCACTCTCACATCTAATATATCATCAAGCCCCATTAGTACTATCTTCAAGAATATACCCTACGTGGCGCAGTGGTTGAGAATCTGCCTGCCAATGCAGGGGACACGGGTTCGAGCCCTGGTCTGGGAAGATCCCACATGCCGTGGAGCAACTAGGCCCGTGAGCCACAATTACTGAGCCTGCGCGTCTGGAGCCTGTGCTCCGCAACAAGAGAGGCTGCGATAGTGAGAGGCCCGCGCACCGCAATGAAGAGTGGCCCCCGCTTGCCGCAACTAGAGAAAGCCCTCACACAGAAACGAAGACCCAACACAGCCAAAAATAAATAAATAAATAAATTAAAAAAAAAAAAAAAAAAGAATATACCCTACAGCTGGCCTTCCCATCCCCTCTATCACCAACACTTTTCAAGCCTCCAACCTTCATTTCTTAGCCAATTACTACAGTGTAGTCTCCTGGCAAATTTTCCTACTATCCTCAGACTCCAGCACCCTTAATTCTTCACACAGCAGACACTGGTAGAAGAATCTCCTCAGAGAATATGTGTTATCATTCCCTTGTTCAAAACCCTTCAGTTAATTCTTATCAAACTTAGATTTAAATGTTCTAGTTTTTCCTACTCTTTCTAAAATCAGATTCTATATTCTTCTCTGACACAGTCCTGCCACTGGAGTCTGTCTCATTGTTCCCTCGGGGATGTTAATCTGCCTTTTCTCTGCTTGGAACATTTTCCAGCAGACTATCACACAGTTTCCTCTTTCACATCATTCAGGCATTTGCTACAAAATCTCCTCCACAGAGAAGCCTCCCCTGACCATTGTATCTAAAATACAGCACCTACATTCCTCATTATCTCTTCCTCTAAGCTGTTTTATTTCCCTCCATAGTTCCAGTGATTACCGGAAATTATAGTGCATATTTGCTCATGTATGAATTTATTACAATCTCCTCTAAGAGAATGAAAGCTGCATAAGGATATGAAACTTATGTGGCTCATGACTTTTCCTCATTTCTAAGGACAGTGCCGAACACCTAGTAGATGATGATGATGATAAATGTTTGCTGAATAAATGGTTAAATTCTGATGTTAAGCAGACTTAAGAATAAAAAAGTGCTAGTTTGTGATCCATCAAATGACGACTGGAGGTTTCCTTCAGGCAAACAAATTTGTCTGGTGATTTTACAACATTGGTGGTTTAGATGGTTGACTCAATTCTTAAAGGCTGGGGTCAAGTTTATTACATATTGGCATAGCTATCGTCTCATTCATGGTCTGGTTCTCAGTAGGTGCTCAGTGAATTTTGATAATTGAGAGAAAGCAAGCAAAAGCTCAAATTAATTGACTGAACTTAGGCTTAAACAACTGACTAGATATAATTCTACATTTTATGTTGCTATTGTTAGTGTCTGGAGAAATGGTAGCCCAGAAGAGAAGAGCATGCATGACGGTAAGAGTCTTTGATGCTAAGGGTAGAATGGAAGTTAGTGGGATGTGACAGAAAGGGAGAGAAACCTTCTTTTCCCCATCTGAGTCTAAGCCAAATGAGAGAGTAATGAAGATGGGCAAATGGAACTCTAAAGTTATTTTTATTAAGCCAGTTTGCTTACATGAATAGCAACGAGTTTTCAAATAGTCAAACTCAGAATTACCTAGTCTTTCCACTCACACTCAGAGTAAATAAATACAGAATCTCAAATTGCAGCTCCACCCTGCCAGAACTTAGGCAAAGAAGCATATCATATGCTCCCTGCAGGCAACTGACTCTATAACCAGTTTTTGCCAAAAGATTTCCCAGTTGGAATTCAGTTCTCTTCTTCAAAGGAAAAGTGAGTGAAGGAATGGATAAAGGCTATGGGTTTTATGCTAATGAATGTCTCTCCATATGGAAATACAATGAAAGGGGTACAAAGGTTTCCCTAAGGATAAGCCCCAAATAATGGAAGACAGAATGATATTCTGGCCTATAGAATTTAGAGATAAAAATAGAGGTTCAAGTGATTTTCCTGTAGTGAACTGACTAGGATACAGAAATGTTTTACTATCAGTGGGAGGAAAGGAAATCAGAGATCCCCTCTGGAATTGTTGATGACTCTGTGATCTGAACACTGTCTTTTGAAAAATTCTATGTACCAATTATTGATGTCACAATACTATAGTGGTAACGCCACAAAACAAACAACCACAAAACTTCAGGGGTAATCAACAATAATTGTTCATTGTGCACATATCTGTAATTAAGTGGGGGTCAGCTAAGGGGCTCTGCTAACCTTGGCTGTGCTTGCTCAGATACCTGGAGCTCAGCTGGCTGTTTGGCTGACGTAGCCTGGCTTCGGCTGGGGTGACCAGGGAAACTTCGCATTTGTCATGTGCCACTTAAGTCTAGTAGGCTGACCCAGACTATCTTCTGGCAAAGGCAAAGACTTAAGAAAGAGTGTACTGGAACATGTAAGACCTCCTAATGTCTAGGTTCAAAACAGGAACACCTTCACTTCTGAATCATTCCATGGACAGAAGCAAGACACATGGCCAAATTCAGAATAAAGAGGTGGGGAAACATATCCTTTCCCTTTTTCAAAGGGACTGCATGGTCACAAGGCAAAGGGCACAGACATAGGAGGAGGTGGTGTGGGGGGGGGAGTATTGGGGCCATGAATACAGTCTACCACAATGTAGGTTTGAAGCAGTGACTGGATTTCTAAAATCTAAATTCCAGAAGAAAGATACACAAATAGCTAGACTACAGCTGACTTTTCCTTACCCCTAACATTTATAACATATCCAGTATACTCTCATCATTATCTCCTGGATAATTACTGATGTATGAGCAGAGCATCAGATATATTGTTTAGGAACAACTTCTTTTAATTATAAAGAATTTGTCACCATATGGCCATTCACTATAAGATGTTGAAAATACCTCTTAGAACAACGGGAACTCAACATTCCTGATGATGTCTAATGGAGAGGTCATCATACTCAGGGTCAGCTTATTTAGAAGAGTATAAACCAAACCCAGTGAGTTAGGAAACTACCTACAGGTCCAAAAGAAGGGGTTGCCATTGAAACACAGGCTGTACAGGAGTGAGACACACTGTATGGTCTGGTTGGCAGTCCCAGCAGAAGTTCAGTGGCTCAGCTGCAGGAAAGATAAGTCGTGTCCAAAGGGTTCAGATTCACATATGTGAAGCCAGGGAGCCAGAATATCTATGCCAAAGAGAAACTGAAGAATCTTCAACAGCAAGCATTGGTATCTCCGGTACCCTCAGACCTCAGCTCACATGTTATTAATCCCTTCACCTTCCAGGTGACCTGTTTCCTAAAAAGTCTCAACACAAACTTTTTAGTTAGATTTTACTTAGAGATACAGAAAAAGGGGTGCTGGACAAGAATATTAACATAAGAAGCTTCAGTTTATATGCTAAAATTAAAAATGCATTCATTATAGATGAGACAAGAGTACAGAAAAGAATGTGAAGAGTTAATAAAAGGAGACCTGGGGAGGGGGCGGGGGGGAGAGAGAAAAGGAAGGAAGGAAGGAGTATGGATTAAAAAGAACGAAGAACAAATAATAGGTAGAAGAGTCATATTAAACTAGGGCATGAATTCCTTTCTTTACAAATATAAAAAGTAGGGTCATACATCAGCCTTCTTATTGCTTGAATTTTTCTTATTCACCATGGTAGAGAGGAAAAGTGATGGCAAAAGTTTTAGGGAAGTGGGTATCAGGGTAACTTAAGCCACCATTTGGTCTGAGACTGATTCTGAACTTGAGTGTGCATTTTACAAAACCAATACACTATATATATATATATATATATATATATATATATATATATATATATATATATATATATATATATCCATTGGGTCAATAAGTTTAATTCCAGTGAATGTGTTTTATATCAATGAGTGTGTAGAGCTAGTGTATAATGAAAATGTGTTGTGCTCATGAGTATATATTTTGGATATGCATTGCAGTAAGGTTTATGGCATCAATGGGTTAAATTACAACTTGCTTACTTTGTTTAAATGAAATCCAGCTAAAACTATCAAAAGTCAGGGCCAAGCCATTTGAATAGATAAGTGATAGACAAAAACTGCAGCTTTTCCATTGTATCAGCAATATTTACTCTGAAAACCTATTTAAATAATTTAACCGTTGCTTATGTTGTAAGTAGAAAAAAGCTAGATTTATAATAATTTTTAGGCCAGAGAATGCAATTGAAATTCTTTAATGATATCTGTCTAGGCTGCCCCATCCAATTCACTTTCATCTTAGAAAAAAATTACTTGGGTCAAAAGTCATTGGTTTAAGTCCCAAGGTATATTATGACACACAGAATGATAAACTCAAAAGCCATTATCAAGTTTCTGATAAAGGCTTTTGTGACAGAAATTCTAATTTGGTAGTCAGAGTTATTAATGAATATTGTGGAGATTTAGGACCTCGCTGCTACACTTGGACTGCTGATTCAGTAGAAATATGTTACAACCCAGTTCCTCTGGTAAGTTGCCCGCATTCTTTCTCTGTAGCGTTACTTTGGCTTAGTTCTACCTAGAGAAATTATTCTTGAATGTAGCTCCCCAAGAACGTCAATGTACTTTCTCTTTCATGTATTTTCTTGGAAATGCAGCCTGTTGAAAGAAACAAGTGCCAACTTTTAACTTAAACTTATTTCACATAAAATCTATAAAGCATCCATCACTTTGAAGATTGTTACGGGTTTTATATTTCACTTTAGTAAACCATGTCCTTCCAGTAAGTTTGATACTATTTGCAAATTAATCCTAGACCTATAAAATACAAGTAGACGTTGACAGGACCTTAAACAGAATCAATTTTCTCTTTAATAGATGTGTAGATCAATTGTGATGATAGATGTATCCTGACATTTTTTAAACAGAATTTATATTACCATTCGGGCAATTCTTGAGAATTCATATGCAAATTTTCCACTTCATAGATTTTGTAAACTAAATGTTTCATACCAGGTTGATTTGGATGAGCATACAGGGAAGCAGAGCTTTTCAAGTAGTGGAATGTATGTTTAAGTGAAAAACAATTGCGCATGTAAAGCTGTGATGGATTGTCCAAGGAAGTATCAATATCTCATCTTTGCAATATTCCCCAGCCAACGTAACTGTATGGTTCTGTGGAAAATGAGACATATATTGGTTTTATCATATTTATTTATTCCACAGGCGATATTGAGTAATTGACATGTGTCAGATATTGTGCTAATCACTAAACTTAAGGTGATATGTCTTTTTACTCCCAATGTCCTTCACGGAGCCCTATCATGGAGGATGTTTAAAGTGTTTCTTGTTAATATCGTCTCCTCTTCTGCAAAGTTTAGTTGCTCTATGCTTTATATCACAATATTATTATGGAAAATTGAATTTTTGGAAAAAATCTGCTGAAAATCATATGATACGTTATAAAGCCAAATAGAAATTTTCTCAGGACTTGAGGCCATTGTGGAATGTTAGTGCCACTGTATTTCTTCATTAGAACAAATTATTGAGAAGTGGCTGAATTGCCATAACTTGAGTTTCTTCTCTCTATGATTGCCTGAACTGACATTTTAAATATGAACCATTTTTTTTTGTGTGCAGGACTGCATTTATTTGGCTAGTCCTATGGTGAGATTTGATAAGTGCTAGCAAATCTATCCTGTTCCCAAATACTTTCATCACAGCACTCAAAATGACTATCATGAAAAGTTCTGTCTTTGAGGTTAAAACCTTCACTCCAAAATTTGTTTTGAGATGTTAAGTACCCTAAAAAAGAAGTTTATTTATCTTTTATTTGTCCTTAATACAATTATAACTTGTCAAATAAATATAGAATAGAACATAACAAGCAAGCCTTTTTGAATAATCAGTTTATTGAAGAAAAATTTGCATAAAATTATTTCACTCACTTTACTAAATAGTTTGATGAGGTTTTTAAAATGCATAACTGTGTAATAATCACTTATAGAACTTTTCCCTGAACTGTGTCTTTGTATGTGATTCTTTGCGTGGGAGCCATTTCCCTGGCTTCTCTTTATTTCTTTTTATCACTGGTTTTCAGTAAATTGATTATAATGTGTCATGGTGTGGTTTCGCTTGTATTTATTCAGCTTCAGTGTTTTTTTCGAATGTGACAATTTTTCAAATTTGAAATATTTTTATTATTCTTTCTTCAGATATCCCTCCCCCCTCAGACTCCAACTTCCTTGGTATAAGACAGCTTGATATTATCTCACAGCTCCCTGATAAACCAATCCCTGTTTTCATTCTTTTCTTGCTTTGTTCTTTATTCTGCATATTTTCTATTTGTATGCCTTCAAGTCCACTATGTTTTCTTCTGCAATTTCTCATCTGAAATTAATTGCATCTAATGTATTTTTCATTCAGATATTATATTTTTAATCTTTAGAAGTTCTAAAGATTTCACTTTTATATCTTCCATTTCTTATGTTTTCTTAACATCTTTAAATCTATTTTTAAGGTTTATATTAGATGCTTAAGGCATTTCTGTCTGATCACACCATCATTTCTGTCAGATCTGGCTCTGCTTCTATTGATTTCTTTTCTACTGGCACTGAGGCATATAGTCCTGTTCTTTTACATGCTGGTTATTTTTTATTAGATGCAAGAAATTGTAAATTGTGAGGTTTTGAGTGGTGATTCTTTTCTTTAAATAGTTTTGAACTATTTTCTGGCCTAGAATAAATTTGATACTTTCAAGGTATGATTTTCAACTTTTTTATTGAAGTTTAAAAACAGCCTTTACGCTTCCGAAGACTCTACCCAGTGCTGCACGTATCATGAAGTTTATTACCCCTGGCTGGTGGGAACACACATTCTTCCAAGCCATAGCTCCAGAGAATTTCCAGCTTACTACTTTCAGTTGGTGTTTTCCTTGGCTTCATGAAATTTTACTTCATGCTTTATAAATTTCTATTCAATCAAAGACTCAAGAAGACACTTTTGCAGACCTCCAAAACTCTGTGTGTGTATGTGTGGGACCCCTTCTTTTTGGATATTCTGCCCTACAGATTTTAGCCAATTTCCTCTCTCAGCTCTAATCTCAGTCATCAATGCAGCTAGATGCTAAACCCTGCCTGAATTCCCCCTGGATGAACTGTAATCTCCTAATTGCCCTCCTCCCCTGCAGTGTAAGTTGGGGAAATGTTAGGGTTCACCTCATTTATTTTCTAACCTCAGAGATCAGAGTTGTGCACTACCTCTTGTTCAGTGTGTGAAATTGTTTGTCTTTTGTCCAATTTTATAAATGTATTTGGCAGAAAGGTAATTCCCATAGGAGTTAACCTTTCATGGATAGCAGTGGAATTTCAGGTGAGTCTTGTTGAAAGTGAAGGAAAAACTTCTCAATGAAGGAACTTGATCCTAAGGGATTAAACTGAGTAGAGAATTGAAGCAGAGAATTCTGGGAAACCATAGTATAACAATAAAAGGCACTTATGGATGAAAGAAACAGAGAAAAATTTTACTAACTGCCCAGTTTTTCTTATAAGAATATTCTATTTTAGTTATGTCCATCTCCACGGAAAATCCTATGAAGCATTCAGTAAAGCTCCATAAGAAATCATTACCCCAAATTCCTCCTTCCAATTTCTGAACTTCTGCAGGGCAGGGAGTCTAGGTTTGATCTTAAGAAAACCTAAGATTGGGTTCTAGTCTTTTCTTCCACTCCTTTCCTGCTGCTTTTTTTTGAGCTATGTTTTTCACCTAGTTTGCTGTATCATCTCTTTGTTGTCTTGTCTCTAGTTACTTGCAGTCAAGATGTACAACTGTCTGCCAAGGTATATTACTACTAAGCTTCCTAAGAATACACTATCTTTATATTATACTTTTGCAAATGGCCCTTCTACACATATTTGAAAAAGCAAAATAGATATTATTTTTATAGCTTCAAATACCACCCATATATTGAGAATTCCCAAAGCAATATGTGTATCCAAGATTTCTCTCCTAAATTTCAATCCCATATATCTAACAATTTTCTGGACACTTCCACTTAGACAAATTTAATATGTGCTCAGGTGAATTCATCACCTTTCTTTGCCAGATGTACTGTTGAAGGCAACTGCCTTTGTGGATCAAGACTAGAAAATAAGGACAGGAAGGGCAGGAGATTGATGGATCTCATTACAAACATTTTAATATTTTTTTAAAAAACTATATGTCGATTACTTTTATAGAACTTTTTAAAAGTTAGAAATAAAAAATGAAAAAGGAAATCTTATCTCCTGTCTTGAAAAGCAAGCACATCTCAAGTGAAATTAGCATCCTGACCCTAAGAGGAAAGAGAAAGTACTCTGTAAAGTGTTGAACCCCAAACACAAGACAGCACAGAGGGAGGGGCTATTTTCTCCTGCACTTCATGTCTGCTCTTTCTCCTTCCATAATAGTGTAGCATCAAATAAATCTCCTGGTTGTTTTTCTATTTAAATGATAAACTAAGTTTCACAGTGAGGAGACAAATCTTACTATTTTTTACATAGTCTATTTAGTAATAAACTTGGACAAAAAAGAAAATGTTCTAGATTCTTCAGTAATAAATCATACAGCATGATTCCTAATGAATGATGGGCAACGATGGAAACATTTCCTAATGTATGATGAGGTTGATTGTTTTCTCTCCTTTGGCTTATATAATTAAATTTAAAACATCCCTGCAAGGTGAAGGGAATTATACTTTTAATTTTTTAATCTAATGTTGAGCATATTCAATTAAGGCTGTCAACATAGCAGAGCTGATTTGGTACCTGATATTTGGAGACCTGTGATTACAGGCCTCAAAGAAAAATTATGCTCTGGTTTAAGAGGAAGATTTGTATTAGAGACGTAAGGGAAAGGTTGAAGATTAAGCTGAGGAACTTAACTGTTCACTCTCAATTTACCTGCTTCCAAAGACCCAAATTAAGCAACTAAGTATATTTTAAACCACATGTGGTAATTGATTCTGTTTAGTTTAAATGAAACAACATTTCCACTATCTGATTTATGACTTCACTTTGAGATATTTCTGGTGTTATATTGCTTCAAATAGTCTAAGGAGAATGGATAGTTCATCCTGAACCATTTTCTCCCTGTAATTCTAAGTTATAGCAAATGGTACATCTTAGTGGTCAGACCTTATGATTTGATTTAGTGATACTGTGCCTTCTCCTTTAACTAGTTTTTCACAAGCTCACATACTTGTGGTCACTCTACTTCTGCCCCTGAGACTTGACTTCCACATAGTGAATACTTCTGAACTACTTATATTTTCTTAAAGTTTATTCTTACCAATACATATTCTTTTATCTTTATTCCTCTGAAGCCAATACAAGCAAATCAGTGTAAATGGAACCAAACATTTGCCATCTTCTTTTAAAAGGGCCTGGCCTATTATGACAAAGGTTTTATGCTGATCTTTGTAGTTTCCATTGGTACATTCCTGTTTTTACAGTGGATTATAATGAAAACCAACCATATGTTTGATATTTATCTATTACATTTGAGAGTCAAGACCAGTTCTTTTATTTTATTTCAGCCTACAAATAAATGACAGTAGAAATTCATTTTCAGGATTCTAAAGATTAGAAGAAGCCAAATACTGGATTAAAAAAAAATATCTTTAACAAATTATCATCTATTTAAAAAATCACCATGGCATTGTAATAATTGAAGAATTAATTATAAAAATACAGAACTGAAATGTTTGCTATAGGGAGCTGGAAGGGTAGATGAGGAACAAGGTGGGTGTAGAGAGGGGTAGGAGCAAGGCTTGCTTTTATGTCATTGTGATTTGTGAACCCTATGATGCAGTACCTATTTTAAATAAACTGAAAGCCTTGTGGTGGTGGCTTTATCCATGGTCAAAAGGGCTAAACAGGCATAGTATAAGTGTTCACTCAGTGGCCCAATCTGTGTGACTCAGGCAGGGTGTTGTCTATTTTAATGATGATTGAGAGTGTTGTACAAATTGCACAGATTTCATGAAACAAAGATAATTTACTACAGAACAGGAGATTCTCCAGATGCACAGGCTGAGGAAATATTTGAAAAGGAAAGACATAACAAGAGGAAGAAGATGACTCTGATGGATGTTTCAAAAGAGCTGTCACATCACAGCTCTCCTTTGGTTTCTGCAGATGCTGTTAGAACTAATCCTGATGATGAGTGATTTTACTTCACATTATCTGCAGATCAACAAGGATTCTCTGGTAAATAAAGTTTCTTTCTTTCTTTCTTTCTTTCTTTCTTTCTTTCTTTCTTTCTTTCTTTCTTTCTTTCTTTTCTTTCTTTCTTTCTTTTTGCATTTTCATTGAGCACAATGCCTTTTGCCATTTTTGAGGGAAAAGAAGTAATACTGCAAATTCCACTCTACAGTAAAGGACTTTCAATGCAATTATTTTTTGCTTTTGGTTTATTAAATATTTAGGATTTATTTTTGCTCCATTTTTAGTTAAAGCCTGATATTTTAAGATATGTAAAATGATAGACATTTAATATATTCTTCAATTGACTTTCATGATATATTTTTAGATAATAAAAATTTGTTTGGAACAATACTATTCATAAACTTTTAGACTACTTATCATATATCTATATTATGTAAATATATTAAATGCCACAATATCTTCTCTATTATTTATTTTTGTGCCATCAGAATTTAAGCCATCAAATCATAGAAATATTAAACTAGAGCAGCAATATTAATCCTAAACACTCAGATAAAGTATTGGTTTAATGCAACGTAACACCCTGCCAAAATATATTAAATTCTAATTTAGATTTATACAGAACATTAGAGAACATCAAGTTGGAAATCACTCATTTTTCAAATAAGGAAATTTAGTTTGACAAAAATCTAGTAATTTTATCAATATCACAGAACTAATCAGTAGACTGAGCAGCAGAATGAGATAAATTTAATATTATTTATATAAATTACTTAAATATTTTGGAACCAATATTTTTAACATGGTAGACTAGACATAAGTACAATACCTTAGATTGTCCTTACCCTTCATTCACGTTTAAATCATGTCATTTGGTGCCAGACTGGAGTAATGAACTCTACATTTGTTGAAGTGTTTGCCATTATTTCTGGCAATGAATTGGAAGGAGGACATGAGTGGGCAAGGCCAAACTCTACTTCAGAAATTTTCAAATTATAATGAACAATTTTTCATTCTTTCTCAGAATGTACACAGCATTCATGCGAATTTGTGGACTAACCAGATTCTTTACAAAGAAGGTTTTCAAAATATGTAACTAGAGATAAGATTGCCAAATAATTCTAAATGGGGCATTAACAGTATTCTTTTAGCTCTAAAAAATCTTTGTGCTTCAGTTTTAATTTTTCCTCATGCTAATTAGATGAGATTTTAGAAACAACCCTACTATGTTCTATTTCTCATTTAATTGACACATCAGATCTTTATTCATGCTTTCATGAGACAAAGAATGGCCATTACAGCTATTACAATGGCGCCTCACTGCTGGGGTCCATGCCACAGGGCCATTAGACATAAATCAGTTTATGAGTCATAATATGCTTGTGGTAATTAAACTCCTCTTCAACTGTGTCCCATATGTACCTTGTTCTGCGTCAGGAAAAACTTATCAAGAAAAACTTCCAGAAAGCAAATGTCAGCCACATTAGAAGGCTAATCTGACTGGAACATACACATTTTTATCCTGAGGAAATAGCTTTCCACAATATGGATGATTGTCATGATAAAATTCCCATTATTATGGGCCACACCCTCGCACTAATGAGTGTACTACTGGATTTAGAAATATTAATAAATTGATAGATTTAATGTCTCCAAAAAATATATTCCTACATAGAACTTTACTGTCAAAGTATGTGTTTGAGTACATAATCCAAGTATAAGTAAACTTATTGTGAGTTTCTCTCAGAATCAGAACTTTCTAATTAATACATTGAACTTATCCCAATGCAGCTAAGAAAAAAAAAAAAAATTCCCAATCAAAAATCTAAAATATATATCTCCACTATGTTTGAAGAAAGTGAACAGTGATATAATTTGATAGTCTTAGGCAGAGACAATTTTTTATTGGAATATACAATTTGGGGAATTTTATAAAAATAATTCTTTTTAAAAAACAGATTGCTCAGTTATAACATTGTTCGTTTAAAAAAAAATTACACACACACACATATACATGCATTCACTTTCAAATAGTTCCACATACCTTCACACAATGAAACTTGTTTTGATATAAAATTATTAAGGATCTAGCTTCTAAAGAGACTTAGAATTTTTAAATTGCAAAAGTCTGAATCTTGTAGGGTAAATCAGGCTTGGCAGACGGGTGGAAAGAGAAGAACAACACACAAAGCCAAAAGAAATGCCTGGAATGTAATTGACATTTGGACTTTGTGCAAACACGTAGGGTGATGCCTGCAGAGGAGGCTACAGAAAGAGAGAGTATAATAACAAATCAAATTTTGCTGTTTTAAATTAAAAAAGCAATTTTATAACAATGTGAAATCATCGTGAATTTAGTTTACAGTTTGGTCAAGAAAGTTCACTGTTAAGTGTTCTCAGATACTTCTCTTGCCCTTATCACCTTAAGTAGTCCTTCGTCCAGAATGGGTTGTGTTTATAAGTCATGAGATGCTTCTTCCATGACTTTAGTGGCCTCTAAACTCATGTGAAATTTATACGTTTAAGTCCTGTCCAAAATGAATCACATCTGTTTTTTTAGAAACTGTGGCCAATTTAAAGTATTCAATACAAAATTAGAACTAAAAATGCTTTAGCTGGCTTACTGATGCAGAAGAGAAAGATATGAAAGGATATACAATTTGACATTATGGACATTATCCCATTATTTCTGCAGTTTTAATATAGGAAAAAAGTACTAAAACTGAAATTTGAACACATGTCACCAAGTGGCAGAGCTGTTTCAATCATAACTGAAGTGGAGAAAAACATTTTTTCTCTCTTATAACAAAAATAAAATTCTTCATTCTAACAAGCAAAGTTTTCAGAGACCTGATATTATGGAAGCTGTCCTTAATTGTAAGAAAGCTTATTATACAAATAAGATTGTAATAAATCAGGCAAAGTCAAACAGCCTTGAAAAGCTAAGATATTTACCTGAGTATTTTCCTTTTTTCCCTTCTGTTTATTCCATATAATTCTTTGGAACATTTTTGTTACTTCCTGATTCTTTCTTGTTCATAGCATTTCATTGCACAGGAATTGAAGACTGAAGAAATATTGGATAGGATAGTCTGTGTTAAGAAATATACCCCAACATATATAAAGGATAAGAAACAATAGACATTTATTTCTTATACGTTTAGTAGTTGAAGTAAGGGGCTACTTTTCAGCTGGCAGCTCTCCTCTTGCGATAGTTCAAGGAGCCACACTCTTTTCATCTTATGACTCTGCCAATCCAGAGGCAGCCCAAACAAAACCTGTTGTAATGACAAGGAGGAAGAGAATGACTGTGCTTGGAAATCAGAAAAAAATTCTAAGTGGAGGTCTTGGGTTGTGATTTGAGGAGTGGATGCTATTTCAACAGAAAGGGACACAAGGAAATGGCACCCCAGAAATCACTGTGAACCAAGGAAAAAAAAAAAAGCATGTTCTGGAAAAGATGAATGTCCTGGGTTGACAGTAATACAGGGTTCATGAAGGAGAATAAAATGAGGGTCAAGTCTAGAAAAAGTTGTAAATGTCAAATCATGGATAACCTTGATGTTCTGCCAAGCTTTTGGTACTTACACACACACACACACACACACACACACACACTACTGGGAGAAAAATAACTTGATGGTAGCATGAGGAAAAGAGAGGTGGGAGAGAAACCAGTTAGATCACTACTGTGAAATCCAGGAATTTATTAAGTTCCTGAATAAGGCATTGGCTACAGAAAGGGAAATGGGTGGATTTATTTGAGAAAAAAATTGAGATTTAGAAATACCAGATCATAATAGCCAAATTGTTTTCAGGAATAAATGAAGAGAGAGGAAATTGAGGAAGTGGCTTCTGGTTGATTAACCTGAGGGTAGTGGCGCTGCATAAACCATGGTGGAAAACAAAGGCCGTGGGGCTGACTGAGGGAAAGAAGACGATAGGTGCAGTTTGAGATATTTTAGGTTTGCTGTATGAGCAAGACACGTCTTTTACACTCAGAGAAGCAGATGAGGGTGTAAGTCTGAAACTTAAGAGGGAGCCAGGGTTTGAGACATAGGTCTCCTGGGGACTATTTGGGAAGTGTGAGTAAAATCAGTTAGGAAAGAACTGTCAAATAGGACATCAATCAATTTTAAATCACCTAGGAAAGCAGTTCCACTGAGCAATCATGACCTTCTCATACCAGCTGTAATTTTTTTTATTTAACTCAGTGAGAGATGAGAAAAAAGAAACATCAACAGACTTGTTAGAGTGAGGTTTTTAAAATATGCCCTGCTATAATTTCAGGGACAAGATTAAAGTAGGGTCTTATTTTATTTTTTATGTATTCATTTTTCTTTTTAAATAATGAAAAGTGGATCACTGTCAATAGTTTCACTTAAATATTGAAGAACAATTTGGAGCCTTCATGAATAAATGCTAATGAATCATAATAGGGTCACATGTCCATTATTGAAACTATCACAGGCAAGGGGAATAGGATTACCCCTTGGACCATCATTCTCTTCCTGGTGGAAGAGCGGAATTCACCTCATCAAGATACCTAGCTGTGTGTGTGTTGGGGGTGGGATAGTATTTACCTAAAAAAATCAGGGTGCTCTTGGGGAAAAAAAAGAAGAGTGGATATTGGGAAGGCAAATGTAGTGTTAATTATATCATGATTATCTGGTTAAGTGAATAAATAACAACAATAACAAGTTTGCATTTCAACCCTTATTATTGAATATTCTAAAATGTATTAGTTCTTACTCGAGTGAATAGACTTTATAGAAGATTTTTGTTCCCAGGGTTATCATTTTGGATTGGCAAGAATAATCATTACAAAAAAATACACATATAAAAAGTGTAGAGAATTGAACAGGTATATATTGGATTTTAATGAATTTTTACGATGTATTTTAATATTTTAATGAATTTTTATGATGTATTTATAATATTTTAAGAATATAAGTCCACAAGGGAGGAATGTGGTTTGTTGTGTTCACTGGTGAATGTCCAGTGTCTAAAACAATACCCGACACACAGTAGGCTCTCAATAAATATCTGTGGGATGAATAAATGGGGAAAATATTTATATCACCTTAGTTGTATTTTTTATCTTTCTCTGAAAAAAGAAAATTCTCTCCAAATATTTTATATTTGATTATTTGGTATTTAATTGGCTCTGATTCTGCTATTCCCTTTTGCAATGTTCTTTCTAAATTTAACTATATGTGACCTTCTCATTTGCCCTTCAACTTCATCCAAAGTTCTGGGTTTAGTCATATAGGCTGTTTTCTCTTCTTGGCTTTCAAATATCCTGGTACAGTTTGTTTTGAATGGGTAGAACCATATTCTTTTTGATAGCCAACTTCCTTGAACTACACTTCCTAAGAGAAGCCCAAGGATTCATTGTACTAGTTTTCAAGCTTGATACAATTAGCTCCTAAAGTTAATCTTCTTAATCTTGCTGACATTTCCATTCCCTTCCCTTAGGGAAAGGAATTCAATTTCATCTACTTGTGATTGTTTCCTCAAGGTTCCCTTATACTATTAGAAGCCCATCTAATTTTTTTCCCTGTGAGTAAGTATCAGATCTGATGTCTGCCTTGGGAAATGTTACCTTTGTCACCGAAGACCATGCTATGAGATCTCATTGATTCCGAACTTCTCGGTCATCAATGTTCTCATTTTAATGTGTGCCTGTCAACACTTATCTTTATTTAAAATTTCTTTAAGTTGACTAAAAACCTTATTAACCTGCTGTTTCTTAGTTTAGTGATTTACATGATTTATATTAGATTTAGAATATAGTTATTTTGTGTGTTCTTACCATATTAACTTTAATCCAATTATTCATCCCAAATAATCCCATTACTATATTTTTATTCTGGATTTATGAAGGCATTAATTTCACAAATAATAATGTAATTCTCTCTCTTTCCTAAGCCCGTCCTCCAGTTCCAAGTACTATCCTACTAGTTGTCAGGTATTTTAATAGTATCTCAACTCCAAATACTCTTGATTAATTCTATCATTCAAAAGTTACATCAGAGCATTTTGCATAATTGTATGATTATTTCCTCACAATGGAATGTGATAATATTATGAAGAGATGTTTTAAATGTTCTGTGATAGTCATTGAAGCACATAAATGTCACTGTTCACAGTGAACATTACATAAAAAGAAATACACCAAAGACAGTGAACAAATAATGATACAAAATCTTCAATTTATTTGTATTAGAAAGAAAAAAATAAGTGATAAAAGATTTGGTGCAAGCCTAGGGAGGAGTTAAATGAATGGCTACATCTGTTTAATGGATTAAACAAGAAGCTATTAGATGACTAAACAAGATAAGAAAATAATCATTTTATAAAAACTTAAAAGCACCTCAAATGATTTTTCATTAATTCTTTATATTTTTTCAGCTAGTATATTTTGAGTGTTATTATGTGTGAGTTCAGAGAACACAGAGATAAATAACATGTAGTCCTTGCCAAGAAGGAGATGACAGTCTTGGAATGAGAGAGAGT
This sequence comes from Balaenoptera musculus, assembly GCF_009873245.2. NCBI lineage: Eukaryota > Metazoa > Chordata > Mammalia > Artiodactyla > Balaenopteridae > Balaenoptera > Balaenoptera musculus. The sequence continues at coordinate 117,979,206 of NC_045788.1, forward strand.
TATATTAAAAGGCTTTGTTTTCTCTCTTTTATTGCACATCTATGATAAAAATCATAATGAGTACAATGAGAATGCAAAGAAAGTTTGGTAGAGGAGTCAGTTATCCTTAGGAATATGAGGAAATGATTCAGGGGTAAGAATATCTATTTTTACATATAAGTCACCTCGAGTAAGATAGTGCTGACTGCACAAAGGCCAGGGTACTCCATTGCTGTATAGCACATCTCAAGCTTAGAGTGTGAGAGTAGAGGGTTAGAGAGATAACCACAGGCTACACTGTGAATATTTCCATTGGAAGTTGAGTCTCTGAAGCACAGAAACCTTTGGTTCTTTATATAGGGATACCCATGCAAATCACTAGGGCATAGGATTGGAGGATGATTAGCATATTATTGGGTCTTCAGACTATGAGAGGGTGAAAGATAGATTTAAGGTGAGACGTTTGGGGTTAGAAAGCCACTGGGTTGATATCTCTGCCAACTTGAAGGGACAGAGATTATAGCATGGATTTAGCATGTGGGAAACAGTCAAATGATAATTTCCTTTGGGGATCATTTCTCTGTGTATCATGCTCATCAAGATACTTCCCCATCTACCCCAGTATGTCCTAAATGTACTATTGGGTGTCTTCAAGTTAACTTCAATGAAATGTTCTACTTGTTTTTAACAGTGCATATTAAATTCCTCAAAGAAGAATTATGATAACTCTTATTTGCTCTGGTAATTTTTTAAAAAGTATGTGTTTGACTTTTATGGAAGGTCACAAGGAGAAACCATCTTATGATATCCATATTCACACGAACACACTTTAGTATTTCCCAAATTAAAAATGAATTATAGGTGCTCCTAGACTCCATATTTTGTCTATTTTAGTTATATTCCCATCTCGCTCTAACCCTGTTCAAAGCAAACCTTCTCAAAAGCGTTATCAATGCTTGCTGTCTCTCCTTTCTCAGCAACTATTCACTCTTCAATCTATACCAATCTGGCTTCATCCCCAAGCATGACCCTTAAGATGTCATTTAACCTACTTTTGCCAAGGTCGCTTACAATCTTCAGGATGCCTACTCCAAGGAACATGTCTATGTCCTCATCTCACTAGACTCCCCCAGCAGGATTTGACGAGGTTTGCCATCCCTTTCTTCCTGAAACACTTTTTCTTCTTGGCTTTATTGACATCACACTGGTCGTAACACCCATCCTAATCAATAGGGTGGTAGATTTATATTCTTCTTTTTCCCACGGTTCTAATTTTCTTTTTCCACTTCCATTTATACCTAAGCCTTGTTTGTGAAGTATCTTAAATCCTTGTGGGAAAGTGAATGTATATAATTAAAATAAAAATTAAATATGTAAGTAATAATATTGGCTATCTTATAGTTAAAGGATGTCATAAAGGAATTAGAAGAACTCATAGCCATGGACATAGTCAAGTAAAAGTTGCATGTCTAAGTATGTTATCTAAAAAGATATGAACTGTCAACACTGTCAAATAAAGGACATTTGTGTTTATGTACACACTACTTAAAGATGCACATAATTCTTACAAAATAAGAAACTAGAGCTATGAGGGCAACAATAAAAATAAAGCTCGAGAAAGCCTAAGAGACTATATAGTGTTGAATTCTTGCTCAAGTAAAATGAGTCAATTTTCTTAGGGAAAGGCCCTCATTAACCTTGAGATCCAGTAGTAGCTGCTGTAAAACATTCCTAACCAGAATACATAGAACAGCTTATCACTATGGGCCTGTGATGTAATCACAGAAACACTGGATGTGAGCCAGAGCAGGTGGATTAAAAATTATGGTGTTGCACCTTAGCTGTCCAGGGGATGATTAGGTTAGACCTCCACAGGCAAAGGAAACACAGCACTTACAGAGTTATTCGAATACATATCTTGCTTTTGAATACATTTCACAGGGAGATTATAATATAAAACAAATAGCAAATGATTGAGAATTGGCAAATGGAAAATTCTACATAAAAATATATCTAAGTAAACATGAATTCTACTGATTTTCTAAAAGAGTAGAACTGCAATGCTGAAAGCTTTTATTGTGGCATTTTATTCTTTCTGAGAAGATTACAGTTGCTGGAGTCAATGGTGAGATCCAGATCATAGTGGTGGGACATCAGAGGCATTTGAGACCCTTATTATGGTGGTTATTTTAAAATAATGTTCATAAATTGTGAAATGCCAAATAAATCAAATACACACAAAAATGGAATTTGGTTATTACAGTGGATAGCCTATATGGCAAAATATTTTGCAGCCACTTAAGTATATTTTAGGAGAATTTTTAATGCTTTAGGAAATTGTTCATAATATTAAGTGAACAAAATAGGTAATAAAAGATATTTACAGGTCTTAATCATTTGTGTATACACACAAAATAACTTGAAAATATATACTAACATATCAACAGTGGTTATTTGTGGGTAGTAGGATTATGGGTTATCTTCATTTTCTCTTTTGTTCTTTACCATATTTTCTAAATGTTTTACAAAGAGCATGTAGCATTTTAGTAACAAAAAAGTCAAAGCAAAAAAATAAAATGAAAAAATTCTTATTAGAATTTCTTCTATTTCTCACTGTCTGAAGTCTCTCCAGGTTTAGTAACCTATGGATTCACTGTAAAATCTTTTTCTCAACCAAATATTCAATGTATGCCTGAAAGGCCTATTACAAATTTGACTGTCTTTGACTTGGTGATATAGCCTCAGCTCAACCCTCTCCATTTCTCATTGATGACCCTACAAAGCAACACTGTGTGCTTGGAGACCATCAGAAGTTTCAGTGCAGATTGAGCATATTCACTTACTTAATTGAATTATTTCTCCTTGATATAACCAGTAGAAACAGAAGAGCCAGGAATAAGAAAAGAGAGAGTGCTGAGAAAAATTAAGCAATCATTCAGCACATTTCATATGGAAAAAAAAGAAGAATAATTTGTTTCCTGAGAAAGGAGCAGCGTCCTGTACTGGAAGACTGTAAAGGAAACTTTGTGATTACAGATACTACGTAATCACTCAACAAGATCCGGAACCTGTTGTCACCTGTCATATGTCCAAAGCATATGCTATCCTCTCTGTTTCCATTTCTGCTTCTTTTTTCAAAAGGGTCTCACATAATAAAGAACTGAGCATCGAGAACATACGCAGTTTACCTCAACAGTTTATATTTAAGGTGTGAAAAATAATAGAAAACCAAGCAGGTAGCCATGGTTAAGAGAGTGAGAACAACTGGTTTGGGAAGCAGACAACTTACATCACAGTTGAAAGCAACAAAATGCCAGTTGTAACCTGCTGACAAAATAACAATGGCAGAAAAGAAAAAACAAAACAAAACAAAAAAAGAATCTGGCTGTGTTAGTTAGAAATAGAGTAGCTTTTCTTGAGCAGAATTTATACTGATGGTGAACTTAAGGAAAAGAGTTAGTATACATGCCAGACTGAAAATATAACTCAAAATATTATCTTCAATAATTGATAAATAGAAAATAGTCCTTATTTCACAATTGAACTTTTTCTTCTGCCACATTGTACTAGTTTTACAGAAAGTTAATCATCAGTAAATTGCCATTGCATATGATAGAAATTTTGAAAAGTTTCAAGAATCAGTACTTTATCTTGATAGTATTATCATATTCTCAAACTTTACTTCCTTACAGAAACCTTAAAAACTATGTACCTTTGACAAGGATTCCCCTTCCAGTCAGTTATTAATTCATTTATTCAACAAATATTTTTGTACACTTACAAGGTAATGGATATCATAATTGGCTCTGAAGACAAAGATGAAAAAATGGAAGTTTTTGTTGTGAACCCCAGTGTGGAAGAGGAGATCATGAAGTAAAAGATAATATTATGCTACCATATGCAAATACAAGGGTCAGAAAGAGGCGGTGGATTGTAGTGGCTAAGCACGTTGATTCAGAAGCCATCCTCCTGTGGTCAGGCCCTTTTTTTTTATCACCCACTTCCAATTTGGGTACCTCTGGACTTAAACCACCTTTTGGTTTCCTCACCTATAAAATAGGAATAAAAATAATGCATCTGCCTATTATAATCTAAATGAGGCTTAAATTAATAAATATGATTCACGTATATGTAAACCAAGATATGTAAAGAACAGTGTCTGATATGGATTAAGCATTATGTGTATATTAGTTAATGCTATAAAACAAAACAAAACAAAACAAAAAAGAACAAAGTAGTAGTGGATGAAGAAAGGAGAGAATGCTTTTGGGAAGAATTTGTCAGGAAAAGATTAACATAGGAAGACTCTAAAGATGATTAGGGGAAGGAGCTTCAAGATGGCGGAAGAGAAAGATGCGGAGATCACCTTCCTCTCCACAAATACATCAGAAATACGACTAAATGTGGAACAGCTCCTACAGAACACCTACTGAATGCCAGCAGAAGACCTCAGACCTCCCAAAAGGCAAGGAACTCCCATGTACCTGGGTAGGGCAAAAGAAAAAAGAAAAAACAGAGACAAAAGAATAGGGACAGGACCTGCACCAGTGGGAGGGAGCTATGAAGGAGGAAATGTTTCCACACACTAGGAAGGCCCTTTGTGGGCAAAGACTGCGGGTTGTGGGGGGGGGGGCTTCAGAGCCATGGAGGAGAACACAGCCACAGGGTTGCGGAGGGCAAAGCGGAGAGATTTCTGCACAGTGGATTGGTGCTGACCAGCACTCACCAACCTGAGAGGCTTGTCTGCTCACCTGCCAGGGTGGGCAGGGGCTGGGAGCTGAGGCTCGGGCCTCGGAGGCCAGATCCCAGGGAGAGGACTGGGGTTGGCTGCGTGAACACGGCCTGAAGGGGCTAGTGCGCCACAGCTATCTGGGAGGGAGTCTGGGAAAAAGTCTGGAACTGCCTAGGAGGCAAGAGACTATTGTTTCGGGGTGCACGAGGAGAGGGGATTCAGAGCACCGCCTAAACGAGTTCCAGAGATGGGCGCAAGCCGCGGCTATCAGTGCGGAACCCAGAGACTGGCATGAGATGCTAAGGCTGCCCGCCACTGCCATGGTCCTGTGATCCAGGGACAAGTTCCCCGGAAGAACACACGGTGTGACTCAGGCTGGTGCAACGTCATGCTGGCCTCTGCTGCTGCAGGTTTGCCCCGCATTCCATACCCCTTGCTCCCCCACAGCCTGAGTGAGCCAGAGACCCCTAATCACCTGCTACTTTAACCCTGTCCTGTCTGAGCGAAGAACAGACGCCATCAGGTGACCTACATGCAGAGGCGGGGTCAAATCCAAAGGTGATCCCCTGGAGCTGTGGGAACAAGGAGGAGAAAGGGAAATTTCTCCCAGCAGCCTCAGGAGCAGCCGATTAAAACTCCACAATCAACTTGATGTACCCTGCATCTGTGGAAAACCTGAATACACAACAAATCATCCCAAATTGAGGAGGTAGACTTTGGGAGCAAGACATATATATATTCTTTCCCTTTTTCTCTTTCTGTGAGTGTGTATGTGTATGCTTCTGTGTGTGATTTTCTCTGTATAGCTTTGCTTTTACCATTTGTCCTAGGGTTCTGTCCGTCCGTTTTTTTTTTAATTATTATTACTTTTTAAAAATTTTTTCTTAGTAATTATTTTTTATTTTAATAACTTTATTTATTCTATTTTACTTTATTTTATTTTATTTTATCTTCTTTCTTTCTTTCTTTCTTTCTTTCTTTCTTTCTTTCTTTCTTTCTTTCTTTCTTTCTCTTTTTTCTCCCTTTTATTCTGAGCCATGTGGATGAAAGGCTCTTAGAGCTCCAGCCAAGCGTCATGGCTGTGCCTCTGAGGTGGGAGAGCCAAGTTCAGGACACTGGTTCACAAGAGACCTCCGAGCTCCATGTAATATCAACCGGTGAAAATCTCCCAGAGATCTCCATCTCAACACCAAGACCCAGCTTCACTCAATGACCAGTAAGCTACAGTGCTAAACACCTTATGCCAAACAACTACCAAGACAGGAACACAATCCCATCCATTAGCAGAGAGGCTGCCTAAAATCATAATAAGGCCACAGACACCCCAAAACACACCACCAGACGTGGACCTGCCCACCAGAAAGACAAGATCCAGCCTCATCCACCAGAACACAGGTACTAGTCCCCTCCACCAGGAAGCCTACACAATCCACTGAACCAACCTTAGACACTGGGGACAGACACCAAAAGCAACAGGAACTATGAACCTGCAGCCTGTGAAAAAGAGACCCCAAACACAGTAAGTTAAGCAAAATGAGAAGACAGAGAAAGACACAGCAGATGAAGGAGCAAGGTAAAAACCCAGCAGACCAAACAAATGAAGAGGAAGTAGACAGTCTACCTGAAAAAGAATTCAGAATAATGATAGTAAAGATGATCCAAAATCTTGGAAATAGAATAGAGAAAATACAAGAAACGTTTAACAAGGACGTAGAAGAACTAAAGAGCAAACAGTGATGAACAACACAATAAATGAAATTAAAAATTCTCTAGAAGGGAACAACAGCAGAATAACTGAGGTAGAAGAACGGATAAGTGACCTGGAAGATAAAATAGTGGAAATAACTAATGCAGAGCAGAATAAAGAAAAAGAATAAAAAGAACTGAGGACAGTCTCAGAGACATCTGAGACAACATTAAACGCACCAACATTCGAACTATAGGGGTCCCAGAAGAAGAAGAGAAAAAGAAAGGGACTGAGAAAATATTTGAAGAGATTATAGTTGAAAACTTCCCTAATATGGGAAAGGAAAGAGTTAATCAAGTCCAGGAAGCACAGAGAGTCCCATATAGGATAAATCCAAGGAGAAACACGCCAAGACACATATTAATCAAACTATCAAAAATTAAATAAAAAGCAAAAATATTAAAAGCTGCAAGGGAAAAACAACAAATAAAACACGAGGGAATCCCCATAAGGTTAACAGCTGATCTTTCAGCAGAAACTCTGCAAGCCAGAAGGGAGTAGCAGGACATATTTAAAGTGATGAAGGAGAAAAGCCTACAACCAAGATTACTCTACCCAGCAAGGACCTCATTCAGATTTGATGGAGAAATTACAACCTTTACAGACAAGCAAAAGCTAAGAAAATTCAGCACCACCAAACCAGCTCTACAACAAATGCTAAAGGAACTTATCTAGGCAGGAAACACAAGAGAAGGAAAACACCTACAATAACAAACCCAAAACAATTAAGTAAATTGTAATAGGAACATACATACCAATAACTACCTTAAATGTAAATGGATTTAAGGCTCCAACCAAAAGACATAAACTGGCTGCATGGATACAAAAACAAGACCCGTATATATGCTGTCCACAAGAGACCCACTTCAGACCTAGGGACACATACAGAGTGAAAGTGAGGGGATGGAAAAAGATATTCTATGCAAATGGAAATCAAAAGAAAGCTGGAGTAGCAATTCTCATATCAGAAAAAATAGACTTTAAAATAAACACTATCACAAGAGACAAGGACACTACATAATGATCAAGGGATTGATCCAAGAAGAAGATATAACAATTGTAAATATTTATGCAGCCAACATAGGAGCACCTCAATACATAAGGCAAATACTAACAGCCATAAAAGGGGAAATTGACAGTAACACAATCATAGTAGGGGACATTAACACCTCACTTTCACTAATGGACACATCATCCAAAATGAAAATAAATAAGGAAACACAAGCTTTAAATGAAACAGTAAACAAGATGGACTTAATTGATATTTATAGGACATTCTATTGAAAAACAACAGAATACACTTTCTTCTCAAGTGCACACGGAACATTCTCCAGGATAGATCACATCTCAAACCTCGATAAGTTTAAAAAATTGAAATCGTATCAAGCATCTTTTCCGACCACTATACTATGAGACTACATGTTAATTATAGGAAAAAACTGTAAAAAATACAAACACATGGAGGCTAAACAATACACTACTAAACAACCAAGAGATCACTGAAGAAGTCAAAAAGGAAATTAAAAAATACCTAGAAACAAATGATAATGAAAACACGATGACCCAAAACCTATGGGTTGCAGCAAAAGCAGTTCTAAGGGGGAGTTTATAGCAATAAAATCCTACCTCAAGAAACAACAAAAATAAACAACCTAACCTTACACATATAGCAATTAGAGAAAGAAGAACCAAAAAAAACCCCCAAAGTTAGCAGAAGGAAAGAAATCATAAAGATCAGATCAGAAATAAATGAAAAAGAAATGAAGAAAATGATAGCAAAGATCAATAAAACTAAAAGCTGGTTCTTTGAGAAGATAAACAAAATAGGTAAACCATTAGCCAGACTCATCAGGAAAAAAAGGGAGAAGACTCAAGTCAACAGAACTAGAAATGAAGAAGGAGAAGTAACAACTGACACCACCGAAATACAAAGGATCATGAGAGACTAATACAAGCAACTATATGCCAATAAATGGACAACCTGGAAGCAGTGGACAAATTCTTAGAAAAGCACAACCTTCCGAGACGGAACCAGGAAGAAATTGAAAATATAAACAGACCAATCACAAGCACTGAAATTGAAACTGAGATTAAAAATCTTCCAACAAACAAAAGCCAAGGGCAAGATGGCTTCACAGGTGAATTCTGTCAGACATTTAGAGAAGGGCTAACACCTATCCTTCTCAAACTCTTCCAAAATATAGCAGAGGGAGGAACACTCCCAAACTCATTCTACGAGGCCACCATCACCCTAATACCAAAACCAGACAAAGGTGTCACAAATAATGGAAACTACAGGCCAATATCACTGATGAACATAGATGCAAAAATCCTCAACAAAATACTAGCAAACAGAATCCAACAGCACATTAAAAGGATCATGCACCATGATCAAATGGGGTTTATCCCAGGAATGCAAGGATTCTTCAATATACGGAAATCAATCAATGTGATACACCATATTAACAAATTGAAGGATAAAAACGATATGATCATCTCAAAAGATGCAGAAAAAGCTTTTGAAAAACTGAACACCCATTTATGATAAAAACTCTCCAGAAAGTAGGCATAGAGGGAACTTACCTCAACATAATAAAAGCCATATATGACAAACTCACAGCCAACATCATTCTCAATGGTGAAAAAGTGAAACCGTTTCCTCTAAGATCAGGAACAAGACAAGGTTGCCCACTCTCACCACTATTTTTCAGCATAGTTTTGGAAGTTTTAGCCATAGCAATCAGAGAAGAAAAAGAAATAAAAGGAATCCAAAGTGGAAAAGAAGTAGTAAAACTGTCACTGTTTGAAGATGACATGATAGTATATATAGAAGATCCTAAAGATGCCACCAGAAATCTACTAGAGCTAATCAATGAATCTGGTAAAGTAGCAGGATACAAGATTAATGCGTAGAAATCTCTTGCATTCCTCTACACTAACAAAGAAAAATCAGAAAGAAAAATCAAGGAAATGCTCCCACTTACCATTGCAAAAAAAAGAATAAAATACCTAGGAATAAACCTACCTAAGGAGACAAAAGACCTGTATGCAGAAAATTATAAGACACTGATGAAAGAAATCAAAGACGATAAAAACAGATGGAAACATATACCATGTTCTTGGATTCAAAGAATCAACATTGTGAAAATGACTATACTACCCAAAGCAATCTACAGATTCAGTGCAGTCCCTATCAAATTACCAATGGCATTTTTCACAGAACTAGAACAAAAAATTTTACAATTTGTATGGAAACACAAAAGACCCCGAATAGCTAAAGCAATCTTGAGAAAGAAAAATGGAGCTGGAGGAATCAGGCTCCCTGACTTCAGACTACACTACAAAGCTGCAGTAATCAAGATAGTATGGTACTGGCACAAAAACAGAAACATAGATCAATGGAACTATAGGATAGACAGCCCAGAGATGAACCCACACACATATTGTCACCTTATCTTTGACAAAGTGGGCAAGGATATGCAATGGAGAAGACAGCCTCTTCAATAAGTGGAGCTGGGAAAACTGGACAGCTACATGTAAAATAATGAAATTAGATCACTCCCTAACACCATACACAAAAATAAATTAAAAACTTATTAAAGACCTAAATGTAAGGCCAGATACTATAAAACTCTTAGAGGAAAACATAGGCAGAACACGCTATGACATAAATCACAGCAAGATCTTTTTTGACCCACCTCCTAGAGAAATGGAAATAAAATAAAAAATAAACAGATGGGACCTAATGAAACTTAAAAGCTTTTGCAAAGCAAAGGAAACCATAAACAGGATGAAAGACAACCCTCAGAATGGGAGAAAATATTTGCAAACGAAGCAACTGACAAGGATTAATCTCCAAAATATACAAACAGCTCATTCAGCACAATATCAAAAAAAAAAACCCAATTCAAAAATGGGTGGAAGACCTAAATAGACATTTCTCCAAAGAAGACATACAGATTGCTAGCAAACACATGAAAAGATGCTCAACATCACTAAACATTAGAGAAATGCAAATCAAAACCACAATGTGGTATCACCTCACACCAGTCAGAATGACCATCATCAAAAAATCTAGAAACAATAAATGCTGGAGATGGTGTGGAGAAAAGGGAACCCTCCTGCACTGTTGGTGGGAATGTAAATTGATACAGCCACTATGGAGAACAGTATGGAGGTTCCTTAAAAAACTAAAAATAGAACTACCATATGACCCAGCAATCCCACTACTGGGCATATACGCTAAGAAAAACATAATTCAAAAAGATACATGTACCACAGTGTTCATTGCAGCACTATTTACAATTGCCAGGACATAGAACCAACCTAAGTGTGCATCAACAGATGAATGGATAAAGAAGATGTGGCACGTATATACAATGGAATATTACTCAGCCATAAAAAGAAATGAAACTGAGTTATTTGTAGTGAGGTGGATGGACCTAGAGTCTGTCATACAGAGTGAAGTAAGTCAGAAAGAGAAAAACAAATACCATATGCTAACACATATATATGGAGTCTAAAAAATAAATAAAGAAAGAAAGAAAATGGTCAGAAGAACCTAGGGGCAAGACGGGAATAAAGATGCAGACCTACTAGAGAATGGACCTGAGGATACGGGTAGGGGGAAGGGTAAGCTGGGACAAAGTGAGAGAGTGGCATGGACATATATACACTACCAAACATAAAATAGATATCTAGTGGGAAGCTGCCGCATAGCACAGGGAGATCAGCTTGGTGCTTTGTGACCACCTAGAGGGGTGGGATCAGGAGGGTGGGAGGGAGGGAGATGCAAGAGGGAAGAGAATTGGGAACATATGTATATGTATAACTGACTCATTTTGTTATAAAGCAGAAACTAACACACCATTGTAAAGCAATTATACTCCAATAAAGATGTTAAAGATGATTGGGAATGTTTAAGAATGAGAATCTGATCTAAGATTATTATATGTCATAGAAGTCATTTTTAAGCAACAACAAGAAAAAATACTAAATGCATACAAATTTTAAAGTAGTTTTAGTGGGTGGGGTGGATGTTTGTGTGGAGATCAAGCTTTTTTTTACAGTATAATAAATGAGAAATGCTAGAGAGCATGTGAAGAAAAGGGAACACTCTTACACTGTTGATAGGAATGTAAATTGGTGCAACCACTATGGAAAACAATATGGATGTTCCTCAAAAAACTAAAAATAAAGTTGCAATATGATCCAGCAATCCCACTCCTGGGCATATATCCAGACAAAACTATAATACAAAAAGATACATGCACCCCCTGTGTTCATTGCAACACTATTTACAATAGCCAAGACATGGAAACAACCTAAATGTCCATCGACAGACGAATGGATAAAAAAGATGTGGTATATATATATATATATATATATATATATATATATATATATATATATATATATATATATAAATATATATATATATATAAATATATATATATACCATGGGATATTACTTAGCCATTGAAAAGAATGAAATAATGCCATTTGCAGCAACATGGATGGACCTAGAGATTGTCATACTAAGCGAAGTAAGTCAGAAAGTGAAAGACAAATACCATATGATATCAATTATATGTGGAATCTAAAATATGACACAAATGAACATATCTACAAAACAAAAACAGACTCACAAATAGAGATAACAGACTTGTGGTTGCCAAGGAGGAGGTGAGGGAGGGAAGGATTGGGAATCTGGGATTAGCAGATGCAAACTATTATATATAAGATGGATAAACAACAAGGTCCTGCTGTATAGCACAGGGAACTATATTCAGTATCCTGTGATAAACCATAATGGAAAAGAATATGAGAAAGAACATATATGTATAACTGAGTCACTTTGCTGTACAGCAGAAATTAAACACAACATCGTAATTCAACTGTACTTCAATAAAATTAAAAATAAATTATTCTAGGCCATAAAAGTCAGTTTTAGGTAACAATGAGAAAAAAATACTAAAATGCATAAAAACTTTAAATTAGTTTTGGTGGGTGGGGTGGATATTTGAGTGAATATCAATTACTTTTTACAGCATACATAGTAGTGTATATTACAGCCGACTCTCATACTGGGAAAATCTAAGGCACAGGTTAATTAATTTTCACTACCCCTATCTTTATAATGAATTTCTACCCCGCCTCCAAACTTCAACTTTGTTAATTAATTTAATCAGATATTTTCAATGTTTCAGACACTTGACCAGTATCTAAGTAAATATACTCACTTTGCTTCTCAGTATGTCTGTGACTACTAATGAGTCCTCAAAAGAGTAGCCTACTGTTAGTAAATTGATAAGAATTGACCCCAAAATGTCAAATGAAGATATTACATTGAAAGTCCTTTGAGGGCTACTATTGTGTGTTTTTCATCTTAATAGTCCACTCCACAAACACAATGTGCTAGGTACTGTATTACGTGCATGTTAAGACAATAGTTGCTGGGTGAAACTGGAGCCAGACGTGGAATATGTGTTAGAAAGAAGAGTATAGGTTATACTGTACTGCTCTTTGGAGTTATGTTGATAAGTTCCTTATATGTGTTTTACTACTGTTATCTTTGTTCAATTATTTCCAGTTATTTCATTGATTGTGGGATGGGGCATAGAAAACTAAAAGAGAATAGACCTTAATTTCGACCAACAGCTGGTGGTTACACATGTAATTAATGGGGAAGACTGTTTACTGGTATTTATTTTAGAACAGATCCCATCCCTGCCAAAGAAAATGGCAGTGCTGAAACTTCACATTTTCAAACAGCCAGTTCAATTGGCTCCCATGAACTTGTGGCAGTAATAAATTTACTTAATTTTTTATACTGCATATGTAAGAGTCAGAATTTATACAGGGAACAGAGTTTTATTTTCATTTGATAATAGTCCTCTGGTTTCGATACAGATTAAATGAAATCCATGGCATATACTCTGGGCTATGAAATTATATGTCTTTATATATATATTTAACATGTTTTTCCATACTGTTGAGGCATTTCAGTAGCCTAATAGATACCACAAGCTAGTCTAATGAACTCCGTGGGTGACTTCATGCCATAGTCTATGAAACTCTGACATTTTCATAATTAACCAAAGTCTGGGATCCAGTTCTAAGTTGGTCTTTTGCCCAAGCATGCAATTTGTGAATGTGATTAAGAAGCTGAATTTTATTTTTGAGCTCTTGGCTTCAGTTCCTAGAAGCCATGCTACTGAAATCATTTTGTTTCTAAGCATTTCCTTGTGGAGGGTATAATTTCCATAAAACAGTATGTTTTTAGAGATATTTCAGTACAATAGTCTATATAATATGATTCTCTCTGTACAACATTCCCTTGCCTTTGCAGGGCTGGTTCTTCTTCATCTTCCAGATTTCAGCTTAAATATCACTTCCTAAGAGTCCTTTCCTGAGGGATCTATGTAGCTTCCACCAGAACATTATCTACCTCAAATTTTTTTAAACCATTGTAACATACTTACCATCTATGATGTCTATCATTAACATATTTTAAAGGCCCCAAATATATGGAAACTGTCAACTCCTATTATTGTTTTTCCTGTGTAATTCAGATAATTGTTTATTAACATTTTGAAGTTGTTTCTTTTTCCTAACTTTGTGGAAAATTAGAAAAGAGTAATGAAAACAAAGCAAATTTGTTCCGATATTCTTGCCTGAATATATAAGGTCAAAGAACTTAAACAGCTAGCCATTTATTTACACTTAGTTATATATTGAAGTTTATAAGAAGATTTTCAACATAATAAATCTTCTTCAAAGTCCCTGATAGTATTTTTTTAAGTACTACTCTCTTCCCTAATGACTCGTCCCTTGAGACCCCTTAAATTGATTATTGATACCATCTTCTACCACTTCTGAGCATGGTGTGGAATTCTTTCTGTCTCAATCCACCACTCTGTAAGTCACCATACATATCTGTATATATTTATGTGTACATAAACATCTATCATATCTGTGATACCTGTGATAAGTACTTATTTATACCTATTTATTTGTAATTATCTATCTATCATATATTTGTCTACCTATGTGTCCATTTTCCTTTACATTTAAAATAGATAACCAACAAGGACCTACTGTATAGCACAAGGTATATTCTGCTCAATATTCTGTAATAATCTACATGGAAAATAATCCGAAAAAAGAATGGATATATGTATATGTATAACTGAATCACTTTGCTGTATACCTGAAACTAACACAACATTGTTAATCAACTATGTTCCAATATAAAATAAAAATTTTAAATAAAATAAAATAAAATTCTAATCAGTTCCTTCCTTTCCATCTTTACCATCTTTGCCACTTCTTGGATTCAGGTCAATTTTTTGGTCCAAGATACTGAATTCAACCCCTCCATTTCATTCTACCATTACAGAGGGATTTTTTTCTAAAAGTGTATCTCTTCTGCCTAAATTCCCTCTATGGCTCCTGAATGTCTTTAAGATAAAAACTAACATCTTAGGACCATGTATACACAATTCTTCATGATGTTGCCTTTGCTACTTTTCAGTTTTATCTTTTCCTTCTCCCCACTCTGAGCTTAAATATAAAAATGTAGAATTGCTTGTAATACCTGAAAGTACTCTTCTTTTCTGTGTCTCTGGAATATTTGTGCATTTGTTGTGCACTTTCTCTCTGAAATAATCTCAGTGCTTTACTTATCCCAGTTAACTACTGTGTGACCTTCAAAATTTGGCTGAGCTATAGTTTCATCTAAAATGAGTTTTCAATCCTCTCATTTCAGGTAACTGCTTCCTATTTCCATAGTTTTGTGACTATCTCTGTCAGTATTTATTACTGTATATTTATTGATTTTTTTTCTGCCTCTTACACAAGGCTATGAGCTTAAGAGAAGGATTATGTTTTTATATAAATCTCTGGTATATAGCATAGTGTCTAGCCTAAAATTTATGCTCAACATTGTATATGAATGAAGAAAATAGTTATGGAACCAAGAACATTGGCTTCTATTTGAAAAAAAATTCTGCAACTGGGAAAAGGAGATATAAAAGTGATTAATACATAAAATTTTGCCTCAGGTTCTACTTACTGTGTTTCAGGAAATGTTCTAAGTGTTTTTCATTGTGGCTGCATTTGGGCAGTGCAATTATCCCAAGAGATGAATACTATTATTACCCATTTCCATATCAGGACATTGAGACACAGAGGAGTTTATTTACCTAAGGTCATACATTTTCTTAGCCTGGGTTCCTCTGAAAGCACAGTCTGAGGCAAAGAGTTATGTGCTAAAATTTTATTAGATAATGCAAAACCAAGGACACAGGAATTAGGAAAAAGGGACTGAGACTGGGAAAGAGAGAATCAATATAAGAATATAAGGTGGCATTACTGAGTTGATTGGCTGGGTTTCTCAGGACATCTTCTGAGAGGCTTTATATTGAATGCATCTCAGGACTGTCTATACATTGAAGAAGAGGAAGGGGGAGAATTATTCACGGGTTCATGTTTCCCATTGGTCAAATGTTTTTCCCACATTTATTTCTGGATGGGGCAAGCACAGGATCCCCTGGCACTGTAGATCTTTTCATAAACAGGAATGCACCAGAGGAGGGCACTGCAGGGGAGAGACTCTAAGTAGAGTTGATTTGCTTCCCTCTGAAGCCATTTGAAGCCCACGTGTAGACTGTTACAGCAACAATGGCTAGGATGGAGTGGCAGCCAAAGGCCCTGTAGAAGGTATGGCTGGAAGGATCTGCAAAGGTATGTAAGAAAAATCTGATATGTCTCTATGGTAAATGGTGAAACCCTAATTCAAGTACTGGCAGTCTGAATCTAGATCCTATTGTCAGTGTTACCCTTCAGCCTGGGCAACAGTGGCCCTTGCCCAGTGCTTTGGCAGGACGTATGTCACAGAGACACACACAAAATAAAATTATTAAAGAAAATGTGGATGCCTCTGTTTCTGAAACAGCACTACCACAATCTGAAACACCTGCTCTCTTGACTGTATACTGCTTAGGCTGCAGGAAAATGCTTCTGCACATTTTTTGCTCTGTATCCTATATCCAAACCCATTATTGTCAGTGACTGGGCTGCTGACATAGAAGACAGACACTGACTCAAAGTACGGGAAGGATGTGATCAGCTGAAACACGTAGGTGAAGGGAAAAGACAAAAAATTGCCAAACGCTTCTCTCAGATAGCATGATTGCAACAAATTCTTACCTAAAAAAATATCATTTTTCAGTGTTCCAATTTGTAGTATGGGGGTTTTCAAGAAGGAGCATGATATTTGCAATAGTTGTATGTGATATGTAAAGTTATTCTCTATGTGGCCATCTGGATTGCTACTGAATGTTAGAATAATGAATGGTTTTATTTTTATAAAATAATTTAGTAGGACTCAATTCATTTTTGTAATCAAAGTATATTTGACTTACAATATTACATTAGTTTAAGGTGTATGACATAGTAATTCAATATTTTTATACATTATACTCCAAAGTTACTAAAAATATAGACTGTATAAAAGTTTAAAAATTCAGTTGTATATAAAATCTAGATTTTAAATTATATTTGTCCAGTATAATTTGTTTTGCCTATAACTTTAGTAGATAATACTGAATGTTTTAGAGGAAAATACAACTTTCTGAGGCATGTATGAAAGACAATTTAATTAATTTAATTTAATTTTTACATTTGTTTCAATGTATATTTCTTGATGAAAATAACTCAAGTATTATGAACTCTGAATATAATTAAATGTAATTATTTTAGTTCTTTACATCATTAGATGTCATTAGAACACAAATCATGTAAAAATCTTGGTAATAATAGCATAATTCATGATTTTGCTGAAAGGCACAAATAAATTTATGGGATACAATTATAATAAATTATGAATTATATATGTTTACTTTATACTTACCCAGATAACCTTAGTCAATCAACAGACCCAATCATACAAAAACCAAATATAACTTTCAAATATTTAGATATACTGTATGTGTGCCCTTATTTGCACTCATGTCCCAGACTTCACAAATAGTAGGGGTGGTTTTGCCCATGTTTATAATAAATGCCTATACTCTGCTCTACCATACTTCTCTCCACTCCACTCAGGTAAAGTACATTACTCCACTCTACTCCTTCACTACACAGCCTCTGTATTGTTTCAGGGATTGGGCCAATTGAGCAATTCATTCCAGTTAAACAGTGGTTACTAAATTGACAAACCGAAGACATCATTTTAGCCCTGTTAAACTATTGGTAGTGTGTTTAACTAGATAATATTTAACCATCCATATGCAAATATGAAAACAATTATAGATGACAAGGACTAAATATTCCAACTCATAGTACAGTACACCATAAAGCTTTTAGCTATTGAGAAAAGTCTTATTCAAATAACAGCCATCTCCTAGACTCCACACAGAATTTTATTTGTCTTCTTAATTCCTCCTGCTAGAGAAACCCTGCTTTTCCTCTTCCCTAACTGAGTGAATAACTCAGGTAAATTGCCTGATGCTATAAATTTCATAGAGCATTTGCTTATTATCCTATTTCTGTATAAGACAAAATGCTTTGTGGACTTGTAGAAATTTTATTGGGTAGTGCTAAAAACATTCTTAAAGGATTGTAGTTTTACTGCTTTTTACATATTCTCTTTTGAATGGATTTCCAATAAGGGGCTTCTGAGGAGACAGAGGTAATAAAATATTATACCATTTTTACCTCAAATGCTACCCCATCTCTGCTTTTCCCTGTTGAAGTCATAGGCTCTGGGCAGTACTTTTCAAAGCCACACTGTTGATTTGTTACTTAGCTGTTGTTTTTATGTCTGTTTCCTCCATAATTATAATTTTGGCATGTTGTGCTCACTAAAAATTGGAAGATTATAAAATATTTCATTCTTCATCTCCCTGTAAAGTCCAAAGGAGAAGATATAGCTGCTATACAACTATCTTGAGACAGCACTCTTACAGTTATAAGCCCATCTTAAACCACAAAGTAACTTAAATGTGTTTTTGTTTTTCTCAACAACTATATTTTCATCTCTTGAATGTCTCATAGAAATCTCCCATGACGTAAATGTAGATGTTTTGTATTTCAATATGGTAAAGATCTTTTTGTTTTTCATCTTTTATATGCAAAAATAAAACAAAACCTCCCCATTTCATCTTGGTTCTTGCAAAACAATTGATTATTCAAAAACTCTATCTTCACTTACAGGTTATCAATTTCTTGTAACATGTTCTAAGTTAAATTCAGAAATATAGATTACAGGTTTTAATATAGTCTCTGAGATTTTCTACCAGAAATTTAGTATAGTTAGCTCCATTTCCATGAGATAGCAAAGCCACTCATAGGTCACAGTACTTTAAGAGTAATCCAAATATTCAATCTCAAGTATTCATACAAATGAGACAAAGTATTGGCATCATAATTAAATATTTATAAAAAGTCTGCTCTGCTTTTTGTGGGGCACAGATGTATTCTCAGTGTTAAATGCTGACATGGGAGGGAATCAGTTGTCTAGGCATGACAGATTTCTCAATGCCAAGCAGCTCCATGGTCCCAGAAGATGTTCTTATGAACTTGACCTGAGTCAAATGACATAAGCAGGACAGCTGGGAGGACAAAGCACACTGGTGAAGGCAGGGAATCCCTCACCCTTCTGGCCGAGTTAGTTCTATAACTTGTATTTGCTACTACAATTATTTGAAATTGATTACGAAGTCATGACATCCAGACAACATATTTCTTACAAAATCATGTTTGGTGCCAGAGACCTAGACAAATTTCCTGTTTCGAGACCTATTAAAGCTCATAATCATGATGATTTGTGACACTCATTTCCCTCCCCAAGCTACAAATAATCAGGATATTTGGCCTAGAATAAGAACTTTTCAAAGTAAATTAAATAATTTCTTTGGAAAATTTTAGAGCAGTGAAAGTTGTGTGTGTGTGTGTGTGTGTGTGTGTATTGTTGTTGCTGAGGCTGCTTCTCTATATATCTCATTTATTTTTAGGTTATAAAACAGCTTAACCTCTAAGATTAATATTTACCTAAAATAGCTATTATTGGAATTATCAAAAGTAACCTCTTTATCCATGGGGAAAATACTGCTTACAAACAGGTTGTAGTTATATGTCTTAGAAATGGATTTTTCTTCACAGAACACATTTTATTTTGAGAGCTGAACTTCTCCTACTAAGGTCAGACAGCTTTTAATATCAAGTGATGGAATTAAATGGATGTGAAATATTTGGAATGCAAGTTGATATTTTAAAAATTGCAAATGAAAATATTGTAGAAGATACAGCTAAAATCAGAATGTTTTACTGAACTCAGAAGTAAAGGGTAGGCAATGTAGAGTGTGAAAACTTGAAACAATATGTTTCTAGGGCTAAAGAGCAGTTTTATTTAAAGGAGTTTGTGGAATATCGCAATTTACTCAACTGTGGTAGATTATTCCTGTTGTGGTTTTTAATGTATGAGAAATGTAAACTGTTTCATAATCCAGACTATATGGAACATCCCAGAATCTCTATCCATTCCATCAAACATCATGAGTACTTGCTACACTGAAAACATCCACCAAATAACCGCTTCTCTCCCTCTGAGACTTGCATACAGTAAATCCTTCTGCTTTTAGGGCCTTTTCCTCATTCTTTTTTCAGTCTAGAAAACTCCTTCTCATCCAGCAACAGCCAACTCCAAAATCACCATTATCTGAAGCCTGCCTTGACTTATCTAGGGAAAGTAAGTTCATACTTCCATTAATCAACTATTTACAATTATTTACTTACAGATATGAGTTTAATTATTGGAAACCCCAAACCTCAATGTCAAACCATGTATTCCATAACTGCAGAGAGTTTGTGTTCTTTTCTATATCCTCAAAACTTTCACACTATATTTCTATGTAATAGGTAATTGAACCACATTTGTTGACTCATTGCTGTGCCTCTATACACATTCTGTCTCTCCATCATGTATTTCTTGGTCTGTGTCTCCCACTCTCCTCTCTCCTTCTCTAGATTTCCATCCACACCTTCATCCATGCCACCACAGGATGTGACTTTTAGTTCACCAACTCATATTAAGATATTCACTTGAAAAACTTTTTTGAAAATCAGTTACAAAATTCTGTTATCTAGTTTACTTTTTGAGGTTGCAAATGAGACAGTTAAAAAAGACAAGTGATAAACTTATTCTTTAATATGATATCGTCTAAACTACACAGAGATAAATATTTTGCAATATTTATTCTAGGGGACAGAAGGTGCATCAATCTAAAGGTGCCATGGAGCTGCTGAACTTCCACTCTCTTCCTCTAAAATATCCTGAATGCCATCAATTGATGCCTGAGACCCTCAGACCCCCCAAAGACAAGTGAGAGTACACATGTCAATTTGTACATTAAATTTCTGTAAAACTAGACTTCCTTCTTTTTAATTTTAATATAAAATAAATATAAACGAAAGTTTTATTTTATTTGTTATATCACATTGAAGACTGTTAGTTGAAAAAATTTCTCTTTTAATATCTATATTATGCTCTACAAAGAATTGTATAGGGCTTGTGTTGAAAACACCCTATACTAAAATATGGAAGAGCATTCAGAGCAAACACAAATTTTCCCAGTGATTTTTTTTTTTTACTCTCCTGTGGTTACTATTTTTTAAACAGCTTTATTTGAGATATTCATCTACCATACAACTCATCAAAGTGTACAATTTGATGGTTTTTAGTATATTCGCAGTTGTTCGACCATCATCATAATCAATTTCAGAACATTATCTTCATTCCACAAATATCCTGTACCTACTAACATCCACTCCCCATTTTCCCTCAACTCCTCCTCTCCCCTGTCCCAGCCCTAGGCAACCACTAATCTATAGTCTCTTTCTAGTTGCCTGTTCTGGATATTCCATATAAATGGAATCATAAACCATGTGGTCTTTAGTGAGCTTCTTTCAGTTAACATGTTTTCAAGGTTCATCCATATTGTAACATGTATCTGTACTCCATTTCTTTTTATAGCCTAAGAGTATTCCATTGTATGGATATATCCCATGTTATTTTTGCATCAGTTGATAGACATTTGGGTCCCTTAAACTTTTCAGCAATTATAAATAGTGTTTTTATGAACATTCATGTACAGGTGTTTGTATGGACATATGTTTTCATTTCTTTTGGGTATATACCTGAGTGGAATTACTGGGTTATATGGTAACTATGTTTAACCTTTGGAGGAACTGTCAAACTACCATTTTTTTTTTTTTACATTTTTTTCCCACCAGCAATGTATAAAAGTTTCTTCAGATCCTCACCAACAATTGT
Source organism: Balaenoptera musculus (assembly GCF_009873245.2). Classification (NCBI taxonomy): domain Eukaryota; kingdom Metazoa; phylum Chordata; class Mammalia; order Artiodactyla; family Balaenopteridae; genus Balaenoptera; species Balaenoptera musculus. Next base: position 118,001,001 of record NC_045788.1, read on the forward strand.
TATTATTTTCTTTTTGATTATAGTCATCCTAGTGAGTGTGAAGTGATAGCTCATCTTGTTTTGATTTGTGTTTTCTTGATGGCTAATGATGTTGAGTATCTTTTCATATGCTAATTGCCCATTAGTGTATCTTCTTTAGAAAAATCTCTATTTAGACACTTTGCTCACTTTTAATTTTGGTTATCTTTTTATTATTGAGTTGTAAGCATTCTTTGTGTATCATAGTTGAGTACCTTAACATATATATGATTTGCAAAATTTCTCCTATTCTATGGATTGTCATCTTACTTCTTTGATAATGTCTTTCAAAGCACAAAAGTTTTTACTTTTCATGATATCCAATTTATCAATATTTTTCTTTTGATGCTTGTGCTTTTGGTATCATATTTAAGAAACCATTTTCTAATCCAAAGTCAAAAATTTCTATGCCTAGGTTTTCTTCTAAGAGTTTTACAGTGTTAGTTTTGATAGTTAGGTCTTTGATACATTTTGAATTAATTTTTTATATATGGGGTGAGTTCTATTTGTTTTAAAATGTGCAGAATGATAAAAAAAAAAATGTATTTGGTCTTTGTTCCTGGTTTCTGACACATAGCTCCTAAAATTCTTGAAATCTCCTGAGTGACAGGAGTGTCTTTTGTATGCTAATAATATCACTGATGACTAGGGCTCCTGGATATCTTCAGGATTGGGCTGGTCTCCAGAAAGACCAAAGCATGATTAGAGACTTGGAACTTTCAGCCTCACTTCACAACTTTCAGGAAAGGGAAGGGGTTAGAGATTGAGTTCAATCACTAATGATTGACGATTTATTCAATCATGCCTACATTATGAAACCTCACGGGGTTCAGAGAATTTTGGGGTTGGTGACACATTGATGTGCTTTGGAAGGTCATGTGCCTTCAGAGAACATGGAAGTTCCATGCACCCACCTTACTCACCTGTACGTTGCCTAATGCATCTCTTCCATTTAGCTATTTCTGAGTTGCATCCTTTATAACATACCAGTGAACATAAGTAAAGTGTTTTCCTGAGTTATGTGAGTTGTTCTAGCAAATTACCAAACTTAAGGATGGGGCTTAAGTTTATTTATTTATTTACTTATTTATTTATTTATTGCTGGTTGGTGAGACGTACAAGTGGGCCCTGGAATTTGTGTCTGGTGTCTGAAGTGGGGGCAGTCTTGTAGGCTTAAGCCCTTAAGTAGTGGGGACTGTGCTAATTCCAGATAGTGAGTGTCAGAATTAAATTGAATTGTTGGCTACTCAGCTGATGTTGGCAAATCAAAGATTCACAGAATTGCAATGCTGTTTTGACTGTTATTAGAAACCTTCCTCCCTTCTCTCTCTTTCTCACTAACATAAACTAAGTACCATGGTAGAAACAGTAATACTTAACAAAATCCATTTGCTCGCCTATGCTTCCTAGCCCCAATGCAATTAAGGGTTAATGGATCATTGAGCAGCTCAGGCAGTGAAAATCCCACCTAAAATCTCCAGTCTCTCTTTCCTGCTGCTGAGACTTCAGAAGATATTTTTGAGATGTCATACTGGCTATCAGGTCAGTCCCTGAGTGATTATGTGGCATAGAGGCCTCTGCTGATCTATGTTAGATATATAGCATGAACAATGAATACACTTCTATTGTGTTAAACCATAGTTTTTGTTTTGTTTGTTTTGGCTACCACAGAATATCATAGCCTATCCTAACATAGGTCCTTCTATTAATAATTTTCCATTACCTCTTCAACTCTTAAGAGGTAGAATAATTTTCATGGAGTAATTTGGTGAAACTGCTTGCCTCTGCTTATTTAACAGAATGACCTTAAGAGTATAATTTTTAGATTACAAAATGTCTTACATGAGTTAGCATAATTTTTCTTCATAGTATTCCTGAGTTAAGCGGAGTTGTATTAATATTCACACTTTAAAGATAAGGATACCAGGGTTTAAAATGGTTAAGGAAATTAATCACTTAACATTGCATGCCTAGCCAGCAGCAGATTTGTCTTTTTCCTTCTGGTCAGTACACTTACTGCAATCCTGAGCTTTCAAGACTTCTAGGGCCTTTCTTTCTATTGTTTACTCAAAATTGTCTATGTTTCTGGATAAAATGAATATTTCATGCTGTTTGACAATTTAGCATATTTCAAATAAATAATACATTCAATAACAATATCAGTCCAACAGATAATGATTAGATTTTTCCTCAAGCTTTTTTTCAAAGGTTATGTATACATAAAACATTAAAGAATCAAGTGTGATCATGGGCCATAGCTTGGCTACCATCATTCAAGGTAGCTTTATAGAAATTTTATTTTTTGTAATTTTATTTCTTGTAGTGTTCTTATCTGGCTTTGGTATCAGGGTAATGATGGCCTTGTAAAATGAGTTTGGAAGTGTTCCCTCCTCTTTGGTTTTTTGGAAGAATTTGAGGATTGGGTTAATTCTTCTTTAAATATTTCAAAGAATTCACCACTGAAGCGATCTGTTCCTGGGCTTTTTGTTGTTGTTGTTAGGAGGTGTTTGATTACTCATTCGATCTCCTTATTATTGGTCTGTTCGGATTTTCTATTTCTTCATGATTCAGTCTTGGTAGGTTGTATGTTTTTAGAAATTAATCCATCCTTTTCTTATCCAATTTGTTGGCATATAATTGTTCATAATAGTCTCATATAGTCCTTTGTATTTCTGTGATTTTCAGTTGTAAGATCTCCTTTTTCATTTCTAATTTTATTTATTTGAGTTTTCTCTCTTTTCTTCTTAGTCTTTTTTGACAAAGGTTTGTCAATTTTACTGATCTTTTCAAAAAACCAACTCTTAGTTTCATTGATTTTTTTCTATTGTTTTCTAGTCTCTATTTCATTTATTTTTGCTCTAACCTTTATTATTTTCTTCCTTCTTCTCACTTGGGGCTTTATTTGTTCTTTTTCCAGTTTCTTGAGGTGTAATCTTAGGTTGTTTATTTGAGATCTTTCTTTTATCTTAATGTAGGTATTTATCACTATAAAATTCCTTCTTAGAACTGCTTTTGCTGCATCCCACAAGTTTTGGTGGTATGCTGTGTTTCCAAGAAATAAAAGGCATTCAAATTGTAAAGGGAGAAATAAAATTGTCTCTGTTTGCAGATGACATAATCTTATATATAGAAAACCCTAAAGACTGCACCCCAAAGCTGTTAAAACTAATAAACAAATTCAGTAAATTTACAGGATACAAAATCAACATGCAAAAAACAGTTGTGTTTCCACACACACAAACAACGAACTATCTGGAAAACAAATGAAGAAGACAATCCCATCTACAATGAGGAAGTGATGATCAAGGGGTACAAAGTTTCAGTCATGCAAGATAAATATGTCCTGGAGACATACTAAATAGCCTAGTGCCTATAGCTAACAGTACTGTGTTGTATACTTAAAATTTGCTAAGAGAGTAGGTCTTATGTTGTGTTCTTATCACACACACACACACACACAAAATAATAATAATAAAGGAGGTGGGAGGAAACTTTGGGAGATGATGGGTATGTTTATGGCCTTGATAGTGGTGATGGCTTCGCAGGTGTATACTTATCTCCAAATCCACCAAGTTGTAAACCTTAAATATGTACAGCTTTTTACATGTTGATCATACCTCAATAAAGTGGTTTAAAAAATAAATTATGCAGTTTAATAATTCTAGTAAATATTACATTACACTTAAACTTTGCTACAGCAAAGCTCATTGGGTATGGCGCCTTATCATCTCCAGGCAAAACTGTGACATAAATTATCAAGACTGTGTTCTTTTATAAAGATTGCATGACAGCAACATTGAGATGAATTTATGGAAAAAAGTTTTGTATGGTAACGCCTTACTATAGCACTACTGCGTAAGACATGGGTTTTTCTTACCCATCCATCGACCCAAATGGTGAAGAAAACAAAATGTAATTAGTTTGAGGCATTCCTTTCTAGAAGGTTGAGTATTCATGGTGTGGTTGTAAAATTTTGTGTCATCATACAATATCTGAAGGACTGAACTCCTTATAAAATATTAAATATTGATAATATTAAATCTAATTTGTAAAGTCTTTTTCTTCCTTTCCAAAGATATATATGCACAATAGTTTATATACTTCATTGTTCTGAGATTTATTCAATACTGAGGTGCCACGTGATGGCAATCAGTGCTCCTCTGGCAAAGGGATTTCCAGGCAAGGAGGCGAATGGGTTTGACAATTCTCTTACTTAATGGACTAAGAAAATGCAATCACAAGCCTAACCCTTGAAAACATAAGTGTGATGTATTGTGTCCAAAAACTATGTACAGTGAGATGTTAATAGTTTGGGACTCAGTGAATTAAATAATGCATCTCTACTGAACTGCTTCTCAGAATGTTTAATGTGCTAATGTGTGTTTTGAATTTATCCAAAGAAGATGAAATGTCTTTAATGCCAAAAATGTCTTTAATGTTGTTTAGCAATAAAAACTTATCTTTGTGGAATTTATTTTGAAGGAATGTGATTTGAGGAATATAAGTATATTTAATATAACTCTGAGCTAGGAGTAAGAATGCTTTAGATCCTTATTAGCTCTGAAGCCTGGGCAAGCTATTTGATTTCTGGACTTCAGTTAATAATACTCCTGCCTGTGTCATGAGGAGGGCTAAGGAGACCACAAGATCCAGGGAGTTGGGACTGTCCATAGCCATCATTATATGCCTATCACCAAACAGTACAATAAATATTTATTGAACATTTCAATAAAACAGCATATTTATATGCATAATACACATACATAACTGGATAATTATCAAGTACTTGACAAATATAAAATATTATTTCATAATATTAGAATGACTCATCTTAACCAAACATAATTTCTAAAGTTTTATGTCTGCCATTGTAATTTTGGGTGACTCAGGATTTTTTTTCCTATTGTATAGAGTCATATAATTAGCCATGTATAATGAATATTATTAGTATCAAACATTGCCTCAGTAATAATCTTGGAAGGAGAACAGTAGTAGTATGTAAAAAAATGAAGGAAATGAATGATAGGAGGAGAATTATATTATAGAATGCTATTAGCATTGATCCTGTTTAGTTTTTACATAATTTCTGTTTGGCTTAAGAATAATTACTACAGAAAATGAGATGAAACATTTCTGTGGCATAACAGGTTACTGACAGTGACATAACTATTTTAAGTTACTAAAAATGAATTGAGATGGTGACAGTAACAAAGCTTAGAGTAAAAAGAGTGTCAGGCCTGGGATTTTTTCTCATATGGCTTTTCATTAGAATAACTCTTCATGCTTTTATCACTTCCTTCACTGCTACTCTGTCCTCTTCTACTAGTGATTACGAATTTATTTGCACTGTTAGATATCTCACACAATATTTAGTTTAATAATCTTGACTTGAAATCTTGTTTCAATTTTTTAAAAAAGAAAAATTTATGAAAAAAATAAGACCTCTAAGGCCCTACATTTTGAACAAAGCATTTGAACCAGTTAGAAGATTTTCGTAGATTCATCACTTCAACCTCAGTAGAACTGCCAGCCAGGTAGTGTATATGATGTTCCCAAGAAATTTTTTATTTTAACCAAATCATTGACTGTATCTATTACCAATTCAGAAGCAGGTTTGTGAGGGCAGCATGTATTTATTCCAGATATAAATCCCTGAAGAAATCGGTCATATGTGCATTATACCCACAGGGATGTAATTGACTGATAATTTGTACAGAAAGAAACAAAAAAAGTGTTTTTGAAAGTGAGAACACAAATTAACACCTGATTTCAAAGATACACTTACATTTCTTTACTTCACATAAATTATAATTCATGAGAACGGAAACTGAATATACCAGAGAAGAGGAAAAATAATATCACATTGTTTTTTTCTGGTCCAAAGCCGAAGTAGACTTGTGCAGCTGTGGAAAAAAAAAAAAAAAAAAGGTGTTCAAAGACTCTCAACAGGCATGCTTCAATAAGATATCCTACTGTTCCAGAAAATGTCTCAACAGAAAGGTCAATTTTTAAGAAATCATTCAAAGGAATAAACCAAACTTAAAAGAAATTTGTCTGGGATCCTAGGTAACCTTCCTTCACCCCTTCTGAGTTGATTCTGTTTCATGTCAGAGACACACCAGACAAGTGGATGTGAAAGGAAAGGGCGATTCGAGCCTTATTGGCTGATCCATGACAGCCATTCTTAGTAATGTTTCCTCCATTGTCAACACTTCAAATAGAAACTATAATATGGATATTGCCAGTGAGAGATTTGGAAAATGTACCACAGCAATGATTTACCCCCTCTCACCGACCACTCCTCCCCCACCCCCCCCCCCACCGAGAAAGTACGTCAGAGCTTATCAAGAGACTGTAAGAGAATTTTTAGGCAAATTAAGAGTCCCCTCCCTGCCTCAAGAAGGAGGGGGTATGGGGATATATGTATACGTATAGCTGATTCACTTTGTTATACAGCAGAAACTAACACAACATTGTAAAGCAATTATACTACAACAAAGGTGTTAAAAAACAAAAAGAGTCTCCTCCCTGCCTCATTGTTACCTTATTCAGTGGCATCCTGGCATTTCACAACAAAGCCTTTGATGATAAGTTTTGATGGATAAGTTTTGATGATGAGTTTTGATGGAGCATTCCAACTCCAGAAAGTATGTTAGGGAATTTTAAACAGAAGCTATTTACTCTTAAGTTTTCAGTAGATTCAGGATTGTCTTTGAACATTCTACCATCGACAGGTGCCACAGGTAACAAACTAGAATTGTGTGTTGGTTTTAAAATGTTAAGAGAAAAGGAAAGACAGTTTTTCTCCATATAACAATAGTGTGCCTCAAAAGAAAATACATAATTTCGACTCTTAAGTCACTGCTATTTCTGCCACATCATGCTTCCCAGTACCACCGTGATGATTTTTCTCTACACTATTATAAATACTGGAAATTTGCCATATTCTTTGCTCTTTTGGTTCATTGATCTATGAGTTTTAAATGCACTATTTAATATACAGTGATAAAAATTTCCCACATTGTTTCAGGACTACAGCTCTTGGAGTATGCAGATATATACATATCTGGAATCTACATATCTACATACCTATATTCCAGATATTTCTACTCCCACCCCCATTCCTTTCTACTCTCATTCAAGAAAGAAAGCCCACTCTGCAAAGGCTAAATTGAGGTGCCATATTGTACCTGGGCAACTCTAACCAATTTCTAGTCACTCCCACTGACTCTATTCTCTTTTTCAATCTCAGACAAATACCACTCCCAGACAAATATTTTGAAAACATAACTTTCATTGCTTAATCCCTTGATGAAGAACCTGCCGTGGCCTCTCATTTCCCACCATATCATGTTCACATCCATCAGCCTGACTGCAGCTCTCTGCATAAATAATGGAGCCACAACATATGGCCCACTCTTCTAGAACAAATAGATTTTTTTGTGGGGAAAAAAAAAAAAGTTTTCCCTGCTTTCTCCTTTTGTTGGTTATATTTATTCCCAGTCCTGTGATTTTGCTATTGCTGTCACTCCCCAACCTGGATGTTTTTTGTTGCTGTTGTTCTTGAATTGTTTAAATAAAACTATTATTAATGACTCACCTTTTCCATGAAGACTTCTCTGGATATTCCTGGAAACAGGACAGAGCATCCCTCTCTCTAATGTTACAGTTTCACTCAGAGTGAGTCATGCAGAGTCGGTCACTTCATTATGGGCTAAGGTTGCCATGACTGTTAGTTTTCTCTTTCTGTATTTATGGTACCTCTTCATGGGACCATAGCTAATAATTATCTTGGTTTTTTGGTGACTACTACTGGCTATATACTTAGGAGGACCTCCATATGTATTTTATTTTAGCAAAGATATGACTTATTTGAGAAGAAAAGTAGGGAGAAATTAATCTCTCTCTCTCTCTCTCAATCTCCTTCTGTTTCTTAATGAACTACACAAATTTTGGGTCAGGCAGACAAGAGCTCCCCATGTAATTTCAAACGAATTAATAACTAGTTACTAAAACCCTCTATGTCTCAGTTTCCTCTGATGGATAACAAGAAGAGCATCTGACTTATGCTTTATGTAAGGAGTAAATAATATAATCATATATGTGAGGCCATTAGCACTATTCCTGGCATATAGTAGGTACTTAATAGATGGTGTTTTTTTCCTAATTTAGGAGAGAGAGTCTAATGATTAAAGGAATAAGCCTTAAGAAACACAAATCAGGCTTTAAATTCTAGCTCTATCACTTATTAATCTGCTAAGGTCTCTTAACCTCTGTGTTTCTTATTTTTCTCCTTTCCAACATTTGGATAGTACTTTCTGTAAAACACTGAGGTGATTGCATAGGTAATAAAGATGTGAACAATATGTCAGCAAGCATGATGTGTGTGCATTGTGATCACTGAATAAAATTTAACGGGATAGTGGGAGAAAATATAACCTCCTCGTGTCCCTGGAGGGAACACTCAGACAGCTTTCTCTGCCTTTCCTCTCATTATTAGGTAAAAGGAGACCCGACTATTACTTTCAATTGAAACACAGGCTCAATTCAGTCACCAGAATGTTTAGTCTGATAGAGCAGTGAAAATTCCAAACCTGATTTAACATGCAACTTAACCCCTCAACCAGCTGGCACCTGTTACAGGCTGGGACTTACAGTGGAGCAAGGGCTCTGGTGCTTCTCCCTTCCAGCTCATCATCTCTCCCAGTTCTAGCTTCATTTCGGGATCAAAGACGGAGAGAGGGAGAAGAAGTAATACCTGGGTGGCTTTGTGCTTTCTGTTCATCAGATAGTTAAAGCTGGCATCTCTTAGAGAAAAGTCACATAAATGATTACAGCCGACTCTTGTCCTTATGGTTGCTTTAGGGGGCTTTTTGAATGTTTTCTTTAGTCAGTCTTTCTCATGGTTCTCTTAGTCCCAGCAGATGCATTTTTACTCTAGGCCCTTGACTCCTGTTTCAGCTACTACTCACCAGCTGAACATCCTTCCCCTGGGGTCTTCTCATGCCTCCAGAAGCCCCAAGACAGACCTTGGAAGACCTAAGATAATTCTACACCAAGGCTCTCTTCCAGATGGCCCACAGCCAACTCTCATGCATCATCCCTTGTTCTAGCAAACTAGATCATGTCCCTTTGATTGCCTATTTAGCCTCTCAGCTTGTAGATTTCCAAGTATGTGTTGTATCTAAGCCATAGTCCATTGTAACTTTCTTAGGCACGAATAAGATATCAGTCCTTTGTGTCCCCCTTAAGTCCTTGTCTTCCCAACCACAAAAAGGAGGGGGGACTCACAGCAAGGGAATTGCTCTCTCTGAAGAGATACCTGCACACATCTTTTCTCTCAAACTCTTTTTTAGACCCTTGATCTGGATGAAGGGTCCAAGACAGATGGAACAGGTTCTTATGGCCACTTCCAACATCATGTTTTATATGGAGTGGGCAGGCTGCCTCACGCTCACTTTGGTGTCCTAACATCTATGCTGCTATCTGTCTTGTTGTACCTCAGTCAAAACTGAGAAGGAAGGAAAACCGAGGAGGAATCCTGTTATTAGTAACAAAGCATAGAGCAGTGCCTGGCACCAGGAGTGGCTGTATAATCTGCTGAGCCAGTACAAAATGAATCTTCAGGTCTTCTTGCTCACAAATTATTAAGTTTCAAGATCACACTAGTAGGGCATTAAGCTGCCCATCTAAGTGTCTGGCCCTGTGTGACAGCACAAGGTACCTGCCCATGAAGTTGGCCCTAGAAAACAGATGGTAGAAATAGTCACTGTCGTTAGTCCTTTGGCTCCAATCCCACATAATCCCACTTTGCTCAGATGTGCCCGCATGGTCCTAGCAGCACTGAAATCTTACTGATAATCCATTACCAAAGACCTCGCTGCGGCACATTTGTGCACAGTTCAGAGCTGATTTCATTCTGAAACAAAAGCCAGTCAATTTAGATCAGGACCAAAAGTAACCAGAATTAACTGGTTACTTCCCTGATAAGGAAATAGGGGCTCATTAATATCCTTTGTTATTTATTTTTTCTGATTCCATGCAGTTGAAGAAAGCAAAGATGTGTGAAATGCTTATAAAGAACTACCACCTAGACTAGTAGCCTCTTTGTTTTAGCTTTGAAAAAATAATAGCAGAGCAATGAGACAAAAACAGAGTCCTATAATCAGGAATACTGAGGATGAAAGGACAACGTGCTATCCATCAACGTACCTAATGCGTGTCATTATTTCCATTAAAGTATTTTGTGTTGGGAGAAAATAAGACATTTCTTGGAAGGGGGCAGTTTGCCTTTCTGATTCAATGGCACAGAACTGAGCATCCCCGAGGTAAGGTTCAGCAGGAGCTCACACAGTCAGCACCGAGATGCAGACACTGCAGATACCATCCATCTCTCTGACACATGCAGGGACTCATTGTGTGGCTGCCAGACACGGTGGCTGAGATGAGAATGTTACAGAATACAGAAAAGGAAACCGTGTTGTTGAGCTCATTATTGCTCTTATCTGTGAATAGCTCCATAAAGCAGCTCTGAGGAGCGTTATTCCGAGATGAAGAAATAGAGATTCAGTCTGTGGCCATCGTAACCCAGGCAGGCAGTCAAGGAGTTAAGTGAATGATGCCCGGGGAAGGTAGAAACTCTAGGTGTTTGCAGTGAGGAGGGGATTGCATCTTTTTAGAGCAATAGTTTTGATGCAGACACTGAGTCAGATCAGCCACCTCTGGAGACTGATGATATTCCAGCCTCTCCCATTCCTTGAATTCCAAACCAAAATAACAAAGAGTGCCCGATAGGAAAGACATCACTGTCATCATTGGAAAAGGCAATTAAAATGGTAGCGTGTGTGTGTGTGTGTGTGTGTGAGTGTGTGTGTGTGTGTGAGTGTGTGTGTGTGTGAGTGTGTGTGAGTGTGTGCGTGTGTGTACATGCATGTGTCTATAGTGGGGGGTGGAGTACAGAGTGAGAAACTCCAGTTGCAGTTCATGTCTGGGGCTCCTTCACTGATTGGAAGAGAAAACAGCAAGGAGAAAAATATAACAGTCATCTGGAAAAGGCAGACAAGGACAAAGCGCTTTGCAGAAACAAAGCAAAACAAACATAGAAAAAAGGGACAGTGTAGGGTCATTTGGGGTTCTATGACAAGGAAATGGTTTAAGCCAGTCTCAGAAGAGGAGCATCGGGGACTGGGTCATAACTGCACCTTATCACAGCTCACTGCCATTTACAAGGATTGTAAGGTTTCCTGCTGTGCTTTGGGATACATGATTTGATCGGTGACTTCTAAATCTGCATGATATTGATTCTTGATAAAGGGATATCGTACTGTGTAAGGATCCATACCTCCTCCTGCCCACCCCTCCACCTCTTATTTTAAGCAAGACTTGTTTCAGGAAAGAGGGCAGTTAGTACAAAAATCTATCAGAAGGCGTCTCAACCTGTCCTCCAGTCTCCAGCCAGGAACTCCCTGGAATGAGGCCATGCAACTCTTCTTACTTGTTAGGCCATGGCCTATTTTTCCAGGCTGTTGTATAAGACAAATCCATTGCCTCATTTCTCATAGCCTCTATACAAAGGAAAAAAGCAGACAGATCTTCCCAAACTCAGACAGAATATTGTGCACAGCCAAGTGGGCTGAAAAAAGCACGCTGCCAAATTGGCTAGCACAGCTCCATGCCCTGCTCTCTTTCCAGAGTTTCAGCAACAACAACAAAGATGCTGGACACCCCTCCTCCCCATACATGAAAGAGAGAGCTCAGATGCTTCTGTTTGGATAGAATCAGGACTCTGAAAAGCAAGCAAGAGATGTTGCCGTCAAGCCTCAATGCTCTTCAGAAGTATCGGAGCGAGGTCTGGTAACCAATGTTTCTTAAAAATCAAATCTGAAGCAGAAAAACTTCAGGTCAGAGAGATGAACACTGAAATGACCTAAATCATCGCCACATACAGGACAAGGCATTTACACACACAGAAGGGTCCTGGGTCAAGTTCAGCCTCTAAAGGATTGTCAACATTCCTAACAGGCGTGCTACGATCATTATAATCCTAATAAAGAGTTAATAATAGCCCTGCTTTATGAGTTGACTTAGTTTCAGGCACCATGACAAGCTCTTTGCATAGTTTATTTTATCTCATTTTCACCACAACCCTGAAATGAATCCAACTTTACAGATGAGAATGCTGAAGCTCAGAGACGTCTCGTTCATATACTTGCTCCAGCTAACAGCGGCAGTCAGTACTCAGTGTCAGGACAGGCTGATGCGAAGGTTTCCTACTGTGACACCACTTCCCATATACTTCAGCCGCTCTTAAAATGAACAGTGACGGGCTTTTCATTCTCAGTGGCTTCATCAGTAATTATGGTGTGTAGAGTAATAAACTTCCATGACAGATGATATTTTTACCCTTAGAGAATTAAAAATCCCAAAAAGGATCTTCTTTACATGAACTTAGTTTTGAGGGAAAAATATCTTTGAGATTATCAACAACTAAGGAAGAATTGGAACACCTGGAACAGATCTTTCCTTGCCTATCCAAGTGATGGATCTCTCTTTCTCTGTCTCTGTCTCTCTGTCTCTGTCACCGTCTCTCTGTCTTTGTCTCTGTCTCTCTCTCTCTTTCTCATTCATTCATTTGATCACAGAACTCCTTATGCCCATGCTATACATCGTGAAGGCCAACTCCCATCTGCCCTCTTTTCTCATAGCCCAGTAATGAGGCATTCAGACTGTAGGGACCACATTCCCAGTGTCTGCAGGGCCTCTGGTGGTGGCCAGAAGATTGGAAACTCTACAGCTTCAAAACACTCCATCAAGCCATTCAGCTGGTGGCATTTCACATAATGCTACATGATTAAAGACCATGAAGGTTAAACATTCTAACCAGACACATATGTCTAGCAATGGTCTTTTGAAAACCTTCATTCTAAGGAACCATCTGGACATTCCAGGTGATCTCCATGCCTACTGATGGGGGTCCACTCTCTCATACATAATAGTGTGTGTAATCCAGCAGAGAGTGTATTTGATGGCCTCTTTTGTTTTAGCTTCTTTAAGAAGAGAGCCAAAGACTGACTTCACTTTCATCAAAAGAATATTGTTACACATAAATAAGAATGCCCTGGCTCTTAAAGAGTGTTAGAATTTAGAACTTGTTCCTGAGCTGTGTAAGGATTCAGTTTCTAGTTGTGACTCTGAAGACGAAGAGAGAGGATTCTGAGAATGGATACTGAAAGTGCAAAGGGATAAGTTTCAGCTGGACCCAAGGAATACCCTCTAACTTCAAGAGCAGTTCAGGATTTGATTAGATTCCTTGGCTCTCAGAGAGCAAGGTATTCATAAAAGCTGAGAGTCAGATGAGATCTTAGTAGTTGTCTCTCCAGTACACTATTTATACAAAGGAAGAAAAGGTCAGAAGCCTGGGAGCTTGAAGAATGAACCTCACTCAGACTCTTGGACTTCAGATTCACAGGACAGACCATTTTCCTCAAAAATAAACTGGAAATGTTCAAACAGAGACTGGATTAAAATCTGTTTGGAAGGTTGCAGTGATTCAATGTTTAGATAGGCAAAAATGGGTCAAGGATTATTTTCAATTCTAATAGTCTATGATATTGTAGCGATTGTACCTGGGATAAATGGTATAATCCTGGTAGGTGATAATATACTAGATAACCTTCTTAAGACTCCTCCCAATTCTAAGAGTATACACAGTCAGAAACAACATCCATGATTACAAAAAAAAAATTAGGATACATTCAACAAAAATTATTCAACATATATATATATACATATATATGTATACATTGCATATATGTAATTTTACCCAGATCATTTTAATAAAATATCTAAAGAAGCATTGTGCTAATACGGTGCTCCCCCATCTCTCTTTCAGGAAGTGATTTCTTAACACATATTTTTTACTATGTAGTATAAAATCTTCCAAAGAATGTTGAATTTGATTGGAAACTGATTTGTGAGACACAAAATGGAATTTATAAAATGTTTCTGAAATGTAATGCTTTGTGGTGGACCACAGCATTCATCAATTTAATATTTGCAGTTTGGAATCTTCAAAACAAACTCTAGAGGCTGCTGCCATTTTGTGATGTGCATTTTGCTAAGTAATGAACATAAAGCTCAGCATGCAGAAAAGAGTCACTTAAGCAGATAAATGAGATTGCTCAACTAACACTTTTGCTATGATTAAATTGAATTCAGCCAAGAATTTTCAAACTTCTATTCTTTGACATTATCAGCTAAGCAGTATTTCTCATTAAGTGTCTGAAGTGTCACTTAAACATTTCTGTCATGCTTTGTTCCATTTTATGTGGACAATTTTATGCTGTATTAACAGTCATGAATTTGAGGTTTCTTGAACAAATACAAACAGTCCTTGTGGAAGTCCAGGGCCTTATATTAATTTTGTAAAAGAAGAAGAAAGAATTTAGAATCAAAGAATATAATCTTGTCAGAGTTTCGGTGTTTTATATAAACATACATATCACATTTTTCATTCTCCTTTCCTTGAAAAGTTATTTATATGACTCCATTTGTACGTAAATTTGAATGGATGACAAAATCTTGCCAGTACTTCTAATGTTTACTAGAGTCCAATATCCTGACACTAGAATGCTGACTAAACTTAATATGTAATGTTAATTTCTACTTAAATATCTTTTTTTCCCACTATGCTATGTCTTTGAGATTTTACCGATTTTTTTCATAAACTGAGCACAAACTTATGTTCTATATATTTTTAAAAATCTTGATTTTGCTAGCTCAGGTCAGATTTAATTATACTTAAATGAGGAGCTACCCTAACCCTGGCTAGACGCATGGTATCAAGCATAGGGAGAAGGACCAGTGTCATAGACTTGGAGCCTGAAATGTCTGATCTCAACTGTTTTACACCCCACTCCTAGTTCTTTTTCTGAAATGCTATTGGTTGTCAATATCACCAACATCTCCATTTATATTCTTACTTGTCTCTTTACCTTAACTCCCTTCCCTGCTTCCATTTCATCATGCAATGCCCAGAGAAAGTGTGGCTACATCGTTCAAAAACAAACTCATATCACTGCCCTCTCCATTCCCTCCAGCTGAGAAATAGAACCTAGACCCAAATGTATTTGATATTTTGGAACCTATTCAAAACACAATGTAAGCTCCAGAATGTCTGTTGTCACTGAAAAAGTTTACTCTATAAGTGATAAATACAGAAGCTATGGCCATTCATTCTATAGTTTTACAATTTTAAGGAGGAAAAAGTCATCATTATTTAGTGGCTGTAATGACACAATTAGTGCAAGACAGCAACATGTTTTTATGCATTTGACTCTGCTTGTATCTTCTATTATGACTTTCTGTTGGTATATTAAAGTGAGAAGTAAGGATGAAATCATTTGGAGTTTTTTTTTTTTTTTTTTTTTTTCCCTTATGTCTAGTATCAGATGACATTATATCTGATTAGAGCTGGACCCTGGTTGTTATTTAACTAATGATCCAAAGGATGTTGATAGCATAGAAATGTCCCCCTTTGGTTTCTTTGTTTTTAAAGTAAAAGGGTGATTTAAAATAAAACTTTAAGGTTTTGATATTTCAAATAATTACTATGTAAAATAGGACTCAAAATGGTTAATTTAATTGAAATGTCTAAGCCTAACACTACTAGACCTTTCAAAAGTGGATGGCTTAAGCAAATACACAGATAATGGTTTAATTATATGTATTCTCTCCCTGGACATTGGTTCCCCTAGGTAAACAATGGCTCAAAAGCCATCAGCCAAACAGAAAGTGAACTAGTTTAGAAAGTGCTGAATGCTTCTATTATGCATTATTTTAGCTGGGGTAATGAATATTGTATGATCCCTTAATGTCGAGGTAGTTCTGTACTATTTTGGTGTCTATTATTCTTAGAGAATCCTTAAGTAATGCAATGGAGCTAAGCTTAAATGCTATTTTGCTGTTTAGGTCATTATTTTTCCTTTTTTGTCAGCACCTTGGATTATATGAAACCCTGCAGAGGCACTTTAAAGATACAATAGAAGCAATGCTAACTTTAAAGTGAATCTTTCCTGGGAAGAACACAAAGCATTTTCAGTCATGATTTCTAATTACAGTATAGATGACTCAAAAATTGCCAAACATTTGATTCCTCAAAAAGGCACCACAAATAAGTATCATTTTATAGATGAGGAAATTTAGGAATCATAAGGTTAGATGACTTGCCTAGAACTAAATAAATATATATAACAAAATATATATTTATTATATATATACATACACTTATATACCTATATATAGCTAAATATATATATAAAACTAAATATATACTACAACTAAATATATATACACATAACTAAATATATATATATATATATATATA
Source organism: Balaenoptera musculus (assembly GCF_009873245.2). Classification (NCBI taxonomy): domain Eukaryota; kingdom Metazoa; phylum Chordata; class Mammalia; order Artiodactyla; family Balaenopteridae; genus Balaenoptera; species Balaenoptera musculus. The sequence goes on from NC_045788.1 coordinate 118,017,403, forward strand.
TATACATAACTAAAATATATACATGTATAAAAGGAAAGAGAACCAAAGAGTAATTGTCTATTTTGTTCTAGGAATTGAGGTATGTAGGTAAATGTTTCATAAATGATACCTCATTGACCCTCCTCCTATTGATATCTTTTTCCAAGCACTAAACCCTTACAAAATTTCAAGCCACTTTTACCAAATCGGTTCTACCATAAAGACCATTTCCCATCCCTACCTCAGAGTCAGCCATCTTCCCTACTAACCAGAAAAAGCATGGAAGCTGCAATCACATTTACTTCTCTCCATGAGTCATTTGGGAGCCTAAAACCTTTCTGAGGCCCCTGAGCTAGTAAGAATTCCACTTACATAGCCTCTTTTTTCCCTATCTCTGCTCTTGGCTCTTTCTTGATGTCTCCTTTTGTCACTGCCACATCTATTAACAGCTGCTTAAATGATACCCTCTTCAGTTTATTATTTATTTAACCCCCTTAACATCTCCCTGTAACAGCCACATTAATTCAGGAGTTTCATCTTTGAGGAGAGTGGACTAGTTAGTGTCTACATAGCCACCTTCTTCCTACAACAGCTAATTCATCATCTTGCTACATATGGTTGGAACTTTTCCCCCCTGATTATTGTATGTGGGTACCAGTGGTGATCATTCTTTCCTGACTTGATTTTCTATGTTTTCTGGAACTCGTTTGCTTGTTTACTTTTCCCAATATCCATCCTTACTTACACAGATGCAGATAAAATTATATCTATATTTCAGAGACAGATATGAATACAATTTTATGAAAACTCCTTTATAGTTCAACACCCCCAATTATTTTGAAATTAATAGAATATGTACACATCTTACTATAGTCATTTTTCCCTTATATTACAAAACTGTTTTATGTGTTTAATGTTAACCAGAGCACTATTTGAATTTAACTATCAAATCAAAGTTTTTAAACATTTATTTCCTTTTGACCAAAATCAAACTTTTGATATTTAACTTGTCACCGTTAGCTCTCTACTATGTTTGGAAATCTAGTTTAGACTGATCTCTTTTTCTGTTTTCAGAAGATAATTGTTTAAAGAAAAATTGTCCCTTTCAGGGGAGTGGTGTGCAACAGATCACCATCCTGATGCTAAATTGGTAGGTGAGTAATTCTAGAAGCAGTGTGCTTTATTTGATGACAGTTTTTAAAGTCATAGACTGCTGTTTCTCTATGTCATTTGCTTTCTTTTTCCTAATGAGATTTAAAACTTCATTCTCATCTTCTTTTTGATCTCAGTGATTTTTCTCTCTCTATCCCCCATGTTATATATTGTCACTCTAAGCCATGTGTTTAAATGACAGTGTTCCCCAAAGATAGAGAAACTTTAATTTTTTTGTTGTAAAATTAGATTTTATTTAAATAAACTATAAAGGAACTTTTATGGTTCATTAGTCATCCTCTTCTCCTTTCTCTGTTTCTTATTCCATACTAGCTTTGGGGAAAAGTGGTATGCTAATAAGGATTATAATTAGACAAGAATACATGGGTAGAGTATGCTATTACCAAATGATGTTTACACATTATTTCTTTTTGACTGGTAGCTAAAGCAGCATAGAGTGATTCCTAGTAAAGGACCAGATGAATCTGCTAGTTATCTTTATTTTAGTAGAAACAAGCTCCCTGAAGAAACACTTTAATCCACTTCCCATCACAAAATAGCACAGTGAATATAAAGAAACTTACTGCTGTAAATCAAGTCCTGTATTTCTTTTACATTTTGCTTTTACCATTGTAGTTGTTGTTGTTACTATTGTTTTATCACAGCAAGTTTCAGTACTAAATTTTAATCCTTTAGAGGAGCTTCAATATTATGCACACAGATATTTAATACCTCTGCTTTGAATAATCTTATAACTAGAGCTGACATGCAACACGTTTAATAAGAAGAATAATCAAGAAGAAACATAACAGACAATTGGAAACATCCCCCCTGAAGATCACTTACAACAATGTTTTATACATTCTATAAAAAGTTTACAATATTGCTTACAATTTCAAGTACCAATAGAGAGAAGATCCGGGTACAATTGAGCTATAACTTATTCAAATTAGAGTGTCATAGTTCCATTACATTTTTTAGCCCTTTCATATCACTCCAAATAATCCTCACACATTTAACAAGGTCTCAGATTTTTTTTTTTCAAATAAAGTAAATCCAGGAAATTCAGAAAGTTCCAGTTAGCTTAGTTTGATTACAAATATCTGTCGTTGGCATGCACTAGGGTACTGCTTACCTATGTCCCGATTTAGCACACTGTGGTAGCTATAAATTGCTCCACTAAGCCATCAGATAAAACTCGATCATCTTGAAAGATTTTTCAAGTTTTGCTTTTAAATTTTAGTGTAAGTTAGCCAACCATATCTTTTTAAATAACTTGACAATTTAAGCTTAGCAGAAGCTCTGTTTGGGGAAATGTTACCATCTAAGGAAACTCCCATTCTGATGTTAGCTATTAAATTTTTACTAAGGTGTTGTCAGTTCCAGTTCAGTAAAATAACTTCAAGTTTATATAACTTAAACTCAAAGTTAGTAATATAAGACATGTTGCTCAGAATTTGTTTTATTGCTGTAATATAATATTCACAGTCACCCTGAGAAATGTGTTCTTTGATCCCCACTAAAGAGGTATGAGGCTTAGAGAAGTTAAGTAACAGGCCCCAAGGCAACGCCAGCTGCTATGGGGTTTACCCAGGATTTGATTTCAGGCTATTCTGACTCCAAAGACATTAGTCCAGGTTAAATGCAATTGATGTCTCTGCTTTCCTCTACTCATTTCTGTTTTTGAGAGAACTGGTCAACCATGCAAAACTTCTCCTATGTACTGTCAACTACAGAGATTTCTCTCTTCTAAAATATATCAAGGGCAGAGATTATTCTTAGGCTTTTTTTGTTTTTTTTTCTTGCTCCCACAGTTTCAAAGCCTAGGCTTTGCACAGTGGGAATGAGGTTTGTTTTGCTACTTGACCAAAATACCTTAAGCAACTAATACTAATTTTTCTTAAGCAGACAGAGAGGGGGTTAAATGCTATCTAGGAATTGTAAATGAATTTCAATAGAACAACATTCCCAGGCTTACCTACATTTACTCTCTATTGTTTTTGTTGTTTTTAGCAAAAACAGCTGAATTAGAATTAAACTGGGTATGCTTTTTTTCTTTATCCTAGTTCATGAATGTGCCCCTCACTTGTGAAAGGAGATAAAATATTACCAGAAACCTACAAGAAGAAGGAAGTCAGCTGCCTGCCTATTGAAAATGGGATGTAACTGACTCATTTGGAAGCTTACTAGGAGGTTTTTTTTGTTTTTTTTTTGGATTTTTTTAATCACATAAATTAGGTGGGTGACTATTTTTGCTATAGGTGCTGTCCTGGTGCTTTCCAGATATTTTGTTAGAAGGCAAGCAGGGATCTACAATTATGGGGTGACCCATATCTGTCTTTTATGAGGGACATTTGGAGAGAAAACCTGCTAGCACTTGCTGTTGGTTGGGAATCACCACAGACCTTTCAGTGTGGTTTCTAACTGTGGGATACCTCAACAGGATACCAGCTATTTGGTTCCTGGAAAATGTACTATAAGTTTAATGTTTTCATTCTGCAATATATATATATATGAAATTTATTATTTGGGAACCACAAGAAAGAATTGCATTTTATAACTGTCCAGATACATAAAATTGAAACAAAAACTTTACCCCAAAAAACTGAAACTCTTTCTTAGCCAATGAATTCTTTCAGCAGTTTTCTTTAGAGGGAACAGGATAATGTTTAACCCATAATCATGCTTTGAAATTTGCCAACTGACCTGTCCCTTTGATCACTACAAAGAAAAATGTGTTCTTGTCTGGTTGAAAGAGAACCAGATACCCTCTACTTTGGTTAGAGATGCTATGCTTGGTCACCAGATTCATAAGTGAAGTTGTTTAAAATGTAAAGAAATGATGAAAAAAAAAAAGCTGTTGGAAATTCAGGAACTCGTACCTGAAGTAGACATAAAAAGAGTACCTTTTCATAGCACATTTTTTTATGGGTACTGTAAGACAAGGGTTAACAATATACTTGTGACTCAGAGAAATTAGTTTGTCCTTAGAAATATTAAATGTTAGATTCTTTCATGCCACTGAAGAAGAAATTGACCACAGCTGTTCAGGGGATAACTTTGGTGATTATGAGGAAAAAAAATTAAACTTTCAAGGAAAAATTAAGAAGGAAAGTTCTATATATGCTTATGTTTTCAGAGATTCTGAAATGATCAATCTGTTTGGATGAGCATCAGAGAATTTTTAAGGGCACCAGAGCATCTTGTCAGCAAAGTGAAATACAAAGACTTAGATATTGTGAAGAATCTCTTTGATTTGATATCTCACTTCCTGGATAAAACTCCATGAAGAATGTTTGACTTGACTAGTTTTTCAACCTTTAACACTTTGGTGTCCTCCAAGTAGAACTCAGCTCTTCATGGGAAAAATGTTTAAAAAATTCAAGTTTTAAAATAATTCATTTTTCCTCACAAATTTTAAAAATACTTATTCATATAATGAAATTAGTTAAACTTTGGACATTGGAGCAAATAGAAGCCAGTATAAGGGCCTAAAATAGCATAAAGCAGTCTAGAAGTAAACTGTTAGATGTTTAATGTCTCTCTAGTTTTTATTTCTTTTTCTCGATCTTTCTCTGACCCTCATCTGGATGGATATTTTTACTAGTTGTTCACTCAGATGTGTATTCAAAATACAGTTGATCCTTGAACAACACAAGTTTAGACTGCGTGGGTCCACCTATATGAGGGTTTTTTCAATAGATGCGAACTACAGTACTACATGATGCCCACATGTAGTTCCATGGATATGAAACCATGGCTATGAGGGCCAACTGTAAATTTATACATGAATTTTTTACTTCAGGGAGGGTCCGTGCCCATAACCCTTGCATTGTTCAAGGGTAAGCTGTACAAATATATTGAATTTGGAAACAAAGAGAAAAACCTGTAGCATTATTGGCAAAAATGTAGTTATAACTAAACTAGCTATCAACATACTCCAGAATAAAAGTTTGGGAGAGGCCTTTTTTTTAGAGGGCGAAAAAATGGCAGAGCTAAATTATTATTTGCTTGTATTATATTAGTGGGTTCTACTAAAAATTTTAGTAAATTTTAGGTGAATTATGACCTACTCTTTTTATACAAGGATTAGAAGTTTCAGCACAGTTCTGAGAAAAGTGGATTTCTTGTTAAGCTCCTGTTAGCTACTGTTACTCAACAAATAACCCTGAAACTTTGCAGCTTAAAACAACAATCATTTTATAATACCTCATAATTTGTGAGTCAAGGATTTAGTCAGAGCTCAGCTGGATGATTCTTCAGATACATATGGTAGTGACGAAGGTTACCCAGTGCTATTCATCTGGCAGATGGGCTTGTCTGCAGGGTACAAGACAGCTTCATACGCATGTCTGGTGCTATAGATTGAATCTTTATGTCCTCTCAAAATTCACATGTTGAAATCCTAAACCCAGTATAATGGCCTTTGGAAGTGAGGCATTTGGGAAATGATTAGGTTATGAGGATGGATTCCTCATAAATGGGAATTGTGCTCTTATAAAAGAGACCTCAGAGAGCCCCTTCTGCCATGTGGGGACACAGTGAGAAGATGGTCATCTATAAACCAGGAAGTGGACCCTCACCAGAGACCAAAGTTGCTGGTGATTGGACTTGGACTTCCAGCTTCCAGAACTGTGAGAAATAAACTTCTGTTGTTTCTAAGCCACCCAGTCTATGGCATTTTGTTATAGTAGCTCTACTGGTCTAAGACATCTGGCATCTTGATTGAGATGAGTGGAATGCTGCATTCAGCTGGAACTCCACCACCTGTTATGACCTCTCCAAAATGGTAGTTTCAGGGGAATCAGATTTCTTCCGTGGTAGCTCAAAGTTTGCAAAGAGAGTGTTCTGAGAGAAAAAAGTAGGAACCTTCCAGTTTCTTAAGACTTGGGCCCCCTAACTGGCACAACATCATTTCTGTCATATCTGTCAAAGATTCAAGGGGAGAGGACATAGGTACCACTTTTTAGTGGGAGGCATTTCAAAAATTCGTAGCCATCTTAATTTTGCCATGCTGTGGTTACTAAAATCAAGTAAATATGCCTTTTCAAAATCTACATATTCTTAGCAATCTGATATGGAATCCCAAATAGTGACATATATTATTGAACATATACTTTTTATTTTTCATTTTTAAATGTTCCTAATTCTATAATAACTAAATACAGTGACTAGATCTTGTCTGGATCCTGAGTTGAGAAAATCAACTGTAAAAAGAAATTTAGACAAAAGAGGAAATTTGAATATTAACTGGGTATTGGATATGGACTGAGTCTAAATAGTTTCTTTAGATGTGATAATGTCACTGGGATTGTGGAAGAAAATGTCCTTATTGTTATTTTAAAGAAATATACTAAATTATTTAGCAATTACATGAAATTCTTTTGAGGATTTGTAAAAATATGTCATTAACAAAGGTGCAAAGATAGATGAAATTAATATGGCAAAATATTGATGATTGTTGATGCTGCTAATGAGTATATGAAGGCTCATTGTACTCTATTCTTGTGTATGTTTATAAATTTTCTAACAATAAAAAGTAAAAAGAATTGTTTTGTTATTTTAATAAGAGTATGTTTTACTCTTATTAAATAAGCATAATTAGCACTGATTCATTGCTTAATGGAAAAATGTTTTAAAAGCCACAGCACATTTTTGAAGATAAAGTTCTTGTTGAGTAATTCTTAATTTATTATGCATGTTTTGTCTTAGTGTATAGTTCTGGATTTTGTCTACTAACAGACACCCCTGAGTCTGTTCTCAGCAGCTTATTTGTATTAGTTTTTATCATTAACATAAAATAATTTTCTTCATAGATATTCATGTCTTCCAAGTATTTATTCTTTTAAAAATTTTATTAGAGTTGATGTACAAGGTTGTGTTAGTTTCAGGTGTACAGCAAAGTGATTCAGTTATACATATACATATATTCATTCTTTTTCAGATTCTTTTCTCATATAGGTTATCAAAGAATATTGAGTAGAGTTCCCTGTGCTATACAGTAGGTCCTTGTTGGTTATCTATCTTATATATAGTACTATGTGTATGTTAATCCCAAGCTCCTGATTTATCCCTCCCTTACAACGTTTCCCCTTTGGTAACCATAAGTTTGTTTTCAATATCTGTAAGTCTGTTTCTGTTTTGTAAATAAGTTCATTTGTGTCATTTTAAAATTAGATTCCATATATGAGTGATATATGATATTTGTCTCTCTCTGACTTACTTCACTTAGTATGATAATCTCTAGGTCCATCCATGTTGCTGGAAATGACATTATTTCATTGTTTTTAATGCTGAGTAGTATTCCATTGTATATATGTACCACATTTTCTTTATTCATTCCTCTGTCAATGGACATTTAGGTTGTTTCCATGTCTTGGCTATTGTAAGTAGTGCTGCAATGAACTTTGGGGTGCATGTATCTTTTTGAATTATGATTTTCTCTGGATATATGGCCAGGAGTGGGATTACTGAATCAAATGGTAGTCCTATTTCTATATTTTTTAAGGAACCTCCATACTGTTCTCCATAGTGGTTGTACCAATTTATGTTCCAACTGAGAGTAGAAGGGTTCCCTTTTCTCCACCTTCTCTCCAGCATTTATTGTTTGTAGATTTTTTGATGATGGCCATTCTGACTGGTGTGAGGTGATACCTCATTGTAGTTTTGATTTGCATTTCTCTGATAATTAGGGATGTTGAGCATCTTTTCATATGCTTTTTGGCCATTTGTATACCTTCTTTGGAGAAATATCTAGATCTTCTGCCCATTTTTTGATTGATTGTTTTTTTGATATAGAGCTGCATGAGCTATTTGTATATTTTGGAGATTAATCCCTTGTCAGTCACTTCATTTGCAAATATTTTCTCCCATTCTGTGGGTTGTCCTTTTATTTTGTTTATGGTTTCCTTTGTTGTGAAGAAGTTTTTAAGTTTAATTAGGTCCCATTTGTTTATTTTTGTTTTTATTTTCATTACTCTAGGAGGTGGATCAAAGAAGATATTTCTGCGACTTATGTTAAAGAATGTTCTGCCTATGTTTTCCTCTAACAATTTTATAGTGTCTCGCCTTACATTTAGGTCTTTGATCCATTTTGAGTTTATTTTTGTATATGGTGTTAGGGAAAGTTCTAATTTCATTCTTTTACATGTAGCTATCCAGTTTTCCCAGCACCACTTATTGAAGAGACTGCCTTTTCTCCATTGTATATACCTGCCTCCTTTGTCATAGATTAATTGCCCATATGTGTGTGGGTTTATTTCTGGGCTTTCTATCCTGTTCCATTGATCTATATTTCTGTCCTTGCACCAGTATCATACTGTTTTGATTACTGTAGATTTGTAGTATACACAACTATTTTTTGAATACCTACTCTGGGCCAGGCATGTGCTAGGATCTAGAAATGGAATTTTGAATAGTAACAATAATAAAACAGACCTAATCACTACCTTTAAAAAGTTTATAATATAGTGGAAAAGGCCAATATTTAAGGGAAAAAACCCAACAATAAAATTGCATTATCAGAAACTATGATGCATGTTTTATAGAAAAGATTATATTACTTTAAGAGTAAATAACAGGGGACATGGCCTTACATAGGTGGTTACTAAGACTTGACAAGGAAGTGATTATTAATTTAAATCTCAAAAAAAGAATAGCAGTCAACTGAAAAAGGAGTTGGTATATTCCATACAAGGGGAAGAATGTGTGCAAGAACATTGGGACCAGAGGAAGCCTGGTATATCTACAAAGTAAACTGAAATAAAGAATATTCACCTAGAGTGTTGAGAGACTGGGGAAGAGGAAGCAAAAAGCATAGGCAGATTGGAGGTGTATGGAGCCTTGTAATGCTCCCTCCCTCCATCCCTCCCTTCCTTCTTCCCATCCTTCCTTCTAAAAACCATGAGAAGCTTTGAGAAACCATGGAGAATGATGGATGGAGAATGAAATGATCATGGTTTCAGTTTTAAAAGAACCTTCTCAAAGTGTAGAGAGCAGATTTTAGGGTGAAGTGAAGTAAGAGTAGATTCAAGGAGGTTAGAGTAGACATGGAGACAGTTTAAGAAGAAAAATCAACAAAATTTGGTGATAGATTAAATATGGAGAATAAATGAAAGGAACTGAAATTTCAATGCTTGCTGTCCACCAATATCTATTATCTCCTGCTTAATAATACTCATTTTAACTGAAAAAGACTTAAGTGTACCAGGCACAATTCTAAATACTTTATAAATATTTTTCTGTGAAGTAGATGAGATTATGTACATTTTCCATATGAGGAATCTGGTACAGAGAGAAACAAAATTCCTTGCCAAAGAGCACACAGTTTGGTCAGTGGTAGACCAGGGATTTGAAGCCAGGCTGTCTGTCATTAAGAGTCTGTAATCTTCATCCTAAACCATGTTAGCCCATTTGGATTTTAGCTAGGCTCATGGTCAATCATTTCTCAGCTGACAACTCTCTTACAGTTTGATGTGTTCTTGTGATTAAGCTCTGGTCAGTGGCATGTGAGCAAGAGCTATACATGCTACTGTTTGATCACACGTTTTACTCCCCTGCCTTTCCTCTTTTCCCACTGAGAGATGGTCAGCATTTGAAAAATTGTTTTGAACCCAAAAATGGAAGTCATATACTGATGATAGCAAGGCTTCCCCAACAACTTATTTATTCATACCACTTATTTAGAAACCATGTAAAAGAGAAATGTGCTTCTATGTTAGTTAACCTATGATAAATTACATATTCTTTGTTGGAGCAAATTAACCTGTCCCCTACTTACTATAAAGACTGCCGTAGATAACTCCTCACTTTCTGAAGTGTAGAAATGGAGACACAAATAGGCTATACACTAAGAGAGGAAACACAGAAGAGAGGGTTTGGAAGAGGAAACGATCATATTATAGTTATGTAAGTTACAAACGTGTTAAATTTGAGATAACTTTAAAGCATTCAAGTAGAAACGTTGAGTAGGTAGCTGTAGGTATGGATCTGGAGCTTAAAAAAGAGCTGAAGATAAACTATTTCATTGATACAATTCTGAAACCAGCTGGGCATTGAATGAAAAAAATATATATATATATATATTTTTTTTTGTAATAGCTCATAATAACTTCAAGGGCTAAAAGATAGGCTTTTTTCCTCTCATTTTATTAATTTCTGAATTTATCTGTATAAAATTAAAATGTATGAAATACATTTTAAAATTATGAATGTTTAGAATAAATGATGCATTCGGTCATATTTATGAAGAAACACTTGTCCATAGCCTCTGAAAAGTTAGCTTAGTAACCTTGTGTCAGAAAAATTACCAGGTTTAGGGAGGTTAGGTTATTGGTAATTGTAGCAGTTGTCTACTGCTTCATAACAAATTATCCCCAAAACTAGCAGCTTAAAACAACAAACATTTGTTATCTCATACTTTCTGGGGTCAAGAGTCTGGGCATAATTTAGCTGGGTGCCTCTAGGTCAAGGTCCCTCATGAGGCTGCTGTCAAGCTGTATGTCAGAGCTACATCTCAGAATTCAACTGGGGCTCAAACATCTGTTTCTAAGGTCTCTCAAGTGGTTATAGGAGAGCTTCAACACTTTGCAACCTGTTGAATTGAGGGCTTCATTTCTTCAGCATTCCACACGAGCCTCTCCAAAGGGCTGCCAACAACATGGTAGCTTGTTTCCCCCAGCTCAAGTAATATGAGAGAGCAGAGAGAGAATATTACAGGTGGAAGATACAGTCTTTTAAAACCTGATCTTGAAAGTGCCATCCTATCACTTCTAAAATAGATTCATAAAAGCAGAGAGTAGAATGGTGGTTACCAGGGGGTGGGAGGAGAGGGAAATGAGAAGACATTGATCAGTGAATACAAAGTTTCATTTATGGAAGATGAATAAGCTCTGGAGATTTAATGTACAACAACGTGACTATAGTTAAAAATACCATATTATATATTTGAAATTTGTTGACAGTAGATCTTAAGCATTCTCACCACCCAAAAGGTAACTATGTGAAATGATAGATATATTAATTAGCTTGATTGTGGCAATTATTTCACAATACATACATATATCAAAACATCAAGTTGTATACCATAAATGTATACAATTTTCATTTCTCAGTTATACTTTAATAAAGATCAAAAAAGAGATAAGAATTTTTAAAAGTGAATCAGTAAACCCAGCCTACTCAAGGGGAAGGGTTATACAAATCTATGAATACTAGGAGGCAGGGATTATTGGGGGCCAATTTAGAGGCTGTCTGCCACAGTAATCAAGATATAGAAAACAAACTTTTGGTTACCAAAGGGGATAGGAAAGGATGGAGGGACAAATTAGGGGTATGTGATTAACAGATACAAAGTAATATATATAAATAGATAAGAAACACAGGGAATTATACCCATTATCTTGTAATAACCTATAATGGAATGTAATCTGCAAAAGACTGAATCACTATGTTGTATACCTGAAACTAACATAATATTGTAAATCAGCTACACTTCAATAAAAAAAAAAATTGGGAGTTTGGGATTGACATATACACACTACTCTATTTAAAACAGATAACCAACAGGAATCTACTGTATAGCATAGGGAACTCTCCTCAGTATTCTATAACAACCTAAATGGGAAAAGAATATGAAAAAGAATAGATACATGTATATGTACAACTGAATCACTTTGCTGTATACCTGAAACTAACACAACATTGCTAATCAACTATACTCCAATATAAAATAAAAATTTTTTAAAAAGTGTCCCTAAAAATACTAATATACAATTTATGAGAATATATAAAGAATATTATATTCTTTATATTATATTTAGAATATAGTTTCTAATATAACATGTGGGTTATTTACTCCTTAATTGGAAACTTATATTACTTTGGGAGTTCAGCTAAATATATATGTATGCATACACTCCCCATATGACAAAATGGGGTATGAGAAAATACTATATTTTTTCTTACATGGAAATAAGTCAAATAATGCCTTTGTATTTGACACTGTAAATATTCTAGGAATAATAAATATTAATAATATCATATTTAAGAATTGATGTCTTAGCTTTCACCAACCAAAACACTTTTATTCTTAAGAAATGGGAATTGAAATATTTTTTAAAAATATGCATCAGTGAAGAATGTAAAATGCTTCTACATCTCATATTTGTTATAATAAAATTCAAAAGGGGGTTGCGATGATAAACCTCTACAAAGCTTCTTGAAAAATTCATTGCAGATATGATCCCATTTGTTAAGTATTAAGATAAAAAAGCAATTAAATTAAGATAATTAACACAAAATACAGTGTTCATGCTCGGTAGGGTTACTTTACACTGTATTATAATTGAAAACTGACATCTTCTTACCCAGCATACTAACCAAGGGCTTTTATTTCTTCTTGAGAAGATAACATATCGGTATAAATCCAGGGATTAGAAAACTCTTTGCAATTACACAAATTGCTTTTCTAATATCGTGTCAATTTAAATGTTACATAAAGATAGAGCAAGAAAACTAAAAAGTCAAAATAAATAATCATTCAACTGCTAGGGAAAGTCCATATAAAGGGCATTGTATTACTCTATCAAGAAAATATCAAAGATTTTCAATACTTTATTAATCAGCTCATTTCCATAGTGTGAAACCTTGTAAACTATTGAAATAGGTGAAAAGGAACAGCTACAATTGAAAGTTGCAAATAAATATTGTTTTAATTCTTGGGTCAAGATACAAATATAAAACATTTGCTGTACCATTGTTTTGAATGTGGATCAGCACATCAAATTAAATTTATACAGTGAGGTAAAATGCACTTCTCACAGATGCATAGAAGTTATTCCTATAAGTCAGCACGACTGTTGTCTAAATTTGTAGTCTATCAATGGTCATATTTAAAATTATTGCTGTACAATTTAAACAAAAATCAATTAAGAAATATTTGAGAAGATAAAGTATTGACTGGTTAGGTAGAGGTAATTGACTAGCCAAAAGATTCTTGGGTCAGTAGAGAATTTCTCATATTTTGTGTAAGATGAGAATCAGTTTGATATATAATATCCACTAGTCACTCATCTATTAGATTCCAACAAACATTGGTTAAGCACTTAGTATGTAACAGATATTGTAATAAGCACTCTGGCATACAGTGATAAAAAAAGATAAATAAAAGATAATATTAGAAGTGATCCAAGAAACACACTACAGATAATGTCAGGAATCTAACCTCAAGTGCTGTATAATACAATATGAAGGTTATTTATTTCCCAGTTTGAAACTTATATGACTTTTTGGAGCTAAGAAACTGCTAAGAGAATTTCCCTACATGAGTCAGGACACAAGTTCTCTTTCTCCTCCTAGAAATCTTGCAACAACTCCAATGATAATAAAAACCTCTCTAACTGCATTTTCAAGGAAATTAGGAAGCAGAATTGAAAAGTATGTACTGAGGAGAAGGTATATAGAAGAAATTGCAGGGAATAATATGTGAGTTATAGACTTGGTCAGTGGCAGCATATTCAGAAAGCACAGCAAAAGTATCTTTCCTGAAGGTGAGTGGCTCATTGTGAATTGTGAAACTGTATCCCTTCTTTGCAGTAATCATGAAGGGAGCAAGTATGAACAGTACTGATGGGAAACCTGCTCTCCACCCTGACCTGAATGGTTTGGATGAAAGGAGAAGAGAGAGGGCTAAAAAAAAAAAAATTCCAGAAGAGAAGTTTTAGCAAAAAGTAGTCTGGAGAGATAATTGTTAGCAGAGGAGAGATCATTTGGATTCTGAAAATTTTAAGACTACTCTGAAATATCTAACCCTACAGAAAATTCCTGAAAATAGCTTGTCCAGGAAAACTCCAACACATTCAGTGGTGAGTAACACAAAAGGAGCTAGAACAGCATCTATACAAAGATAATATACAAAATGAAGCATAAAACATAAAGGTTTACACCACAGAGTAAACTCATTGCCATGGTGCCTAAGAAAAATGTGAACAAATATTATATTTCAAACAAATGAAAAATGTGAACAAATATTATATATTATATGAATTGAAAAAAAAAAAAACACCTCATGAAACAAGAGTCTCTATAACATTATAACATTAGACCAGAAACAGATAATGAATTCAGGTAAGACATGTCAAGAAACTATGTGGACTGAAACATGAACTGTCTTATCTTAGAAAAGAAGTAGAAAAAAACTAATTGCAGAAATAAAGGAAAACATGAAGGCTGCAAAGAGGAATGGTTACTAAAAAACACTACTAAGTAAGATAGACAATAGAAAACAGGAAAATGAAAGACAAAGACTTTAAAATAAAGTATTAGCTATTTAGATTTGATGGAAGTGGCCTCACTATATGCATAATTGGAGTCCCTGATGAAGAAAGCAAAACAAAACAAAAACAGAAAAATATATTTAGAGGTATAATTTTTAAAAATTCATGAAAGATCACAAAAGGACAAACACCATATGATTTCACTTATGTGATGTGTCTAAGGTAGTCAAATTCATAGAGACAGAAAGTAGGATGGTGTATGGTGGTTGCCGGACGTTGTGGAGAGGAGGGAATGGGGAGTTTTTGTTTAATGGGTACAGAATTTCATTTTAAGAGGATAAAAATATTCTGGAGATGAAGAGTGGTGATGACTGCACAACAATGTGAATGTACTTAATGCTACTGAACTGTACGCTTAAAAATGGTTAAAGTGGTTTATGTTACATATAATTTACTACAGTGAAAAAAATCATGAAAGAGGAATTATCTTTTCATAACAAAAGGGAACATCTTGTGTTGTAAAAAACTGACCTAGAACAGGCCAAGACATGGTCCATTAAAAACTTAGGAAACTAAAGATAAAGAGACAGGCAACAGCCTCACAGTACTTATAAAGGGAAAAACAGATCAAACTAGTCTCAAATTTCTCCACAGAACCTGTCAATACCAGAAGTCAGTGGAGCAATATCTAAAAGATACTTAAGGAGAGAAAGCATAAATCATGGATTTTATATTCAGACAGCCATACTCAAGTATAAAAGTTACAGATAATTGTTTAAATGTGCAAGAGACATGGAATTTTATTCCCAAGAGACCTTTTTAAGAAAACTACTAGAGGAAGAGACTTCAGCTAATTAAGGAAAGATTGGTGAAAACATGACAAGAGAACTGGAATGAAGCATTGAATGTATTTAACAGCAAAGCAAATGTGAAGATTAGGGTTAAGTCAACAGGCAAAGGTATATTCCTTGTCAATAAAGAAATTATAAAAGAAAAAGTAGGAAAGAGATGACAGGGAAAAGACTGGAAGAAGAATTTCCTGATTGTCTCTTCTAAGATATTTGGGAACCAAAGAATATCATTTACAGATGACAAATAAAATACAAATATGTAAAACATAATACTTGTAATACTATATATATATATATATATATATATATATATATTCACCCATTACCATAATAATACCAAAAAAAAATCAGTGGTTAAGACAATAACATTTAATTCTCTGAAATTCTCCAGAATCTGCTGCTTGGCCGGGGCAGCTCTGCTTCAAGAAGCGTGTCTGTGGGTCCAAGTCTTCTCCACATGGTTATCATTTTGGGGACAGTGGACTAGGTAGCCAGGCATGATTTTATGATTATGGCAAAGGCTTAAGAAGCACACAGACCTCTTGAGTCTTAACACTGAAAAACGTCCTCCCAACATAGGTGAAGGTGAAGGGAGTCAAAAGGAACAAACTTCCATTTATAAAATAACTAAGTTATGGTGATATAATGTACAGCATGGTGACTACAGTTAATAGTACTGTATTGCATATTGGAAGATTGCTAAGAGAATAAATCTTAAAAATTCTCATCACGAGAAAAAAATTTTTGTAAACTATGTATGGTGATACATGTTAACTAGACTTATTGTAGCAATCATTTCACAATATATGCGAATATTGAATCATTATGTTGTACATTTGAAGCTAATATACCTCAATTTTTTTAAAAAGGTAAAATAATTTTTAAAAAGCCCTCACTTTTCTGAGCTCATCTCTTTACTGTAGTACCTTAGATGTAGCTAAAAGTAACCAAACTATGCTTCTGACATTACGCCTGGAAATACCTTGCCCAACCTTGCATTCTACCTGAGATCACAGATCCTTGGGTATGTTTAAATTTTTTCAACTTATAGTAAGTGACTGTTTTACCAAATGTTTTGTCACCATGTAACTTAGTATGTTAGGCTGAAAATGCCCTCTCAAAGATGTTCACATCCTAATCCCAGGACCTGTGACTATTTTACCTTGTATAACAAAAGGGTCTTTGCACATGTAACTAAATTAGGGATCTTGAGATGAGAAGATTATCCTGGGTCATCTAGGTGTGACCAAAACAATCTCAAGGGTCCGCATAAAATAAAGGCAGGAGGATCAGAGTCAGAGAAGGTGGTATGATGACAGAAGTAGCAGAGAGAGATTTGAAGATACTATTCTGTTGGCTTTGAAAATGGAGAAAGGAGTCCTGGTGCCAGGAATGAAGACAGACTCCAGAAACTGGAAAAGGCAAGGAAAGAGATTTTCCCAAAGAACAGCTCTTAGGAACCAACCCTACCAAAATCTTGACTTTACACGAGTGAGACTCATTTTGGACTCCAGAACTGTAAGATAATAAATTTGGGTTAAGTCATTAAATGTGTGGTAATTTGTTATAGCAGCAATAGGAAATCAATATACATAGGTTATCAATTTCCCAAATTTGTAAAATTATTTTCTCAATTTTTCCAACCTCTTGTAATAAATATGACACAAACATTCACTGAAGAATAGAGAAAATTAAACGGGTGCCCAGCAAGTTTTGCTGATTGTCTCATCTAAAATACCTGAAAGCTAAATATACTATTTAAATTTGGCAAGTCAAGTGATATAAGTTTATGCATATTTAACAGTACAAAGGTAAGGAGTAAGAAAAATAATCAAATGTTGGAAGAGAGAGAGAGTGGAGGGAAGCGAGAGAAAAATGTACCAATTTTCTTATTATAGGAAACTAATAAACACTGTTTAAATCAATAAAAAAGGGTGTTAAGGTTATAATTATAGCAATGGGAAAAAAACAAATATTCTTAAACATTAAATGCATGTGCACACACACACACACACTATACATAAACCAAAATCAAAGAGATCCATAGTGAAAATGTACAAATAACACTGGGGAAAAACCCCCCCAAAAACATAACAAGATAATGTGAAAATAAAAAAATAAGAGTACACTAAGCAAATGCAAATCAAAAGAAGCAGAGGCATAATTTCATTATCAACTAAGGTAGAACTCATGGTGAAAACAAAAAGTGGTACAAGAGGGGGAACTTTACAATTATATAAGGTACAGTTCACATGAAGATATAATAGTTATGAATATCCATGTACCAAATAACATAACATCATTATTCAGAAAGCAGAAATTATAGAATATTCAAGCAGAAATATATTAAACACACTAGCAGGTAGACACACAGTCACTCAATTTAACACAATCCAGCAAATATTTATTGAGCTCGCATTAAGCACTGGGAATTTAGCAGCTAAAGAAATAGACAAAGACTCCTTCCTCTACGTATCTTGTATCCTACCATGGAGAGATGAACAATATGTGAAAAAAAGTAAAATATACAATTTGGTAGAACATGATCAATTCTATGGAGAAATTAGAGTACTGGGGACATGGGTTTCAATTTGAGTAGCGTGGGCAAGAAAAACCTCAATAAGATGGTGATTTTGAACAATGTTTTGAAGGAGCAATATTTTGTTTGGATAAGAGAATGTGGAGAGAAGGGTTGATGGGAAGTAGGTAAAAGAGGCAAGGAGTGAAAAGTGTACTTTTCACTCTACATCTTCTATAAATTTTGAACAATGTGTCTATAATACCTTTTCAAAAACATTAAAAATTTAAAATATACTATTTAGAGAACTAGGACAATTTGGGGAAACAAACTGAACATGAGACAGAATATTGGGTTTTGGTTCAGGTTCAGTTACTAACTTGCTTGTGACTGTGGATGAGCCACTTAATCCCCTGGGCTTAGTTTCTGGATCTGCAAAACTGGTGGGCCTGGATTAGACGATCTTCAAATTCCTTCCCCCTTTAATATTCTGTGGGTCTGTGATTTAATACAGTGTTCACCAAACTGTGGCTTAGGAAAATAGTTTTGGAGTCTAGCCATTATTCATCCTTTTTATCAGCACCCAGTTCTCTGCTTCCCTGCAACAGACAAATAATGAATAATTGTTTTTCCAATTCTAAAATTATATAATTCAAATTGCATGAAGAATAAATATTAGAAAATTCATGAAACAGCACCTTTTCAAAAGGATTCAAAACTAAATGACAACAGAAAAAAATCCCTAAAAATATAATACCAGACTATCCTTTTAGGCCTCATCATCATCATCATAAAATCACAAATATATTTTAATATATATTTAATATAACTCTACAAAAACTACCTTTTTATTCTTTTGTAGATTGCCATAGCCTTTGGGTAAGCCCCAGGAAATTTTCTGTTCATCATGAGATTAAGCTCAATTAGATCTGTGGGTGAAATATGCCTTTCTCTATGTAATTTGGCAATTCATAATGTTATATGATTTATGTTAGTCTTATAGTTATGTACCTAAGTTCTGACTCCTGTCTCTGAATTTTATGGAATTAATTTCTTAGAGCAAGATCTTACTTGCTTGGTAACTTCCATAGCATATTTTACAGAACTCTGTACAAATATGTGCTCAAATATGGTTCTATCTTGACAGATTCATGATATGAGGAAAGATATGAAGTGGAAGGTCATGACTAGACATTTTAGAGGATGACTTCTAAATTCTCCTACCTTGATGTAAATAAGCACATGATAAAACTAGGCCAAGTATGCAAAGTCTCTCCTGTCCACTAGGTCAACACATTTTCCCAAAGAGAATAAATGTTCCAAGTATGAGACCTTACCATTCACACAATGAAAATATTTGCATGGTCACAAAATAAAATAATGGTATTTTTTTGCTCTCTGATCCAAGGGGGATTTGATACCCAGATATTTCCCTTAACAGCAAGGGAAGGATGACTACGGTTTTTATAAATAGACTGTCTCAAAATGCAGATTAAATGAAGTTCCTTGAAAGCAAGACTGCAACATTCACTACAATCTCCATCTATCCTCTGGAAACATGAAATATGTCTGGTGTGCCATTTTGGTAGAGTATCTTACTACATTTCTTTTTTTCATTAATCTAAATGTACTCTTTGTTTTCTATGGCGACTTTTTGAAACTGTCTTTCTCATCTAAGAATTAATAAAACCATTTCAAATCTTGCACTGCACTTGGAATCAGCATCTCTTAAATAAATGGTCCCACATATCTGATTACAAGTTTATACACTATCTTTTGTCCCCATACATGAAAATATATGTTTTGAGGATTTTTTTCATCAGTACCACCTAATAAAACTGTATAACTCCCTAAAATCAGACTGACAGCAGTGAACATTTTTTAGCCAGAGACGGATCATGTTATAAAAACGTTTCAGTCAGACGAATAAAACTGCATCTTACTTGTTTGTAGGTCCAAAACAGCTGTTTCAGCATGTGTGCCAACAGAAGTTTGGGAGGCTCTACTCAGAAGAATTCTGTCCTAATTATCCTCAATTATCATGGCTATCACCTGGCTTGAGTTTCTTACTGTTACTCCTTAACTAATTTTCCATTATAGATGTGTGTTTACATGTAGCACATCACTGATAATGTAGAATGTATCTAAATATTCTCTTTATATTTGTCTTCTCTATTCTTTTTTATTGTGTTAAATTACCATACTATTGCTGTGTAAAAACCTATTATGGCTATATCCAAACTAGAATAATGTTGTATAATGTTAGTACAAACAATTTAAAAAAAATATGATACTGCAATAATGATTTCACAAAATATTCATTTTTCTCAGAAATTTATATAAGATTTTCGCTAAAACTAAATGAAAGAAGTGCCTCAATTTGTTTAATTATTTTCTTTTTCTTGCTCCCAGCATACAGACATTTCAGAAAATTGAACCAGTAATATCTTTATTTGAATAAGTAGCTTTGTAGGGAAAATGCTTTAAAAATTGTAATTTGGATTAGTTGTTCTCAGGAAATTGAAATCCCACCAGTTAGAAAACTATTGTTTTTTCAGAAATAGCTGAAACTAAAATGTTATTTTGCAGTGATACTAAAACTGGGCAAGAATTGATATAAGAAACAAAATCAGTCATTTTCCAAAGTAGACAAAAAGCAAACAAGAAAAATTTAACTAAGTTTAAAAATATTAAATGTTATGTTAGATCCATAAATGAATCATGACATTAGTACAAGATGGACACAAGCTGAAAAACATATTGTGGTAGATACACCCCTAAAATGCTTCCTTATTTTCCACCTCAATAGAAAATTGCCATAGTTTTGTTGCTCAAATGATAATTATGTGGGAAATATTTATGATATATATTTCCAGGCATTTTTTAATCTAAACCTCAATACCCTGTTGTTTCCAGAGGTGATATATATAACCTTTGGGATATTGGTACATTGATAGTTTTTTTTTTTTTTAATTGGGGTATAGTTGTTTTACAGTGTTGTGTTAGTTCCTACTGTACAGCGAAGTGGAGTTCCCTGTGCTATACAGCAGGTTCTCATTAGTTACCTGTTTTATGCATATTAGTTAGTGTGTATATGTCAATCCCAATCTCCCAATTCATCCCACTCCCCCCCTTTCCCCCCTTTGTGTCCATATGTTTGTTCTCTGTCTGTGTCTCTATTTCTGCCTTGCAAACAGGTACAGATGAACATTAATAGTTTTTATCACTTAAAACCACTCAGTACTTCCTGGGATCTTAGATCCAAAAATTGGTGAGCTATCTTAGCTAAATCACAGCTGATCACCATCCACTGGTTTTGTTTCACAGGACACATGAATTAGCAAAAGACTTCGGGGGACTTTGTCTAAAAGAGAACATAGTTTGTCTGGAACATCTTCGTGCCAATCATCGAGTTCACCTGAAACCCGTAGGGCAGAAGGGAATACGTTCTTGAACGTTCCTTGCCTCTCAAGTTGCAGAGGTGGTCTGTTGTTGACTGAGGGCCTCTAAGTAGCCAGATCAGAACAGTTTCTGAGACCTACAGGAACTTCTTCCAGCCTACTTATTCCCAATTCAACTGCTAAGTGTAAGAGTCTGGATTATGTGCAGTGGAAATATGTAGACAAAAAGCTACAGATCCTGCCCTGAAGGACCTAATAGTCTAAGAGCAAAGTTAATAATTCTATACAAACATCTGGATAAATGGTGAAAACTAAACTCACCCAATTTAGAGCCATCCTCATTCTACTTGGACTAAACCCTGGGCTTCTCTCTCACATCTCTTGTTTTAGTAATGGTACCTCCCAAGGCAGATACGTGGCAACCTTCCTAACTCTTTCTTCCATCTTTCCCTCTCTATCCCTGACACCCATGTTTTAGGTTGAAAAATAGTTTCATTCCCCTCCCCCAAATAACTATCTGACCAGTTCCCCTCATCCCATAGCTTTCTTCAAAATGCACATCTGATCATATTCCTTCTCAGCAACCTACAAGCTGAGCTCCAAACTCGTGTGTGTAAAAGATAAGGTTTTGGCCATCTCACTCCTCACTGCCTCTCTTGTCTTACTTCTTACCAGTTTCCTCTGTGCAACTGAAGTTTCAGTCATTTGGAATTGTTTAGTTGTCCTCAAATAAGTTACTGGACATGTGCCTTTGCACATGTTCATCTGTCTGGAATGTCCTATGCCACCCCATTGTATACCTGATGTGATATGCTGTGAACTCTCCTTCATCCTTTATTCTCAGTCCAAGCAGTTTTCCTCCTGTAATATACTTCCTAGTGCCCTAAATAATAATATAGACATTTATTCATATAATAGCATCTGTTGTTCTCTACGTCCAGAGTCTTTTCAACATGATGTTATATTTTTTCTCATGTCTGCCTCACCACTAGATTGTGAACATCTTGAGTGTAGAGAGAGTATGAGTTTTTTTCATTTTCATATCCCAGCTCTTACTGCAATACTGGACACACAGTAAATTCTCAACAAACATTGAATTGAAAATACAATTATAAAGTAATAACTCAGGGACTTCCCTGGTGGCGCAGTGGTTAAGAATCCGCCTGCCAATGCAGGGGACATGGGTTCGATCCCTGGTCCAGGAAGATCCCACATGCCACGGAGCAACTAAGCCCGTGAGCCACAACTACTGAGCCTGTGCTCTAGGGCCTGCGAGCCACAACTACTGAAGCCTGCATGCCTAGAGCCCGTGCTCTGCAACAAGAGAAGCCCACGCAATGGGAATCCTGCGCACCGCAACGAAGAGTAGCCCCCGCTCGCTGCAACTAGAGAAAGCCCGTGTGCAGCAACGAAGACCCAATGCAGTCAAAAATAAATAAAAACAAATAAATAATAAAAATTTTTAAAAAGTAATAACCTAAAACTGCACGCAAAAAATGCTATAATAGTTACATCTAAGTTGAGAGAGTACATCAAGCTGAGAAAATCAGGAAAGGCTTCCTGGTATGTTATATCTGAGTCAAACAAAAGAATGAATAGAATTTATAGACATGGAAATGGAAGGGTGAAAATGCTTAGCTTGGGGAATTGCATGATCAATAAGCAGAAAATGGAAAAATATTTCCTGTCAACAAGGAAATGGACTCTACAGAGAATGGGTGCAGGATAAAGAACTATAATAAATAAGGTGGAAAAGTCTGCTTGGAGAATAGATTGTTACAGATTATGAATATCTGGCTAAAAAGTATTAGTTCATGTTTTTTCTCTAGGAAATAAAATATGGATGTATTGAAGGAGTGCTGTCTTACGCACAAAAAACAAACACATATATTCTGTCAGGAAAAGGAATGATAACTTACGTAGGAAAGTTAGCTTAGGAAAAATATTATAGAAGTTCACATACAGCATTTTTCTCAAGAAAATATGGATGTATTTCAGGATAAATAGATGATACTGCTATAGCCATAGCCATAGATACAGATACAAATATAGAAAGATATAGATATAGATCCTGACATCGACATTGACCTAGATATTCCAGCAAATTTAAGACATGAAATAGTAGGGTTTGACATGGTGTAGAACTTGGATAATTGCAATTCAAAGTATATAAGATTCTAGGAGAGACAATCTACATAATTCAGTATCTGTTGGCAGAAATGGTAGTGGGGGAAAGGGAGGAGAGAGGACAGAGAGAAATGAATCAAAGAACCCACTGATTTGGCATCTTTTATCTATTAAATTATACTATTAATTTGCTTTATTTGCATAAAGCCAGACAAGTTTACTGAAGGTAGGGCCCTTCATTATCTTTTTTGAAACCCTACCACTCACCCTAGGGTGTGGTCAATTTGGGGTACTCAACAAAATCAAATTGATCTGACCACAGCTGAATAGTTAATGCAACCTCCTGTCTACAGCTGCTGTCATCTATGGCATTTGACTGTTTTTTTGAAATTTGGATTCCCTGGGCCATGGCAAGGGCATATCTATATTAGATTTACCTGTCAGTGGTATATCCTACAAATTCTGGTCACATATCAAATCCATATACTGTTTTCCGAAGACCTGTTCTTATATAGTTCAATGACCCCTGTTGTTTAATCTTACTACAAATGGAAAAAAAAACTGCCAGCTTGAGGAAGCACTGTTTTATTGTAACAGTAAATACACTGTTTTTTGCTAAACTTAGTGAGATATACCATGTTTGCCAACAAATTACTCTTAGGAAAAATAGTAACAATTGTGTATCCATCTAAAGCTCAAAAAAATACTGTATTTATCTTTCAATAGTGAAATGTAAATTTAGAAAACCAAGGGAATTAAGACACTTAATCTTTTATGTGCTCTTTATTAAGTTTTCTTTGTGAAAAGCAAGCTGTGTTGTGTAAAGTATCACCTCGAGAAAAAAGGAATTCCAAAAATATGTGTGGCTACCACTTTTAAAACTTCTATTAGCTATTTTTATTTATAAGCTTGTTCCCTTTTCTTTATAAATGGTTTTTATCATAATTTAGACACCAATAAATTACCTCCTGATATATACCAATCTTGAATACTGCCTGTTGTCTAGAATAGCTATTACAAAGCTTTCTAAAAATCCTTATAACTTCTAGAGAGATATGGGGACTGTCTTTTAAAGCTGATGATTTTGGCTTTTCTTCCTTTCTTTCCTTGGCAAATTCTAAAGTAGTTGAAGTACATTTGGCCAATAATGATCTAGTTTGAATTTTTTTTAGTCAATTAATTTATTTTTATTTTTGGCTGCATTGGTTCTTCATTGCTGCGTGTGGGCTTTCTCTAGTTGTGGCAAGCGGGGGCTACTCTTCGTTGCAGTGCACAGGCTTCTCATTGAGGTGGCTTCTCTTGTTGCAGTGCAGGGGATCTAGGTGAGCCGGCTTCAGCAGTTGTTGTGTGCAGGCTCAGTAGTTGTGGTGCACGGGCTTAGTTGCTCCGCGGCATGTGGGATCTTCCTGGACCACGGATTGAACCCGTGTCCCCTGCACTGGCAGGCGGATTCTTCCCAGGCCACCAGGGAAGTCCCTAAAATTTTTTAAATATCATAGTTTTTAGGGAATTGTCTTTCAGCTATGTGGGGCATTGAAAAGAAACTTGTGAACTACTGTTCACAGTGTCTATATGTGACAGGATCTATTGTTTCTACAGTTAATTCAGTCAAAGAAACCATTTGATCTGAATGTTTGACCAAATGAGCAGCGGTTTGACTGAGCTGACAGCCATCATGGCTGCTCTGGTCGTGCATGTCCACCCAGGCTTTGTCTGTAAGCTGGCAGTCTCTGCACAGAGAATACACAGCATATGCCAGGTGGCCATGTGTCTGAGGCAGAGGGAAGGGAGAACAAAGCAAAAAAAGCTTCTTGGACAGAGATGCTTTAAGCCACCCGACTGCCAGTAATATATTAAAGAGAGAAGAAAATGCAATGATGCCTGACTATACTCAACAGTAAACAACTCCAAGCCTGAGATTCAGATCACAAATCTTCCTCTGCTGCTGACAAGCTCAGCCTGAGCATGGCTGCAGGAGACAAAGAAACCTGCTCCAAGAAGAAAACAGGAAAGAAGATCCTCACACTGATTTTAATCTACCCCAGATGCATGTTTTAGGAGCCTCTTATATTATATCCACTGTTTTTTTTTTTTTTTTTTAAACAACAACATTTATTTCTCACAGTTCTGGAGGCTGGAAGTCTGAGATCAGGGTGGAGGTCCCTTCAGTTCCTGGTGAGGGCTCTCTTCCTGGCTTGCAGACAGCCACCTTCTCGCTGTGTCCTCATGTGGCCTTTGCTCAGTGTGTGCCTCTCCATTGTACTCTTATATCACAAACCTGTTCTGTTGAAGGTGAGGATGGGGGGAAAAAAGTTCTAGAATGGCAAAAATAAGAACTTCCTGTTTATCTCTTTCCTCTTTATCTCTACCCTCTATTTGGCATTTGCCTTACTTCTCACCACCATCTTCCCCACAAACTTCAGAATACAGGGGGCAGATGCTAAATGCCATCTCAGAAGTATTTCAAAATATTATTTTGGAAAGGAAGTAGGATGGAATGGGTTCCCTACAAAGTGGAATGAATAATTTATCATATAAATACAGTATTGCCCTTATTCCCTGCATTACGCTTTAGGATAAATAAAATGTTTTCTCTTCTGCATCATTTTCCCTTCGCTCATTTATTGAGCAACGGCTATGGGCTAGACAGTGTGCCAGAAGCCTGACCTTCAGTATTTCTAGTCTTCTCAACAGTGCCACTAAGCCCCACTGTGTTCACCTTACAGATAAAAACACTGACATTCAGAGCAGTTGGTTAACTTGCTCAGGCTCACTCAGCTAATTAGTGTGAGAGAGATTTAGAAACCAAGGTTATATGACTTCAAAACCGTTCAAATCAGCTTCATTCACAAATAAGTCAGTTTGCAAGGGTCTCTCAGGTGCCCTATACTTCTACAAGTTGTATCATTTAATCAACACCAAATGAGTGCTCTAACGGAGTATTGTTCTATTTCTGACATTAGAACGATAAAACTCTCAGCTCTAGCGACCCAAGGTCACACTTTCAGGTGACCCAAGGCCGGATCAAATTCAAACATGGGTCAAACTCAATGTATATTTCACTCCTAGCCGGAAAGTTCTGTTGACCTGAACTCAAGTGAGTTTAAAGAGCTAGTTCCACTCTTCTTGAAGGTATTATGCCATTTTGAAATTAACAAAATGGATGCAAATTTGAATGGATGTTATCATCGTAGGACTTTGTGGTTTTGAATATTTTGTGCACTCTGCCAGGAAAGTATTTATCTCTATCATATCTGACAAATTCCTTCACACTTTAGTTCTGATGTATGTTTTTTTGAACACACTCTTTAATTCAGAAAGGCAGAACTAGTTGCTCCCTTGCTGGTGCTCCAACAAACACTGTATCAAACCTGTATTAGAGTATTTTGCTGTGTTGTACTGAATTGTTTGTCTCTGTGTAGGGCTCCTCCAGGCAACCTGTGATCTCTCAGAAAAGACGTTTTTTTATCATGTTGACCTTTGAGCTTCCAGTACTCAGGTCAGTGTGCTACCGCAGCAGATATTTAAAACATTGGCTATGAGAGTATATAATTAAACAATATAAGAATGAAAAACCATCAGAAAAATATAGGTGTAGATGTGTTTAAAAGGCAGCATGGAAAAAGAAGAAATGCCATTTATATTGAAGGGACAGAATTATATTACCCTGTATCTGGCTTTTAAGGCGATTTGGCTGAGTTAAAAATCCTATTTTCTGTAGAAAAGCCTTACCTGAGCTGCCAATATCATCTAAGATTATTAAAAGAAGGATTTTAAAGATCTAATTTACTTTTTGTCATGCACTGCTTGCTATTTGCATTCCACTCTGGTTGAACATTGAAACGAGACAAGCCTTTATCACCTTTGTGTCTGGTCACGTCTGGTTCCTAGTCTCCCTTGCTAGCCCAGCGCTGCGGTACCAGGCTGTAAACATAGCAGCAAAATGGTTCAGGAAAAGAAAAAGAAAAAAAAAAAAAGCTGCTTTGGTTCACAATTGGATGAAAATGTATTTAATGAAAACATTTCTATCAGTAGTAGGCTTTTTATAAACTCTTTTCCTTATAATTAAATTTTCTAAAATGCAGACATTTGGCCTTAAGTATCTCATGGATGTAATATTGGCACCAGATCAGTACAGCTTGCTTGCCAAGCTTAAAAGGGAAAATATAATGGGAAAATACTGTAATTTTATAGTTCTTGTAAAAATGAGGAAATCACAGCCTGCACAAAAACCCCAAGTAGTATGTCCCTAAATCTGCCCACAGAGAGACCGAGATATATGTTTTCTTCTTTGAGGATGACCCTAGAAACCTACTTGGGGTTTATTTTAGTTTACCCTAACATAACTATAGATCCATCTCAGCAAACAGATGTGCAGAACATGAACTTTATGTTCATTGGCTCAGGAAATGTAGCTGAGAATTTAAACTGATTTCCATTTTTATTATGTAGTATGACTCTTGCTTCTTTGTTCTCCCATAACAAACTTCAATCCCCCTGAAAATACCCTAACTGATAGCTTCTAACAGGGTTAGATTGTGTGAGCTGAATGTAGACTTGTTTATGGCTGCCTTATCCACACATGCACCTGACATATTTTCTCTCAGTGGATCAACAAATTGGATTTTTCAAGAGCAGGAGAAAGGTACAAGCTCCTTCTAATAAAATAAATATGATACCACTTGTGTATAGAAGAATCTTTTGAACCAAATTAAAAGTACATTTTTGAGGCATTAAGCATAGGAAATTCAGCATTTACAACCTTGCTAAAGAATAAACTGCACCAAGCTCCCCAGTGATGGTAAAGAAACCTATATCTGAGCATGTGCCCTGGCTCTTCTTTCTTTTCCCAAAGAACCCATTTACCTCTCCCCTCAGACCTCTCTGTGCTTGTGATGGTTAATTTTATGTGTCCACTTGACAGAGTGAAGGGATGCCTAGGTAGCTGGTTACATTATTTCTAGGTGTGTCTCTGAGGGTATTTTAGGAAGAGATTCGCATCTGAATCAGTAGACTGAGTAAAGCAGATAGATGGCCCTCCCCAATGCAGGTGGACATTATCCACTCCACTGAGAGCCCAAAGAAAACAAAAAGGTGGAGGAAGGGTGATTTCACTCCTCTGCTTGAGCTGAGACATGTGTCTCCTCCTGCCCTGAGACACTGGCACTCCTGGTTTTTGGGGCTTTCAGACTTAGACTGGGACATATACCATCAGGCCTTCCAGCTCCTTCCAATTTCAGGCCTGTTTAGACTCCAACGGAATTATACCACCAGATTTCCTGGGTCTCCAGCTTGCAGATGGCAGACTATGAGACTTCTGGGCCTCCATAACCATGTCAGCCAATTTCTATAATAACTCTCTTTATATAGCTATATATTTTATTGGTCCTGTTTGACTGGAGACCCCTAATACAGTGCTTCTATAGGTGATTGCTATGACTGCCATGTCCTTGCAGCTCTCCTCGGCTGCAAGGACATGGCAGCCTCTCTGTGTCCTTGGCTTTCCTGCAGGCATACCTTTAGTTAGGTTTGGCCAATAAGAGCATCAGAGGAGAAGAGGGTGGGAAGAAAGAAAATCTGTATATACTTTTTTTTCCCTTCCTGCTTTGGTGCCACAAGTGTGGCTGTGGCTGTTTCCCTCTACAACTAATGTTTTCATCAGAGAGTCTCCCTCTATGGTCCTCACTCCAGTGGTCCGCCATAATTCTGTGTCCTTCTTGTAATTCATTGGTCCTTGGAGTGACTAAGCTTCCCTAATATTACTAGAATTTGGGTGCCTCACCAACACGTGTTTGCTCTCCTATCCCTGCTCACAACTTTATATATTGTACTTTTATTAAAAACTCTTCTGTGTCTGGACAGCAACATGTAAATCAATGAAGTTAGAACACTCCCTCACATCATACACAAAAATAAACTCAAAATGGCTTAAAGACTTGAATATAAGACATGAAACCATAAAACTCCTAGAAGAGAACAGAAGCAAAAGATTCTCTGACATAAATCGTAGTGATATTTTCTTAGATCAGTCTCTCAAGGCAAAAGAAATAAAAGCAAAAGTAAACAAATGGAACCTAATCAAACTTATAAGCTTTTGCACAGCAAAGGAAACCATAAACAAAATGAAAAAACAACCTACGGACTGGGAGAAAATACTCACGAACGATGCGACTGACAAGGGATTAATTTCCAAAACATACAAACAGCTCATGCAACTCAATATCAAAAAAAACACACACAACCTAATCCAAAAATGGGCAGAAGACCTAAATAGACATTTCTCCAAAGAAGACATGCATATGGCCAACAGGCACATGAAAAGATTCTCAACATCACTAATTATCAGAGAAATGCAAATCAAAACTACAATGAGGTATCACCTCATACCAGTCAGAATGGCCATCATCAAAAAGTCTACAAGTAACAAATGCTGGAGAGGGTGTGGAGAAAACAGAACCCTCCTAGACTGTTGGTGGGAATGTAAATTGGTACAGCCACTATGGAGAACAGTATAGCAGTTCCTTAAAAAACTGAACATATAGTTACCATATGATCCAGCAATCCCACTCCTGGGCATATATCCAAAGAAAACTCTAATTTGAAAAGATATATGCACCCCAAAGTTCATTGCAACACTATTTACAACAGTCAAGACATGGAAGCAACCTGAATGTCCATCAACAGATGAATGGATAAAGAAGATGTGGTATATATATACAATGGAATTATTGCTCAACCATAAAAAAATTATTGTCATTTGCAGCAACATGTATGGACCTAGAGGTTATCATACTAAGTGAAGTAAGTCAGACAGAAAAAGACAAATATCATATGATATCACTTACATGTGGAATCTAAAAAAATAATACAAATGAACTTATTTACAAAACAGAAACAGACTCACAGACATAGAAAACAAATTTATGGTTACCAAAACGGAAAGGGAGGGGGCGATAAATTAAGAGTATGGGATTAACATATACACACCACTATATATAAAATAGATAAACAACAGTGATTTACTGTATAGCAGAGGGAACTACATTAAATACCTTGTAATAACCTATAATGGAAAAGAATCTGAAAAATCTAAAAAAAAATCATATATATATATATATATATATATGAATCACTTTGCTGTATACCTGAAACTAACAAAATATTGTAAATCAACTATATTTCAATTTTAAAAAAATTAAAAAAAACTTTTCATGTTAACTGTCTAAGACAAATCCAATGTCTTGGTAGGATCCTAAATAATAAAGACAGCAACATTTTTTAAGTTAGTGGTCATTTGAATGAAATAACCCACTGGATAGCCATGGAGTGATTAATGGGCTTCCAGTAGGAGGGTCTTTGTGAGCAAGGTTTTCCAACTGCCTTCACCCTTAACATCCAGCAAAGACTGAGAGAACATGAAGTGACTGAAGTCTGCATCCTCTAAGGAAATAAAAGAGCTGTCAAAAACTTCCCAGGTTCTTTAAGGAAACTGGTAGATTGAGTAGAAATTATTTCATATCGGTGGATGCATAAGGGGCTGATTTGTGAATCTCCTGGCTGGGACACAGCATCGACTCAAGGAGGAAGAGGATAGAGAAGACCCAACAGAAACTAACCCTCTGTAACTCAAAATGGCAATGACAAACTGGACTGCAGAGCATCTTAGCAAAAGAGAAAGTAAAGTTTCCAAGGACATCTTTGTGCCCAGAAAATAAGGAAGTGCTCAAAAATGATCTGAACATATCAGAGTAATAAAGGACTTAGAGAAGCTCCCACTGGCCAAATCTGGTCATTTTGAGCTCAAAATATGTAATGATAATTAACTCATTGAATACAATATTGAAATAATAAAGGGGTCAGAGGTGGGGAAGGAAGGAAATAAAGAAGGAAAGAAGGAAGACAACTCTTCTTTATACTAGAATACCAATTAATAAACATATAATAATGAAGTTAATAATCGATCTTTAATAATTATGGATGCTGAAATAGTGTGTGAAAATGGATTAAAAAAAGAGGACATTTCAGAGGCTCAAAGAAACTCACCATAAGTTACTTCTTGATTGCTAAGGGGAAAAAAAAGCAATTTCAGCTTGGAGAAACCTAGCAAATACTACCTTAGTCAAAGGATCAAAGTTAGCATCTTCAGTATAGGACAAAACACCATCACGTGCCTCCTGATATGATGTGTTAAGAAGAACTTAACATCATTTTTGTGATATTCTTGCCAAGGCTGAATGAATGGTTCCTCTATTAACTCAGTGATCTTCATGTAAAGAAATCATCCTCGCTTTTATGTTGCTCATCTCACAGGAATTTCAATCTCATGTTTTAGAAAATACATACCTGCTGAAATGTTATGAGATGAAGCAGTGAGAGAGGACTCTTCAAAGACTGTTGGAATTCCAAGAGGCTGTGCCTGAGGGCACAGCCACAACACTTAAGACTTCAAGAAGAGTGTAACTAGAAGAGGGGGCTTGAGATATGACAATTAAGAAAGAGAACAGAAGTAGAAGGCAGGGTGGACTGACAGAAGACCAGAGTTCTACTCAAATCTTTTTTCTACTTGCTTTCACTATTAATGTTTGAGATCTTCTGCTTAGATATAATATTTGATTTCATTTAAAATCTATGGCAAGTCCGCTAAGCATTTTTTTCCTATTTTTCTTCTTTTAACCCCTCTGTCTGTCAGGCACATTCCAGGACTCCATTTATTCTATCAGATATTCAACCTATCCACATTTTTAACTTACTCTTGATTTCTTTATTATTATTTGAATGGTAATGTCTCATTCAATTCTAGATCCTAGATTTTGGTGAAATTCCTTATTACATCAGTATTGATATTGTCAAGAGGCTTCTGCATTATTTTCTCACTGCAATTGTTTGAACATGTTGTATATTATTCCTTTAGTTTGAATGTCTATTTTTGAGTATGGACACCAACTTGGCTACTACAAATTCTGGAATTCTTTAGCTTAATCCCACACAAACCAGAAATATGTTTTAAATAAAACTAGAGGGAGTAGGATCATTCAGATGTCTTTTTTTAAAATAATGAAATCATATAAGACATTGCTTTATTTCCACCTTTGGACTTAGAATAAGAGGTACAGTCATATATTAGAGGGCTTTCTTAAAAATACTGAAACATTTATAAAAATATAATGGTACATACAGTTTTTGAATTACTACTTGATGCTTATGCTTAAAGTGAGGTTATGAGATGTTTTTTAAACATGATTCTTTGATGTAAAATAGATATATTTAAGTAAGTTAAATATATTTACATAAATACAAGCATACCCTTGTTTAGTAAAGACTACAATCAAGGAAGATTTCAAATCAAAAAATTTGGAAATACAGTAACAGAAGCAGACATCATGAGCTTGTTAATTGTATTCTAATATAGAGGTTATTCAGGATTCCTTTATTTTTATTATTCTTTTTTTTGAAACTGAGAAACACTGAAGGACTCAGGGACTTCTCCATGGTGGCATTTGTATGCCCTCATCCCTGCAGATGTCCTTGCCCACTCCCTTTCGCACACAATGTTAATCCCTAACTCTTCCTCCCCAAGAAAAATTCTTGCCTTTTCTGAGAACCATTCTTGACTAACTTTCCTCTGAAGTTAGCTGAACTTCACCTGATCCTCTCTTGGTAAACCTTATAAAGCCTTCCATCCTCCTTCTCAAGCTAGATTTTTCCTTGAAATCCTCCTCATGCCCAGCATTTTTAAAATTTGCCTGTACTAATGAATGGTATTCTGGTTACTTTTCTTCCACTAGATATATTATGTGTGTCTGTATATTGGTATATGCACGTGTGTGTATTTATAATAAAAGAGTTTGTCACAATGCTTTAAAGTGAATGAAGTGTTTAACCTTAATTTTCTATTTACTCATTACAAGGAAGGATAATCTCTCCATGTCACAGAAAGGAATGTGGGTTCAGGCAGGATAAAGTGGGAATGTGGCAAAGGAGAGAAGGACGTTCTGCAAGTAATGGGAAGATGGCCGTCGAAGTCCCTAAGATAGGGACTTTAGGAGTAGGACAAGGTTTAGATAAAATGTGAGTTCAATTTGGACATCATGCATCTGGAGTCACTCCTCTGAGATATCTAAATGCAGAGGTTAATAGTTTGATGTATGGTCTGAGGCTCAATAGTCAGATCCCAAAGATCGGAAATCATCAAAAAGATGGAAATTGAAAATCTTGGCCTAGGGTAATCCTACTATGCAGATTAGTTTTAAAAAATGAATCAGTGCTTCCCTGGTGGCGCAGTGGTTAAGAATCCGCCTGCCAATGCAGGGGACACCGGTTGGAGCCCTGGTCCGGGAAGATCCCACATGCCAGGGAGCAATTAAGCCCGTGAGCCACAACTACTGAGCCTGCACTCTAGAGCCCATGAGCCACAACTACTGAGCCCGTGTGCCACAACTTCTGAAGCCCGCATGCCTAGAGCCCATTCTCCACAACAAGAGAATCCACCTCAATGGGAAGCCTGCGTACCGCAATGAAGAGTAGTCCCCACTCGCCGCAACTAGAGAAAGCCCGCGTGCAGCAACGAAGATCCAATGCAGCCAAAAATAAACAAACATAAACATAGCCCAAGAAATTTTAGATCATGTAACACTCCACAGATATATATAAGATTTCAAACCTGGTATCAGTGTTCTACTAAATCCTCTTGCAATGGACACAGTAAAGGGGCAACAATAAAAAGCTTGGAATCATGCTTATATGAGCACGTCTACAACATGATTAATCATCATAATTAACTTTCCTACAAGTTATAAAGATTCTCTGAGTTGTTACATTTCCTCAATAAAGTTATGATATTTAACTTCAGAATTTGTGAAATGGCAATAAGTATACTTGTTTAAGTTATGGACTCAGAACCACTAAAATTACATATGATTATATCAATTATTTTTCATTTCCTGTTCCAGTATCTCAGCCCACTTCAAAAATTTGGCTCAGGATTGAATTTGCTAATCATCCCTTAAGAGACTAAGCTTCCGTTTTGGGGAAGTCCGAATCCCTGACAAATAATCTAACTAACTGATTAATCAATTTCATAATTCCACCAATTCCCAAGCCAGGATTTAGATGGCCCATTTGAAAAGAGGTCTTTTTTTTTTTTTTTTTTAAAGAAAGCTGCGTTTTATAGCTACTTTATTTATTTATTTATTTATTTATTTATTTTTGGCTGTGTTGGGTCTTCGGTTCGTGCGAGGGCTTTCTCCAGTTGCGGCAAGCGGGGGCCACTCTCATCGCGGTGCGGGGACCGCTCTTCATCGCGGTGCGCGGGCCTTTCACTATCGCGGCCCCTCCCGTTGCGGGGCACAGGCTCCAGACGCGCAGGCTCAGTAGTTGTGGCTCACGGGCCCAGCCACTCCGTGGCATGTGGGATCTTCCCAGACCAGGGCTCGAACCCGTGTCCCCTGCATTAGCAGGCAGATTCTCAACCACTGCACCACCAGGGAAGCCCAAGAGGTCTTCTTAATATTGGAATTGTTCTACTGACACCTCTATCCACTTACTATATCCTTTATTTAACCCTGCAATTCCCCAGTTGCTTACTGTTGAGATATTGGGTCTTTTGTTTTATTTCCATTTTCCATCAGATAGATTGAGGTAACTTTTCTCAGACTCTATGGTGAATTTTGTTCTCGTCCAGCAAGTCAACATAAAAAGACAGCAAATATTCCCTATAAATAACTAGTCATACTATTTGCAGAGTATACCTCAACCAGCAGTTAGTAAACACGATCTCTCTCAGATGCCTAAGGCTAAAGGTTATATCCTGATAGAGGACAGTTTCCATATAGGAGACTTACCAAAGAATAAGATTCCTCCTCCAGAATGCAACAAAATGAATTTTTATAAGAACTTTTCTTTTAGGCTATAGCATTATTTCAACATCTCATTGATTTTTTTCTTTAATTTTCATTAATTTCAACAAATCACTCATTTGCAAGATTTTAAACTCCTTTCTTTTCAGATTGTAAAGGCAAAACAGTTTCACAGAATTGTGTGCTTTTTCTACAGAATCCTTTTACCGCATTTCATTTTGCAAAGCCTCATGAAGTCTGTGTGCTAATTTTGCCAATGGTTTCCATCCAGACCCAATCAGACAAGGTCACTCATGACATGGTCAAGGTATTTCTCTAACCCTTATTACAGTAGAGTTTCTAGCTCTTTGTTAATATGTATATGTACTTTCTCCAAAATTCTGCTTGCTTAACAGGTTCGTGTTTATTCTGTATGGCCAACCTAAGGGAGTAGAAAAGCCAGAATTATATTTCAGACTTTCCCAACTGTCAGTTTTGTACTCAAACAAACTAGTCATTGCTGTCCCTCAGAAGGAAAGCTGCGTCTCACATATAAAGAGCCTTCCTCTTGGAAGATTCTGTATCTTAAAAGGTTGTTTTGAAATGTTGATGTACCATATAAGTAAAAAAATCCTCCAGGCAGATTAAATGCATATATAAATTTATAATAGCCCACTAACTCCAGTTGGCAGAGTTATAGCTGTAGGATAAGTGGCAAAACACTTTCCAAAGAAGTTTGGAGACTCTTTTGTCTTTCTGCCAAGTCCTCCCCACTGAATCTCGCGCCCTGACTAATGCATATGCTTGTTTGTGTAAGGTTCCAGGAAATGGTCTTTATTGAGGCTGGTAGGTGAGAAGAATTTCAGCTGCAGCCTATTTGAAGTCTTGACTTGGACGGCTTTTGGCTTCTGCTATATTTTTAATGGCTGTCCTGTTGTATCTACATCAACAGTAGCTCAATGGGAGTCCTGCAACTTTTAATTCATATTCAGTAAGCTCAAATATGAAATATGTTTTACAAATTTACAACGTTCATCATGAAACAATACATACATATTGTTTAAAAATAAGAAATCAAGGAATAAAATTCCCACTTAATCAGTTGCTTTTAATCTTTGCTAGTAATTACTCTAAATAATATCCTTACATCTAAACTTTTTAAAACTGATCCATCAATATTAGAAAATATCTATTTGCTCTCTACTATGTAAATGAAAAATTAGAGTTCCAGAATTCCTTCTAACTCTTCCTACTGACCCTCCCACTTCTATCAAGCAATTTCTTTCCTTCTACATTATCAGTGTTACTATGTGTCGTTCATGGATGCTAAATATTCCACTACATAAATAAACCATAACGTATTTATTTATTTTCCTGCTTATGGATAATTGGGTTGTTTCCTGTTTGGGGCTACTATGAATAAAGTTAGAAAATATTACCGTACCTGCTTTGTGTTGCCATAAGCATTTATTTCTATTGTATATGTCACTTGGCAGAATTGGTTATGTGTATACTTAGCTCTGGTAAATACTACTAAACAATTTTCTGACAAAGTGATTACCAGTTGGAATATTAGTTATTAATTAATTCTTAATTAAGTCAATAATATTCTTAATTAATATTGAGAGTTCTATTTGAGTCATATCCTCACTAACACAATATTTTCAATCTTTTAAAATTTTAGTCATTCTGTTTGAGATAATGTTATTTCATTGTCACTAAAATTTGCATTTAGCTGATGACTAATGATTCTGACTACTTTTTCATATGCTTACTGGTCATTTAGATATCCTCTCTTATCCTCTCCTGTTTAAGTAACTGTTCAAGTATTTTGTTCATTAAAAATTGTTTTTCTCAATGATTTGTTGGCATTCTTTATATGTCTTGCGTATGAGTCCTTTGATTTTGTGTGTGTGTGTATATATATATATATATATATATAAAATAAATTATTTTCTCCTATTTGTTAGTTTGACTTTTGACACTATTAATATTATATTTTAATGAAAAGAATTAACTAATTTAAAGGAAGTCCAACTTATTAATCTTTTCTCTTATTGCTAATAATTTTGTCCAATTTAAGAAATCCTTCTACCACAACATCATAAAGGTGGTCTCCTATGATTTCTTCTAGAAGTGCTTTTATTTGGCTTTTCACATTTATGTATAAAATCTACTGCAAATTCAACTTTGTGAATGGTATGAGGGAGGGTACAGCGTAATTATTTTGTTCAAATAGATATCCAGTTGATTCAGTTCTTTATCAAAACAGCTATCTTGTCCACACTGAATTGCTTTGTCATCTTTGTGATAAATCAAGTGACCATATGTGTGGGTCAGTTTCTGGATACCCTATTTTGGTCTATTGATTGTTTATTTTTATATCAACACCACACTGTTTTAATCATTGCAACTTTATAATAAGACTTGACCTCTGTTAGTATAATTCAGCCAGTTTGTTCTCTTTTACAGATTGCTTTGCTATTCTAGGTCCTCTGCATTTCCATACATTTTAGAATTAGTAGGCCAATCACCCCCCCATTTAAAAAAAATAGAAAATATCCCTCTGTTATTTTGTTTGAGATAATATTGAATATATAGATCAATATCAGAAGAACTTACATCTTAATATTGAGTCCTCCAATGCAAGAACATGTTCTATCTCTCCATTTATTGGATTAAATATTTTTTCTCAGCACTGTTTGGCTGTTTACAATGTAGAAAACGTGGATATATTTCATAGGAATTATTTATGAATATCTGGGGGTTTATTTGTGCAATAGTAAATGGTATTTATTCAATTCTTCTTAATATTTGCTGCTAATTTATAGAAAGGCAATTACTTTTTGTATATTGATTCTATGTCCAGTGAATTACTAAATTGACATTCTTTCTTTCCATACATACCTTTAAATACATACTTGAATTTCCGTGTAATATCTATAAAAATTTTATATTTTTTCATATAAAACTGCGCTTCAAAGGAACAAATACACTCTCACCCTCTTCCCATAAACGGGAGACAGAAAATACCAACAACCATTGATTTCCAATCTGAGCAACAGTCAGAATATCTACCTCTGGGAAATGTTGTCTACTCCTCACAGTCCAACTGGAACATCCTGTAATCTAAACACTAAATTGTGAAGTAAACCACCATCAAAAATCTTAATAACATACAATAAAGGAAAAGGAAGAGAGAGAAAAGCGATTGATTAATATTTACAAATGTGTACATATAAGTGATATACACAACCGTATATTACACGTACATATACAGCAAGCAAGAAAGATAACATGCAAAGCTGCTAGAGTTCTCTTTATCATAACTGGTCATGAAATCTTAGTTGATATATGTAATTTCTTTATTTCACTATCAATTCCATGTACCCTTTGTCCTCACCTCACTCTTCACTTGGTTACCTGAAGGACCTTAAATCATTTGTTCCTCAACAGACCCACAGACATAGAAAACAAACTTATGGCGAACAAAGAGGGGAGGGTGGGATAAATTAGGAGGTCAGAATGAACATATACACACTACTATTGGAAATAAAATAGATAACCGGCAAGGACCTACTGTATAGCATAGGGAACTATACTCAATATTTCGTGATAATCTGTACGGGAAAAGATTCTGAAAAAGAATATATATAATATATATGTATACAACTGAATAACTGTGTTAGACATCTGAAACTAACATGACATTGTTAATCAACTATACTTCAAAAAAAATAATAAAAAAATAAAAGCAACAACTAAAAAAAATGCATATTATAAACCCTAGAAGACCAGTAAAAAATAAGAGATATAACAAGAAGCCTATAGTAGAGATAAAATAGAATCATTATAAAAACTAAGCTGATCCAAAAGAAAGTAGGAAAAAAGAACAAAGAACAGATGAGACAAATAGAATATAAGATAGTAGATTTAAATCCAATCAATAATTACATTACTATAGATGGGCTAAAGAAATGAACATTCATAGTGGGGAAAGCTGAGGTGTGAGAGGCTGGGGATGCAGAAGGTATAGGGGAACTAACACTCTGTAATTTCCACTCAGTTTTGCTGTGCACCTGAAACTGCTCTCAAAGATAAGTTGATCAAAAAAAAATTCACCCCTCCAAAAAAGAAAGAAAGAAAGAAAGATCTAGCAATGGGCTCACGCTTATAAAATTCTCTGCCCTTTCCATATATCCTATCACTGCAAAATCACCTGGCTTGACACACATGGCATGGGCCCTAAAGGTCCCGTTCCAGTGGTAATCATAAGACATGATTCCAGAGGATGCAGGATATAGTTTGAATCAGCCATCAGTATATGGCTCTACTTCTCCAAGAGCCAGAAACATGGACCTAGGAATGAAATGGGAGAAGGGGAAGTGACCACTTTCACTGTTTGCTATATTTTTTGTTACCTCTTCTTACAGCTTTGAGCTCTTCTGAAAATGCTTCCAACAAGGGACTAGGTTGGAAGCTGAGACTGTCCCCTGACCATTTTAAACTCCAGATGTCACCAAACCAGTAGATCAAGTACTGGCTGGGAATGACTGACTTTGTTTACCAAGGAGGGATTGATTTTTTGTTATCTAATTAGGGTAAGAAAGACCTTGGTGAGAAGCTGAGGTTTCCTTGGTGTGCCTCTTAGTACTCCCATATATAAAGGTAAAATTAATGAAAAATTACAAAAACTCCCAAATCAGGACCATTGTGATTTAAGACATTAATTCT
Source organism: Balaenoptera musculus (assembly GCF_009873245.2). NCBI lineage: Eukaryota > Metazoa > Chordata > Mammalia > Artiodactyla > Balaenopteridae > Balaenoptera > Balaenoptera musculus. The sequence continues at coordinate 118,057,273 of NC_045788.1, forward strand.
AATAATTTTTGCAGATTCTTTTGGATTTTCTAAGTACATAGTTATGCTTTCTTCAAATAATGACAGTTTAAAGCTTTCTTTCCAATCTCTATCTCCTTATTTTCTTGCCTTATTGCATTTGGTAGGCCTTCCAGTACAATGCTGCATAAAATTTAAAATGGTGATAATTGCTTTCCACCTTTAGAGAAAAGGTAACAATACTCGCTATTAAGTAATATGTTCACTGTAAGTTCTTTTTTGGAGATATTTTATTAGATTAATGAAATTCCATTCCACTTCTAATTTGCTCAGGAGTTTTTGTCATGAATGGATATTGAATTTTATTGAATGGTTTTTCTAAATGTATTTAGATGATCATATTGTTTTTCTCCTTTATGGTGTTAGTGTGGTGAATTATACTGATTGATTTTTTTTTTTAATATTAAAAATCAACTTTGCAATCCTCTGATAAACCACACTATGTTATTATTTACCAGATAGATAGATAGATAGATTCAGTTTGCTAATATTTTGCCTAGGACATTTTGCAAAATTTTACATAGGAGATTTTACTTGTACTGACAATTTTCTTTTATTGTAATGTCCTAATCAAGGTTTGCTATTAAAGATATGCTGGCTCCATGTAATTTTTGAAGCATTCTTCATGGAACATGGTGATTTAACAGCACAGTCTCTGATGGCCTGGGTTCTAATTTCAGCTCCTTTATTTACTGGCTGTGTAAAAAAAAATTATTGACTATATTAATTTAATTGACTGTATTAAAATTTACCTTCATATGTTACATAAACATAATAATAGTACTTACTTTATAGGGTAGTTGTGAGAATTAAATGGAATGATCTATGTATTATATTCAATACAGCACCTGGCACAGTAAGCACTCAAATGTTAGCTTTTATATAGATGATAAATAGACAGTAGATAGGTAGACAGATAGATAAGAGGTAACACACACACACATACACACACACATACAGTTGACTGTGTCAGTTGGACTGTAAGAATACGTTTAGTCTGTAATTTTGATTACCAAATCTGAACTTTGGTATCATGACCTATTTGTATTATCTGCCAACACAATATTTAAAACCTTTTCTTAAGTTTAGTGGAAAAAAGAACTCTCACTTTAAATGTAACTTACACTGTGCATGTTTAAGATGGCTACTAACTCTGCTTTCATCTGTCCATTGTTTTAGCCAAGATTCTTCAGAGAAAGAACCAATAGGATGTGTGTGTGTGTGTGTGTGTGTGTGTGTGTGTGTGTGTATAAATATATTTATTATAAGGAACTCACTCCTGCAATTATGGATTCTGCCCAGTCCAAAATCTACTGGGGGCACAGCAGGTAGGAGTCAAGGAAAGGTGATGTCTCAGTTCAAGTCCAAAGCCTCTTGCTGCAGAATTTTCTCTTACCTGGGAGGAGGAAGGTCTTTTTGTTCTATTTAAGCCCTCAACGGATGGATGAGGCTCACCCACATTATAGAGGACAATTTACTTTATTCAAAGTCCACCAATTTAAATGTTAAACTCATCCAAAAATGTAGAAATACCTAGAATAATGTTTGACCAAATATCTGGGCACCTCATGGCCCAGCCAGTTTGACACCTAAAATTAACCATCACATCTATCAGCATAAAACCATGCAATTCTGATTTCAGAAAGAATCTGGTTCTGGATTCTAGTTTCTGATTTCCAGGCTATAAAATATATTTAGGGGTTTTGAATATTTATTTCTTATTTTAATGGGATTTAGAAATATAGGGGAGTTAGTTAGATATGTATACTGAGTATACCATCCTGAATTGGAAGCTTCTATTTTATAATCTTGGTTAGGGAAGAAAATGGTTTAGAAGTATAGCATCTGAATTATTATTATAATTTGAGGGTGACTGATAGACTCCAGGGGACAGAGTAATTGTGTCTTTTTATTTAGGTAACGGAAGTGAGATTTTAATTATATTAAAGCAGTTGCACATATAGCTAGAGGTTCGGCTACATTCTTCATGTTGGAAATACAAGTTCCCCTGCCCATAAGATTCTCTTCTGTGGATGATGGTGACTGAGCTAGATGAGAACGGTGACGATCATTTTTTTTTTTTAATAAATTTATTTATTTATTTATTTAGTTTTGGCTGTGTTGGGTCTTCGTTTCTGTGCGAGGGCTTTCTCTAGTTGCGGCAAGCGGGGGCCACTCTTCATCGCGGTGCGCGGGCCTCTCACTATCGCGGCCTCTCTTGTTGCAGAGCACAGGCTCCAGATGCGCAGGCTCAGTAATTGTGGCTCACGGGCCCAGTTGCTCCGCGGCATGTGGGATCTTCCCAGACCAGGGCTCGAACCCGTGTCCCCTGCATTGGCAGGCAGACTCCCAACCACTGCGCCACCAGGGAAGCCCAACGATCATTTTTGATCATAGAAAGGCCAACTGAGGTCCTGCTCAGGGTGAGAGGGAAGTGTTCTTTATTCCTTGTGGCCCAGAATTGACTGCCACAAACTAAAACTCAAATGTGTCAGAGTTTTAGTGTTTCTTTTTCTTGAATAATTCTATCTCTTTTAGCAATCTGTGATCTAACATGGACATTCATCTGCAAATATATCAGACTTGCATGAATCAAATGTCAGTTCCAGTCATCTCTGGGATCTGACCATCCCAAGTAAGATAGAAATTCAGGACTGCCTAAAGTCTTATCTTCACAGCTTCCAATATTGATAAGAGAATAAAACACAGATAATAATATTATGTTAAATTTTGTTTCAACTTATGTGAAAAGTGGGAGGCAATAAACATATATATGCATATCAGTGATTGTCCCTTGGGATAAAATATTGGGAATCTACAATGGGAGAAAGGTTTATCTTTCATTAAATACCCTTTTACACATTTGATTTAAATTTTGCCATGTACATATATTTTTTAATTAAAAGTTCCAATTAAACAAGTCATCTTCTTATAGAGTTAATATGTTTAAAAAATAAATTGAGATGGTTATTCCCTCTGTGAATATAGTTGTGGCCAGATGAGATAAGCCCCTAAACTTTCTACCCAGAGAAGCAAGAAATAGCAAAAGGAACATATATGAGTAGGCAATACAAGATCCTGATTGTTGATACCATTTGTTTCCAACCAGTAACTTTTTCTTAAGTATCAAGTAGACATGTAGGTAAGTTTCATGACTCTTGAATAAAATTGAAATCATAGAGGTTTTAATTCCTGGGAAGGATTTCAGAATACATATGCTTCTTTTATACAATTGAGTTCTTGTGGTTTAAAAGGAAAAGTACCTACTGCAAGGTCTACTTCACATCTCAAGTAGCTAATTTATTCATCTGGGTGGATCTGGCTTAAGTTATTGAGAAATCATCAAAACTTAGTACTTGGGGCTTCCAAGTAACCAGAACTTTGCAATTGAATTCACGTCTAAACTTTAGTAGCTTTGCTTTACTGAAGACAATTAAGTTGTTTATATTTCAGTATCGTTTTATACGTATTTATTTTTTCTATCTAGCCTACTGGAATAAATGACTCTCAAGATAACCAATGAAATTTCAAAGCTAGAACATTTGTCTTGCTGTAGGAATTTCACTTAACAAAAATTGTCCCTAAAATTTTATTGAAATCCTTCCAGGACCAATAGAAAGAGACGCCTCTTTTTGCCTATGCTTCCAGGATTCCGGTGTAAAACCGCTGCCATTTGCACTGTACGCTAATGACAAGCTGGATGTTTGCATGAAAGCCAATATGTTCTTACACTGTTTTTTGAGACAAGTAATAATCAGTCTGTCATCAATGTCATGCTGCAATCAAGCTCTGACAAGGTTTGCAAATAACTTGAAAGGAATTGCTCATCCCTGAACACTGCAGATCAAAACCAGACCTGAACAAAAACTAAAAGTCTTCTGTGTGTCAGCTGCACAGTCTCCGGGAACGTGCCGTGCATAAGCAGTAGCAGCAGCAGAGGAAACAACGAATCCACCACCCCACCTTCCGTGTCAAATTTTTTATTGACAAGAACTTTTCTCAGCTACCGATCCTGGGAACGCACTATTCAAAACCATGATGTAGCCACTTGAAATGCCCAGCCCGACTGGAAGTACTAGTTATCTTATTCCTGAAAATTAATGGAAACGCAAGTAACACATCCATCCTAGGGGTGGTGTGTATTCTTAACTCATGGGCTGGAGCAGGTAGGATAGCTGATCAGACTTGGCACTGTCATCAGTGAGAAGACTGTATGCACATGGGACTGAGGCACTAATTGCTTTCTTTTCCTCTCCTCCCCTCCTCAATCCTTCCCACCCGAGAAAGGGGTGAGATGTGTGTTATTTATTCACTGCTGTCCTGACACTTGTTAATCTATAAGCTTTCACAGTCATAAGAAACAAGTTCAACTTATATAACTGAGAATACATACATAAGTTAAACTTATACAACTTTGGATGAAAGAACCTTTGATGGAAAAAAGGGGTTGTTTTTTTTAGAAGTATCAGCTGGTCACAGGTCTGCTCAGAGCTTCAAAACTTGTTTGTACTTCTTGTTTGTATAAATAGCTGGACAGCCACATGACATATGGATGTATGCATTCATGAATTATGCCTAAAATATGAGTAGGGATTTGAGATGTGAATTAACTGTTGATTTTATTTTAGCATAAGAGAAGAATTTGGTTCAGTTATCTTGTTCTTTACAAGGAACTTTAAAAATAAGGTGCTACTGAGGGAGCATAAGACATTCAAAGTTAAGCGAAGATGGTAATGAAAGGAAAAAAAGCAAATGCATCATAAGTAAAAAGTCCACATCCCAAAAAGAAAGGATATATAAAACATATTTAAGATTCTATCTTATGGGATTATAATCATTTGACACTATAGGCTATATAGTCCTCAAAAGAATTGTCTAATAAAGTTTTCATTTAATAATTATATGCTGAGCACCACAACAATGGCTCAGTACCATGTTAGATATTATGAGAGATAAGCATGATGTATATGAATGAATCCCTATATTTTCAAGGAGTTTACAATCTTGTTAGGGAGAAGACACTAATGTACACCACTGTGTAGCCATGAATCTTTGAAAGTGCATAATATAAGCACTGAAATATGAGACAAGAACCACTCTTGAACTATGCTGAGGACTTGTAACAAATATCCATAGGCAATTTCTCTAAGTCATTGGTATATCCCGAACTTTTACAGTCTTCTGAGCTTACTTGTTACCATTTGACTATAATCCAAGCCCCGCCCTCATGAACACAGGAAGTCCAGGCCATTTCAGCTGTTTCTGAGGTCCCCGCAACGTGGACTGCACTTATATACCTAGACTCTCACCTGTCACCTCTCAATTTTGACTGCTCAGCTGGGATTCTTCAGCTATTGCTTCTGTCCATCCCGTTATTGGATCTCTTTGTTGAGCTCGTTTTGTCTGTTCAATTTCACCCAGACTTGGATGTATGCTCATGGATACATACTTTGGCTTCCCTACAACAGTTTACCTGGGATTGTGTTGGTTTAACAAATTGAACAGAAGTCTTAAGGATTGCATCAAGGATTTACAATGCAGAAAAATAAACTTAAATTGCTATAAAGTAACTCGTCTCCTGGAGGTATTACCTATGCCTGCTCTTTTTTGCCCAAGTCATATTGCAAGACCCTTCTATCTTCCCCTGGAATCAGAGACCCTTCTCTCCCAACTACCTAGATCTCCAGCATCCTTCCTCTGGTTTCCTCACTGCAAATCCCAAAATCAGTTAACATGACAATACCTCAGTGGTGTGGCCTATGCTAAATAAAGCCAGATTTTTATACAATTGGTAAGGCCTTTTAAACCCTCTCATCTCAAACATGTCTTATAGAGTAAGCTTTGGGTCTTGTTAAGATTAGTAACTCTCATGCACTGCAGAGGAAAACAAAGACTTATTTCTAGGCTTCTAGTAATTTAATATGATTGGCAAGACTAGATAGACCCTGAAACTACCTGTTCTTTACACTAGTCATTAATATTCAAATGAGGAAAAAACCTAGACACTATTTGCTGAATTCTGCTTAAAAATTCTGCAGTACTATTTATCCATTTTTTGGTATCAGTCACTCAAATACACTACAAATCCACCTTACATTTCAACAATTGCTATGTATCTGTAATTGCTGAAAGAATTCACACAGCACAGGGTATGGTACTTCCTGTGGAAAGAAAGAGTTTTAAATCATTATCCATGTTATGATTGGAATCCCGTATTTTAATACATAGTTAATTTTTAAAATAATAACATTCCTGAAAACTCTACATTCTTATGCAATGACAAAGTTCAGTGTAGCAAAGTTTGTGTACCATTTAACAGAAAAGTTTTGCAGCTCCCAATATGTAACATTGGGGTCTGTAAATAAATATATTTATTCTTTCTCTGTTTCCTAGATTCACCTTTGTTTCCCTTTCCATGATAGCATTGAAAAGTTAAGTTAACCTAGAATTCTCACTAGAGAACTCTCTCCCTGATGGAAAACTAAACCCTGATTGTAATTAGATATTTTGGAGAATCCATAGGGAAGGCCTAAAGTATTACTTATGAGTCTCTTTAATTTAAGTGTTGTGCTTTTCAATTCCATTTCAAATAGCTCAGCAAACTTTCAAAAAATAGTAAAGAATACCAATTGTTTTAGGACACTCAGAGGTAATTGGGCACAGAATCAAGTACAGAGTTCTGTGGCAACATCCTTGAGACGTCCTGGTGGACTCACATTACTTCACTAACTCCCTTGTTCAACAAATATTTACTAAATGTCTGCTAAAGAAGGTGTTGTGCTGGGAGCTAATGAGTCAGTGATGAACAAGAAAGCCAAATACTGACCTTCAAGGAGCCTATAAAATAATCGAAGAGACAAATGATGACCAAGGACACAAATACATGAATAAAATAATGACACATTGTATTGAATGCAAGGAAGGTGATAAAAACAACGTATGATAAAATGAAAAGAAATTCAAATGTTCTTAAACATATGGAAAAAGTCTAAACTCAAAAAATAAGAAAATAAATATAAACGAAAACTACAGTGACAGCGTTTTTTTACCTTCCTTATTGACAAAGATTGAAAAGTTCGATAGCACATTCTATAAGTAAGAATGAAAAACAAAAGGGTATTTTGATCATTACTGTAAATCAATTCATGTTGTATGAAAAGTAATCTGGCAATATCTGTCAATATAAAAACACATAACTTTTGAGCCTTATTTCAGAAATAGCAATATGGCCTATACATATTTTCTCATTTATGCAAAATTGTGTCATGTACAAAGCTATTTATTGTAATGTGTTTTTAGTAAGCAAGATTGGAAAATATCTAAACATCCATCAACGAAATACCAGTTTAATAAATTATACTACATATATATATATATTAGAATGCAATGTAGGCATAAAACAGAATGAGAACACAGTTTTTTGTTTGTTTGCAGATATGGGTCAACTATAAAAGTGTTAAATAAAAATAATTAAGAGTATACAGTTTGCATACTATGCTAAAAAGAATGTGTATGTTTTTGTTTGTATATGCCTAAAATAGCTCTGAAAGTGGAGAGGGAGAGTTTTTTCAATGTACATATTTCCTTTTGTACCTTTAAAATTTTGAATTATTTGAATATATTATGTTTTAAAATATTTAAATATTGTTATAAAGATAAAAATTCCTAGTAGTGTCTACTGTGGGATTCATATATTAGCTCTATAAAATATAGGGTCCAAGAGCAAAGTTCGTGAAAAATGTATTATGTCAAACTTAATCTCCCAATTCATCCCTTAGGCTTGACATAAATGCACTACTATGTGTAAAATAGATTGCTAGTGGGAACCTGCTGTATAGCATAGGGAGCTCAGCTTGGTGCTCTGTGATGACCTAGATGGGTGGGATGTTGTGGGAGGGAGGTCCAAGAGGGAGGGGATATAGGTATACATATAGCTGATTCACTTCACTGTACAGCAGAAACTAACACAACATTGTAAAGCAATTATACTCCAACTTAAAAAAAGTATTATGTCAGATCAACTAAAATAATACACAGTAGAATCTATTAGATTTAAGGTGCTGTGATCTTGGGATATAAAATTAAAATATAAACCTTCAAGAGAATACACCTCAATGGAGGAACTGGATATTTCCGTAAAAGGTAAATGGTGATAAATGTGATTAGTAGGAGTACAAAGACTTTTCACTATACCTTTCATAATTCTTCCAGAGTTACCATGAAGTATTGGGTTTAAATAATTACTAAAAGTTTCTAGTGTATTATTTATAAAATACTGTTTATTTAACTAAACTCCTAAGGTATTGTGGGGCATACCCTTCAAATATTACTGGTATACATGTGGTGAAAATTATTCATTCAAATCGAAAAGGAATCCTAAAAAAACCTGCATTAAGCACTTATTTAATTATATCTATTGTTAAGATTATACAAAAACTTCTTCCAGTCAGAAATCTGTTTCCCACAGGAATTACACAGAATACACTCCAAATAAGATGGTTAGTGGATAAATTAACTATTTTTAAATAACTCGATCTGTTCTATTTCTTTTCTACTATTGACCATTTCATTTTCTACTCATAATTTTACTAAATGGTTTTGAAAGTACAATGATGCAACTTATATGTGTAATCTAAAATAGGACACAAATGAACTTATCTACGAAACAGACACAGACTCACAGACATAGAGAATTTACTAGTGGTTGCCAAGGGGGAGGGGGATGGTGGAGGGGATGGGGTGGGAGTTTGGGGTTAGCAGATGCAAACTAATATATAGAATGGATAAACAGCAAGGTCTTATTGAATAGCACAGGGAACTATATTCAATATCCTGTGATTAAACCATAATGGAAAATAATATGAAAAAGAATGTATATATATATAGGTATAACTGAATCACCTTGCTGTACAACAAAAATTAATACAACACTGTAAATCAGCTATATTTCAATAAAAAATTTTAAAAAATAAAGTACAATGATGCATACAAACCACATTTTTGTTATTATTTTTTAAACATGTGCAAGCTTGGGATTACTTAAAGATCTATAGTATCCCCTAAAGCAAGATGAAAAAAAGTAAAACCAGACATGAGTATTCAAAACAGAACTACAAGATTAGAAATCTGAATGTCATGAAAAGTGATACAATAGCAATAGTATGTAATCAAATTAATCACTTATATTTCCCCTTCTCCTGAGGAGTGGATCCAGAATTTGCGTATCTTCAAGTGTATAAAATCAGGGAGTGGCTTTTTAAGAATAAAAGTAATATATGTACAAATGTAAATTGAGATACAAAGCCTTGAAAGGAGGCCTTGCAAGTGAGAAACGCTGAAGCTTCAGCTTCTTTTGCTTCATAGAAATCCCCTCTGCTTTTCTTAGCAAATAGAATTTTCCTTAAACTTTATTGTCTGGTTTAATCTGGATATTTATATGGGGGAGGAGATGTAAATAACAATAAAGTCATAGGTAATTGAAAAAAGTTTTCCTTCTTGCTGTCTAGATTACACTTCCATTTTTTTAGGTTTTCTTCATTTGACAAAGAAAGTAAAATCAAATCTGCTATATCAGATTCAGACCAGACCAGAAATTTCCACTCACAGAACATAGCATCTTGCAATCCAATTTACATACTGTTCTTTTAGCCCACGTGTGGAAATTCAACAATGATTTTTTTCACTCCTCACAAGTGGTTTGTGGTAACAGTTCTGACAGTTAATTCTCCCACCATCAAGCATTTATTAGTATGAGAGCACATAGCTCTTTTCTAAGAGTGCCCCTCCTTTCAGTCTTGACTGCAAAGATATGCTGAATTTCCCCTGATAGTAAGAAAGAAATAGATATTTCTAAGCTTTCTCTCTTTCTCTATGCTGGTTTCAGGAGTGGGAACCAGATTCAACTAATTCTGGTAACCACGTTATCTAACTCTTATAACAGGGAAAATGATGGAGGAAGAGAGGAGGCAGAAGTTCTGAGAAGCATCCCCTGGTTATTGTTGCTAGGGCAACTGCTACTTGGCATCCTCCAGATAGTCATCGTCTGTCACACTTGGGGTATAATTCACAGGCATGCAACACATCTAAGTGGATTGGGGGGAAAAGGGTGAGGGAGGGGATGAGGATTCAAGAAAATAAATAATGAATTTTAAATAGGCACATAAACAAATATGCATGCCTAATATTTAGAAAGAAGAGAAAGGGTGGGCATAACAGGAACACAGTTTTGAAAATATGAGTGTCACTGCTAAATATTAATGGTTTTCTTATTACACAAATTAGTTAGCCTCTACTCCTTCACAATAATTGTCTACCCATCTGCCTCCTTTTATAAAAATCTTTCTTGCTCCAAATACTAGTCTCCTGTAGTATGACTTCAAACTGAATATATGCAAAGATTTATATATCATTTTCCTTTTTACAATCATCAAGAGAGCAAAGAACAAAATACTTTTTTATTGTTTACCAAAGTGTCTGACTCAGAAGCCGGCCTGGCTTTGTTATAGGAGAAGATACAGTGTTTATTACCTAAATAATCATTAACAAAAACAGACATGAGCCCTGAAATATGCTTGCTAAATCTAAGTTGTGCATTTGTTTTTCTTGTGTCTTCATTTCTTACAGCCAGGTTATCTGCTTAATCTTTCTAATCACTGTTCCTTTTCTTAATATTAGAGGAAAGTTATTTTATACATTGTGGAAAGAAAGAGCTACACTGCTCCAGTTTATATAGCAGAAAAGAAAGCCTTAAAAATATCTGTCATCAAAGTCACATAAAGCCCCAGCAGTTTCAACCTCCTCTTAGCTTTTGCTGGTGTCAGCATCATAAAAATGTGAAAGAAACTCATATCAATGTACCACATGTACAAAATGAGTTTAATAGCAAATGCATTTTTGGAAGTAAGTGGGAAGAAGGAGAAAGAATCTTAACCAAATTGTGATTAATAAAATTTTTTTAAGCATAATGGATTAAAAAGTAAGGGATAAAAATCAGAAAAAGCAACTGTTGGTAATGGCATCACCAAAAGCTTTTCTTTTCCCTTTAGAGAGAATTGTTAAAGTCCTCCTATGAAAGTCAAATATATACTTTCATATAACCAAAATAATAAAACTAGAAACCAAAGCAAATAAAGAAAAAATAATTTAATTACTAGGCTTAACACTGCATGTTGGTTCAAACAAAACCAGCCAGGCTCCAGTATTATTTTACATGTTTACTTTTAATGGAATCACCCAAATTTTGTGAACCAATACACTCACTGCTTGGAACTCCAGGGAAAGGATAATCACATAATGGTAGCCATAATAAAAAAAAAATGATAGTTTACTTTTGCTAAGCATTTAGTGATTCAATATTTTATAGGTTATACTCTATATGAGGTTATTATAAAATATTGACTATATTCATTGTGCTGTACATTACATCCTTGAATCTTATTTATTTTATACTTAGTAGTTTGTACCTTTTAATGCCCTTCACCTATTTTGCTCCTCCCCCAACCCTCTCCTCACTGGTAATTACTAGTTTGTTCTCTGTATCTGTGAGTCTACTGTTTTTTTATATTCATTCATTTGTTTTATTTTGTAGATTCCACATATAATGAAAACATACAGTATTTGTCTTTGTCTGTCTGACTTATTCCACTAAGCATAATAGCATCCAGGTCCATCCATGTTGTTGCAAATGGCAAAATTTCATTCTTTTTTATAGCTGAGTAATATTCCTTTGAACATATATATACCACAAATTCTTAATGCATTCATCTGTTGATGGACACTTAAGTTGCTTCCATATCTTGGCTATTGTAAATAATGCTGCTATGAACATTGGGGTGCATGTACCTTTTTAAATTAATGTTTTCTTTTTCTTGGAACATATACCCAGGAGTAGAGTTGCTGGATCATATATTAGTTCTATTTTTAATTTTTTGAGGAACCTCCAAACTGTCTTCTGTAGTGGCTGTATCAATTTACACTCCCCAAACTGTATACTAGGGTTCCCTTTTCACCACATCCTCACCAACACTTATTCCTTGTTTTTTTGATGACAGCCATTCTGAGAGGTGTGAGTTGATATCTCATTGTGGTTTTGAATTGCATTTCCCTGATTATTAGTGATGTTGAGTATCTTCTCATGTACTAAACATTCATTATCTGCCAGACACTATCATGTAAACTTGATAGGGTTAACTCATTTAACGCTCACATACAGTTATGAGGAAGTCACAATTAAATTATTCTTATAGTACATATTACGGAATTAAAGCTCAGAGAAGCTCTATAACAGGCTCAAGTTTGCGTAACAAGGAAATGGCAGTACCAAGACAGAACCTTTGTTTTTTACATTAGTGTTACATACTATAGGGATCTGATTGGATGCCCAATCTCCATGTGGGCCTGTGATCTCTTTTCACCTGGAGTAGTGTTTCTGTGATTTTAAGATGCAGCTTCCCTAAGTAACCACCCACCTGTTTATGGTGGATGCTTCTGATTGTCCTTTTTTCTGGATCGCTGGTTCCCACCCCAGATCTCTTTTTACACTTACATTTGCACAGAAACAATATTGCAGGTGGAAGCAACTGAGGGTCTCACCTATGTATCCTCAGGCTTTCCCTTCCCCCGGGATTCCCTCCTGGCAACATGTTGCTTAGGTAGGTATCTAATCCTTGGTAATATCTTCTGCTACTTCCCACCGTGTTGCTTTGATTTAAACACCTTGGATATTTGACCACTTGAATTTGCATTTCTTATACTTTGTACTTAGGGAGTTGATTTCTAGAAAGACACTACCTCCCTCCCCAAAACACACACACACATACAAGCGAATACTCTACCTCTTGATAATTCTTATGCTTATTTCTCCATCATGCAGAATAGAATTGTCCAGTATAACATGACCTGTACCCTGCTATTAAAGATAAACCTCTCATGAGAATAAATTCTGAGAGAGCAATGAGTCTTGCTAATTTCTACATCTGCATCCCAGATAAATACCTAGTGCTATTCCTTATGCATAGAGAATTTAAATAAGTGATTGTAATTTAAATGGGATCATATGCCAAGAAACTAGCTTTTTAATTTACATTAATGAGTATACTAATCAGTATAGGCTGGGCTGTGCACTAACAAGCACACCCAAACCTCAGTGGCTTTTCCTAACAAAAGTTTATTTTCTACTCACCTTGTTCATGCCTTGTCGGTTAGCGTGGGGACTGTGCTCATCATAATTATTCATGTTCCAGGGAGAGAAAAAGAGAGAGACAGAGAAAGAGACTGGATGGATCCAAACTATAATTTCACTCATAAAATCCCCCAATAATGAATACAAGTTTTACTTCCTTTAAAAAGGGTGTTATCAAGATGCAGTACGTTCAGATTTTACTGAAAATCACTTAGTGGAAGATCAGATTCCTATCTAGTGCCACAATTCACACATGGTGTAGGGAGTCAATGGTTCCAAGATTATCTTCCCAAAGAATGAGCAGGGGCCTCCCTGGTGGCGCAGTGGTTGAGAATCTGCCTGCCAATGCAGGGGACACGGGTTCGAGCCCTGGTCTGGGAAGATCCCATATGCCGCGGAGCACCTGGGCCCGTGAGCCACAGTTACTGAGCCTGCGCGTCTGGAGCCTGTGCTCCGCAACAAGAGAGGCCGCGATAGTGAGAGGCCCGCGCACCGCGATGAAGAGTGGCCCCCCCACTTGCCGCAACCAGAGAAAGTCCTGGAACAGAAATGAAGACCCAACACAGCCATAAATAAATAAATAAAATTTAAAAAAAAAAAAAAAAAAGAATGAGCAGATTACAAGAGTCACAAAGGATAGGAGACAGCTCTTTCTTCACCCAATTATTACTTGCTTTAGAAAGTAATGAGAAGACACTGGGACTTCCCTGGTGGTCCAGTGGTTAGGACTTCGCCTTCCAGTGTAGGGTGTGCAGGTTCGATCCCTGGTTTTGGAGCTAGGGTCCCACATGCCTTGTGACCAAAAAGCCAAAACATACCACAGAAGCAATATTGTAACAAATCCAATAAAGACTTTAAAAATAGTCCACATCAAAAAAAATCTTTAAAAAAAAAGTAATGAGAAAATACTGCAGATATTCTAGAAAGAAGAAAAAAATGTAAGATCAGCCTATGTTTACTTTCATATAGTCAGTCCTGGCTATTTGACTTTCCCGCAGCATGAGATTTATCTTTCCTTGGAGCTTCACTTCTGCTCTATAGATTATTTCTGAAATGTGGACCAGGAAATTCAAGTACTCTAGCAATGATTTCCCAACTTCAGAGATTCTTCCAAAAGCATTCCTCTGTCCTGTATCCTGCCTTACAGTGTACGTCTATATTGTGTTTACTCCTGGACATTCAGACATAATTGAGCATTTGGGGGAATATAAATGGGACAAAACTGCATCTATTTGCATGGAGAGTGAGAATACTCCTAGGAAAGAGTTATTCTTGAAGTACCATGGATCCTGGAACTACAACTTTGACCTAGTTATGAGACCTTAGTTATCGGAAGAGAATAGAAATTCTGAGCACAGTGCGATGGCTCTTGTAAAACTCTGATGTTGGCCCACACCCTTGCACGCACATCCCTATGTTTGTGAGAGAAGCCTAAAAGTGTACTAAAAGGGTAGATCTGCTGAACTCTGTCACACACCAGTGCCCAAGAAACACTGTTTGAACCTCACAAAAAGGAGAGAGTTTTTTTCTAAAATCTCTTCCATAATTCCCACACAGTGTTTGGATCCCACTGGCCTCAAGGGACCACTAAAAGAGAACCTCTCTGCCCAGCAGAGCAATGAAAGAGACCACCACATTCTGAAGTGGAAAACAAGTCACGCCAGTGCCTGCTACATCAAAAAGAAGGATAGTGGCTGCTTTGCTGGCAGAGGAGAGGCAGCCATCAGAAAGAAGATTCTGGATCTGCTGGTTCATAGCAATGAAGGTGCCCACCACACTCAGAGAGCAGCAAGTACACTCTCCATGACTGGTGGGATCGGAGCAGTCATCAGAGGATAAACTGCTCTGCCTAAAATAGGGGCAAGGAGAAGTGGCAGAGCATTCTAGATCTGAGGACCTCCAGTCTTGGACAGTGGTCATAGCAGCAAGGAACGGCTATGCCACATAGAGCAGTTTTGGGCATTTTTCCAGTTAGTTCCCCACATGTGTGCTTACTTCACAACATTTGACAGATCTTCGGAGACTAACATATACGAGCCCAGAGTCTTTGCAGGAAGGCAAAGTATATGCATAATTAGTAGATGAAGGTAATCATCTTTCTTATTAATTTAAACATGTATATGACCTCATGTATACTCAGCAGTTGGTGAGGCTGAGAAAGTTCAAATTTCTTAGTGTCACTGTTTTCAAACATACAGGTAATTTTGTATTAAATTATGCTACATATTTGTTAATGGCAATTCCAGGAGCAATTTGATTTCCCCATAAATTGTTTGCAAAGCATAACAGAGGATGGAAAACTTCTAGAAAGATTATCATTTGAAAAACTGATCCAAAACATACTATGTAAATTGTTCTTAGCTTAAGTCACTAGAAGCAATCCTTCCCTACCTAAATGTTTTGTGCCTTCCATGATCTCTCTTTCAATTATTTTTTGCCCTAATAATTTATTTTCTGAAATGTTGACAATGCTTTAAAAGTATAATTACTCTAATTTTCTGCAAAGAACATGACAGATCAAAAGTTGTTCTTGAGTTTTCTTTGTTCTTTTTTTTCCTATGTGTGTCTTTTTTTTTTTAATTTTATTTATTTATTCATTTATTTATGGCTGTGTTGGGTCTTCGTTTCTGTGCCAGGGCTTTCTCTAGTTGCGGCGAGCGGGGGCCACTCTTCATCGCGGTGCGCGGGCCTCTCACTGTCGTGGCCTCTCTTGTTGCGGAGCACAGGCTCCAGATGTGCAGGCTCAGTAATTGTGGCTCACGGGCTTAGTTGCTCCGCGGCATGTGGGATCTTCCCAGACCAGGGCCCGAACCCCCGTCCCCTGCATTGGCAGGCAGACTCTCAACCACTGCGCCACCAGGGAAGCCCCCTTATGTGTGTCTTTGTGTGTGTGTGTGTGTATATGTTCATGTGCTTGCTTGCATCGAACACTTCTAGTAACATCTCTTAAAGAAAGCCACAATTCCAAATAAGGGGGTGTGAAAAGAATTTCTGAATTCTTTGTGAAGTAGAGTTTGAAAATAAGCCCTCTCTACAGTGTAAATTACATCCTGAGGATTTGTACATACCGGGAGCTCAATAAACAGTTGTTGAGCAATGGAATCACATTTTTATAAATTTAATTAGGGATTAAATTGAAAGCTCAACTGATCTGTTATCCAAGATGGTGCAAAAATTGTTTCTGTGGTTCCCCAACTTGACAAATTCAGTCTCTAGAACCAAGAAAAAGGATGGGTCCCACTATACCCTTAAGGCCTTGATTCCAATTGTATATCTTTATCTGGAGAATTCCTACTTATATTGAGTTGAAAACTTGCCTCCCTGAAACATCACCCATTACGCCCGGTGATTTTCTATGAAGTATCACAGAGAAAATCTACTACTTAACCTATATAAGATAACCTCAAATATTTTAAAGCAGTCATTATTTGCCCTCTCAGGGACTGCTTTTCAGTTTAATATCTAAACCACTATTTCTATACCCTTCACCACCTAGGCCATTCTTCCCTCTATTTCATCCAATGGGTCATAACCTTGTTAAATTTTAATCCTTAGAATTAAATGCAAAGCTTCTGATAAGAACTAATCAGTATTCATGATTCACTCTTTCAATAAATATTTTATGAGCACCTATTATAAGCCAGCTATTACAGTAAGGACTAGTGGTTAAACAAGACTGGTAGCCTTTACCAGTCTTAGGAGTCTTGGAGTCAAAGATCGTGTTGGGATTGTGGCAGAGATAACCATATTAATACCAAATTACAACTGTGGTAAGCTCACAATCAGAATCGGGATGAAATGTCTTTTTCTGGACATTATATTACAGAAATCTAAAATGACATTGGTGTTTTTAACATCCACATAGAAATTGTAATTAAACTAGTGGTCATTCACGTTTTTGTATAATTTTCTAATAAGGTCAGCCATAAAAATACACACATCTGGTGTTGAATTTCTCAGAGTGTGTGAAAGAAGCAAAACCAGAAAAGGAAAAGCCTAAGGGAAAACATGATAAAACATCTCTAGATTTCTGATAAATTGTAATTTGTAAAAAGAAACATATGCTTAAACAGAAAACAAAAATAAAATCTCAGAAAACATATACTTCAAAGCAAAGAATTTTGTTTTCCCTTGAGACAACACAGCTCAGTAGACAGAGAATTGAAATTAGAAAACTGGATATCAATCTATATAGTTTAGGCTAAAATCACTTACACTCCTTGTGGCTTAATATCCTTATCAGAAATATGGAGCTTAAAATTTCCCTTCTTTCCTGATTATCATCAGGAGTGCTAATTCATTTGATAATGTTTGAGAATAAGATGAGATAATGTATGAAAGTGTTCTTAAAATAATGAGCCACAGTGCAAAGGTAACTATTTGTTTTTACAGAGGAAGGGGAGAAATTGCGATTACAGCCAATACAGAATAGCAGGTGTTGACTTTTTCTCTTACCATAAACAGCAATAAAATGGTGTTGTCATGCACAGATAATGCAGAGCTGTGATCCTTAAAAAGAGGAACACATGCCAGGTAAACTTCATATTTACCTCAGCTTCTCATCTGGGGACAATTTCCAAACTGAACCAGAGAGAACAGAGACAAATATAGAGCAACAGTATTGCTGAGCAGAGAAACAGAGATCAGAAGAATTTGGGGCTGCTAAGGTAGCAGAAATTTATGAGAAAGAATCTGAGGAGGAGACACATAGGTAGAGAAGGACATCCAGAAATCTACATGGGGTCTCTCTTGATTCTTTTATGAAGTACTAAGTTGCATTTGCACAGGGTGTGACATCATGGGGTCTGAAAGAGATATAAATAGAAGCTGAATAAAAATTCTAGAGGTTTCTCAGTTCTGAGAGTACTGGAGTTCTAACCAGTCAGAGTAGATAATCATCACTAAAAAGCCATTGACTTTCAGACTTCAGAAAGACCAAGTTTCAGGAGTAAGACTGTTCTAGACATGACTAATCCTTGACAGGATCAAGCTGATCTGTTAGTAAGTCAATCATGCCATAAAAAAATTTAATATTGTTTAAAAGAGACTACATAATTTGGATTTAAGCAATCTAACATCCACAGTGTCCAATATACAAATAAAAATACTAGACATGTTAATAAACAGAAAAATAAAGAATAGGCAATCAGTAGACACAAGATGAAACAAAAAAAAAAATCACAGATAGGGCACTGATGAAGAATATATCAGTGAATTGAAGACAGGCCATAAAAACTGTGCGAACTGAAGCAAAAACTAAAAAAATTGTAAACACAAAAGACCTCACTGATGTGTAGGTCAATATGGAGCACAGGTAAATATATGTAAAAATGTTTTAAAAAATTAGCCCAGGTATCCAACAAACATAAAAAAAAAAAACCACAATTTGGGTAAACACAAAGGAAAGCACACTTAGGCATATTATTGTGAAATGGCTAAAGCTCAAAGATAAATAGAAAAGCCTTAAATGGAGCCAAATAAAAGACACATTATATACAGGAAAAATATAACAAGAGAAATCATTACTTGTATAGGAAACTGTACATTTCAGAAGACAATTGAACATTTTTAAATGCCGAGAGTTGTTTTAAAAAATATGTCACTCTAGAATTCAATACATTGTACAAAAAATTCCTTCAAAAAAAAAAAAGAAAAAAAAACATTTTTGCTAAACAAATGCTGAGAGAAGTTTTCACCAGTAGATTTAAAATTCAATATTGAGGACTTCCCTGGTGGCGCAGTGGTTGAGAATCCTCCTGCCAATGCAGGGGACATGGGTCTGAGCCCTGGTCCGGGAAGACCCCACATGCTGCAGAGCAACTAAGCCTGTGCACCACAACTACTGAACCTGCGCTCTAGAGCCCATGAACCACAACTACTGAGCCTGCGTGCTGCAACTACTGAAGCCCATGCGCCTAGAGCCCGTGCTCTGCAGCAAGAGAAGCCACGGCAATGAGAAGCCCAAGCACCGCAACAAAGAGTAGCCCCCGCTCTCCACAGCTAGAGAAAGCCCGCGTGCAGCAACGAAGACCCAACACAGCAAAAAATAAATAAATTAAATAAATAAATTAAAAAAAAAATTCAATGTTGAAGAAAATTCTTTTGAAGGAACAGGTACCATATAAAAACTCAGTTTGAAGGAATGAAGAGAAGGAATGATTAATATGTGGTTAAACATGAAATAGGTTTTTATAGTTTTTCTTAACTTTTAAAAGACAATTGACTGTTTAAAATAAATATTAATAACAATGTATTTTGAGGTTTATAACCTCAAAATACGTAAATGGTATGAAACAATAGCACAAAAATAGAAGTATAAGGAGAAATATATTGTCATCCGATTCTTACATTAAGAGGTGATAGAATACTACTTTGAGGCAGATAGTAAGTTAAAGATGTATCTTTCCTTGAAAATAAAAATAAATGATGGAGGTGTATTTAAATATGTAACATAGGAGATAAAGTGAATTTCTAAAGGTCCATTTTAGAATAATCTAACAGAGGACAGTTTATTTAATGAACCAGGAACCTCCTGATACCAAACAATAGGGAAAAAAGAAATAAAGAACAAATGGCACCATAGAAGACAAATAACAAGGTGAAAACTTAAACCCAGTCACAGTCATAATTATATTAAATGCAAATAGACTAGACACTCCAATTAACAGATAGATAATATCCAACTTGCCAGAAACACAAACAATGCTCAGCTCCCAATACAGCACCACTCCAGGAGACCACCCACTTAGTGTCAGTTTGACAACTTTAGACCTCTTTCACCCTGAATGATTCATCTTGACTGGAATTGCCATATTCGGTATACCTTTGCCTTTTCTGCTTCACAGAACCTCAGCCAGCACCAATATGTACGTGCTTACAGAGTATTATCTACAAGCATAAACACTGCGTGAAACCAAGGGACTTATGTTATAGCAAGAGGTATGGCTATGGGTATACAACAATGGGATCTACTGGTTCTGATGCATACAATACTTCCCAGAAGTTGCCAGAATGACCTTGCAATAGAATGGCTTAATGAAGTTGCCGATGAGGCACCAGCTCAGATATGTTACTATGTGTGAATGAGTACCACCCTCAAGGATGCAATATATATGCTTAATTCATGACCAATGTATGGGGCTGTATCTTCAATTAATAGATATCATGGGTCCAAAAAGCAAGATGTGAAAGTGAAAGTGTTTACCTGTTTACCATCACTTTTCTTAATCCATTCTCCTGGTCCTTGCAACACTGAACTCTGCAAAGGTCTTTGGAGATCCTGTTTATCCAAATGGTTAACTCCTCCAATTGTGCCAACAACAGTCTCAATAGATTTTATTCTCTGGCTACTGCCTGGGCACTCTGAACTTATGCCAAGAAACCAGCAGAAACACAGAAGAGTGCCTGACCTGAAGGGGTTAGTCCCTGGTTATCACCAGGATATAGAGCTGCTGTTACACAATGGAGAATAAGTTTGGCACTCAGATGACATACTTGAACATTTTTGGTGCCTCTTTTGCACAATTTTATCAGTTAATGAATAAATGTAGCAGCCACATCCAAACAATGGCATGGTGACAGGCTTTCGGTACCCTCAGATAAGAGGTTCTTTATTATGCTACCAAGTAAACCTCTTAAAAGATTTGAGTTGTTAGCCAAAGGTGAGAGGAATCTTGAATGGCTAGTGGAGGATGGAGATGATGAATATCAGTTGTGGCCAAAAGACTCATTTCAGTGATAGAGGCTATAGTTCATCCCACTAAACTTTCTTTTACACATTTCCTCTGGGAAATGAGGCCCACCAGAGTCCTGACGGATCTGTTCTCAGGAGTTTTATGAATTAAGTGGATCCAAGTGGAACAAAGGATGAAATATAGTAAATGCAGTCCTGTGCAACCCAGCACCTCAGCCCTTTAATACTAAAGGAATTATTCTCCTAGCTGCTGGAAATGTTGTTGGCAGATAGCTCTCAGATGTGAGCTCTTCAGCAAATTGCTCTCAACTAAAGAGAACCACCTCATCTAAGGCTATACCTCCTCCTCCTGTGACCTAAAACCAACAACTGATTGAAACGGGGTCATAAAAGTCCAGTCACTTTGCTCTAGTTCAGAAATTTTAAGGTCTGTCCTAGATTTTGATATGTATTCCCATCAGATCAGTTGAAGTCTTTGTTGTGACTGCATTTTTAGACCAACTTCTAACTAATCCCACTTTCATGGCTTTCACCATAGGTTTATCCCAAGAGAACATGCTGCAATAAACTTCCTGCAAGTTAATCTGTCTCAGAGTCTGACCTGTGACACCTATAAACAGAAAACTGTAAAAACTTTGCTGAAAATAAATTAAAGAATATTTAAATAAATGTAAAGGTACATTAATAAGTTACAAGACTTAATATTGCTAAGGTGTCAAATATTCCAAGGTGTCCTTTGAATTCAATATAATCCCATTAAAATTTTTGTAATATTTTTGGTAGAATTTCACAAGGTGATTCTAAATTGTGTATGTAAATAAAAAGTATTTAGATGATCTAAAACAATCTTGGTAAAGATAGATTTAGAGGATTTACGTTTCCTGACTTCAAGACTTAGAATAAAGTACATTAATCAAAACAATTTAGATTGGTATAAGTATGAACAAATAGATTTGATGAAACTAAAGAGAGAGTTGAGAAACAGACCCAATTTGTACACTCAATCAATTAATTTTCAACAAAAACACTAAGTGCAATTTAATGGAGAATAAAAAGCTTCCCACCAAATGATGCTAAAACAGACATTCATATGAAAAAAGTGAACACCACTACCTTATTTCATACAAAAGAATTAATTTGAGATGGATCGTAGATTTAAAAGTACACACCAAAATCATAAAGCTTGTAGAAGAAATTATTGAAGAATTTCCCAAAACACTTTGTTTCTTAGGTAGGACACACAATGCATTAACCACAAAAAGAACAAAAAGATAAATTGGATTCCATCAATATTAAAACAGTTGCTCATATAAAACACTTTAAAAAGTGAAAAGCCTTGGGGGAAATATTTAGAACACTTGTGTCTGGCTAAGGAATTCTATCCAGTATATATAAAAACCTCTTACAATTTAATAACAATAAAGAGCCAAAATTTTAAAAATGAGCATAACACCTGAATAAACACCTCACAAAGGAACCTAAAGAAGATACACAAAAGGCAAATAAGCATGTTAAAAGGTGCTCTGCATCATTAGTGATCAAGAAAATGCAAAATCAAACCATAATGAGATATCACTTCACACAAATTAGAATGGTTGCAATCAAAATATTTGACAGCCTAAAATATTGGCTCTTGGAGCAACCAAAATTCCCATACACTGCTGGTGGAAAACTATTTGGCTATTTCTTACAACATTAAACATATACTTATCCTTTCATTTAGCATTTCAATTCCTTGGTATTTACCCAAGTAAATGAAAACATGTCAAACAAAATATTCCTAGAAGAATGTTCATAGAAGGTTTATTCATAATAGCTCAGAGCTAGAAACAATACAGATGTTCAACAGTAAAATGGATAAACAAATAGTAGTGTATTCACACAATGGAATACTACTCCGTAATAAAAAGAATGAACTACCAATACACTCAAGAACTTAGACGATTCCAAAAAGTATTCCACTTACATGAATTTCTAGAACAGACGAAACTAATGCATCATGATAGAAATCAGAAAATAACTACCTCTGAGGGATTAATTGACTAAGAAGGGCAAGGAAAAAAAATCCTGAGGTGATGGAAATGTTCTATCTTAATAGGGGTGTGGGTAACACAGGTGTATTTTTCATATACTCTACACTCAAGATTAGTGTATCCCACTATATAAAAACTATACCTCAAAAAATTTAAAAATAGGAAGTAAAATTATATGTCAAGAAAGTGCTAAGGGGCAACACATTGCAACATTTCTGGGACGGTCAAGACCAAATTATAAATTGGTCGTTTTTAGTGACCACATAATTCAATTTTATCTTCTCTTCCTCCTTGTAAAATGTCCTTCTTTTTCTCATCAGTCAGCAGATAAATATTTGGTGAGCATCCACTATAGATGAGGCACTGTAATCTCAGGTTTCCTGTATCTGGTATGTCATGACAGAAAGCTAACCAGTTAATTAAGTTACAAGTTGTTTGAATGTAATATGTTTCCTTTTCTTTACCATTTGCAAGAAGATTGGAAAAATTAGTAGGGAAGAAAAAAATCAACAGTTGGTAATTTTTCAGTCAGTGATAAAATGGTTGGGAAGATATTTTTTTGGTTGGAATATTCCTAGCCCTCGTGAAAGGACTGAAGTCTTATATTCTTCATGTTGAATCCTTTCCAGCTCTCAAAGAGTTTGATGGAAATGCAAAAACGAAACAGATTCATTTCACAGTAGTTTTACTTCACTGTGTCATGTAGAGCATGCTTCCCGGCAGTTGAAGTGTCATTGGAAAAGCTTGATAAATATGCAGATTTTGAGCCCTAATCTTGGAGATTCTATTTTAGCAAGACTCTGCAGTCAAGTTCTTAAAATAGTATTACAGAGAGTTAGATTTTAGAAATAAATATACAAAGGCTCTTTGAAGAAAAGAGAAAGTTTTATATGAGAGATTGCTATAGACTGTTTGTGCCACCCCCAAACTTCATATATTGAAAATTAACCCCCAACCTGATGATACTTGGAGGTGGAGACTTTGGGAGGTGATAGGTCATGAGGGTGGAGCCCTCATAAATGAGAATTTGTGTCCTTATAAAAGAGACCCCAGGGAGATCCCTTGCCCCTTTCTACCATGTGAAAACACAGATGGGCATCTATGAACCAGGAAGTGGGCCCTCACCAGAAAATGAATCCACCGGCACCTTGACCTCGGACTTCCCAGCCTCCAGAACTATGGGAAATAAATTTCTGTTGTTTATAAGCCACACTGTCTATGGTATTTTGTTATAGAAGCCCAAATAGACTAAGACAAAGATCATCATAGGCAAAAAAGTATAGCTGTATGAATGATTTCTCTCTTCCAAGGATTTACACCTCTCTCTTGGTTCTTCTGTGTTACTTCAGTCTCCATGGACACATGGTTGTCTCCTTACTGCAAAACCCAGACGTGGACAAAAGCTCCTTTCCCATCTTGCTCCTTGCTTAACAAAGAAAAGCTAAAAATTTGAAAATAACTTTACTAAGAACTAAGGAGCAAGTAAAGGAAAATAAAGAAAATACAAAGTTAGAAAAGGCTTAGCCTAATAAGACACAGATTTCCGATCCAAACATAGCTGAATCGAAGCCACAAGTTAATTGAAGCCACGGTCCAATTTACCAACATTCAGGCCACGGTTTTACTTCCTCCAACACATTCTACTGATTAGAGATTTGCTTAGGTTTGAAATAAAAACAAAAAAAGAGCACTCCTTTTAAACTTACAAATGACTCCTCAGGGAGGTCGAACCTATCGTAAATTTTAATCAGATAATCTTGTGTTGTTTTGCTTTTTTTCCTAATACAAAGCTGAGATAATTGGAGAGGAGCAGGGTTAAGTAGTCAATTTTGGAGCAAGAAACACAGCAGGGTAACAGGTCAGAGTGTGATCTTTTAGCAACTCCTTGTATGCCCATGCTAGAGACCCAAAGTGTTCTTTACAAAGGAACTTATCCTTCTTTTTTCAATCAGAGTCTCTCTTTGAGTCCTCCACCTTGAAAGATGCTTCCTCTAATCTCCTGGATTTTTAATTCTCTTTGCATGGCCCCCTTCTGACCAGTAACCCAGTTGGCCAGTCTGTGACTTGGCTGTAAGTTACTCCCCTGGAAGGTTGCTCTCATTTGATTGGTTTTAATCTCTACATTCTGGCCTCTCCCCTGATCTTGGCCTAGACTCTAAAAGCACTGCACTACAGCCTAGTGTGTGCTCAGGGATCCTCCTTGTCTGGTAGTTGACTCAGATGCATGCGGACATAAACTATAGAACTCTGGATGAGGAGGAGCGCTCTCAGGGCACTCAGTATGTGAGTAAGGATCGTGTGTGGGGATTCTAAGTTGAAAAGGAGCAAAGGAAGTGAAGGAGGAGACTGATAGAATTTTGTTTGACCCTGTGAATTACATTAGCTTGCAACACGTATCAAATCATTTTGCTTTGTCTAATGACGTGAATGCCAGAGGTTCTGACCCCAGGGATATTTAAAGTAATACTTAAAGATAATTAAAAGATTCTCTCTGCTTTTCCTCTGTCACCTTGAACAGACCTTCTTTTTCTCATTCTCAAGATACAATCCTCGGCTTTTTGCTCTTTCCTCTCTCTGCTCTATATAAATCATTCTTCCATTTACACATTTTCAAATTCTGTCTCTATGCTTCTGATTTCTCACTGTGTAATGTATATTCAGTACTATTCCTTCTACACTCTATTTTCCTTAAAAATAAATGTTACTTGACCTGTGGCTTCCAATAGCTACTTTCCTCCTGCTGATAGAATTATTTGCTGACAAATTTATTTGAAAGTCTAGAATTATTTGCTGATGAAATTATTTAAAGGACTTTACATCCAAAGCACATGTTTTCTTTTCCCCGGTTTCTTACATACTGCTATCTGGTTTCTGTTCCTGCTCTATTTCCATCTACAATCTCTCTTAGACCTCTTTGTTACATTAAAAACTATGAAGGCTGCTTCATTAAAAACCATGACAAAATTTTAGTAAACTTCCCTCCTTCCTGAGTTGCTGAGACCAAGTGGAGCAGGGGTATACATTGACAAAAAATAGTACTAGCAAGACTAAGTATAAATTGGAAAGCTGCTCCACTCCCAATTAAAATTAACACACCTTTATTGAGGCCCTACTCTCTCCAAGACACTTTATTTAAATGCTAGAGAAATAAAGGTGGAAGAAAAAGGATGTGTTGTTGTGTTCTTGGGTGATTGATGAGTTATTGAAAAGAATTCAAGAAATTATAATGTGAGTTTTTTCTGAGTGAACGTGAGTTCTAAAACTCCACTTGCAAAGGCCTAATAGATGTTTCATACACTAACATGTGTGTTGAAATTCATGTTGAGCAAGTCCATTCTTACAGTACATGCACTTGCTCTTTTCTACCCATGAAGAGAGATTACATGTGTGACTTAGCAATAACAAACAAGGTATGAACATCCTAGGAGATACTTGATAGATTTCTCTTTGCGTTTACAACAAAGTACAGGTATTATTTTAGAGAGTCAAGTTGACACTTTCTGACATTTACAAATAGTCATTGAATTACATTATTGATTAAAATATCAATAATTACTGGCTTTTTATTAATTAAACTGTGTATGTTTTGTTTTATAAAATCCAATTATAAAATTGAACAAAAGTGTTAAAAATTATTATTGAAAGAGAAAAGATATAATGTAAAAAATTACTAAATAAACGTAACTGCTGCTCAAAAAACAAACAAAAACAAAAACAAAGAAAATATAAAGCTTCGAGCAAGTTAGTTTAAAACAATTAAGCCTCAACACTATCGTCACTTTGGGCCAGACCATTCTTTCCTGTGAGAGGCCGTCCATATTGCAGGGTATTTAACAGCACATCTGGTGTCTACCTACTAAGTGCTGGTAGCACCCCTCTTCTTTCAGGAGTGATAACCAGAACTGTCTCTAGGTATTGCCAAATGTCCTCTGGAGGGAGCACAAACTTGTCCCCAATTTTGCACCACTGGTGTAGATGGGATCACATAAGATGGAGAAGTCCAAATCCTGTTTTTAACATATAAAAACAAAAACTAACATTCAGAGTACATAATTTTTATCTTATGATAATTTTCTATTTTTAAATTTTAGAAATACATTTTCCAATTTTAGGTTTTTAGAAAATGTTTACAATGAGGACACATCTCACTAAGCAAACTACTTCAATAGTTATTAACACCTCTTTGTACATTTACTGCTTTAAACCACGTAGTTTTTCCACATTATGAGGTCCTTCGACATACTGAGGTAAATTTTAAATAATCTTAATTAATCATATAGGACTTTATGAATCTGAACTGTGGGCTGTACCATTATCTATATATTTTAAAATAGCATAATTTCTGCTTCTGTTTATGCTTTAAATTCATTACAATATTTTTCATTGATATCAATTTCAATAGTGGTATTATGATAACCTCAAGAAATTAAAATTTTCAGTTACTTGTAAAGGTACCACATTCTCACAAAAATAAATCTGGATATAAAAATAAAATAGTGAAATAATTATCCTACCTCTGACAAATGGGGGAGAAGTAGTTATTCATTAATATTGCTTTTGTAATAATAGTGGTAATGTTATACATTATATTTTTAATTTCATTTTCTGGTCATCACCGTACTAGCTCTAAGTCAGGCTCTTACCCCATCCTTAAAGAAACAGCAGGAGTGATGGTTCTCAGATTTTTCTGCCTCGACTTTTTACAATTAGTAATAATAGCTCAAAATGGCTAGGATTTTCACTGGGACGAGGGGGGTGGATTAAACACATGCTCTGCCAGGAAGGGGTTCTCAAATTCTCACCTGTGGTTGCACATGAGTACCTCTTTGATACTGAATACTGATATCTAGATCTCATCCCTGGGGAATTTAATTTAATTTGTCTGGGGAGGGGCCTGGCCGTAAGTGTTATTTACTGAACTCTCTCAATGAGTCTAATATATAGCCAGGATTGAGAAACATTATTGGAAGAGAATAGAGCTCAACTATGAAAAAACTATGTGTAGTTTAAAAAACTCCTTTGGTTAATTTTCATGGACCTTCTTTTTTTTTTTTTTTGATTAATAGCTCTTTATTAAACTATATTTATAACATGCCATTTAGAAACTAGCACAATGCAAAAGTACATTCAGCCATTTCTATAAGATGTATTATTAGTAGGAAGTGACCTTATATTGTCTTCTGACAAAGTCCATGGTGGAAGAATGAGATGCACTGTAGGATATAACTGGCGTAGCACTGCTTCTTTCTCATTTTTAATTAATTTTTATTGGAGTACAGTTACTTTACAATGTTGTGTTAGTTTCTCCTGTACAGCAAAGTGAATCAGCTACACATATACATATATCCCCTCTTTTTTGGATTTCCTTCCCATTTAGGTCACACAGAGTTTCATGGACCTTCTTTAAGGGAACATCCCAAGAATGAATTGTCCATGAACCAAAGATGTTTCCTCTCCTCTCCTCTCCTCTCCTCTCCTCTCCTCTCCTCTCCTCTCCTCTCTCTCCTTCTCTCTCTTTCTCCCACTCCCACCCCAAAGATGGAACCCCAATTAAAAATGTACTTCCCAATGCAGCATTGGAAAGATTCGCATGGAATAGGATGCTTTCTTTAACATTAGGATTTAATCTGGGAAGATGAGGCCCAGGGTCATTACCAAAAAGAAATTTCTCAAAAGAGTGGGGACAAACACAAAAGCCTCTGTCCCTGAGGATGGATTTGGGGAACTTCTCTGGCCCATAGATCTATCCAAGACACTGAACAGTTTCTGCCTTTGTGAGCTATGTATTCTAGACACCAAAAGTCACTCTGAGAGCCTGACTGTACTAGCTGCCATGTCAGCTCCCAATCCTAGTCTATGTATGCTCCAAACTACAAACACCTTCCTTGTAGGGTTGTGTGGCTGCAATAAATTTGGTTAATATTTCTACATCTCTTTTCTCATCTGTAAAATGAAGTAAATAGACTAGATAATTACCGAAATCAATTCCTGCTCCAATAATTTACATTCTTTCTTTGCAAGATTTTTTGCAAAGTGATTAATTATTGTTATGAGCTTTGAAATCCCAATGACACATATTAAGTTAAATTAAAAGGTCTTGGATATTTCTCTGCCTTCAAAGTTAATCATGGACCCTCATGTTCTCCTCCTCCTCTTCTTCCAGTTCTGTTTTGCTTTGGCATTTCCTTTTCTGAGATAGTTAAGGCAGGGCGATAGACCACTACCTTTCTATAGAGGGAAATTAATGGGTTTAGTGTGAAACACAGAAGATAGGGTGTAACAACTGAAGTAACAAAAAAGAGAGAGGAGGAAGTGAGATCATAGACACCAAATGCACATAATTCTTAAAGATGGGAACTTGCACTAATGAGGTGTCAGCAAGGTCAAGTAGATAAGTACTAAACTTAGAGGTTTCTGGTTACATGGGCATTTGAGTTTGTAAATGGATTACACACTCTCCTCCAGCCCCCGACCTCAGAAAGCTGCCACACTCTCTCCTGCTGCTTTGACAACTCCCCTTAGCCCTTCTCCTCCTGCAGAGAGTCATGAGTAATAACCCCAAGGCCCTGCAAAGATTCCCCTCACCCTCACTGTGGGCAGGTGCCATCATTCAAAATATACCCAAATTCCGTGGAGAAGAAGACATTATCATAGCATTGCAATCGATCTCCTCACTGCTAAAGAAGTTAAATCCACGTGACCTATATTCATGTACAGATTAGCTCAGATGGAAAAATGAAGACTAGTGACAGTGAATCATGCTGTAAATACAGGAGTTCATAAATAAATAAAATCCCTCTGGGCAGAAAGCTCAGAGTTGAAATTAAAATGATAAAATGAAAAAAAAGAAAAATATAAAAACATAAAACTTTTGGAGAACTGGTATAACAATTTTTTCCAATACCTGTAAATATATTTTTGCCCTGGATGGACCACCTGAGGGAGGTTGCACCAGTAGCTGAGTGACAGATACAACCTGAATTGGGGGACTTAGATAATTCTGTTTTGGTCAACTCCTTGAAAAAATAAAATAAGCTAATTGTAAAAAAGTTTCAAAAATTAATGACTAAAAAAAAAAAGTCCCTTATTTTAGCCCCCCAATCCTAGTCTCTAATAGTAACCACTGTTACAAACTGTGACACTGTGTGTGCCAAAGTCACACACACACACGTGTGCAGTTGTCCCTTGAACAACATAGACTTAAACTGCATGGGTCCACTTACACGCAGATTTTTTTCAGTGGTAAATACTACAGTACTATACAATTACTGTGCAGAAGGTTGACGCCCCAACTCCCCCCATTGTTCAAGGGTCAATTGTATACACATGTGTATGTATATATACACACACATATATTTCAAATATGCTTATATTTCACATATAGCTACTAATATAAATGTGTATTTACATCTTTACATTCACATATGCTTTTGATGTAAATGCAATCATATTTTCTACCTTGATGAACATTTCTCCTTTTTTTAATTCAATATAGTCCCACTTCCTTGGGTTAGATCCTGGCTCCGTCACTTAGTACCTGTGTAACTTTAAGATATGTTCAAATTCTCTGTGCCTCAGTTTTTCCACCAAGAAACAGATGTAATAGTGGTACCTACTTCTTAAAGTTGTTATGAGGATTAAATGAAGGACCATATAACAGGATCTTAGGATAGTGTTTGCACATCAAAGTGCTGTAAGAGTGTTAGCTATTCTTTTGATAATCATCATCAACATCATCATAATCATCTTCATCATTACACATATGGATGGTGTGGTACTCTGCCCAGATCCCCTCTTCTGATGACTCACGACCATGCCCCTTACTGGTAGTTACCCTTGGCCACACAGAACAGTTATGAACAAAGTTATACTCACATTCCGGGGTATAATCCACAGCTAATGACTGGCTGATATGAGGACACAAATGCTCAGCCTCTTAGCCTTAATTGGACAATTCTAAAGGGCCATCCCAGATTCAGAGCTCTCTGTAAGCTTATGTGACAACTTCTCCCTTTGCTCAATCCTGTTTTCCTCACTCACTTTATGCTTATAGATGTAAGTCCTGAGATCACTCACAAACTAATGTGCTGCATACAATTTCCTCTCAGAATTTGAAGTGTAGATCAACTGCTTCTTTGAGGACTGCAATTCATCCTGCTAACCCTTCTTCTGTAAGTTTGTCTAGGAAACTTGATGAGTCATAATCTTGAAGAAGCACTTCCCAAATGGAGTGAACTCAACCATAAAGTGTAAGGAGATCTGAGTAGCACAAAGAGAGGACTGCAGTGTATAGTATGGGAAATGGCCCAGAACCCTCATCAGGGCCATAGAACTCACTCTTGGAAGCTCAGAATATCAGCTGTTGACAGTTTTAGCTCAACTCCAAACTAAGAATTACCCTCAGTCACAAAGAATTCCCTTGCTCAGTGTTCCGTCTCAAGGTAGACCATGACCAATGACTGTATGGTGTGGGAATACAATCCCCCTTCTCCACTTTACCACGTTCTGTAGAACTCTGAAGGACCACCCAAGGTCAGGGTTTTTGGTAATATCAATTACAGCCTTAGTTATACTTACATTGCAGGTCAGATTCTCCTGTACCTAATCCTGCATTTCTCACTCCTTCACTCCCCAGTAAATATTCTGGACATGTCTCTCCATCTCAGAATATGTTTCCAGGGAACCTAAACTAAGATATCATATCATGAGTATCTTTCTATGCCAGTAGATAAATATCTGTCTCATTAAAATGCCTGCACAATTTTCCATTGTATTTATAATTTATAGTGGCATAATTTACTTAACCAGTGAGTTAGGTCAGTCTTTTTTTTTTTTTATAAGCTAACCTGCTGATACCCAAAGTTGATAATAATACAAAGACTTGCAGGCCAATTTTATTTTAAAATATTAATACAAAATTCATAAATCAACATTGGCAGAAATAATCTACACACAGTAAAGTCATGGATTAAGTTCTGATGTCATCTAATAAAGCAAAAATAAAAGATAATAAAAATTACTCTTTAAAAGTCTCTATATTGCTTTTAAAGTACAGTGTACATGGATTCGTGCCTATAACTTTGTGCAGTAATATGTGTTTATAAATGTTTAATGTATACAGCGTTTCCTCCAACATTGGAATAATTTACTGTTTCTTTGGGTGAACAACAGATAAAGTCATTGGCTTGGTATAAGAAATATGTCATATGATAAATACTTTAAACATTAGAGTCACATGCAGCATGTTGAGAGGTTGTCATTCGAGAGAAGTACAGGGGAATTGGAACCTACTGAAGGAAGAGAAAATTAATGTTTCTTATCCCATGTTTATTCTTGACCACGCTCTTATGTATAATGGTAAGATGAATCACTTGCAATGTCTAAAATAATATTTTATCTTTACTCTCTTTTTTTGCTTTAACTCTTAGGATTTGTCTGTCTCTTTTCAACAACCTCTCTCTATACATATAGTTGAATTTATGTAAGTTCAATGCAATCGTGAAATACCCTTATTGCACTTCATAAGAATACACCTTCACTGCCTAGTGTAAATTATTCTAGGAATGCAAGGGTAGGTCAATATTTTAAAATTTATTAATATATTGAATATGGTGAATATATCTATTGACCATGATATTACATCATAGATTATTAAAAGGTAGTTTAAAATATATGACATAAAGCCACATAACAAAATCAAAGTTCCATTCCTGACCTTAAAAATTGATAATAAAATTGCCAACAGATGTGAT
This sequence comes from Balaenoptera musculus, assembly GCF_009873245.2. Classification (NCBI taxonomy): domain Eukaryota; kingdom Metazoa; phylum Chordata; class Mammalia; order Artiodactyla; family Balaenopteridae; genus Balaenoptera; species Balaenoptera musculus. The sequence goes on from NC_045788.1 coordinate 118,089,949, forward strand.
GGATTTATGAGTAATATTTATTTATTTATTTATTTTCACATCTTTATTGGGAGTATAATTGCTTTACAATGGTGTATTAGTTTCTGCTTTATAACAAAGTGAATCAGCCATACATATACATATATCCCTGTATCTCCTCCCTCTTGCATCTCCCTCCCACCCTCCCTATCCCACCCCTCTAGTTGGTCACAAAGCACCGAGCTGATCTCCCTGTGCTATGTGGCTGCTTCCCACAAGTTATTTTACATTTGGTACTGTATATATGTCCATGCCACTCTCTCACTTCGTCCCAGCTTACCCTTCCCCCTCCCCATGTCCTCGAGTCCATTCTCTACTTCTGCATATTTATTCCTGTCCTGCCCCTAGGTTTTTTAAACCTTTTTTTTTTTTTACATTCCATATATATGTGTTAGCATGTGATATTTGTTTTTCTCTTTCTGCCTTACTTCACTCTGTATGACAGACTCTAGGTCCATCCACCTCACTACAAACAACTCAGTTTCGTTTCTTTTTATGGCTGAGTAATATTCCATTGTATATATGTGCCACATCTTCTTTATACATTCACCTGTTGATGGACACTTAGGTTGCTTCCATGTCCTGGCCACTGTAAATAGAGCTGCAATGACCATTGTGGTACATGACTCTTTTTGAATTATGGTTTTCTCAGGGTGTATGCCCAGTAGTGGGATTGCTGGGTCATATGGTAGCTCTATATTAGTTTTTTAAGGAACTTTCATACTGTTCTCCATAGTGGCTGTATCAGTTTACATTCCCAACAACAGTGCAAGAGGGTTCCCTTTTCTCCACACTCTCTCGAGCATTTATTGTTTGTAGATTTTTTGATGATGGCCATCCTGACTGGTGTGAGGTGATGCCTCATTGTAGTTTTGATTTGCATTTCTCTAATGATTAGTGATGTTGAGCATCCTTTCATATGTTTATTGGCAGTCTGTATATCTTCTTTGGAGAAATGTCTATTTAGGTCTTCTGCCCATTTTTGGATTCGGTTGTTTGTTTCTTTGATATTGAGCTGGATGAGCTATTGTAAATTTTGGAGATTAATCCTTTGTCAGTTGCTTCATTTGCAAATATTTTCTCTGATTCTGAGGGTTGTCTTTTCGTCTGGTTTATGGTTTCCTTTGCTGTGCAAAAGCTTTTAAGTTTCATTAGGTCCCATTTGTTTATTTTTGTTTTTATTTCCATTTCATTAGGAGGTGGGTCAAAAAGGACCTTGCTGTGATTTATGTCATAGAGTGTTCTGCCTATGTTTTCCTCTAAGAGTGATAATGTCTGGCCTTATATGTAGGTCTTCAATCCATTTTCAGTTTATTTTTGTGTATGGTGTTAGGGAGTGTCCTAATTTCATTCTTTTACATGTAGCTGTCCAGTTTTCCCAGCACCACTTATTGAAGAGGTTGACTTTTCTCCATTGTATATTCTTGCCTCCTTTATCAAAAATAAGGTGACCATATGTGCGTGGTTTTATCTCTGGGCTTCCTATCTTGTTCCATTGACCTATATTCTGTTTTTGTGCCAGTACCATACTGTCTTGATTACTGTAGCTTTGTAGTATAGTCTGAAGTCCAGGAGCCTGATTCCTCCAGATCCATTTTTCTTTCCCAAGATTTCTTTGGCTATTTGGGGTCTTTTGTGTTTCCATACAAATTTTTTGTTCTAGTTCTGTGAAAAATGCCATTGGTAGTTTGATAGCGATTGCATTGAATCTGTAGATTGCTTTGGGTAGTAGAGTCATTTTCACAATGTTGATTCTTCCTATCCAAGAACATGGTATATCTCTCCATTTGTTTGTATCATCTTTAATTTCTTTCATCAGTGTCTTATAGTTTTCTGCATACAGTTCTTTTTTCTCCTTAGGTATTTTTATTCCTAGGTATTTTATTCTTTTTGTTGCAGTGGTAAACGGGAGTGTTTCCTTAATTTCTCTTTCAGGTTTTTCATCATTAGTGTATAGGAATGCAAGAGATTTCTGTGCACTAATTTCGTATCCTGCTACTTTACCAAATTCATTGATTAGCTCTAGTAGTTTTCTGGTAGCATCTTTAGGATTCTCTATGTATAATATCATGTCATCTGCAAGCAGTGACAGTTTTCTTCTTCTTTTCGGATTTGGATTATTTTCACTTCTTTTTCTTCTGTGATTGCTGTGGCTGAAACTTCCATAACTATGCTGAATAGTAATGGTGAGAGTGGACAACCTTGTCTTGTTCCTGATCTTAGAGGAAAGGATTTCAGTTTTCCACCATTGAGAACGATATTGGCTATGGGCTTGTCATATATGGTGTTTATTATGTTGAGTTAAGTTTCTTCTATACCTATTTTCTGGAGGGATTTTATCAATAATGGGTATTGAATTCTGTCAAAAGCTTTTTCTGCATCTATTGAGATGATCATATGGTTTTTCTCCTTCAGTTTTTTTAATATGGTTTATCACATTGATTGATTTGCGTGTATTGAAGGATCATTGCATTCCTGGGAATAACCCCACTTGATCATGGTGTATAATCCTTTTAATGTGCTGTTGGATTCTGTTTGCTAATATTTTGTTGAGGATTTTTTTATCTATGCTCATAGATGGCCTGTAGTTTTCTTTCTTTCTGACATCTTTGTCTGGTTCTGGTATCAGGGTGATGGTGGCCTCATAGATTGAGTTTGGGAGTCTTCCTCCCTCTGTTCTGTTTTGGAGGAGTCTGAGAAGGATAGGTGTTAGCTCTTCTCTAAATGTTTGATAGAATTTGCCAGTGAAGCCATCTGGTCCTGGGCTTTTGTTTGTTGGAATGTTTTTAATCACAGTCTCAATTTTAGTGCTTGTGCTTTGTCTGTTTATATTTTCTATTTCTTCCTGGTTCAGTCTCGGAAGGCTGTGCTATTCTAAGAATTTGTCCATTTCTTCCAGGTTGTCCATTTTATTGGCATATAGTTGCTTGTAGTAATCTCTCATGATTCTTTGTGTTTCTGCAGTGTCAGTTGTTATTTCTAGTTTTTCATTTCTAATTCTATTGATTTGTGTCTTCTCTCTTTTTTCCTGATGAGTCTGGCTAATGGTTTATCAATTTTCTTTATCTTCTCAAAGAACCAGCTTTTAGTTTTCTTCATCTTTGCTACTGTTTCCTTCATCTGTTTTTCTTTTATTTCTGATCAGATCTTTATGATTTCTTTCCCTCTGCTAAATTTTGGGGTTTTTTTTTTGTTCTTTCTCTAATTGCTTTAGGTGTAAGGTTAGGTTGTTTCTTTGAGATGTTTCTTGTTTCTTGAGGTAGGATTGTATTGCTATAAACTTCCCTCTTAGAACTGCTTTTGCTGCATCCCATAGGTTTTGGGTCATCTTTTTTTCATTGTCATTTGTTTCTAGGTATTTTCTGATTTCCTCTTTGATTTCTTCAGTGATCTCTTGGTTATTAAGTAGTGTATTGTTCAGCCTCCATGTGTTTGTATGTTTTACAGATTTTTTCCTGTAATTGATATCTAGTCTCATAGCATAGTGGTCAGAAAAGACACTTTTCAATTTTCCTAAATTTACCAAGGCTTGATTTGTGACCCAAGATATGTTCTATCCTGGAGAATGTTCCATGAGCACTTGAGAAGAAAGTGTATTCTGTTATTTTTGGATGGAATGTCCTATAAATATCAAGTAAGTCCATCTTGTTTAATGTATCATTTAAAGCTTGTGTTTCCTTACTTATTTTCATTTTGGATGATCTGTCTATTGGTGAAAGTGGAGTGTTAAAGTCCCCAACTATGACTGTTTTTCTGTTGATTTCCCCTTTTATGGCTGTTAGTATTTGCCTTATGTATTTAGGTATTCCTATGTTGGGTGCATAAATATTTACAACTGTTATATCTTCTTCTTGGATTTATCCCTTGATCATTATTTAGTGTCCTTCTTTGTCCCTTGTAATAGTTTTTATTTTAAAGTCTATTTTGTCTGATATGAGAATTGCTACTCCAGCTTTCTTTTGATTTCCACTTGCATGGAATATCTTTTTCCATCCCCTCACTTTCAGTCTGTATGTGTCCCTAAGTCTGAAGTGGGTCTCTTGTAGACAGCATATGTACGGGTCTGTTTTTGTATCCATTCAGCCAGTCTATGTCTTTTGGTTGGAGCATTTAATCCATTTACATTTAAGGTACATATCAATCTGTATGTTCCTATTCCCATTTTCTTAATTTTTTTGGTTTATTATTGTAGGTCTTTTCCTTGTCTCATGTTTCCTGCCTAGAGAAGTTCCTTTAGCATTTGTTGTAAAGCTGGTGTGGTGGTGGTGAATTCTCTTAGCTTTTGCTTGTTTGTAAAGCTTTTAATTTCTCTGTCGAATCTGAATGAGATCCTTGCTGGGTAGAGTAATCTTGGTTGTAGGTTTTCCCTTTCATCACTTTAAATATGTCCTGCCACTGCCTTCTGGCTTGCAGAGCTTCTGCTGAAAGATCAGCTGTTAACCTGATGGGGATTCCCTTGTATGTTATTTGTTGTTTTTCCCTTGCTGCTTTTAATATTTTTTTCTTTGTATTTAATTTTTGATAGCTTGATTAATATGTGTCTTGGTGTGTTTCTCCTTGGATTTATCCTGTATGGGACTCTCTGAGCTTCCTGGACTTGACTGAGTATTTCCTTTCCCATATTTGGGAACTTCTCAACTATAATCTCTTCAAATATTTTCTCAGTCCATTTCTTTTTCTCTTCTCCTTCTGGGACCCCTATAATTCGAATGTTGGTGTATTTAATGTTGTCCCAGAGGTCTCTAAGACTATCCTCAATTCTTTTCATTCGTTTTTCTTTATTTTGCTCTGCAATAGTTATTTCTACTCTTTTATCTTCCAAGTCACTTATCCGCTCTTCTCCCTCAGTTATTCTGTTATTGATTCCTTCTGGAGAATTGTTAATTTCATTTATTGTGTTGTTCATTGTTGTTTGTTTGCTCTTTAGTTCTTCTAGGTCCTTGTTAAATGTTTCTTGTATTTTCTCCATTCTATTTCCAAGATTTTGTGTCATCTTTACTATCATTACTCTGAATTCTTTTTTAGGTAGACTGCCTATTTCCTCTTCATTTGTTTGGTCTGGTGGGTTTTTACCTTGCTCCTTCTTCTGCAGTGTGTTTCCCTGTCTTCTCATTTTGCTTAACATACTGTGTTTGGGATCTCATTTTCACAGGCTGCAAGGTCATAGTTCCCAGTGTTTTTGGTGTCTGCTCTCAGTGGGTAATGTTGGTTCAGTGGGTTGTGTAGGCTTCCTGGTGGAGAGCACTGGTGCCTGTGTTCTGGTGGATGAGGGTGGATCTTGTCTTTCTGGTAGGTAGGACCACGTCTGGTTCTGTGTTTTGCAGTGTCTGTGACCTTATGATTTTAGGCAGCCTCTGCTAATGGGTGGGTTTTTGTTCCTGTCTTGCTAGTTGTTTGGCATAGGGTGTCCAACAGCGTAGCTTGCTCGTCATTGAGTGGAGCTGGGTCTTAGCATTGAGATGGAGATCTCTGGGAGAGCCTTCACCGTTTGATATTATGTGCAGCCGTGAGGTCTCTTGTGGACCAATGACCTGAACTCGGCTCTCCCACCTCAGAGGCAGAGGTCTGACACCTGGCCAGAGCACCAAGACCCTGTCAGCCACACGGTTCAGAGGAAAAGGGATAAAAAAAGAAAGAAAGAAAGAGAGCAACCAAACTAAAAAACAAATCCACCAATGATAACCAGTGCTAAAAACTATTAAAAAAAAAAAAAAAGGACAGACAGAACCCTATGACAAATGGTAAAAGCAAAGCTACAGACAAAATCACACAAAGAAGCATACACATACACATTCACAAAAGGAGAAAAAGGAAAAAAATAACAATATCTATATATAAAAAAAGGAAGAGAGAACCAAATCAGTAAACAAATCTACCAATGATAACAAACTCTAAATAGTAAACTAAGATAAACATAAAACCAAAAACGAATTAGATGCAGAAAGCAAACTGAAATCTACAGTTGCTTTCAAAGTCCACTGCCTCAATTTTGGGATGATTCGTTGTCTATTCAGTTATTCCATAGATGCAGGGTACATCAAGTTGATTGTGGAGATTTAATCTGCTGCTCCTGAGGCTGCTGGGAGAGATTTCCCTTTCTCTTCTTTGTCTGCACAGCTCCTGGGGTTCAGCTTTGGATTTGGCCCCACCTCTGTGTGTAGGTCACCTGAGGGCATCTGCTCCCTCCCAGAGAGGACAGTGTTAAAATAGCAGCTGATTACATGGCTCTGGCTCACTCAGGCCGGGGTGGGGGGAGGCAGCAGGGGGGAGGTGTACAGAATGTGGGGTGAGCCTGCGGTGGCAGAGGCCAGCATGATGTTACAGCAGCCTGCGGCACACTGTATGTTCTCCCTGGGAAGTTGTCCCTGGATCACAGGACCCTGGCAGTGGCGGGCTGCACAGGCTCCTGGAATGGGAGGTGTGGATAGTGACCTGTGCTTGCACACAGGCTTCTTGGTGGCTGCAGCAGCAGCCGTAGCTTCTCATGCCCATCTCTGGTGTCCGCGCTGATAGCCGCGGCTTGCGCCCATCCCTGGAGTTCGTTTAGGCAGTGCTCTGAATCCCCTCTCCTTGTGCACCCCAACACAATGGTCTCTTGCCTCTTAGGCAGTTCCAGACTTTTTCCCGGACTCCCTCCCAGCTAGCTGTGGTGCACTAGCCTTCTTCAGGCTGTGTTCACGCAGCCAACCCCAGTCCTCTCCCTGGGTTCTGACCTCCGAAGCCTGAGCCTCAGCTTGCAGCCCCCGCCCGCCCAGGCAGGTGAGCAGACAAGCTTCTCAGGCTGATGAGTGCTGGTCAGCACCGATCCTCTGTGCGGGAATCTCTCCGCTTTGCCCTCAGCACCCCTGTTGCTGCGCTCTCCTCCATGGCTCCAAAGCTTCCCCCCCCCCACCCCCCATCTCCACCAGTGAAGGGGTTTCCTAGTGTGTGGAAACTTTTCCTCCTTCACACCTCCCTCCCAGAGGTGCAGGTCCCACCCCTATTCTTTTGTCTCTGTTTTTTCTTTTTTCTTTTGCCCTACCCAGGTACATGGGGAATTTCTTGCCTTTTGGGAAGTCTGAGGTCTTCTGCTAGCATTCAGTAGGTGTTCTGAAGGAGTTGTTCCACATGTATATGTATTTCTGATGTATTTGTGGGGAGGAAAGTGACCTCTGCGTCTTACTCCTCCACCATTTTGAAGGTCTCTAGTTAGGTCGTTCTTAAGGCAATTTAGAGTACACCCCACGATGATAACAAGCATAGATCTTAATAGCAAATAGTGAGCCAAAAATGTAGTCTCTCTGTTAAACATTTAAGATGACTTACTGTCATTTACAACACTTATGGTTTATTTAGTATTTACTGATTTTAAAAACAAGCTTGCTTTATTTTTTTGCTTACAGGATTACATGGGAAAATCCCTGATCCTATGTGGTAATGTATTTCTTTGACACTACTTTATCACATTGATGGTAAGTGTATGTGAGTGAATGAATATGAACACAGCAGAACTTGTGGTCTGAAGAAAGTGTAAAGCTATTTGAAAGAACTGAGTTAAGGTAGTAAAGAGAAATGCAGATTGCTATGTATCAAGGACTTTTATTTGTAGCTTTTATTTAAAATCTGTTCTTTAGTTATTTTCCCACTCCTGAAAGGTCAGTGATGCTGTGTTTTAATTAAAGGCATTAGGGAGACACCATCTATCTTTGGAAGTCTTTATTGCTGCTCAAAACTTTCTTTATCCACAGACAAATTTGTTCATATTCCCTTTCCTTCCACATCTAAGGTTGAAGTGCATTTTTAAAAAGAGCAAGAAACACAAGAGGAAATACCTGTAGTTGCTGCAAACTGTATTTTCCATTCAGTCACATGCAAGTGCAATGCTGCAACTGTCCCATATTAAGTATTTATGTCTTTAGTAGGTAACACTAATCTGGAGTTTTCAGGCCTAATTCATAAAAGTTGGTAGATACCAGACAAAATGTAAAATGATAGACTTTATGCCACTATAGGTTTTTATGACTATGAAGTTCGTTCATTCCTAGCAAAGAAATCAGGTAGAGCATGTTTGGGATGTCCTTTTGCTCTGCTCCTCATTCTTGATGGCCCATCCTCACATTAATTCTGAGCAGATATTTGTCTTAACTATGCCTTGATTTCCTGGAGACATTCTCCCTGCATCCCTCTCCAGTTCAGAAACCACATATATGATTGTCTCTTCAACATCTCCATTTAGATAGCTCAATATAGCAAATTTTTTGCAAATTATATATCTGATTAAAGATTAATATCCAGAATATAGAAAGAACTTCTAAAATTCAACAACAACAAAAATCAAATAACCCAATTCAAAATGGGCAAAAGACATGAATAGACATCTCTTCAAACAAGTTACACAAATGGCCAATAACACATACAAAGATGTTCAACATCACTAATTATTAGAGAAATCCAAGTCAAAACTACAATGAAATGCCAGATCACACCCATCTGAATAGCCACTATCAAAAAAACAGAAAGTAAAAAGTGCTGGCAATGATGTGGAGAAACTGGAACACTTGTGCACTGTTAATAGGAATGTAAAATGGTACAGCCACTGTAGAAAAGAATATGGTGATTCCTCAAAAAAATAAAAATAAAACTGCCATATGATCCAGCAATTCCACCTTTGCTATATACCCAAAAGAATTTAAAGCAGAGTCTCAAAGAGAGAGTTGCATATCCATGTTCACAGCAGCGTTATTCACAAGCTAAAATGTGGAAGCAACTCCAAGTATCCATCACTGGTTGAATAAAGAAGGAAAATGCACTATATACACACAATGGAATATTATTCAGCCTTAAAAAGAAACAAAATTCTGACACACACTACAACGTGGGTGAATCTGGAAGACATTATGCTAGGTGAAATAAGCCAGTCACAAAAAGACAAATACTGTATGATTTCACTTACATGAGGTACTTAGTCAAAATCATAAAGACAGAAAGTAGAATGGTGGTTGCCTGAAGATCTGGGAAGGGAAGAATGGGGAGTTATTGTTTAATAGGTACAGAGTCTCCGTTTCACAAGATAAAAAGAGTTATAGAGATGGATGGTGGTGATTATTGTACGTTATGAATGTATTTCAATACTATTGAACTGTATGCTTAAAAATGGTTAAGGTGTTAAATTTTATGTTCTGTGTATTTTACCAGAATAAAAAAATTGAAAAAATATCAAATACAAGTAAAAATATAGCAATATTTGATATTCATGATTTACCATTTTCTCTGCCCTCAATCGGGTCTTCTGTATTTCTCTGATCTCTGAATGATGTCACCATGTACCCACCTACAAAGAGAAATCCAATATTCATCCTTGAAATTTCCCTTTTTTTCACCTTTCATATGTAATCCACTACAATGTTTTAAATTATACATTCTTGTTTCTTTGGAACACCTGCCGTCTCTCCCTACTGTTGCAGTTTATGTGAAATCATCAAAATATTAGTGTGCTGTAACTCAGTGCGGTATTAATGAATTGTTACATCATAAAATTAAGCATGAGCACTTTTCAGCTCCTCAGGTAACACCTTTCAGAATAATTTGGAGCAATGAATCATTTTTGGATGGAAACAAGCCATATTATAAAAACAAAATAACCATTTGATATGACATATGATTCCCACTGAAATTGTTTTAGTTATGGCTTAAAAGATAGTTGAAGAAAAAGGCAATAAACAATGAAGACTGAGTTTTGATCATATCTTTAAAAAATTATCTTTCTATACATCTTTATACAGATATAAAACTTTTTTTATAGAGGTGAATGCTACCTCCAGTATTTTCCAGGAATGATAGGCTACAAAATAAATACCTCATGAAAGGGGTTTGGTCAAAGATGCACATGGAATCACAGACACAGTTACCTCTAAAGGACCCCAAAATGGAAAGTGAAAGTGTGAGTGGTATATGTGGCTGCAATTTTGGTGTATGTAATATTAACCACAGTAAAGGTTGGAAAAAATATTTGTCTCTGACCCTGTCAAAATTCACTTTTTAGAGGCTTTCCATTTTCATATTTTAAATTTTGAATGACTGACTCCTTTACTGCTGTTAATGTATGTGATGCTTTTGTAAGTATCTTATTTATTCTATAGACTTCTAACTGCCCACGTGACACACGTTTTTAGATTTAAGATGTTGACTTTTTTTCTTTTTTAATTTGAGAAAAGAAAAACAAGAGCTGGATTTAATCCCTGCTTCAACATTTTTTGGATGTACAACCTTGGTAATGTAGCTAATGAATGCACTTCTCTGAGCCTTGGTTTCCAACAATATAGCTGGAACAATGGGACTACTAATACCTACCTCAAACTGGTTATTGTGAGGGTGAAAATATAAAAGTCACTTCACACTCCTTACCACTTAGGCAATCAATAAATAGTAGCTCTTAATAGCATTAATATTGAGCTTTCAATCACAATTTGCTTACAATCACAGGAAAAATTATCCTGTTTAATTTTGCAAAGCCAATTAAATATATAGAAACAAAATGAAATACAGGCTGAGGTAATTTATTATTATTATTATCATTATTATTATTATCAAAATTATCATAATTTATTATTATCATCATCATTATTATTATTATTATTATTATTATTATTATCATTATTATCTATAGAAGACAGTAGTTTCTAAGGTCATGATAAGGTTTAGTTGTCAAAGAAAAGTGGTTGGGACATAAATTATCTATTGTGATGAAGTGGTGAGAACTCAAATGCAACAGTTTATGGAAGATAACTAATAAATTAAATTTGAATCTGACATGTTGAAATTGAACAGGTCCATGGAGACAACGTCAACCAACCTTCTCCTTTTCCAGTCTGTAAGGGCTAAGTCTGCAAAAGTTTGCTGATTTCCGACAGCAACATAGCAGTTAACAAAAGGGAAAGTAGAAACTACATTTTTTAAACTCCCAGCCCAATGCTCCTTCTAATACTGCGCCATGCAAATGAAGAGAAAGTTAATTCCCAAGTTATTTGCTTATCTTACATACAGAGTACATTGGATAGAAGATGTCTAGATTATTTCGGAAATATCATCACAGAGACATAAATGGTTGGTTATGCTTACAAACGTCTTGGAGAAACTTAAGTGGTTAAATTTCTGGGATAAAACTTATCATTTAATTGCATGTCCTTACTGAGTTAGGTATCTGGAAGGAAACATAAGCCTCATCCAGCACACTGTTTCAGTGAGCATAGTGACTCCATAACTTAAATTCAGTTTTTTGTGCTTAGTGTGAAAAGCTAACTGACCATGAACCTTGCCCTCTAAGAGCACATGGTCTAATGAGGAGGAAATCCATAAATAGATCAATGCAATTCAACAAGGAAGGTGCTGAGATGTGGGTATGCAGAAGATGTTACGAAAGTATACGGCAGCAATATTTACCTGTGGTCAAATGATCACTTATAACATAGACTTTCAGGTCAAGAAATTAACTTTTAAAAATAACCAGATGCTTATTCAGATAATAATAAAACTACCATCACCTTAAATTGTTTCTATCAGCAAAAAAGGCCGTTGGAAGTAGTACTCTGTTCTCAAAGAAACAAAAATGTGTTGATATCATTACCATAACCTTTCATTATTCTATATTCCTTGGAGAAAACAGAGTAAGAATCTGTTTTCTAAACTTCCAGGTAATATGATTTATATTCCTACCTTCAGAAAACACACAACTTCAATCAAAAAGGTTATTTTCCACACTTTCCCTCTTTGAAAATATGAAAAGAAATTCCAAGCAAGTACAAAAAAAGGAAGTCAGGCAGCTGTCTGGGCTATTACTGAATAATTATGATGCACATCACTATCATTTCCCTTTAATGTTAATTTAAAATATGCTAGGCACAGTAAAGCACACTGGTAAATACAACATTTTAAAGAAACTTTGGACTGAAATGCATAATACTTTATTTGCAAGAAACAAAAGGAAAGAAACCAGATGCCACAGCATAATTTCCTCTTGTTCTGAGGGGAGTAGCAATCAATTATTCTGAAGTAGAAAAAGTAGTGAATGGAATGGATGTTCTGGAGCCATACTGAATCAGTTATATCTCATGAAATCACTGCAATAACAAATTTAATTATTTTTCCCCAAAGCCAACATTCTAGCCTTCTTGTAGGTTTCATGCTCTTTATGAATCTCTACTTTTATTACAAGGAAATAACCGTTAATGACACTACATAATAGCTAATAATATTGCTACATCCCCTTACTGTATTTCAGGTCAATGAAATGTAACAAAATATTAACATTCATTCATATCAAAAGAGATTTTATATGAGCATTTTTAAAACTTCTGGTTTTTTATACTTTCTCTTAATTGAAGCTTTCAGAATCCATCAAAACATTAGAGAACCTACAGCAAAATCAACACGTGAGGGTCTAAACTCTTGAGTCTAAATATTTTTACAAGGAAATTCATTTTATTTTATACTCTTAACACTCACCATGTACATTCTTATAAAAAGTCTTGGTGAAGGAATTGAATATAAAGAAAAAAAAACTGATTAAGGAGGATTTCCACCAGAAAAAATCCAGGAGATGTTTTCATAGATACAGACATTGCTAACCCTGTATTATCAGGATGAAGGGAAGACTGGACAAAAAGGAACGCACCTTAAATTCAAAGGGGAGGAAAAAAACGAGAGGGTAGAAGACAGCACATAGGCCAATTTGCAAATTGAGTTCTGTTTTGAAATTAAGATTTGAATAAAGAGGAAAATAATACTTTTTCTCAGAGAATTCATTCATTAATTCAACAATGTTTGTGAAGCACAAACAGGTGCTACACACTGTTATAATTTATGTAAGTACAGGAAAGAATAAAAACAAAATCCTTGTTTTATGGACTTTATATTACAGTGGATGGAAAGAAACAATAAACAAAACAATCCAATATATCAGGGAAGAAAAATAAAGCAAAGTCTAAGAACAGAGTGTGACCAGGAGTTATGTAAATGTTACTTTTCATAGTGTGAACTGAGAAGGCCTCTCTAAGCAGATACTTAAATGAATGGAGGGAGTGGAGCTCATTGATTTATGGAGCAAATGGAGATTAAGAGCTTCCCTTATGGGAACCAAAATAATATAGAAGTATGTATATAATAATTTTCAAATTAGAATACAAATAAGGGACAAGAGGAAATTTCAGTATTTGATAAGAAATGGAAATACTCATATATATTTGTATATGGGAAATACCCATATACCTGTACTTATACAGAGATTTAAAAATTAGGTCATGGATAACAATTAGATTGTGGATAAAGCAAATTTTTATAGAAGTAATAGTAGAATTAATATACACATAGATACATAAAAGCAATATAAAATTAAATAAAAATTGTATTTCCCGATATAAATGGATATATGTATATAAGTTTATATATATAAATAAAAATAAGGGATATGTATTAGATATAAACAGATATAAAGGGTACATTTTCATGCTTTCAGAACCAATGATTATCTTCCTAATAGGGATATGAAGATTAATTCTTGAAGGGTGTGTGTGCTGATCTGTTTTTAGACCAATTTTCTCCTATCCTCTCGACAAAATTTAAAATATATGTTATGCTTTCATCTTGAAAAAAACATGCAGTGTGAGGCTGAGAGACAGAGAAGCATGTTCTCAGCAGCTGTGCAATGCTAGCATGTTGTGAATATTCAACAAATATTAAGTGACATTGAAATATGAATTGACGGATAATGAATCACTTTAGGGAATTATCCTGCCAAAATGTTTTGGAAGATCCATGAAACATTTGACAAATCCAAAGAATCCCAAGATTTGCTTTTGCTGAGATTTATTTGTTTATTTGGGGGGATGGGGAGACAGGTTCTGAATTTTCATCTGACTCATTAGGTCCTTCTGTTAGAGTGCAATTCATGTTCAAATCATATTACTTTAACTTTTGTTAAGCAATTGATTTCTTAGTGGTTATATAATTGGAAAAACAGAACATCCAGAAAAAAACTGCCTCTTTTTATTAAGTACAGAAATAAAATTAATTAAGCAGAAACTTAATTATAGTAATGGGATTGACCCTGAAGTGGAGAATGAGTACCAGGATGGGACACAAATATTGCATTTACAGAGTTTATAAATAACAACATTATCTTATTTAGCATTTACTTAAATAAGGGGGAAAAATGCACAACGTATAATATATTTTGCTTCTATTTTCTTCTGATTACATTCAAATTAACTGTTAGGATCTTTGCTTAAGACCTATATGGTGATTTTAACATAATACTTTGAAAATTATCTCATTTTAAATGCTAAGAAATTTTAACTCATTTCTTAGCCTCTTAACATCCCCTGACACATTTGTTCTGTGCTTACCCATCACTACCATTATATAAACGTTTTCACAATGCCTGTAATGTAGAAAGTGTATGGATTAGTCAGGATTTTTAAAGTTGCAAATTATGAAAGCCAGCTGAAGAAAAAAGAAGGGACTTCTCATTAGAATACAGGGATCACTAATAGCAGTTAAAGAAAATAATGCAGCCAGATACCAGGTAGGACTATTAGAAGATAATTGGCAACTGGGATGATTTTCTCACCGCTTCTTGATTCTACTTCTCTCCGTGCATTTACTTTACCTCTCTGTTTTTGGGCATACTGCTATTCTTTTCCTATTCAATTCACATGATGGCAGAAAAAGAACTGAGACACAATATATGGTAGAATTCAAGCCATATTGGAGAGATGGACTCTCTTGATCCTAAGTCCTAATTCTCAAGGAAGTGACTTGGACCCAGACCAGGTGGGGTCTCCAATTATTTCTCAATTAACTCTGGGCAGGGATTCTAGGTGCCATCGTATAAATATGGCTGTTAAGTGCCACTAGTATGGAATGAGGAGGTCTGAAGTAGGTGGGAGTAATTAAGTGGTTCATTTTAAGTTGAGAGACACCCAAAGGAGTCTGTTATGTTATACAAGTGATATTTTATTTAAAAGTCTCCTTCTCTAGTACTTTACTCTTGATATCTACCATAATTTTTAAGACAACATCTTTTCACCATTCAAAATCCAGTACCCAACCCACCTCTTAAGTCCTCAAGTTAATGGAGAAATGATTATCCAATAAAGCAATCCTCTTAGAAAAAAAATACCTATAAGCTGGAAAAATTATAGTCATAACTACCTGAGAGTTCTGAAGACTGAAGTACCATAGAGAGATTTCAGAGCAGAGCCAAAACTTGGGGAAAGCCATCAGACAGATTGAGTTCCTCATTTATTTTGCAGTTCTGTCCTGAGGCAGCCTCAGTCACAGTGGCGGTATTGTAGGGATGATTCGAACACTGATAGAGAGCCCACTGGCTTACTGGCTGAGGAAATAGGGCAAGAAATACAGAGCAACCAGAGTTACCAGAGAGTGAAATGGGAATCAGAAAGGAGAGAGCCAAAGAAAGAGTATTTCAATTTCTATGTGTAAACTCAGCCTAAGTCTCTGGCTGAGCACTGAACCACATACTGAACTGAAAAAATGGAAAGCTACACGTAGCTATGGTTTAGGAAACTGATCTGAGATCTAAGCAGCCACCCACCACAGGCATGCCTGTTTGCACTTTGAGTCTAACCAAGTTAATTGCTGCTAAAACAAAAGCATCAACACTTTTTGGAGCAATCTAACAGAATCCAGATTCTCCACAGCCTAATATTCAGAATGTCCAGGATACAGTCCAATATTATTCACATATAACTAGCCAAGAAAATGTGATCCAGTCTCAAGGGAAAAAAACTACAAACAGACGCCAACCCTGAGGTTAACAGATGTTGGAATTGTTAAACAAGTACTTCAAAGAAGCAGTTATAATTATGGCCAGTGACATAAAGAAAATGAGACTTGTAATGAATGAAAACATAAGGTATCTTTGCATATACTGAGAATCGGAAACTTTAGAACTGAAAATTTCAATATTTAAAATAAAAAATCCACTGGATAGGCTTAAAAGAAATAGAGATAAAAGGGTCAGTAACTTTGAAAACATATTAATAGAATGCATCTAATCTGAAGAAAGCTATCCCCTACTACATACTTATTAATTTAAAGGACAAAAAAAGAGTAAATTTATAGTGCAGAAAATGGGAGACACCACTTTTACCAAGTGATAGAGTTAATATCACCAGTAAAGAGACAGAGTGATAACTTCCACCTCTTGATATGATACACTGAGAAGAATACAGCATCACGTCTAAGGTTTTCTTTCTGAAAAAGAATAATCTGAATTTAATCACAAGGAAACATCAGGACAAACCAAAAATGGGAGGTGCTCTACAAAATAACTGGCCAATGCTCTTCAAATGTGTCAAGGACGTGAACAACAAAGAAAGACTGAGACGCTTCCAGAATAAGAGAGACTTAGGATACAGGACAACTAACAACTGCAATGTGTGACCCTGGATTGATCGAGGTCCAGAAAGAGAACATTAATAGAACAATTGATAAAATTTGAATAAGGTCTGTAAATTAGTTAAATAGTATTGTACCAACATTAATATTGTGATTTTGCTAATTGTATCTGGCTATGTTTGTATTGTTAAGAAATCTCTTTTCTCCAAATTTATAATTTCAATCCAATCCCAACCAAAATCCCAGAGTGTGTTTGCAGAAGTTGACAAGCTTATTCTAAAATTTTTATGGATATGCAAATAAACAAGAATAGCCAAAGCAATATTTAAAAAGAAGGAAAAAAATTTGAGAACTTCAATGTTCTGATTTCATGACTTACTATAAATATACAGTAATCAAGAGAATGTAGTATTGCAGAAAAAAATAGACAGATAGATAAATGGAAGAGAAAGAGTCCAAAACTAGATCCAAACATAACTGGCCAAATGATTTTCCAAAAAAAGGCTTCTCAATGAGGGAATAAAATGCTTTTTCCAGAATAACATTGCAATGACTGGATATTTATTTGGGGACGTGAACACTGATCTTTACCAACACTATATTCAACACAATCCAAAAGGATTTCTATAACTAAGTATCAAAACTAAAAAAACTCCTAAAAGAAATAAGGGAAAAGTCCTTGTGTCTGTGAGATAGGTAAATATATCTTCGATAGGATGTAAAATGCTCGATTCATTTTTAAAAAGGGATAAATCAAACTTGATCAAAATGAAAACATGAAACTCCAAAATGGGCCTCAAGTATATGTTTACGTAACCAGGGAGCTACCCCACCCCAGACTTTCTTAGTAATTCTTTCCATCTTGGAGACCTATTTTTCCAAAAACCCAACTTGGTAAATGCTGCCAAAGCATTTTTTGCTTGTTCCTAACAAGAAGTAATTTTTTTAACTAGCTTTATCTGTACATTATGATGCTTTACATTAACTTCCTTCTAAGTGTAATGTTTACAAAGGATTCTTCCTACTCGATACACATAACATGGTCACTAAGGTTAAACCATATGGGAGTCATTTGGACTGAACATGCAGAGATGGGAGGGAGACAGAGAAGGATAGATGTTCTATAGGTTTGTTTGTTTGTTTGTTTGACCACTTAGCATAACCCATGTGCCTGTTTTGTGGTACAGATGAAAGTTCAATAGTGAGGACTAGAAAAAATTTTCAGAAAAGGAGAGAAGGTTGTTCTCCTCACTGAAAAACCTAGGAATACAGCAATCAATGATTTCAGGACAGTCTGTTAGGAGAGTAAAAACCTGAATTAGGTCTTTACACAGTTACCACGTACTCTTAAGGGAAAATTTCTAGCAAACGGCAACGTGTTGACCAGAATCCTCATTACACCCCTGACACTCTAAAGGTATTTCTCAATTATTTGGCAACTCACAAAGCCTTGTAATTCTTGTGGCTATTTATGTAATTTTGACTCTCTTTATGTTGACATCAGAACACAGGAGTTTCTGTTTTTAAATAAACATAATTTGAATGTCACAGAATCCTGCTTACTATTTCTTATAAGGTTTCCCCTACCCCTTGCTTAAAAGCTTTACACTGTTTTCCTAAGAGCAAACCTATTCCAACGTTAAAAGTTTCCAATTAGATATGAAACTCCAAACCCATGAATTTTGAGAGGGTTCTAAACTTGCCAAAACAATTTCTCGTAGACTTGATACTTGGATTACACACTCCCACTGCATATTTAAAAGCCTTTACTATAAAGGTTTCCTATAACAAAAGGGAGATGAAAAGATACAGTAATTATTCACGGAACATATTCAAGCCATCATTGCTGATGAAATATGATATCTATGACATTCCTCCACTGTAAATGGGGCAGTGATTCTGAGTGCTGTTAGCTGCAGAAAACCCATTCTTATCCTTATTAACACGTAAAACAATAGCTTTCATCTCAGAGTACTCTGCCGCTCCGTCTAAAACAAAACATACTAAATCTAAACTCTTTGGGAATAAAATTTAAATCGCAAGTCGGTTTCAGCTTTGCAGACTTTTAACTCAAGTGGAAATTTTGGGTGCCTTTCTCCTAATGATATGGCCAAAGCAATATCTTTCCCACCTGGTAAAGAAAAGTCAATATTCTAGCAGCCAGATGCCCTTCAGTAGGTGGACCTGGACAGGGGAACTGGGTTAGAGGAAAGGCTGATTTCTAAGTGAGGGCTGACCTCGTCAGTCTGGAAACTATGCTAGCAGTTTCTTGTGAGGACTCTGAGGCATTGCTTGCTGTGTTGTAAGCAGTCACATCAGCTCTGAACTGGACACAGAGCACTGAAATTAGAGTGAAGCACGCACAATACCTCAATGCAGTTTGCAGCCTGCAGAGTGAGTGCTACCCTTGCGTTCATTCTGATAAGCCATCCTTGAGATGGCATGTAAATATATTCTGATAACCACAGAAATGCTGGTAAATGGACAAACACTTGATCAGAGGAGTTTCACCGCACACTGTGTGATGCTGTCCAGAGAATCTGTCTTTGCCACTGGCACTCCTTTAGAAAAGGAGTCAAGCGGCATTGAATCTATCGGTTTAATAGGGCTCTAAGCTTCCAGTGCAATTATTAAGGCTTTCGAAAGTGGCATGGGCAGCTTCAGTGCCCAGGATCTTCCCTCCAATTTTATTACAATGAAGCTAATGTAAAAAAGTTGTGGGGTTAGATGACAAGTTGACACACATGCCATTTCTTGTGTACCATCTCGACCTGATGCTAATGTGATTTTTCTTGCAAGCTATGGTGCTGTTAGTCTTGACCTCAACAAACTTAGAAAGGCTGCATCCATTCTAGCCACTTGCTGAAAGCACACAGAACTGCTGAAGATAAAATTTCCAGGAATATATTAAAAACAAAACTGCTAATTCAGCCAAATTTCCTGCACACTTGGAAAGCCTATAAAACAGCAGGCCAATGGTAATAACACACAGAGAGAAGATAGTACAACTAAGTAAAATCTGTTGTTTAAAAGTCAAGGTTTTGAAAATTAAGGGAATGTTTACATGATCGCCAACTATCTTTTAGTGGCCACAGTGAGTTTTTCAACTTACCTTGGAGTTATTTTAACATTGAAAATTGAGATCGCAATTTGCTGAATATATCAGTTTTATTTTTTTTTCTAAGCGGAAGAAATAATGTTGTAAATAAGGTTAGGATTTCTGAGAAACCACCATGTGTTCCAGTTTTAGAAAAAAAGCCATTCCAAATATTCCCCCAAACTATTACTGATATCAACAAGTAATGTGTGGATTGTTCAATACCTTTATGTCTTGTTTTAGGCACTGAGTTTATATAAACCATTTCTACCTACTCCTTGCTCATTTCGAAATATCCTCATGGCTCAAAAATATCTTGCTCAATTATCCGCATACAGTATGAGGAATCCAGCTCTTAGCTTTTCATCCCAATCACGTTTACGACTGTAGGTTGTAGTTTCTTAATAAACTCACTGTGTTTTATTCACCTGATACTGTTCTTGGCAAATAGTGGTCACAGAAAAAAGTGTTTATTTAGCAGAACCAGAAACTACATTCTTCACACAATTTATTTTGGTATTCAGTCTGAAAAAATCATTTAAAATGCAAAATATATTCAATTATTCCACGGATAAGAAAATACCAGTTTAACACCTGTTGTTACTAGCACAGTGCATTTAACCACTTTCATTTCTATCTTGTACCTTTCTTGAATGTTCTTGAATGTTGTACCTTTCACTTCTATCTTGTACTTTTCTTGAATGTTTTGTGTATGTATATGAATTGCTCAACTAGTTTGAAATAAGTAACTCCATCAAATATATTTTTTTTTCCTATAAACCCATACCAGAACTAGACACTAATTCTGTTGAGTTGACCTAAAATCAAATTAAGGAATTTGGGGTATCCTTCATGACAGATAGCCTTTGCCATTTAAGTAAGCATCAACAAAATACGTTGGTCACTTGACTTGATACTCCATTTTTTAAAAGAAGAATTATTGTAATGAGATACTGAGCCTGAACCAAAGGAAAATTACCTATTAACTAGCCATTCTTTGTGAGTTAAGGGTTTAACATCTTCACTTGCCTAAATAGTACTTCTATGTGATTAAGAAGTTTTCAAAAACTGTTCTCAAGAAACATGGGAAGAAAATGCTGGAAATAAAGAGAAGTATCTTTCTGTGAATTGATTAACAAACAACATAGATTAAGAAAAGGGATTATTGGTGAATTCAAATTCTGAAGAATATTAACAGCAATGTATCAATGTTCTTTATGTTTAAGGAGTTGATGTAAATGAGGATATTTTAGAAAGTAAGAACCTAGATTTGTAAAATTTGGCTTTTCTGCAAAAAATAAGTAAAATTGTCCTAATCATGAATGGATTTACTATTCTAGATATCAGATTGTTTGTTGAACTGACAACATTCCATCCAGGAATATTGAAATAACCAACAATACCACATAGAATTAGTATTCCGCTGGGAGCCCACAGATCTGTTTTATAATCCTGGTCCCTGTCACTAACTAGTTGTTGAGTTTGCATAGTCATTAATCCCTGGCCCATAATCTCTTTTGCTGTTACTGAGTTATCAGATCAAGTGATCTATCAGTTCTTTTCTATCTTTAAAATTCTCTGATCTTTCAGAAGACTTCAATTCTGCTCCGTAAATAAGGGTTCCCTTTAAGTATGGTTAAAGGTTATGTTTAGGATTGTGTTTTTCTTTCTTTATAACTATTATATTAGCTGATTTAGCAAAGATGTTTGTGGATAATTTTGTCTAAAAGTAGATAATGGAAAAAAAGATATGAGAAATAGATTTGTTTTGGGATCACCCACGTTTATGAATAAGAGTACATGGGTTACGTATGTGCATTTTGTGTGTTCTTTTGTTTGTTTTCTTTGTTTCCTGCCTTTTGGCTCTTTAGCATTTCTTACTTTCAGAAACTTTAAAACGCCCCCCAAACCACATTTATATGAAAAGATTTTTGGAGCATTATTGCTAACCTTGATTTGAAGCTGCAGTTTACAAAATCTTCACAGAGCCTATTTTAATGAGGTTTCCAGCTTTAATAAAAAGAGTGTGGTTGCTTAACTGAAATGACCTGCCAAAACTTTCTTAGGTTCATCCATGGTTACACTGAATATTAAAAATATTGAATAGATTGAAGCAAGAGGATAAGCTTTCATCTAAAAGGCAGAGCGGTTGCTCCAAGCCTTTATATTAAGAAGAAGCCCTCTCAGGGCTTATGTACAAACAACTCGTAATTCTTATTAAGTAACCTTATTTACTATAGGTATAATTTGTGGTAGTTAACATTTTGCAAAATTGAATTTGCTTTGGTTTTGATTAAAAGCATTTCAGACTCCGTGAATAAAAGAGTTCCAGTAAAAATGATGAAGATTTTGCAACTTGCTAAAAGAAACTAGCTTTTGCTCTTAAATTCTTAAAAAATATGAAAGCATATTTATTTCCAGATGGAAGATAATTAACACAAAAAAATTACTTTATCCATAAATATGTTTCCTTCTTAAATTTCAATAAGTTCACCAAAATATATAAATTCCCTTGGAACAAATCAAACTGGTACTGCAGAAAAATTAAGTATTGAACCAGCTATTTTTCTTCCTAAATCCTGGGAAAGATGGGTATTATAAGTTGAGAAATATGTCTTTGTTATTCTCATTTCTTTGTGCAAGATGTTTGTTAGAATGAGAATCAGGCTGTCTATTGACAAAATTATGTGACAATTTGCATAGTTATGTTGCATATATGTGAGACTGGTTATGAATGATTAGATTGTCATTCAAATTTAGAATGTCTTTATTTTAGAGAAGCCAGTGACTATGAAATGAATGGAATTGTTTGTGGCAGTGAAAATATTTTCAAATTGCAGAACTAGACTGCCAATATCAAAAGGACTTAGGCTGAGTAACATTATTTACCTCTATCCATTAATGATAGGAGCTAAATAAAATAATCTGCATAAACACAACAGTATAAGTCACCACTAAGTATGGTGTAACTTAAATTATTTCTGTTCAAGGGCATTTAAAGTGTCAATTAATTGCCTCCATTTCAAATGCACACCTTTTCCCCAATTATCAAATTAAAATTTGAGCTGAATCAGTGAGCACAATGATAGTTTAATTATATTAATCCACATGAAAGAAACAGTGGAGTGTTTGTGCAGATGGGCACCTGAGTCTGTCACCTCCAGGCAAAGCCAATGACAAGTATCATTCTCTTGGTAAATAAAATTGCTTTATTTTACTGTCACTGCAGCATCCCTACTTTTTAAGATAGGACAATGGGTTGAGATAGAGATTTAAGGGAATTACAGAAGGAGAAATTGCAGACGCAGATGTATTTTTTTTTTTTTCCTAAGGGCACCAGGTGTTTTAAATGCCACCAGAAGGGTTCTCCAGGCAATTCCGTGCTGTCCAAGATAGCTTGGCATAGATTATCTGAAAGCTTTTGTGTCTTTTCAGCTTTTGATTAAAGGCCAGTGTCAGGACTCCTCTGGGCTTTTGCTTGGTACAGTAAAGCCGAGGGATTTTTTTTAAGCTGCTGCCAAAAAGATGCCAGTTAGGATAATTACATTTCAATTTAAATTGGTAATTTTATGAAAATTTAAACCAGAATATGTGTCGCCCAAATCTCCTCACTTTCATTCCTCCCAAACATGCACACACACACCCCTCTTGTTTTGGGGGAGACAATGACAGCAGCCCACCAGAACCTTCCCATGACCCAGAGCTATGTGCCAGGAATTAAACAGTTGAGAGAAAATTGAACAGAGCCTGTTTTCTCGGTCCAAATTTATTTTCTAGCTTGGATTTATCACTAGTGTACATTGGAACCATCCCAGGGCATCCTAGCTTCCAGTATCTTTTTCCCGTGGACGCCAGCAAAAGAAGCTTTAGACCATAACCGTCGTATTTAAGACATTGTTTTCCATTCACAGTCAAGCTTTGTATTTGTGAACAGGATGTAGAAAAGGAATCAAACCTACTTAGAGTCTCTCACCCTCTTGGTGAAAGGAGTGGGGACACAAGTGGCTAGATGAACCCTGAATTTTCTGTCTGCCACTTTCTTTTTCCAGGACACATACGCCAGCTTGGCGGCACCAGCAAAGTGGAAGTAATGTTCCTTTGTTTAGAATGCAGTGTGTACGAACATTTACATAATAAAATACACACACAAATAACAGATGGTGAAGAGCACTCATATCGCCACATGTTGTAAGCACGATACCGTTCCTTGATGATCTCATTTCTCTTATTTCTGCCTACAGATGTCTACCAGCTATTTAACCTCAGGGGTTATTCAGATGGTGAAAAGTTTGAAGACAGGCACAAATCTGTCTGTAGAATTTGCCTCTTCCATCAGGTGTAAATGCCCTTTCTTCCGGGTAGAGTTATCAAGTCACAAAAATGTTTCTTTGATCTAAAGGGCTGAATAATAAACTCCTTTCTCCTGACACTTGTTGGGCAGATACTGTCTACCAAAGAGAACAATAAATACTGTCAATATGCTGACTTTGAAAGAGGTCTTTTCCCGCTAACCTTTTGTTCTGAGCTGAAAGTGGCTTATTAATAATCTTGGTTATTAAAAGAATAGCCTGCTTTTATAAATGTGGAGAAGGGCCTTCCGAAATGAGTGGAAGTGTCCCAGATGCTGTTTGCTCACATGTCCAATCTGTAATTAGAGTTAAGCCTTGAATGTGTGGTAATAGATACGTTGTATAGAATTAACTTCCACTTCCCTCCCTAATTTACACTTTGATAACACTTTTCCTCCCAAAAGCACAAATTACATTCCTTTTAATTAACTCCCAATGTCCTTTATTAAAGTACATTGAGAATGTGCATTATTAACCTATTAATATATGAACACACATTATGCAAAAGCATATAATCATTAATTAAATATTGCAACACATAAGGAGACAGCATTATCATGCCCATTTTACAGAAATGGATGCATGTTAAATTATTTGGGCAGTGATTTATCCAGAAAAAGAACCCACGTTGATCTTTCTAGGATTTATGTCCTTCCAAGAGGACATATTTTTTACTAAATTCTTTTATTGCTTCTTAAAGTGAATTACAATCTTTTAAGCAACAATTGAAAAAAAAAAAAAAAAAAAGTGATGCACTTAAACCAATTAGGACTTTTGATAGAGCTTTTCCTTTTTAAAAAAAAAATTCGAAGAATGTCATAACTTTACACAACTTTACGTGTTTTTTGGCTTAATTGGTCTCTCATTTTATTTCCAGGATTCAAAGAAGATAAAAATGACCGGGACTAATAGATTGATATTTTTCCACTTAGAAGTTATTCATTCACAGAAAGAGAGGGAGAAAAAAGCCTCTTTAAAAAATCTGTAATGGGGACTTCCCTGGTGGCGCAGTGGATAAGAATCCGCCTGCCAATGCAGAGAACACGGGTTCGACCCCCTGGTTGGGGAAGATCCCACATGCCGCGGAGCAGCTAAGCCCGTGTGCCACAACTACTGAGCCTGCGTTCTAGAGCCTGCGAGCCCCAAGTACTGGAGCCCGTGCTCTGCAACAAGAGAAGCCACCTTCAATGAGAAGCCCATGCACAATGAAGAGTAGCCCCAGCTCACCACAACTAGAGAAAGCCCGTGCGCAGCAACGAATACCCAACGCAGCCAAAAATAAATAAATAAACTTATTTTTTTAAAAATAAATAAAAATCTCTAATGAAGAATTCAGATGATGTTGTTCAAGAAAAGGGCATATCTTACTATGTTACCTTTAGGGAAATCTCATGTTTTAACTAGTGCATATATCTCACATTTTATATGGGGGGTGTATAATAAGAATTTAATGTTGGCACTAGTATAAGGCAACAAATATGGATATTAAAAATAATTTGCCTAATATTAATATCTTAAGAAAAGGACAATGGACACTGATCAAATTGGCTGCAAACAATCTTATCTTTCAGTGAATATCTAGAAAATAATATTCAGAAATAGGTTTGGTGACTGGCTGGAATGTGGATGAAAACAATTTAAAGATCAGAATGCTTTTTGGAAAAGGAAAATAAACAAACAAACAAGAGCGTTCATTTAGCCATATTCCTGAGGGCTGATTAAGGGTACTTGATGACAATTGAACATAGGCATATTCCAGAATTAGCAGATGATCCATTCACAACCAGAAGGAAAAGTAGGGGTTACAGAATAAGGAAAAGGATGGGAGAGTAAAGAGAGCAGAAAAGAACAGATTGTTGGATTGTTGGACAAGGTGATAAAAGGGCCTTCTCCTTTACAAGGAACTTCAGGCAAAGGAAGAAAAATGAAAGCGCAATAAAAAGCTTGTAAGAGCAAAAAAAGAAAAAACGTTGATAATCTGACAGAATTTACCATCAAGCACTACATTTGAGAAGCGTTATAATTCCCAAGAATACACCATGCACTTATGCAATTGCAGATGTTATGGGGAAAAAATAAATCTGTGTTTCTGAGGATAGGTATCAGGTAAATGATTTCACCTGTTTTATTTTAGTCACCTCATGGTGGCTTTTCCTGTGTGTTAAGTAGCAGAAGACTCTTCCCTAACCCGGCTCTTCCTCCATCTTCTGCACTCCCCTCGTTTTGTATATTTCCACATGCTTCTGTCACCAATGCCTCAGTGTACCATCCTTCTTTCATCTTGTATAGCCAACAACTGGGATAAAACAGTCATGGTAGACTGTTACTTTTGGTGTATAGCTAAGGCAAACCATTACCAGCCATTGATCAATACAAGAGATGAAAGAAACCATGGGCTGGGATGCTGATGTGCCAAATGCTAAATAAAATGTCAGCTCTCAGTTTCTGCATCCTTCTTCTATGGCACCTTCTGAAAAAATAAGCAAGGAGAGCTAGACTACTAAGGGATGTATATGAAACTCAGCAGGAATTACGTACATTCCAAACCACACACTGGGGTCCTCCATTAAATTTGGAGTTGTTCCAAGTTACAAATGAAGCCAATCATCTTTTCCCTCTCCTCAGAGTTTATAGGGGTGCCTAGAAGGAGCCGAAATTTGCCCATTAGTCTCTTCTCAAACATTTGACTGCAAGTATCCTTTACCCCAGTCTGCAGCTTCTCTTTTACCACCCTCTTTTCTCATTGTCTAGTCCATCCTCTCGACCTCAGTCTCAAAGAAAGGAGGTTCCATAACTAACA
Source organism: Balaenoptera musculus (assembly GCF_009873245.2). NCBI lineage: Eukaryota > Metazoa > Chordata > Mammalia > Artiodactyla > Balaenopteridae > Balaenoptera > Balaenoptera musculus. Next base: position 118,116,608 of record NC_045788.1, read on the forward strand.
TGTGCTGGTTGAGAGGCCAAGCACTGTGCTAATTGCTTGCATGTGTGTTAATTTATTTACTCCTTTCAACCATGTCCTGGAGCAGGCCTCCTTATTCCCGATTAGAAGGAAATTGTAATAATCTGTAAAAGCTTGAGTTCAAGCACAGGCCTGGGAACGATCATATTACCTCCACCTTCCTGCTGCAGACTACCCTTCCTACACCAGTGCTTCTAGCATAGTCACTCCCTATGAGAAATCCTCAGTAACTCTTCCGTTTCCTTAAGATTGTTATATGTAGGCATCCTCCTGGAATGCTTTGAGCTCCTGGATACCCACACCCATCGCACGCCAAACTTTCACACAACTGAATATCTGGGTCATGATCTGCTGCCTCTCTAACTCTTTCCCAGGCTCTCCTCTTCACTTTAATCTTCCCTGCTTCTTCTGGATTCCAAAAGCATTTATTATAAACATTTTCTGTACCGTCCACTTTGGCTGCTTATTTCATAATTGCCTTTGTAACTTCAGGATAGAGATGGACTTCTTTTTTTAAGAAAAAAAAGATTTCCAGCACCTAAGACTGAAAATTTCCTTTGGTTAATAACAGTTGTTTTTCTTGTCATTATGATATAAAGTTTTTGAATTGCAAAATAAAGGTATGGAATTTTCACAGGTGCTTGAACAGAACTCGATATTTTCACATTGCATTGGTCTGTAAAAAGATGAAATGTTTTACTTAAATGACACAAACTAGTGGCTAGTTATTGTCTGGTGACAGGAACTATCCCATATTCTAGATTACAGTTTGACATGTGAGTGTGTACAAATACACACACACACAGAGGAACACAAAAATATACAACCCAAAATATCATGGATTTCTTCAACAGAAATAGATATAATAGAAATTAATAGAAATGAGTTGATTTTATTGACACTTTATTTGTACTTGATTTTAATCAAGGACTTCTTTATTTGTTTTTAGTTTCCTTCTCCTTGGTTTTTACTTCTTAAAATATGTTCTTAATTTCTTTCCTTGATATCTTTTCTTGGTGATGTTCCTTTTCAATCATTTATTTCCAGTGAAGCCTTCTCTAAACCCTGCTTGATCTAAATTTCTGGAGCTCTGCTGGCAATCACGTTGAAAAAGTAATGTTTGAGGTTGAGTGTGGCTCAGCTGCCCAGTTGTTACTTAACATAGCATCAATCCATGCTGACCACTACTCTTCATTTGTTTCTATGTTTTTTATATAAAATAACGACTACCTATGGAAAATCGTAGCTCTCTTCAATGTAGACCCCAAGATAAAACTTGGAAACTCAGGCTGAACTGAATTCGAAAATTAGTCTATTCTTACTGCCTTGCCTTTGCCACAAATACTAGCAGTAAATCCCATTCTGCGATATATCCTCACGCAGAGACTTTAACTCCAGCAGTGTTATCAGCACCGTAGAGTTCCTTTGCTTCTAAGCATGCACCTTGTGCTGTATATTTCAGATTTGCTCCCTCCAGATCAATTCTCTACACTATCCCAGCTTTATCTACCCTTTTCTGTACCTAAGATGAACTCTACAGATCACATCCTTCTGCCTTTCTTCCTCTGTACTTCCATTTGGTTCAGCTATGGAAGACAAGGGAGGGGAAAGGAGAGAGAATCAAGAGTATTTATTCTCCTGACTCCCTCCCTGCTTGACTGAGGGTTAGCAGAGGCTGGGTTCCTCTAATCAAAAGATATTGTTTGGTAGAGGTACCTCTCCCAGAGTTACTGCTCTCATAGGCTTTCAGTAACTGCTTCCTCTCCTCAGCCCTTTAGTCTCAGGAGTGATGATAAAGGCTTTCCAATATTGCTAACAGTTAGATCCTTCACTGGATCTCATCAGTTACTCTAGATGCTCCTTCTCCGTACCATGCTAAAAAAATCTGTCCATAAACTCATTTCTATCACCCCATTTCTACTGTACTATCTGCTTCCTTCTGGAACATTGATTGATACTTGCGCCTTTTCTTTAACATACTCAGTTTTCTGTCTCACAGGCCTAATTCAATAACTGAACATTTATGGAACTAATTAGTAATATAATAAAAATTTAAAAATATAAGCATAACTGTAATAAAAAAAAAATCACCTAACCTAAGCCACAAGACCTATACCTATCACTCCCTCATTTCCTCCTCCTGAGACTCTACTAAGAATCCTTCAGTGTTGTGTTCTCTCTTGTTTTAGTCAAATAAATTGTTCTGCTTATGGCAAAAAAAAAGCAAGAATAATCTTAAAGCTTGAAGATGTAAGCTGAAATTTTAAGTTTATATTTTATATTCATTTAAATAACCAAGCATTACATTTTTTCTGCAAAAACTTCTATTAAAAATGCCACACACATACCTAAAAGAATGTGAAAGCAATAAAGCATTTCATAATTGCTATAAAGTGGCTGAAGTATTTTCCACATTAGTAGCTTTAAAACTGGGCACGGGGAGGAAGGGGAGGGTGGGATGAATTGCGAGATTAAGTTTGACATAAATACACTACTATGTATAAAATAGATAGCTAGTGGGAACCTGCTATATAGCACAGGGAGCTCAACTCAGTGCTCTGTGATGACCTAGATGGATGGGATGGTGGGAGAGGGAAGCCCAGGAGGGAGGGGATATATGTAAACATATAGCTGATTCACTTCACAGATTAATCTGTGATGCCATCAGTATTCAGTCTATGAAAAAGTTTTCAAGGGCTGAAAGTATGTCTTCAAGAAAATAACCACACAGTGTATTTAGTTCCAACTGTTTACAACTAAAGTATGCAGAGATTTGTTTAGAAACCTGATTCTCTTTAGACATTCTCCCTTTAAAGTTTAAGAGCAATCATATAGTTATTAAGAGGATATTCATGATGACAGGAGAGAGTCACTCATCTCTCTTGAGGAGGAATATTTTGTGTTTGATTCTTCTGAACAAAAGGGGAGAATGTAGGTGAGATATTTTCGAGAAAGCTAAATTGCAGATGTCAAACATGATTCTACTCCTTTTTTTGTTTAACATGAATGTATTTTGGGATTTGGAATTTTTCACATTTTATTTATTTATTTATTTATTTATTTATTCATTTATTTATTCTGCTTTGCAGAAGCTTTCAGGTTTGATATAGTACAGTTTGTCTATATTTTGCTTTTGTTGCTTGTGCTTTTGATGACATGTCCAAGAAATTATTGCCAAGAGCAATGCCATGAATTTTTCCCCTTTCTTCTAGCAATTTTACAATTTCAATTATACCTCTTTCAACCATTCCACCTTACTTGTCCCAGGTACTAATAAGTTCATAGTACCTGGTCACTATTCACAGTATGCTGTAATGGAATGATGTGTTTTTTTCTGCCTAGAAGTATGGAAATATAAAGGTGGAAGTACAGTGGGTGATCAACTACTCAGGTAGCAACAAGAATTCGATTATTTTTTGCCAAGATGGTCTCCTGATATTCTTAAATTTTCAATATATGCTACTACCTATTCACTTCCCCATCAGGTTCCCTAGCTCTTATTGCCTTAATTTATTGCTATGGTTAAGTACTTAAAAGGATGAACTGCTTTATATAGCCTGAATATCTAACAGCTGCCAAAATGAATAAGGCAGCACTGCAATAGATCCATAAAAGTTTCAGTGTCTGGAGAGTAGGTGTCCACAGTAGAATTTCAAAGTAGATAGAATTTGTCTCTTACCCTCTCTTCTGTTCCTTTCTCATTGTCTCCCAACCCCATTTCCAAGAAATCTGTATGTGAAATGTAAGAAAGTAAACAATCTCACTTGAAAAGAAAATACATTGATGAGAAAATATGGCAAAGCCATATTTTGGGAGGAGGAGAGGTAGATCACCATGGGACTAGAGAGATTGCATTCTAAGTTAGTCTTTACTATTTGTTTTCAAATATGCTTTGTCCTTTTGATAAACTTTGGTAGGAAAATGGAGTCTACTAGGACTAGAGTCATACAAATCTTTCTGGTCTCCTTTTTATCTCTAAACACAGTGAGGTCACAGGAGCCTAAGGGCTTACTGTTACTGCTGTGAGTCCAATGTAGACTTGCCATATATACCATTAGACCAGTGATGGTGAGCAAATTCTCTTCCTCTTCAGCTTGGCTCAGAGCTCCTAGCCAAGTAACAAAGACAAGACCTAAACTGAAGATATCTGGAACCAGCAGACTGGTAAATCAAGATACTGGTCAGGCCAGAACATACTGCAAGTAAAAGGAAAGGCAGATCCCTAATATGACTTTCCTAGAAAATAAAATTATTCTCCATATTATTAGCATACGATATTTTCCTCTTTCTTGCTCCTTGCCTGTGCAATATGCTGAGGCCCCTAAGCTCTTCTACTTAATATTTTCTCACTCATTGATGTTTGCATTATCACTTACAATGTGTTCTGTTTTCTGTGCAGCATCTACAACATTATTGATCTGTCAACTTTGAAAACACAATAACACAACTTTTTTCCATAGATTCACATAAGGCTAACTAAGCTCTCCAAAGTATGAGAAGGTTATAAACTGAAAATATAGTATATCAACATCTATTATTAGAGGAAGCAACATGTAATATTTAAGAGCCCATATTCTGGAATCAGGTTGCCTCTGTTTGAATCCTGGCACTACTACTTAGTAGGTTTGTGACTTAGAGCAAACTACTTAACCTTTGTGTGCATCAGTTTCATAATCTATAAAATGAAAGTAATGTTAATACTTGTCTCAGTGTGTCATTTTAAGTATTAAATTGGTTAAAACAGGGCCTGATAATTGTAAGCAGAGGGGGAAAAAATGATATAGAAGACCTTGGACCAACCCACAACACTAACATTATGATTGGCTTCTTCAGAATAAAGACGGAAGCCTTAGCCTAATTTTGTCTGATGGCACCCCCAACTTCTAACTTTAGGGAAAATGTCTTGAATATGTTTGTGCTACCTGAGAATACCTGCCAGTGCAACCCTAGATCAGGGAACATAGGAGGAGTGAAGTTGGGGAGCTCACAGCCATGAAGTATATTCTGGCATCTTTCCTGATTTCCTATACCCATTATCAAGATCCTTATAAAATATTTATAAATATTTACAATGCATTTATAAAATATACTTTAAATTAACATCCTATACATGACATATTTATACGTATATATTTAAGAATTTATATATAAAATATTTATGTACTTAAAGGCATTTGACCCCTGAACAGTTGGGGTTGACATTTCCTGGTGTGGCATGCTTACTCCTGAGAGAATCAAGGAACAGCAGACCCAAGTTAAGAACTCATTATACAAGTTGAAGTAGTACTTCTCATTTTCCTCCCTCTTCTCCTCCAGCCCCACCAAGTTATAAAAAAGAATTGGGGCCATTGTACACTCTTCTTATTCTAATACTGCCTGATCTTGAGAAGGGATCAATTGCAAAGGATCATGTGAATTAAGTTTGGAATAGTGAGGTGAGCTCATAGAATCTGTCTTGGGAAGGATTCAATTTCATAGTCCCTGTTGATTTGCTTAGGAGATATGAAACATGGGAACCTATGAATGGCTAGAAAATACAGAGTAGCAGATCCAAATTGGGAGAAATAATTTTTCCCAAGGAATAATGTCTTAAAAACTGAGAAGCTGGAGATCATTTGTAAAGATTGAAAGTAAGCTCCATAGCCTCAACAAGGACATTTAAGAGCAATACATAGAATACTTTGGGTGTATCAGCTCAGAGAATAATTTAGTTTCATTGTGTATTTCTGGAAGAGACTATAGACAAAAGTTTTAATATTATGAGATTTGTAGATTAGTCTGCATCACAGAAGACAAAGTAAATGAGGTGGGGCGGGGGGGAGGGGAGAGAGAGATCTATGTTGGATAAAATTAAAATGCATGGGATAACATTCAAATTTAAATTGGGGTATAAGCTGGAGGTATTACATTTGTGTACACGTGTGTGTGTGTAGCTTGATTTCTTTTACATTGAGCATAATTGCCTTTTTAATAATAATTCTTTTTAAAATGTCTAATAAAACGTAAGAACATTTTCCAAACCAAGTGGGAATAACAGAAAAAGTAAAATATAAGGAAAATGTATGAGTCCTAGAGTTCACTCGATTTCACTGTGTTCTTAGCAAGCACTCAAATATCAACAATAATGGCCAGGGCTCAGTTTCACTGACCCTTGCAAGGATAGTATCAAGATTATTACCTGGTATAAATTGAGAAGACCACTTGATCTATCAAAACAATGTCCTACCTAAATTACTTGCAGATTATTCTGGAGCAACCAGCTGGAAAGTGCCCTGAAATAAATATAATTTAGACTCATTTACACTGGAACTTAATGCCAAACCAAGGTAGCATGTTAGCAAAATGCAATCACTTTTCTAAAATATGAGGAAATATATTGAAGCTTGAATATTGTGAAAGGTGCTTTGTGGAGGTATGGCTACATATCCCTCCAAACCATATAAAATAGCAAACCAAATGTCTGATCAAAATATAGGACTTTTGGAAGACATACAGACGGACAATAGGCACATGAAAAGATGCTCAACATTACTAATTATTAGAGAAATGCAAATCAAAACTGCAATGAGGTACCACCTCATACCAGTCAGAATGGCCATCATTAAAGTCTACAAATAAAAAATGGAAAGGATGTGGAGAAAAGGGAACCCTCCTACACTGTTTGTGGGAATGTAAGTTGATGCAGTCACTGTGGAAAACAGTGTGGAGGTTCCTCAGAAAACTAAAAATAGAATTACCATATGATCCAGCAATCCCACTCCTGGGCATATATCTGGACAAAACCATAATTCAAAAAGATACATGCACCCCAACGTTCATTGCAGCACTGTTTACAATAGCCAAGACGTGGAAGCAACCTAAATGTACAGTGACAGATGAATGGTTAAGGAAGATGTGGTACATATATACAATGGAATACTACTCAGCCATAAAAAAGAATGAATAATGTCATTTGCAGCAACATGGATGCAACTAGGGCTTATCATACTAAGTAAAGTAAGTGAGAAAGAGAAAGACAAATACCAATGATATCACTTATATGTGGAGTCTAAAATATGACACAAATGAGCCTATCTATGAAACAGAACCATGGACATAGAGAACAGACTGGTGGTGGCCCAGGGGGAGGGGGTTGGGGGAGGGATGGGGTGGGAGGTTGGGGTTAGCTGATGTAGGCTTTTACATATAGAATGGATAAGCAGCAAGGTCTTACTGTATGGCACAGAGAACTATATTCAATATCTTATGATAAACCACAATGGAAAAGAATATAAAAAAAGAATGTGTACATATATGTGTGTGTGAGTGTGTGTGTGTGTATAAGTGAATCACTTTGCTGTATAGCAGTAATTAACACAACATTGTAAATCAACTATACTTAAATTAAAAAATAAAAGTCAAGCTGGGTCTCAGATTTTGATATGGCACACCTCAAAGCCATGAAGGAATGAAGCACTCTCTTCTAAGGGCTGAAAGAAAGAGTCCCAAGAACACTGTATCCAGCCAAGTTATCACTCAGTCATAAAGCAAAGCAACAGACATTTTCAAAGACCAAAAAGCTCAGAAAATACAGCACCTTTAAGTTCCTTGTAGAAAAATCTACTTGATCATGAACCCAGCCAACCAAGAAATGAATGAAAATTAAGAAACAAAACTAAATAAAATAAACCTCAGGATTAGATAAGCCATGGTAAATATATATATATATTTTGAAGTTCCATCACACTAAGAGACAACCTCTACTCCTTTGGTCTGCATAGTTCCTTTCTCTTTGTACAGAGCTACATAAATTGCTAGTGTAACCCTGACATTACTTCTCAAAATCCTATTCCAAGTTTGAATTCCCTTGTTGTGTCCTTTGTGTTACATTAATAATAGGCCTAACAGAGAAAGGAAAGAAAAGGAAAGGAAAGGAAAGGAAAGGAAAGGAAAGGAAAGGAAAGGAAAGGAAAGGAAAGGAAAGGAAAGGAAAGGAAAGGAAAGGAAAGGAAAGGAAAGGAAAGGAAAGGAAAGGAAAGGAAAGGAAAGGAAAGGAAAGGAAAGGAAAGGAAAAGACAGGGGAAAAAGAAAAAAGAAAAGAAAAGGAAAGATATTTCAGCTACTATCATTGAGAGGTAAAAATTACACACTGGGATTTCTAGGTAAAATAATGATTTGCTTGGAATTCAGAAACAGAAAAACATGAACTCTAGATTATATCTGGTCACTACTAGCTGTGTAACCTCTTTGATTGTCATTTTCTTTTGGAGGGTGATACACTTTATGGAGATTTTGTGTGACTTAAGTAAGTAAAATTTGAATAATGTGTCCTTCTTATAGTAGGCACTCAATGAGCACTAGTTCTCTTGCCTAGAACCAATTAGAAGACACCGGCTGGATGCATGCTATTCATGTCCACTACTTTAGACCATAATGAAAGGAAATATATAATGTCTAGCTGGGAAACCATATAAATTTTAAACAGAAAACAGATTTAGGCAGTTTGATAAAGATCTTATATTTAAAAATGAATAGACTGCTAGTGCACATATTTTAAATTATGCCATTAAAACTTAAAATTCTCTCTTATTTTCTAATTATATTTACATCTGGCATTATAAATTTTCATTATATGTACTGTGAAATTGGGAGTTTTCATTTAAGTATCGACATTTATTTCCTATGTAACATAAAAGTGAACATATTACAGGAGAGGAGGAAAACGTTTCTAGTTTTCTAAAAGAAACATGACAGTCTAAAAAATATATATGATCAGGGCCACCCTGAGAACATGTAAAAGCAGCGAGATTACTGCAGGGTTCATTCTTTAGGAATCCTTTGCTAGTAGTGCTTGGCAGTGACTCAGACAATGCAAGTGAAGAGGGAAGAGGACACGGCTTCATCAAACGATGCAAGAAAAATGAAGACGCTCATATACATCCAGATATGCCACAGTCCCCCACTCTCATACCACCAAAACTGCTAAGGTGAAAGAGTAGAAACTTCCATTTCTTCCTTGGCCATACGTGTGGTTTGTTTTTGTTATTTTGCTTTGTCATATATTTTTTAAGTATCTCTTTATATTCAAATATGTAAAGATAAATTTTAATATGTTGAGCTTCCAAACACAATCATTCTTGACACTAAGCTATAAGGCTTGGAAAAAAAAAAAAAAAAGAAGAAGAACTTTACTTTGTAGCCAATTACTCAGGTATGCCCAGAAACAGAGGGCATGGTCAGCACCCGTCTACATGCACATCATACCTCTGAGAATTATCTTGTTATTGGAAGTGATAATATAAAGATAAAAACCAAATTAAGAGATTATTACTTTCATTTATCCACAATTCCCGGATATTTTAATTTCTGTAACAAAATAAAATTTATGACATAAATTGATTATTATTTAGATGGCTAAGGAGTAATTTTTTAGGATGAAAATAATAAGTTACAGCTGAAACTTTATATTCTTCTTTCCTGTTAGTGTTGTATACCAAATACTCACTTGCTCAACAGGGTAACTCAATAGGAAAGATCTAAGAAATGGTTTATATCCATATAACATAGTATCACAAGTACTAAGTTGTGGAATGGGGTGTAGTAAAAAGTGGATATCTGCTAAATCTATGATGATCGAACACTATCTAACGTTGACATTAGCTACCTGAGTCATTTGAAGTCTTCTCACAGTGAGTAAAATTGTTATCTCTCCAGTAAAGCACGAAAATACTTCTTCAAAAATAAACAGAGAAGTTATGTAGAACATTAAAAAAACAAAACAAAAAACTCTCAGGGAAGCACCAATAAGAAACAATTGAGAACTAATCAGTGACTGAGTACAAGCAGGAAACAAACTGAATGAAGAAATCATGTTATGTCAACCTGAAAAACAAAATAGTCAGTTATTTTACCAGCAAAATGAGTTTATTCAGGAATAGCAGAGGAATTGCAATTTGAAAAATGTAAACTATGGTGAACCATAGGCAAGTCCAAAGAGACAAAGGGAAGGTCAGCTTTTACTAAGGATTAGGAGAAAATTGGGGAGGGTTGTTTGAATACAATTTATTGGAGAAGAACGAGTTCAAAGTTGTGGTGGTTTCTTATTGGCTGCAAGAGGTGGTGAGTGCTTTGTTGCTAGGCTAGGGAAGGATCCTCCTTCCTTTTCTTAAAAACAGGAGATGAAATTCTTATGTGAAAAATGCGCCCCCCGCCCTGACTTGTACCAGAAGAAAAGCAACATCCTTATCACCATAGATAAGAAGTCGAGAGCGAAAGAATTTTATACAAAGAATGCTACACAAACAGACCTTGCTAAAATAATTCTTATCTTCCTTCTTCCTGCTGGTTATGCAGGCTGTAACAAGTGATATATATGTGAGAGATGCCCTTTCAGGGCTTCCTGACTCCATTTTAAATGAGGTTCCCTTTATTTATTTTCACAGTTATTATAATAGAAATTTCCAAATTGTGTAAGAAATATTGGAAAAATGAAAAGCCCCATGAGTGAGTCATATAGATTCAGTGAGCCACTAAGCCACTCTGTGATTCTTTCCTCATCTATAAAGGAAGATACGGATACCTACTCTTTTGCTATGTGACAGTTCTGTGATGTTCAAAGGAGATAATGTGTAAAAGTACTTGATAAATTATGATATTGTTTTCAAATTTTTTCTGCACCTTCACCTCTTTCTCTGTTAAATACAAAGTAGGGCAACGAAATTCTCCAGTCTTTTCCTTCGCTTACCTTCTTCATATTTGATTTTGAAAAATTCTACATTTTGGAAAAATTCTACATTCAGAAGCCAGTGCTTTCTGCTCACCTACTCTGTGGCAAGAATTTTTCTGCTACTTACATGAGGCATTTAGTTTCAGATATCCTATAGGTCTTTAGGGAGGTTGTAGAACTCAACTTTTTATGGCTCTAAGCCTGGGACTATTCCCAAATGTCAACTTCAGTTTGAAAAGCATTTTAGACAGGTGAGCTACAAGCATAATTTGACATTATTTGGCACTGTGGGATAAATTGCAATTAGATCCTATAAGACTCTACCCACTGCTATATGTGCCAGTGAGGGGCACCAGATATTCATATCAGATACACCTAACCTGGAGTAACCATAAGTAAAGGAAATGGAATGAAAAGCTCAAAATTGCTGAGGACATTCTTTAGAGCAGACCCTAAGAGAAGTCCTAAAGCTAGGTACTTACTTATTATAGCCATTTTATGATGCAGGCATTCCATCCCCATATTACTAAAGATGAAACCAAGACTAGGAAAGGTAAAATAATTTACCTAAAGTTTGTAAAGATGGTGAACAGGAAAAGGAGATTTGAACTTTTGTGTAAATGTGTCAAGTAAAAGTATCCAGTTTAAAAAATGTAAATGTATATAACTGAATTTTATAAATTACATAATATTTCCTATTAAAAATGGAGATTTGGAGATAATTCAACAGATAGAAGATTTTTAAAATAAATTATAAAAGTTATACTTAGGAAAAAAAGTAATGAAAATCATATATGACAAAGTTGTGATAGCCAATTAGAGACATTCAATTGAATAAAATGTTATAAAGAAAATTCCTACTGTAAATACTAGAAATTGTGGTGATTACCTGTAAGATCCAGGAAGGAAAAAGTTTTAAATCAAGACATTTTACCTGGGTTCCATAGACTTTGTCACACTTGTAATGGCACTAAAATTTTATACAAAAGTTTGTGTTTAGATATCTTTTGTTCTGAAGAGAGTTTGTAGCTTTAGTCTCAAAATGTTCATCATCCAAATAGGGGCAATACTTACTTTTGCAAAAGGAAAAAAAATAAAACTACTTTTAGCAAAACACTTAGCAGCCCCTCTTTCCTTTTCTAGTCTCCTCTTAAATATTTTAAAGTAGGCAGTCAAGCCATAGAGAAAATGGGATGTTTATGCTTTTTAATGAAACAATTAAGTATGTTACCCATTTAAAATTAAGCCTGGTTTTCTCCCATGGGGTAGAAAGTTTACTTAACAACAGAACCGAGTGGAAACTCATTCATTTAACAATGTAAAAAGTCTGTCTAGATGGTTTCAAATATGAGCCTAATATGAAAATTCAGTAATAATTAAATCTAAGGAGTAAAAAAAATCTGGCTTTTCAGTCTGTCACATAAGGAGCTTGGAAGTTGGCACTCCATTTAATAAAAAGTAAAAATCTGAACAAACTGAAAAATCAACAACTCTTCTTAGATCCTCTAGAGATGTGAGGTCACAGGGCAAACTGCTGTGCCCAAAAGAGAGACAGACGGCAGATCTAGAGACTCACAACTTACCGGAATAGAAACCCACCAGTAGAAACCTCCACAGAAACTAGTACTGGGGCAGAAAAACCTGAACTGTGACTGAATTGCTGGAGGCTCAGTGTGGGCACGTCTGAAAGTTCAAAACTCCAGGGTGGATCAGTCTTGGGGAAGCATCACATTTTGTGAGTTTTACCTTCAGTGGATCTATCTGGTTTTCCCATTTAATATCATAGACAAGTCCCCTCATATTTCAGGCAGGAGGAGGGAAAAAGTAACCATTTTGAAATAAGCCAGAGCATTCTGTTCTTTTCAACAAAGCCTGTTCTCAAGAGAAGGTATTTTACCAGAGCTAAACCTATTGGAGTTTTATCACTGCCTAACCGACCTGGAAGAAAGCCAATAACCAACTACAGACCCTTCTAGACACCCTGTTCCATCTAAAGGATGGGAGATAGAGGATGGAGGGAACTGAGAAGCACTCATGAAGTTCACATCCCAGAGACTCATGCTCACCAAAAGATTGAGACCTACTCATAATAAGTACTATAATACTATAGAATGATTCCCCTCCCTCATGCCTTATCACCATGTCACTAAAGGCCTTTTTACCAGAGCTCCTTTTACTCAGTACATCATGTCCAGCTTTCAACAAAAAATTACAAGGCATACAAAAAGGCAAAAATCACAATCTGAATTTTAAATAATTATGATTAATATGCTAAGGGCTCCAACAGAAAAAGTAGACAACATGCCAGAACAGATGGTTAATGTATTTTTGATTCTAAGATAGAATCAAACATAAATGCTATATATCAAAACCATTATAACAGAAGTGAAGAATGACTTTGAAAGTTCTCATTGGTAGACTAGACACTGCTCAAGAAAGAACCTCTGATCTTGAGAATATGTCAACAGAAATTTTCAAAACTGAAAACAAAAAAGAAAAAGATTTTTTTAAAAAAGGTCTTTTTTGCAAGAACTATGGGACAACTCCAAAAGGTATGACACATGGGTGTAGCAACACCAGAAGGAGAAGAAGGAAGGAGGAAGGGAGGGAGGAAGGGAGGAAGGAAATGAAGGAAGGAAGGAATAGAAGAAAACTTCCTTGATTTGATAAAGAATATCTAAAAAAACTTCTAGCTCACATCATACTTAAAGGTGAGAAACTAAATGCTTTCCCACTAAGATCAGAAATAAGGCAAGAATGTCACATTTCACCACTCCTTTTCAACATTGAACTGGAAGTCCTATGTAATGCAATAAGACAAGAAAAGGAAATCAAAGGTGTACAGATTTGGAAGAAATATCACTGTCTTTGTTTGCAAATGATATTATTGTGTATGTAGAAAATTCAGACAAATCAATAACAAAAAACTTCTGGAACTAAGAAGTGATTATAGCAAGGTTGTAGGATGCAGGTTTAATATACAAAAATCACTCACTTTCCTATATACCATCAATGAGCAAGTGGAATTTGAAATTAAAAACACTACCATTTACATTAACATCCCCCCAAATGAAATACTTAGGTTTAAATCTATCAAAATATGTACAAGATATACATGAGGAAAACTGCAAAACTCTAATGAAATAAATTCAATAAGCACTAAATAAATGGAGAGATATTCATGGTCATGGAAAGGAAGATTCAATATTGCCAAGATGTCATTTTTTCCCAAGTTGACCTTTAGATTCAGCATGATCCCAACCAAAATCTCAGCAAGTTGCTTTGTGGGTATCAACAAACTGATCTAAAATTTATAAAGGGAGGCAGATGACCCAGAATAGCCAACACAATAAAGAAGAAGAATAACAATCAGAGGACTGGCACTACCTAACTTCAAAACCTACTGTAAAGCTCAGATAATCAAGACAGTGCTGTCTTGGTGAAAGAATAGAGATATTGATCAATAGAACAGAACAGAAATTCACATAAATATAGTAAACTTATCTTTGATAAATGAGCAAAGTTAATACAGTAGACCAAAGACAGTCCTTTTCACAAATGGTGCTGGAACAACTAAACATTCAAATGCAAAAAGTGAATCTAGACACAGACCTTACAAACTTTACAAAAGTTGACTCAAAGTGGATCAAAGACCTAAATGTAAAATGTAAAACTGTAAAACTCTGGGTTTCAGGATGACTCTTTAGATACAACACCAAAGACATGAGTCATGAAAGAAATAATTGATAAGCTGGACTTCATTAAAATTAAAAACTTCTGCCCTGCAAAAGACACTGTCAAGAGAATGAGAAGACAAGCCTCAGAATGGAAGAAAATATTTGTAAAAGACATATCCGATAAAGGACTGTTAATCTAAAATATACAAAGAACTCTTAAGCTCAACGAAAAGAAAATGATTTAAAAGTGGGCAAAGGACCTGAAGAGACACCTCGCCAAAGAAGATATACAGATGGCAAAATAAGCATATGAGAGGATGTTCAAAATCATATGCTATTAGGAAATCATAAATTAAAATAACAATGATTAAAAAAAACAATGATATACCACTATTAGAATGGCCAAAATCCAGAACATTGACAACACCAGATGTCCTTCAGTAGGTAAATAAATAAATTGTGGTAGATCCAGACAATGAAATATCATTCAGTGCTAAAAAAAACATGAAAGAACCTTAAACTCACATTATTAATTGAAAGAAGCCAATCTGAAAAGGCTACGTACACTATGATTCCAATGATAAGGCATTCTGGAAAAGGCAAAGCTATGGAGAGAGTAAAAAGTTCAGTCGTTTCCAGGGGTTAGAGGGAAGGAGAGATGAATAGGAAGAGCACAGAGGATTTTTAGGGCAGCGACACTATTCTACAGGATGCTGCAATGAGGGATACATTTGTCAAAACCCGTAAAATATACAACACCAGAAGTAAACCCTAATGTAAACTAGAGACTTGTGGCTGATAATAGTGTGTCATTGTAGGTTAATCAATTGTCACAAATGAACCTCTTTGGTGTGGGGTGTAGATCGGGATAAGGGGTATGCAGTTGTGAGAACAGAAGGTTTTAGGAATTCTCTGTATTTTCTACTCAGTTCTGCTGTGAATCTAAAACTGCTCTAAAAAATAAAGTCTATTTAAAAAAAAAAAAACATGTACAAAGTGACTCTGCTAAGTAAGGTAAAATGTAAGTCTAGGGGCAACATTACGAAGAGGCACTGAAGTGGATCCTGAGCAGCAGGGCTATGCTTGGAACACTGGGGGAAAACGGGGAAGAGACTAAACTTGATGTGCAGCAAACACAGAGGCGATTCTCTTCAAAACGAAAGAATCTGACAAGACCGTCAGACTCTGTAAATAACTGTAATAGTTGTAAACCAAAAGATGTTTTTTCATAGTCTTGGTGTAGAAAAAACAGATCAATCAATCTTTTACACTACGATCATGAAATCCCAGCAAATTCATAAATGGTGGAATGACTATAAGGGAAATCAATGAAACTATGACCATACATAGACCTAAATGTGTATGAACAGCCCTGTTATTGTACTTTGATTCATCCTCTATAATTGTTTCTCAGTTGTTTCTCTGTTCCTCTGACATCTATGGCTTTGATGTCCTGTCTATTCTTAATGAAAGTTTGCATAAGATTTCACAGTAGAAAGCTATCTTGAAAATAAGGAAGGGGTTTGTCATCAAATAATCCCTTGTAAAAATATTGTTTAACCTTATCATATATTTGTAAAAAATGACTTGTTTTTTCAAATAATTTCCAATATTGTAACAGCAGAAAGCTAAGTTTTCAAATATCAAAGTAGTCTCACTATGTTACTCTCTCAGTAAGAAGAGAAGATGACAACATTTATAAGGTGATATACACCTTTATTGTCTATAATGAGAACTCTGAAGATATGTAAAAATTAAACTGGCAATAAAAGGCAGAAATTTAGTTTAAGTCAAGAAAAGGGGAAACTGTAAGTAGGCTTTGTAAAGTTGTAATGAGCCATATATAAATATAACTGAAAATAATCTTTAGAAAGACTCAGGATAAATTTCATAGCCATAAGTATACCAGTGCATTTTAAAAATCACAACTATATTGATGTCCCATTGAACTAATTCCATTTTCTTATTCTCGCTTCAAAGTTTGCTACAACTTTTGCATTTTCTTCCTATTAATGACTTTGCCATCTCCTTTTCTGGGTTGTCCACTTTCATTTATCTTTTTCTATGTTATTCCTCCCACAAAACATGACTCAAAATTTAACAGCTCAATGAATAATTTTCTTCTCATTGTCTTCTGACATTAACCACTCTTTTACTTTGCATTTCACTCTGCAATTTACTCTTTTTACAGATGTTTGTCAATAAGTTGCTCTGTGTGTGTGCATACATTCACAAGCATGTTTTTACATCATTGTCACCAGATAACTTATCAGAGGACTGTTTCTACCCTATCACTCACACCACCTATAACAGGGCTACAATACAAAGGAAAAACTCAACAAATGTTGCTGAACCATTGACTGTTGTAACATTATTTTAATTACTAGGAAAAAAAATAATTAGCACTTGTAGATCACATTAAGTCTTAACAAAAGCTTTCAGATACACCAGCTCATATGTCTATTATTTTATAATATATAGTTTGCTCTAGTTTATCCACTGACAAAGTGTATAATAACAATGATTTGTACTCACCTTTGAAGCGTGTGGGGTTTTTTGCATTTATGTATGAAGATATCCTGAGAATTTATAACATTTCAAACTGAGAATTCATCATTTGGAAGGTTGCTCAACAACCCCATTGTTCTCTGCTTTAAATGTATCTACTATGTATACTATCTACGCCCATTCTATTTTCTAGTTCAAGTCAGTCTTTTCTTCCATCCTTGGGTGACTATAATGAAACATTTCAGTGTTTAAAAGCCTAAACTGGAGGTGTATTGTAAATCTTCGCATCCCTTCTCTTTTACTTCTACTAGGCTTCAGATAGTAAGCAAGCAGAAGAGTCAAGAGAGAAGGTAAGAAAATCAACACATTTGCCTAGATCTCAAAAGTGGTTATCAAAATACAAGATGGATGGTAGACTTACCTAATGGCAAGGGCTGACATTTGATGAAGAAACATGAACAGATTGGGTACAGTTGGAGAAAATATTTTCTAAAATTAGCCTAAAGGTATTCTATGATTACTAATAAGTGTCACAGAATCCGGGTCTAAAAGTAATATAATGGAAACTCTTTTTAATGGCGTCCTGTTCAATGGGATAGAAAATTCATACAAAGCACTTATTTGACCCAAATTAAGAACAACTATAATTTTTTAGACTTTTCTTTAAAAAAAATTACCAAGGGAGATAAAAGGAGTAACGTTTACATACAGTTTAACATATTACCTTAATAAATGTTTTGTTGATGCACAAAGGTAGATTCAGAGGCTACTTTATAATGTTGATTTAGAGTTGAACTTATCATAAGAAAGTAAATGAGATGTTGTGTCATACTATATCTTTTAATCCCACTCCCCCTCAGCTGGTAAAGACTGGGTTTGGAAGAGGAAGGGAGAGCTGAGGGGAAAGTTGGGTCTCAGAAGAAGAAAGGCTGAAGTTTTTGAAAGAATAGTAATGTCTAATATTCACATATTTCTTAAAATTATATTTTGTTATTAGTTTGAATAGTTAATACATTCACATGTTTCAAAATTCAAAAGATATTGCTATCTTTTTTTTGCTTTTTTATACAAATAATAGAACACTATATTTACATTGAACATGATTATTATTTAATAGCAAATATTGGAGTTCATATATCAGTATAACAAAATTTTTCTTATTCTTTTAAATGGCTTTTTGAATATGTGTAATATATTGACTCCATCCTCTAAGAATGGACTTCTCATTGTTTTAAGTCTTTTGACCCTTGCAAAAAAAGTTATTCACTGAATAGCTGAGTACATATATAATTTTGTCTATAGGCAAATTTAAGTATAGCATAAAGTCCTAGAAGTGGAATTGCTGGGTCAAAATTACATATTTTTAACTTTGGCAGATATTGACAAGTTATCCTTCTAAGAAATTATACGAATTTAAACCTTCACAAATAATACACGAAAGTGCTTTTTTACACATCTTTATCAGCATAATGGATAATTAAGACTAAGGGTCTTTTTGCCAAACTTCTAGATGCAAGTAGTACAATAGAATAGTTCTAATTTTTAATTATCATATAAGTGTTACTGAGAAATTTTTCATGCTTTCTAAATCATTTGCAGTTTCTTTTCTGCTCATATTTTTTGCTTATATTTTTTCTTGGTTGTTGGAATTTTCCTTGATTTGCAAGAGTATATCAATGAGTTCAAAATTGTTTTTTCAATTTGTAATTTGCCTTTTGATTTTCCTTTAGGTGGTTATTGCTAAGTAGAACTTTTTATAGGAACTGAAATTTATTTGTTTATTTATTTATTTATTTGAGAACCATCCACATTCTGACATTTTTAAGGATCGTTTTTTTCCCATTTTTTCTTAGAATTTTTATTAGTTCCCTTAACAAATTTAAATATTTAACGTTTTGGAGTTTATTTGGTACAAGATATAAGGGCTAGCACCAACTTAATTTTTTTCAAGATTGTTACTTTTACCCAACACCAATTTTTGATAATCTCATCTTTACTAATTAGAAGTGATAGCTGGTTATATATTAAATTCCCAAATGTCTGTAGGCTTATTTTTAAACTTTACATTCCTTTTCATTGGTATATATCTATTTCAACATCATTACTTCAATTTAAATTATTGTAGCTTTTATATTAAGTTAAAAGTGTATGACAGGAGTGTTCATACTGCATTGGTCTTCTTTCTCTAAATTTTCCAATTTCTTTTTCTCTTCTGTTTTGCCATATAAACTTTACAATTAAATTTTTGAATTTCTAATATTTTTATTGGGATTTCTTTAGATTTATAGATTAATTTAGGGGCACTTACTCCTTTTTATGATGCTGAGGCTTCCTTTACAAGAACATGGTCCATAATTTCATTGATCAAGACACATTTTACATCCCAGAGTTTTCCTTATATACATCTTAGAAATTTCTTGTTATTCCTAGGTATTTTATTTTATTTAGTGGTTAATTTTAGTATGAAATTTTCTTCTGTTATAGATTCTAACTAGTATATTGTTTCTATAAATGATTACTATTGATCTCTCTGTATTAATTTTATATCAGATACATTTCTGAATTCTTTCACTCTATGCTTGTTCAGTTGTTTCTTCAAAATCCTCCAACTATAAAATATAAAGTCAAAAAAATAATATAATTTTACATTCCTCTCAAAAATGTTATATTTATATTATTTTCATGGCTTCTATCTGAATTGACTATTACTGCTGAGGTATGGATGCCTTTTCAAAGGAAAAACAAAATTTTAAAGAAACCCAAGTAAACAAACAAAAAAACACAAAGTCATTAAAAATATAATTGATAAATTTCAATCCCTAAAAAAAAGTTCAGAATAGCAAAATCAACCATAAAGAAAGTCACAAGACAAATTTAAACATAAGAAAAAAATTTTGAACTAATTATCATGTTCTTATAAATCAAGAAAAATGCTTAAAAGTTATAAGGATATAGTTCACAGAAAAGAAAATTATTCTAAACATGAAGAAATGCTCAATATCACTTTTCACATGACAATTACAAATTAAAACTACCTATGATTTTTAACCTAACATTTGGCAAAGTTCAAAAGTTTTAATAAGGATGTAGAAAAACAAGTGTTTTCACATATTGCTAATAAAGTAATAGCCATAACATTGATTTTTCTTCTCTCATATGTATGGAAGTAATTCCAGATTTTAGGTTGAGATAGATAATATTTTACCACTTTATAATATTCATCTATTACATTTTATTAAGAGTTTCCATCTAAAATGGATATTCAATTGTATCAAACACCTTGTCAGCACACTTGCTGATTATCTGCTATTCATTACTCCATTACCATTACAGTAATGAAGATATCATATATCAAAGACTACAGAATAGAGCTAAAGCAGTGCTCTGAAGAAAAGTTCTAACAGTAAATAATTACATTAATAAATTAGGTAGTAGAACAATTGAAGATAGTGCATAGACTATCCCTTATGTTCAGGCTTGATACTGAATAAAAAATATAAAGAATACCATTATCTTCAATAACCTCAAAGGACATTTTTCCCACAGTTGATATTATGCACCTGTTACTTAGAGTCTCTAAACTAAATTAGTAATTTTTTTATACTCCAAAACTGCCTGGAATTCCTTCCTTTGAGTTTATAAGTTCTTTAGAGTAGATTCCCGATAAATATGATAGAAATAGTATATTAACATGAAATCATTATAATACATCATCTACTGATTCAAGGTTCAAAACTTATCAAGTTGATTTCCTACTTGCTCAGACCCATGAAATTGGAAAACTCATTTTCCTCTGGCTCATCTCAATGAAGTGGCCCTTTGACTTTCCAGACTTAGACCATTTGCCAGCCCCACACTATTCATATAACTGCGTTTTTAGCACAGCCATCTGCCACTACAATCACTCCTGTTCTTTTGCAGCCCAAAGTCCAGGTAGCAAAACCCTTTTGACACAGAAGTTTCTAAGTAAAAAGTAGCTGGTGAAGAGGGTATAGCTTCTCTGGATACATTGATGTTGACATAACATAACCTTATAATATAATATATCCATGTGAAGTGTAATAATCTGGGTTTTACTGTCCCTAAAGGTTTAGCACTCTTATATTCAGATATTTATTATCTTTGTTGGTTTTGGGTTTTTCATTTATTTGTTTTCACCACATAGAATTCCCTCATGCCTCTGGTGTGGAAGGGAAAGTATGAGAATATCAGTCAGCACTTTCTGTTATATAATAATCACCCTGATGATTTATAGCACAGCTTACTAAAGAAGAGAAAAAGCATTCATAGTAGCAGGTTATGAGTAATAAAGACCTAAATTTAGAGTAGACCTAATATTATTGTCTTGCTATGAATGATACTGTTTATGTGCAACATAATTGATCAAAGCTACACCTATTCCTGAATAATTCCTAATTGATGTTCCAAATGATTGAATAGTTGGCTCACTCTCTATTAACAAGATGCTATCGAGCAACCTGTTTTTAGATAAATCTTTTCATCTGTTTAGTTTATGAATGATGCAACAAGTTCAAATGGTAGAAATAGTATATTAACATAAAAATCATTATAATATATCATCTACTGATTTGTTAAGAAGTCTAAGACTCCTCAAACTGAAAGAAAGTAATTTCTTGTGGTTTACCTTGCTTTTAGGTCTGCTTTTGTCTGGATTTAAGCCATCCATCACCATGTCTGGTTTAAAAGTGGAGGCTTTTAAAGGATCTAATGATAAATGACTAATATTGATATTTAGAATAAAACTAGGAATGTAACTTCATTTACCTAGTTCATTTTATATTTGCACAGTGTATGTCATTCAAGTAAAACCTAATTATAACTTCTGTTCTAATTTCCAAAGCCTTTTCTAGCATGAGATATAACCTGTTGGTTTATCCAAACCAGGTGATCAAACACATTGAATAGACCAGAATTCCCTTCAGGTGCAGTGCACCCTGTTTTCATACTGATTTCAAAGGTCTGTTGTAGATCCTTAACTTGAGAGAGTGGCCAAGATAGCAGAGTAGAATAAACAAACTCACTTGCCCTCATGAGCACACCAAATCACAACAACCTACAGAACAACCATTGTTGAAAAAGACTGAAACCTACCAGCTAAAGGCATAAAGACAGAACCACAATGAGACTGGTAGGAGGGATGGACTCACGATATTATCAAATACCATGACCCCCCTGGTAGGTGAACCACAAACTGGAGAATAACTATATTACAGAAGTTCTCTCACATGAGTGAGAGTTCTGACCCCACATCAGGACCCCCAGCCGGGAGGGTCTGGCACCAGGAAGAGGAGCCTCCAGAGCAATTGGCTTTGAAGACCAATAGGGCTTGATTTCAGGAGTTCCACAGGATTGGGGAAAATAGAGACTTCACTCTTAAAAGGCACACACAAAATCTCATGTGCACGAGAACCAAGGGCAAAGTGGTAATTCGATAGAAGCCTGGGCCAGACCTACCTGGTGGTCTTAGAGGGCCTCCCAGGGAGGCAGAAGGTGACTGTAGCCCACCCTGGGGACATAGATACTGGTGGTGGATATATCCAGGAACATTCATCTGCATGAGCTCTCCTGGAGGCTGATATTTTGGTGCCAAGACCTGGCTCCACCTAACAGCCTGTAGGCTTCAGTGCTGGGATGCCTCAGCCCTAACAACAAACTGGGTGGGGACACAGCCCCACCCATCAGCAGACAGGCTGCCTAAAGTTTTCCTGAGCCCACAGCCACCTCTAGACACACCCTTAGACTCAGCCTTGCCCACCACAGGATCAAGACCTAGCTCCACCCATGAGGGGGCAGGCACTGGCCCCTCCCACCAGGAAGCCTGCACAAACCTCTAGACCAGCCTCACCCATTAGGGGACAGGCACCAGAAGCAAGAAAACCACAGTCCTGCAACCTGCAGACAGAGTCCGCAAACACAAGCCAGACACTAACCTGAAGCCAACTGGCCACTGGACGTTGGGACACAAGAGGGAAATGCAGTGCTAGGATGCATAGGACGTCTCCTACAGAGGGCCACTTCTCCAAGGCTGAGAAGCATAACCAACCTGCCACATACATAAAAATACAAATAGCAATTTAGACAAAATGAGGTGACAGAGGAATATGTTTCAGACAAAGGAACAAGATAAACCCCCAGAAGAATAAAGTGACATGGTGATAGACAATTTACCCAAGAAAGAGTTCAGAGTAATGATCGTAAAGATGATCAAAGAACTCGGGAGGAGAATGAATGCACAGAGGGAGAAATCAGAAGTTTTTAACAAAGAATTAGAAAATATAATAATAACAACCAAACGGAATTAAAGACTACAATAACTGAAATGAAAAATACACTAGAAGGAAGCAATACTAGACTAAATGAGGCAGAAGAATGGATCAGAGAGGTGGAAGACAGAGTAGTGAAAATCATTGCTACTGAACAGAAAAACAGAATGAAAAGAAATGAAGACAGAGAAGGAAAAGAAATAAAAGGAATCGAAATTGGAAAAGTAAAACTGTCACTGTCCTCAGATGACATGATACTATACATAGAAAATCTTAAAGACACTACCAGGAAACTACTAGAGCTCATCAATAAATTTGGTAAAGTTGCAGGCTACAAAATTAATACACAGAAATTTGTTGCACTTCTATACACTAACAGTGAAAGATCAGAAGGAGAAATTAAAGAAACAATCCCATTTACCATCACAACAAAAAGAATAAAATACCTAGGAATAAACCTACCTAAGGAGACAAAAGACCTGTACTCCAAAAACTATAAGACACTGATGAAAGAAATTGAAGATGACACAAACAGATGGAAAGATATACCATGTTCTTGGATTGGAAGAATCAATATTGTCAAAATGACTATACTACCCAAGGCAATCTACTAATTCAATGCAATCCCTATCAAATTACCAATGGCATTTTTCACAGAACTAGAACAAAAAATCTTAAAATTTGTATGGAGACACAAAAGACCCTGAATAGCCAAAGCAATCTTGAGAAAGAAAAATGGAGCTGAAGGAATCAGGCTCCCTGACTTCAGACTATACTACAAAGCTATAGTCATCAAAACAGTATGGTACTGCACAAAAACAGACATATAGATCAATGGGAAAAGATAGAAAGGCCAGAAATAAACCCACACACCTCTAGTCAATTAATCTAAGACAAAGGAGGCAAGAATATACAATGAAGAAAAGACAGTCTCTTCGATAAGTGCTGCTGGGAAAACTGGATAGCTACATGTAAAAAATGAAATTAGAACAATCTCTAACACCATATACAAAAAAAAAAAAAAAAAAAAACTCAAAATGAATTAAAGACCTAAATGTAACACTGTATACTATAAAACTCCTAGAGGAAAACATAGGCAGAACACTCTTTGCCATAAAGTGCAGCAATATTTTTTTGCATCCATTTCCTAGAGTAATGGAAATAAAAACAAAATAAACAAATGGGACCTAATTAAACTTAAAAGTTTTTGCACAGCAAAGGAAACCATAAACAAAATGAAAAGACAACATATGGAGTGGGAGAAAATATTTGTAAACAATGTGACTGACAGGGGATTAATTTCCAAAATATACAAACAGCTCATACAACTAAATATCAAAAAAAAAGAAACAACACAATCAAAAAATGGGCAGAAGACCTAAAAAGACATTTCTCCAAAGAAGACATACAGATGGTCAACAAGCACATGAAAAAATGCTCAACATCACTAATTATTAGAGAAATGCAAATCAAAACTACAATGAGGTATCACCTCACACCAGTCAGAATGGCCATCATTAAATAGTCTACAAATAATAAATGCTGGAGAGGATGTCAAGAAAAAGGAATGCTCCTACACCACTGGTGGGAATGTAAATTGGTATAGCCACTATGGAGAACAGTATGGAGGTTCCTTAAAAAACTAAAAATAGAGTTACCATATGATCCAGCGATCCCACTCCTGGGCACATATCTAGAGAAAACTATAATTTGAAAACATACATACATCCCAATGTTCATTGCAGCACTATTTACAATAGCCAAGACACAGAAGAAACCTATACGTCCATTGACAGATGAATGGATAAAGAAGATATGGTATATATATACAATGGAATATTACTCAGCCATAAAATAGAATGAAATAATGCCATTTCCAGTAACATGGATGGACCTAGAGATTATCATACTAAGTGAAGTAAATCAGACAAAGACAAATATCATATGATATCACTTACATGTGGAATCTAAAAAAATCATATAAATGAACTTATTTACAAAACAGAGATAGACTCACAGACATAGAAAACAAACTTATGGTTACCAAAGGGGATAGAGGTGATAGGGGTGGGGAGATAAATTAGGAGTTTAGGATTGACATAACACACTACTGTGTATAAAATAGGTCAACAAGAACCTACTGTATAGCACAGGGAACTATACTCTATATCTTGTAATAACCTAGAATGCAAAAGAATCTGAAAAAGAATATATATATATATGTGTACATATATACATATACGTATACATATATGTATATAAATGAATCACTTTACTGTACACTTGAAACTAACACAATATTGTCAATTAATTATACTTCAATTTAAAAAAAGGTCTGTAGCTATGTTCACAAAGATCTAGTATTTGAGGACACTAATCATGGTGTCTATGATTAAGAACTGCAGAATTACAAACCAACTCCCTAAATACGCAGAACCCTGAAAATATAATAACTCCTTTATATGAATTTTTCAATACCTACTTATTAGATTTATATAATATTATTTGATCCAGGATATTTCTATATTGTAATAAAAATCACAAATAATGTTCTATATGAACTCAACTGATTAAATAGTAATTTCCTAATTAAAGTGGTGGAATTTAGGAAAGGTTCTCATGGCTTTAGAGGATGATCCTTTAAGAAGAGAATCTAAATCGCAGAATATGACAAAAACACAGCTAGCTTTCATACCATCTCTGTGTTTCCTAAGACTCAATAGTGAAGAAAAGTAAGGAATTGATATATCTCAAGAATAGAGTTAAGGGCCACAATAATATTTCACCACCCCAGGCAGGGGAATGCAGACTCTGTTAGAGGACACTGGTAGATGTTTTCTCCAAAGCCATAGCTTCAGACAGCTCAATCATTTTATGCACAGACGTAGATGAGACAGAATTTCATTTCCCAATGGGGATTTAGCTCCTTAGAATGAGGGTATAGAAATAAGTACCCAAGTAAAAATAACACCCAATGTTAAAATAAGATTTTTGTCTTTATTTCAAGTATAAAATAAGCAAAACTGTACTTTTTAGTGTCAACATCAATATAGATAACTTGATTTGAGGAATCTTCCTCACTGGCTGTTAGATTTTCAGATTCAGGGGAGAATAAAAACCCTCACTGAGCAGATACGGCACTTAACAATATTGGGGGATGAATTATGGCAGAAGAATTGCCAATGGAGCAAAGCATGAAGAACAGAAAAATGATATGCTCCTCAAACATTATTCTTCCATTTGACTTATCCATTTAGCTTGCCTTTTGCTACAGTTTGCTGCAAAATTCAAATCTATATCTTAAATCCATAATTGTTTTTATGAGAAACAAGTATATCAAGATCTCTTGAAATAAAATTATAAAATTCTCACCCTTTTATATAGTGCGTCAACTCATGTTTAGTTGCCTTTTATCCTATAGATGATCATGTTGTATACAGAGGGTCATGTTTATTGTGACTGTCCCAAACTAGCTGTCATGTTATCCTGGAATGTCCCATAAATATATTTGTAATGAGTACAGTTTTTCATTCTCGCATACTTAATTGTACACACCAAATAACTTCTAGTATTTGTCCTAATCTGACCTGGAAATATATAACATCTTGATCCATGTTCTCATTGAGCATTTATTTATACTAGTGGCATGTCAAGGACACAAAAGTTCCTTCTCATAGAAACAAAAACCACATCCAGATGGTCAAAGTCTCTTCCAGGAGAGTATGGTTGACAAAAACACAGACCAATGCACGCCCCCACCCCAAAAAAAGTCCATTCTTTGTCAAAAGAAGTCCTCTAGCAGAGAATCAAAAGAGGTCTGTGGAATCAACACAACCTACCTGATGTGTCTTTTCCCTCTTCCTGGTGTTTAGCCAGCTTTTTGACTGTTGGAAGTACCAGGTCTCTTGTTTCCAAAGAGCCGCCTGTGTTGGCCTGTCTTTCAGACTCTCATGTTGCAAAATCTGAAATTCTGTTGCAATAAACACCAGATTTCAAAGGAAAAGCAATGGAAATTGTGCAAAGATTAAACTTCATTTTTATAGCAACAGTTAGTAGTAGCATGATTATGTGTCTAAACAATGCTTGCTATTCCAATATAATATTAGATTGAGAAAGACCGGCAGTTTGTTTGTGTAGAAGCAAGCACTGATTTTGAGGGTGCATTTAGAAAAACATATTTAGGTTTAGGGGAAACAGAAGGTTGTCTTTTGTATAAACACAATAATTGTATACTTTGAATCCCTCCTGAAGGAACCATATGCAAACAGATAACTTTAGATATTGCGTTATTCTACACTAATCCTCAGCCAAATGTAGTTAAAAAGTGATTGGGCATAATGAGGGCAACCTTGACACAAACATGAGCAATATGCTTCACAAGATAAAAATTTTTTTAAATCTAAGTCAAATGAGAGCACAGTATTTCAGGAATAATTTTTTTCTAGTGATGCTTTTTTAGCATGAAATTAGGAATGGTGATCTCCAATAACACTACTGATGAATTTGCTTTTCTTGGTCTTCTTTCAAGAGCATCTTCATTAACATTATTGTATCTGTCATTTTCAAGGTGCAAGACACAATGTTTAAAGAAGACATAGGAGTTAAAATATCAAAGAGTCAGAGAAATGCTCGTAAACTGCTGATGAAACTAATAAGAATATGCCCAGGGTACTAAGGAAACTAACACTTTGGTTAGGGTAGAAAGCCCTTAGGGTAGAAAGTCCTTTCAGCTCTTTAATTTTCTTCTAGGCCTCTTTTCATTCTTTCCGGCTTTATAGAGCCAGGGCTGCTACAATCCAATTGCTATGGAAGTAAAAGCTCTCAGATTGATATCTTCATCACAGAATGGCAGGCCATAACGAGTAATCACTTCAGCCAACCTATTTTACAGATGAGGAAGTTGAAGCTTTGAGAGTTTAAGTGATTTGCCCCAAAGGGATGGTTAGCTGTGTCAAAATGGGGAACAAAATCCAGATCTCCTAATTATCAGGTAAGAGCACCCTTTCTAGCATACTACAGTTAAAACCTCCTGAGTGAAGATTTCTTAAAAGGTCTACAATTAGATTGGAGTTGGCAAAACGTAAACTAATTCTATACAAATGGTGCAAATAAATTGGAGACCTGGCTGTGTCGAGGTTGAATAGTACATATGGTGGTTGACAGGATGTTTTCATAGTAAATGTTTATCCTGGGTGGCTGGCTGACATTGACATTCAGCAAAGGTGAATTTATCATGGAACACGATTCCTGTAAAAATGATCTTGAGCCATCTTATAAATAGTTGCTCTAGAACCAACCGATTCTCAAACAGTGGTCAGTACAGATGCCATGGGTTAGATATATTTTCCCTCAGAATTCACTCTCCCAATTTTTCTTTCTACACTACCTGACACAAATTAACTATCAATGACCTTTGAGAATGATATTGTTACTTTTATTTTTTCTAGTTTGCTAATCTTCAAGCAACTATCAAAACTTTTTGATATCTTTATTTTTGCTAGACTGTCATCCCAGGGATTGTCCATTGGACTTTCATGCCTTCCCTTTCCCCAGTATAAGAGCAGATGCATGGAAGTGAGTATAATCGTACTGGGGTGTTGGGATGAGCATGGGGACCATCCACAGGACACATGCAGGACACTCTGTGAAAACAGGCCAAACTGTCAATCAACTGTAACAACTCATGGCAGGATGGAGTTTCTATTACTAGTTTTTAAAAATAATAATAAAAGATGCTTTTGGTATCTTTCCCTCTAGAATTTTTAGATAGTTATAAGGTATAAACTATTAAGACTTACTTGGGGAAAAAGAAATGCAAATATTCATAGATTGTGGTAGATCATAACGTACTGAGTTAAAACTGGGACCGAAAAATGCAGAATTCTGGACTATAAACATTTAACCTTGAATTTTCCATCAGAGTGAGTTTAAAATGTTTTATTTATACATAATTTATAAATACAAATTGCATGACGTTTATTCATTTAATTATTAATTTAAAATAAAAAAGAATGTATATTGCTATTCTGTTCATGAAATGAATCCCTGTTAAAAACCGGTCACAAAATATGAATTGGTATTCCAATTAGAGCAAACCAAATCCAATGATCAAACTATTTCACTATTTCAGAGTCAGTGGCCACTCTGAGATGAGGCCCTCCTGGTGGAACCATGGTAAATGATTGCTTTTACAACCCATAGCCCCCATTACCCATTACTCAGATAATGTCATATTTTGTAGTAGGGACTTAGGTTTGCATTGTCAGTCAGGAAGGTTTATAAAGTCACACATAGCTACCAATTAAAATTGGCTACCATCCTGGGATATTCCAAGACAGGGGCTGACATTCTAGCCTGTTGCAGTATAATGTAACTATTATGGTTCTGAAATATTCATCAACTGATTATTTCCCTGATAGAATAATAAATCAATAAGTACAATAATATTACTTATTGATCAGGGCAGAAATAATATGCATTAGTTTTACTTTAAGAAAGGTGCAAATTGTTCTCTTGAATATGTTCATCCAAATAAAGACCCTTTTTTTCAGTTGCTTGCCATGCTTTCCTTGGTTAATCTCATCACACAATTGCCATTAATGACAGAAGGTAAAAGGCGGTGTTCTAGGGATCACCGAGACTCCTCTGTTGCACGATGTTCTTCTGGGAGCCTACAGAGATTATGCAACCTGGAGATTATGAAGACAAGGATGGGTAAATCAGATCTGGCCTTGACCCTGACTTTAATACAAAAAGCTACATATACATTTTCATCTCTGAGCCTTGTTTCCCCACCACTAAACAGGAGATTATAATAGTACCTGCCACATTAGGCTGTTCTAAGTATACCATGGAATAATACATGTAACACAACTGGCAGAGGACCTAGTTCATAGTAAGACTTCAGTGAATGTTAGGGTTTTTTTTTTTTAATTAATTAATTAATTAATTAATTAATTGTATTTTGATTATTACAAAAGTGGCCCACGTCTGATCTTCCCCATTTTTAGTCAGAATACTTTTTTATTATTGAGCTGACATGCTTGAGTCTTTCATCAGAGAAGGACAGTTTTCACAGCAAGATGCGAAAACAGCGATTCTGCAAATAATTTTGTGAATTGTAAGTCACGAAAAGGGAATACATTTCAAAAACACTCTTGTGATATTGAAGTGAAATAAGCACCAGACTGGTAGTTAGGGATTTGGAGTCATAGTCCTGACCCTTTCGCTAAATTTCTGAGTGACTTTGTACAAGTCACTTTGGGACCTTAGTTTCCTAAATTTACTTAACAGTAAATGGATTATATGGTCATTGCCAGCTCTCACATTGTGTGGTTGGGTTGCAAAGGACTATGAAGTTGGAAAACTCTTCCTTCACTTAGTACATTGAGAACTTTGCCAATTTTGGTATATGTGTCTTAGAGAGGGTGCCATGGAAGCAGTTCCTATAATGGGAATTCCTGTGCAAGTGATTTCTCATGGGAATGTTCCCAGGAAAAATGTGCTCATTAGGTAAGAGAGGAGGGCTTATATATCCCGACAATAGTCACCTGGATGCCTAAGGTTGGGAGCAAGGTGGCTCCAATCCTATATCTAAGCAGCAGTTCCTGCAGCAGCCAGTAAGAAAAATTCTTGGAGATCCAGAAGTGGCACCAATAGCTTCTAGTATATTACGTTTTGATGTACTGCATATTTAAAGCACTTGAACTGATGAAATAGCTTTCTATAAATCAGCCTCTCCAATATAGGGCATCACTGCACACAACTCTGAGTTCCTTCACTTCATCTTTACTGGACAAATGCTATGAACATTCTAAAACTGTCTGCTTGATCTTTGCTAACTTATGATTACCAAGTTCACCTTCCCCTCTATTTTCCCAGGGTCATAAGCCCTTACTCCTCCTACTGATCACAAGGCAATTTGAGGGGATGCTCTTAGGATGTACTCTTTCTTTTTTTTTTAATAGATCTTTATTGGAGTATAATTGCTTCACAATACTGTGTTAGTTTCTGTTATACACCAAAGTGAATCAGCCATATGCATACATATGTCCCCATATCCCCTCCCTCTTGAGCCTCCCTCCCATCCTCCCTATCCCACCCCTCTAGGTCATCGCAAAGCACCGAGCCGATCTTCCTGTGCTATGCTGCTGCTTCCCACTAGCTAACTATTTTACATTCGGTAGTGTATGTATGTCAATGCTACTCTCACTTCGCCCCAGCTTCTGCCTCCCACACTGTGTCCTCAAGTCCATTCTCTACGTCTACATCTTTATTCCTACCCTGCAACTAGGTTCATCGTACCTTTTTTTTTTTTAGATTCCATATATATGCGTTAGCATATGGTATTTGTTTTTCTTTCTGACTTACTTCACTCTGTATGACAGACTCTAGGTCCATCCGCCTCACTACAAATAACTGAATTTCTTTTCTTTCTATGGCTGAGTAATATTCCATTGTATATATGTGCCACATCTTCTTTATCCATTCATCTATTGTTGGACATTTAGGTTGGTTCCATGTTCTGGCTATTGTAAATAGTGCTGAAATGAACATTGTGGTACGTGACTCTTTTTGAATTTGGTTTTCTCAGGGTATATGCCCAGTAGTGGGATTGCTGGGTCGTATGGTAGTTCTATTTTTAGTTTTTCAAGGAAACTCCATACTCTTCTCCATAGTGGCTGTATCAATTTACATTCCCACCAACAGTGCAGGAGGATTTCCTTTTCACCACACTCTTTCCAGCATTTATTGTTTCTAGATTTTTTTGATAATGGCCATTCTGACCAGCGTGAGGTGATACTTCATTGTAGTTTTGATTCGCATTTCTCTACTAATTAGTGATGTTGAGCATCTTTTCATGTGCCTCTTGGCCACCTGTATGTCTGCCTTGGTGAAATGTCTATTTAGGTCTTCTGCCCATTGTTTAATTTGATTGTTTGTTTTTTTGATATTGAAGAGGGAAGCACTCAGCAGTCAGCTGTCCACACCCTGTAATACAAGAGTACATCCTGGATGTAGGGTAGGGTGTGGACAGCCAACAGCTGAGCGCTTCCCTCTTTTCTTCCTGAAAATGCAATTTAAATTCTGCGACACTGTTTCTTTTTCCTCAGCAAGAGTCAACTTCATCATAAGTATACTAAGAAGTACCTTTCAGAAGAAAATGGGAAACCCAGAGAGCAAGTGCAAGTTTTTCCCTTAAAATAAGAAAAGAAGTCAAGACATAGATGTCCATCTTTGAAATTAAAAAAAAAAAAAAGCTTTTTTGATTCTAAGATTACTATTTATTTTACTGTAACACATTATCTAGTAAGAGGTCATGTGGTGTTACAGTAGCCACTAACTTCCAAGGTTGCTTGTCTAACCACCATGGCCCAGTATAAACTCTGGGAGAATATGACTCACTTTCTTTTTAGGCTTCTAGAATAGTATTTCCCTGGTTTTTACTTCCTTTGAGATAAATCACATTATTTTTTGACACTCTTGCATTGTTTCCATTAGAATGCCTCCCTCTCAGCACTGATTTATTTCTATAATTGAAGCAAGAAAGAGTAGATCACATAAGTTAAGAAGATTTTGTATGTAAAATGAGTAACTGATAGATTTTCTAACAAGAAGGGAAAATTAATCTCAAACTTACATCAGCTTTTAGATATAATATACCCTGGGAAAACCATAATTCAAAAGGACACATGTACCCCAATGTTCATTGCAGCACTATTTACAATAGCCAGGACTTGGAAACAACCTAAATGTCCAATGATAGATGAATGGATAAAGAAGATGTGGTACATATATACAATGGAATATTACTCAGGCATAAAAAGGAATGAAATTGGGCCATTTGTAACATGTGGATGGACCTAAAGTCTGTCATACAGAGTGAAGTAAGCCAGAAAGAGAAAAACAAATATTGTATATTAACACATATATGTGGAATCTAGAAAAATGGTACAGATGAATGTATTTGTAGGGCAGGAATAGAGACGTAGACATAGAGAACAGACATGTGGACACAGAGGGGAGGGGGAGGGTGGGATGAATTGGGAGATTAGGTTTGACATAAATACACTACCATGTGTAAAATAGATAGCTAGTGGGAACCTGCTGTATAGCACAGGGAGCTCAGCTCGGTGCTCTGTGATGACCTAGATGCAGGGGTGGAAGGTGGGGAGGGAGGCCAAGAGGGAAGGGATATAGGTATACATATAGCTAATTCACTTCATTGTACAGCAGAAAGTAACTCAACATTGTAAAGCAATTTTACTCCAATAAAAAGAAAAAGATCTAATATACCCTATCAATGAAATTAACATGAAAATTTTAAAGAATTTAAATTCTATCTAAGTGTGTATGATTTAGTTCTGATTTGTTTTAGGGGATAGACTTTAATATGTATTCTTCGACTTATGCAGGTTTTTCTTTTTGGGGGGAAGGGGACATTAATTTACATAAAGGATGTAACCATTATTCAGTTTTGGAGTGTTTTTAAAACTACTCTAAAAGCTTTAGAATATTAGCAATGAATTTCATTTCACAGTCTATGAACAAATGTGAATTTCACAGTTACTTTGATGTTTAGGGTTTGTTTTCTGGCTAGGACATTAGTGATAAGTTGAATGTTTGCCATATATGGTTAATTCTTTCTTGACTATGTTATGTTTTTATTATGTCCTCTTATATTAAAACAATGCCACTTTGCAATAGCAGAAAGTACTAATACCACAATATGAATTGTAACAATGATCCTGTGTTAATACTCTATTTTCAGGCACCTGTAAAGCAGTCATGCACATTTGTCCAATATTGAAATGCAGCATAAATCACAATCCAAAAGCAAGTTTTATTTTCATAACCTTCAGTCTCTAAATGAGAAAGGAAAAAAAAAAAAGAGGTATTTTTCCCCAGCAGAGCACACTCCAGAAACAAATATGCTACATCTG
The DNA here is from genome assembly GCF_009873245.2 of Balaenoptera musculus. Classification (NCBI taxonomy): domain Eukaryota; kingdom Metazoa; phylum Chordata; class Mammalia; order Artiodactyla; family Balaenopteridae; genus Balaenoptera; species Balaenoptera musculus. Next base: position 118,150,743 of record NC_045788.1, read on the forward strand.
TTTTAGCTGGCATGGACCAAGCCCTGTAGGATAATGCATTACTTTAGATTTCAAAACTGACAAGTCTCCAGAGTAGTAGGTCTCTGTGCTGTAAAGCAGCAGACATCCATGTGTAGAGATTTTATTTTCCAGTGACATTTTATTTAGGATTTTTCACTGGATGAATTGAGCTTGCAAGTTTATGAACTCTACTGAAGCAATTATCTCCCCAACTCAGAGGGAGCTGTTGGAATTCCTCACGTCATTACCATGTGGCCAGCAGGTTCCCTCATCACAGACAATCACAGAGGGCATTTTTGTGGTTTATTCGGAAGGCATTTTCATGCTAAATCTTATTTTTCAATACTTTGTAACTTCTTCAAAAGCTTTTGTTAGCTTTAATGTGGAATTTAGAGCAATTTATCCATTTTTTGAGAGATTGATGCAAAAGAAAAACTGTTCCAAGGGTATTTGGTGATGGGATAATATGAAATTAGGCCACGATAAAATAGTCAAAGCCCAACATTTTAAACTGAAGAACCATGTGAAAGAATTGAATTCAGATATTTAGATGCTGAATACACTGGGAATATTTTACATTCACAAAGGATTTTCTTCCTAACCTCCTTTCCCTACCTCATCCATTCCCCAAACGCAAACATGCACACATTCTTTTGAAGTATGGGAAGGTGAAATCATAGCAGGCATGCCTCTCAGTCTATGCCTGTGGGCATGATTTTAAACAGAAAGCTTGAGGGGGTTTATTTCTGTTAAAAAGCACAGACAGAACCATGTTTTAAAAAATATGCAGCCCAAGAACTCAATAAAAGCAGAGTCAATACATGTATATATACATGTAAAACATATACAAGAGCTTACTAATATAAATATATATTTATGCTACTGGCAGAGATGGGCAATTAAACAATGTGCAATTGGGTGTGTAAAACTGAGGTCCAGTCAACAGATGTGAGTGTATTTGAGGGTAAAACTGCCAACTTGCACTATAACGCAGTATGCTTATATTCAGAAAATACACTGTAAATGAAAGAAACAGAAGAAAAATCTTCTTTCTTTGCTCTATTTCAAAAGGAGATTGCTTTTTGGTATTGTTTTTATTACAGGCGAAAAAGCAATAATGATCTAATTGCCAGAAAACATGCATACAACATGAGACTTGGGAATCTGAGTTCTTGAAAGCCATATCCAGAGATTTTCTCTAATACCTTTATTTTCAGAGTGTTTTTCCCCAAGGGAACGAAATATTTCTACAGCCTTTATCTCATTAATCCTCACATGATCATTGTTAGGGAGTCAGGCAGGCTAGGACTTCTGTAGATTCCACTACTGAAATAGACAGACAATGGTTGCCAGAGTGACTTGATTGAAATTATAGAACAAGTCGGGAGCACAGCTGGTGAAAGAATCTGGGTCTGCTGTTTGCCAGAGCTTTCTTTTACCCAACAGAACATATTGCCTAAAGCTGAGAATCCCACAGTGTCCTCGATTACGTATTTTCAAATTATAGTTCACTTTAGAGATTCCTATTAAAAATCGGATATGACAGCAGGCCTGGAAATCATTTAGGAAACCCCAGGTTTCAAGCAAGTGGGAGATTTAAGAAGCAGAGCTGGAGGGATGGAAATCTAAAACATAGGTGGGGATGGAATGTCTAAACACTGTCTACTGGCTCTTTTAACATAGAGGGCATCATGCTAGGTGCTATGCTGGGTAATCAAAAAGATGCAGAAGGTATTCCCTAGACATTCATTCATTCATTTACTTTTACAAGTGGCTTCTTGTTAAAGCTTCATTTCTACTTTTAACTTATGGAGAAGACAAATTAAGAATAGGAAGACATATAGCTATTTTAGAAGCCCATGGGAAGCTTGAAATGAACTACCTCATAAAAGGAAGGGCTTCTCTCCTGGGAAAGACTCATGAGGCTCTCTCTTGTCTTACTAGGATTTTTTTTAAGATATAGTCTAGCAGGGATAGACTTTTCCCTCATGAATTATTGATACTCTAAAGCAGTTTTAATTGTTTTTCCTTTCAGCACTATATAGAAAAACCCAATAATGATTCTCACTGCAATATTAGCATATATTTTAAGCATGCCATAATACCAAGGGAAAGCATCTAATTTTCCTGAAACAATATGCTTCTTTAACTTCAAGAAATATGATTTAAATTAGTAATAAAGATGAGAAGTAATCTAACTTAGGTTATAAAATTGCTTTCTGTGCTGAAATATTTTGTAGGAAAATAAGAAGAGGATACATTTATGTAAGATTTAATTTAATCATTGTATAGCATGATTAAACATTGCAATATGGAATTTGTAGATACAAGGTAAATTTCACTACAATATGAAGGTCTTTTTTTGGTCACAAATATAAGAAGTTTAAGGAAAAAAAATCTTAGAATATATAAACACGTGAAACACTTAAATGCAATATATATTAAAGTAATACCGTTTTCCTAGTAAGCACAGTGCTTAAAAATATTTTAAGTAAATGTTCTCTAATACAGCAGTTGTCAAACTTTTGACCTTAAGACCCCTTTAATTTATTAAAAATTACTGAGGATGCCAAGTACATTTATGTAGATTATACCTATTATTATTTACTCTATTAGAAATTAAAACTGAGAAACTTTGGAAATGCTTAATTTACTAAAATATAAGTAATAAACAGATTGCATGTTAACATAAACAATACATTTTTATGAAAAAGTGTGCTATTTTCCAAAAATATATATATAATTGAGAAGAATGGCATTGTTTCACATTTTTATAAATATTTTTATTGACTGGCTTAATTGGCTATATTTGCATATCTGCTTTTGCCTTCAATCTGTTCTGAAGTCATAGACAGTGCAGCTTCTGGAAAACTACTGTAAGCTAGTGAGGGAATGAGAGTAAGCAAGGCAAATATTAATAACATGTGGGTATTACTGTGTAAAGACTCTGGCCTTATGGATCCCTGCAAAGGTCCCATGGACCCCCAGATCACACTTACAGAACAGTTGAAGAAAAGAGCCCCAGATTGGGATGTTGTAGACCTCGTTTCTATTTTTGATGTTATATTGGCCAGATTTTTCACTTTGAGTTGAACATTTCCATCTGCAAAATGAGATTACCAGACTATCTCTGAGGTCACGTCTACGTTCTCATTGTCCTCAAAAACTGTCTTCATTATCATGTTAATCCATACCCACAAATAAATTTTTGTATATGACATTATAATTAGGAGTAAGGTTAAAAAAAAGGAGTTTATAAGTAAATATTGATACATTGCATTATTTCTATGTGGGTGCTTATTTGGACTCTGGTGTAGATACAGCTTGTTTTATTGGAGAAATGAAGACAAATGATTAATCTCTACTCCCTTCAACCACTGAGGTAGTCATCAGGAAGTGGAAGACTCTCACTCCCACTATACGTGTGTCCTGGATATGAGCAGCGCTGTCTCTGGAATTAAACATGTTTGTGCACAAATCCCAGCTCTTCTAACTTTTTGTTGTGTGATATTGGTCAAGTAATGTAAACTCTCTAATCTTCATGTTTTTCAACTGTTAAAAGGTAATAATAGCTGGTAGGAATGCAAAGTGGCATGGTCACTTTGGAAGACAGTTTGGTACTGTCTTACAAAACCAAGCATACTCTTACCATATGATCCAGCAGTCACGCTCCTTGGTAGTTGAAAACATGCCCACACAAAAACCTACACACAGATGTAGAGCATCTTTACTCATATTGCCAAAACTTGGAAGCAACCAAGATGTCCTTCAGTAGGTGAATGGATAAACAAACTGTGATGCATCTGGACAATGGAATATTATTCGGTACTAAAAAGAAATGAGCTATCAAGCCATGAAAAGACATGGAGACATTGTAAATGCATATTACTAAGTGAAAGAAGTAAAAGGCTACAGAATGCATGATTCCAAATATGTGACACTCTGGAAAAGGCAATACTATAGAAACAGTAAAAAGAGCAGAGGTTTCTGGGGGTTGGGAGCAGTGAGGGATGAATGGGTGAAGCACAGAGTATTTAGGGGGCAGTGAAAATAGTCTGTGTGGTACCATAATGATGGATACATGTCATTATAAATTTATCTAAACTCATAGAATGAACAACACCAAGAGTGAACAATAATGTAAACTGGACTTTGGGTGGTTATGATGTGTAAATGTAGGCTCGTCAATAGCAACAAATGTACCACTCTTGCGGGGGATGTGGATAATGGGGGAAGTTATGCAGATATGGAGGCAGGAGGTATATGGAAGATCTCTACCTTCCCCCAAAGTTTGCTCTGAACCTAAAACTGCTCTTAAAAATAGTCTTAATAAAATTTTCTTAAAACTTTAAAAAAGCTAATAATAATAGTCAACCATCTTACATGATTTTTATAAGAATTGCATGAGATAGTCCACATAAAGCACTTAGCATAGCATAGTACCTAGCAAAAATCAAGCACTCAAAAACTCTAATGTCATTTTCACAGACATTTCCTCCTACATCTCCTTTGTTGCAAATGTTTGGTGTATTATTATTATTACTATTATTATTCTTTTCTATTTTAACTCTTCAGAGAATCTTTTTTTAAGCATGGTTGTGCTCAATGCAGTAAACTTTTACCACAAAGCAAAGAAAAAAAACACAGAAACATCTATATTCACAGTGCCGAGGAATAACCACTCAATATTTCTACGTGTACTTCTAGTCTTTTTTTATATTATGTTATTTATTTTCAAATAATATTTTATTCTACATAAAGAATGTACAGTCTATTTCTCCCTCTTATTAATATGTTGTCAACAATTTTCCATGCCAAAAAATTCTACTACAATGAGATTTTTACACTCAATTGAAATATCATAAGGTTGTTCATAATTTACTCAATTATTTTCCAGCTTAGGTAAATCATTCCTGGTCTTCTACTATTGTGATAAACGCATCATTATTGACTAATCCTAGTACATATTTCTCACCTCCTGTAGAATTCCTTTGAGTATGTCAGTGTCTTAAATAAAAATATAAAAGCATCCAAATACTTGGCCTTCTGTGAGTTTATGTCAAATGATTTCTTAGGCTTCGGTTTTAAGCCTCATTGTGGTCTCTCCCTAAACTCTCTCTCTCTCTGAGTCATCTCATCTATTCCATTAGCTTTATTGTCTCCCAAATTTATATATCCAGCCCTGAAATTTCTTCTGAGATCCAGACTCATATATCCATTTCCCTACCTGATGTCTCTGTTTGGATGTATCACAAGCTCTTAAAATGTAATATATCCAAAACTGACTCTTCATTTTCCTCTTCCCTTAAATCTTTTCCTCCTTCATTTTCCTTCCCATTAATATCAGCAAAACTTTCTTCTAAGTTGCTAACATCAGGAACATGGAAATGATTTGTGGTTCCTACCTTTCTCTCCCTTCCGGTAATCAATCCTTCTTAAGTTGTCTAACACAATCACTTTTCATTGCTTGTGACTCAGAAAAGCCTCTGTCAGTTTTACAGAAGAAAGGGACTTAGCTTCGTACAATCCAAGGTCTGCAATTCTACTTCCTTTTACTAATGTCATTTTTTTTTAAATTTTATTTATTTATGGCTGTGTTGGGTCTTCGTTTCTGTGTGAGGGCTTTCTCCAGTTGCGGCAAGCGGGGGCCACTCCTCATCGCAGTGCGCGGGCCTCTCACTATCGTGGCCTCTCTTGTTGCGGAGCACAGGCTCCAGACGCGCAGGCTCAGTAATCGTGGCTCACGGGCCCAGTTGGTCCGCGGCATGTGGGATCTTCCCAGACCAGGGCTCGAACCCGTGTCCCCTGCATTGGCAGGCAGATTCTCAACCACTGCGCCACCAGGGAAGCCCCACTAATGTCATTTTCATTTGGAAATATCCTTAAAAGTTTATAGATCATAAGACTCTCATTTTCATGAACTATAGGGATACCTAATAAAACAGGTAGATCTATTGTCAAAAGGATGGAAAGATGTGCAAATAAAGAAATAGAAGCAGATTTGGCATGGCTTAGAGAACAAAGGGCCTTGCTTTGATGTCAACATTTATTTGAAGGAGCCTGAAAAGTATATTGATAAAGAAGGTAAATGGAATGATAATGATCTTCTGGTTTGGATGGAGCTTCATGACTTTCTGTTAATTATACTGCTCAAGAAATCTTTAAAAGTCTATAATTTTCTTTTATATGGAAAAAATAGGTAGAAATATTCTTTAGTGATAAACTCCATACCCCACACTTTCTTAGCTTATACACTCCAATCCAATCTAAATAAATATTCAAGGTTCAACACTAGGAAAAATGGCATATTCTGGAGGCATGAGGCAACACAAAAGTTCTCTAGCCTGACCAAAATTTGATAAGATCCTTTCATTGTATGCACGTTAAATATTTCCTGAGAAAGCAAATTGGTATAGTTTTGCCTTCCTCAGGAAGGGATTAATAAACTATATTATGATTTCTTAAGTTTAAAGGAGATAAGTAAAAAAACTGAATTTTTGTGCTTTAAATGTGTTGTCCCATAAAGAAAAAGAATCTTTCGCTGCATGTTCAGGAAAAGTCAAACTGTGATGCTAAAGGTTGATTTCTAGACATGAAAAAATACTTTTAAATGACCATTAAGCTATTAACAGTCATTAAATGAACTAGTGAAAGCTTCTTTGTTCATATTTGACAAATAAATCTGGAAGAACTATAAGCATTCTCATTTGTGTACTATCCCTTTTAATCAAGATAACTCTTTCAATGAATTACATTGGCTTATTGACTTTTTCTTAAATGAACTATGCATCTTCTATCTTACTGCAGTGAGGAATACAGTATATCAGTTAGCTTTTAATGGATCACAAAACACCTCAAAATTTAGTGGCTTCAAACAATAATACTTTTACTATTTTATATGAGATAATGGATTAGGTGAGCAGTTTCTCTTGTCTGGCTATCTCAGCTGAAGCTGGATGCTCTAGGATGGCCTCAGGCAGTTGGCTCAATGTCACCTGTGGTGATGGAGACGACTTGACTATCATCATCCAACAGGCTAGGACTGTTGATGTGGTCGTAGTTGCAGAGTTCCAAGTACAGAAAATGGGAACAAGTTCCAGTACGCAAGTCCTTTAGAGTCTGTGCTTGTATCATATTTGTTAGTATGTCATTGGCCAAAGCCAGTCACGTGACCAAGCCCAGATTCAAGAAACAGACTTACCTCTTGATGGGAGGAGCTGTAAAATCAGAATGCAAAGAGGTATGCTAAACAGATAGAAAATTTGTAGCAATTTTTGCAATCTATCACAGACTACCTTCTGGCCACAAATTATTCTTACTGTGTGTAACATATGCCCACCCTTCCCAGATGCCAAAAGTCTGATTCAGTTATGCCATTTATGGCATCTGGCTTGAAGTTCAAGTTCTCATGATCTGCTTCTTGTCTAAATGTAGATGTGGCTCACTGGGTGCAGCTGCTCTTCATCCAGACAACTGTGAACTAAAAACGTAAGTTATCTGCTGCCAATTAACCTAATCGGGTGAGAAGGGAGCAAGAGAACTGCAATAGTTGCTTCTAATCAAAAAGGAAAGGAATGGGAGGCACAGAGAAGTCCTTGGTCTGAACCAATTCTATAATCCATCCAGGCACATGTTAAAAGGTTCCCCAACTCTGGGTCTGGGGATGTTCCTTGATTAGAGTCCATTTCTGCTCCCTGAGAGTAATTTGTTTGTCCACAATCCTCTGAGTCTCTTGACTCCACCTCTACGGTTTTCATCTCTTCGGGTAAGAAATGTCTGTGATTCTCATGCTGATTTCTATCCACAGAATGTTAGAAGCCCAGAAATCTAACTTCTTTTTGAACTATTGCAATCCCCTTTCATCCAAGCAGGCAGTTCTTTTGTTAGTATATTGGTCTTTAAAACTTCATGGATTGCCTATGAATCTGAGGCACATCTACTCCATGTGAGTCCTAAAATTCTCTACTCCTAAAGTTTGCAACCACATTTTTTCAAGGCAGGGCTCTCTCTACTTTGGATGTGGCAAGCTGCTGTAGAAAAAAAAATGTCCTTAAGTTTATTAGGAGCCTATTTGTCTTGCTGAGCGCTCTTATGTTTAACTTAGAACTTTTAGAGGTATTATTATAAAGGGTCTTCTGTCCAAGTTCCTGTAAATGAAAGTTTTGCAAAATGTTCTACTGTGTCATAACATGGTTACCATTTTTTTCAGTCTCTACTAACAGTTGCCTCATTGTTTTTCAACCTCCATCTACAGCCTGAATCCAAAGCCAATATTATATATATGCAAATTGTTATGGAAACAAAACCTAAAGTGGGCAACACTCTCTTCCAGATACCAGTTTTTACATCATTAGCTTTTGCTGTGTTAAAAATTTGCTTTAAACAATAAACATTTATAATTTTTTATGATTCTGTGGTTTGCCTGCTGGTTCTTCTTCTCTGGTCTAGCAGTCTGGTGCTAGAAATTTTTAGATAGCCTAGTTCACATATCTGGCAGTAGGTATGATATCACTTTGAGGGGGGGGATGATTTTGGCATGAGTCTCTCATCATCCAGCACATTAACATGGACTTATTCAGTCATGGCAAAATACCTAAGAGTCGCAAGAGAAGTTCTCAGTGTGCAGTGTTTCTCTGGCTTCATTTTATGTTACCTTTGATAATATCCATTTTTGCCCAAAGCAAGTCACATAACCAAGCCCACATTCAAGAGGTGGAAAAATGAATTCCACCTCTTGATGGATAGAGCTGCAAAGTCACATTACAAAGAGCAAGATGCATAAAGGGGTAGAATAATCTCTGGCCATTTTTGCATTCTGTCACAGCAAGCATGTTACTTGGTTACAATTTTTTATGGCAAGTCTCGTTTAAAATTTGCTAAATTTCCTATGCTAGGTTTATAGGGAAGATCAATTATTATTATTTCCATAAATTATATAAGGTTATGAGGATATAAACATATGTGTTAAACTAAATTGAATTATAAAAATTGATGTCTTTTAAAGACCTCTTGTGAACTGGAGACAGTGTCTCAAATCATGTGAACAGCTACCCTATCTGATAAAGTTGTAAAAGGTTATCTCCCTGACAAGCATTTGATATTTTGATTGTGTTGCTCTGCCAGACCAATTTAAAAATAATTTCCAAGATTCTTAATTTTAGTAAAATAAATTTGTACAAACTGAAATAAAACACTTTTCTCATTGTAACTGGTTCTGACCACTCAAAATTCAAGAAAGATATTTCACACACAAACTTGTTATAGATTGTAACCCTATAAGTAAAGAATAATAATTATATAGAATAATAATGCATATTGGTAGTTTTTGTCTGAAAAACTGTCTAGAACAATGTTCAAAAGCATTCAAATGTTTTTACTGAGCTTCTTTACTTTTCATGGTATAATGTAGTTACTTGCATAACTACAACCTACTTCCCGCCAGTATAGAATCAAATAAACAAAATATGTAAGAAAGAATACACTTAGAGACAAATCTTGTTAATTAGTTATAGCAAGCCCACAATTAAATTAAAAGGATAGTGTGGAAATAACACACACTAAATTCTTTTGAAAAACTCATCTGTACCTATTCTATGACTTATGAGGTCCTACCCTTATATATAGTAAATAATACCACTTCCTGGAAAATCAGGAACATTAGCAAACTTGGGGAACTCAACAAAGGAGAATTTCCCTACAGTTAACTGTACTGCAGGTGAAACCCGACAGAGGCAAATGGAATGGTTCTTGGTTCCGCTTTTTGGAATTCATAAACCAACAGGAGTAATACAATTATTTCTAGCAAATAAATATGATTTTTTAAAAATGTCACCATGGGTTTTACAAAGCTAACAGATGGAAGTAAATTCCCTCACCTCAAAATTGCATGGCTCTAGCTAGGTTGAACATTACAACAAGGATGTCTTTAAATATTTATCAATCCTCGAGTCTTGTTACACTTATCAAAATAAAGCAGATCTATAGAGCAGTAAATAAAATTAATACTATTGAATCCAAAAATTGTAAAGCAGACATTTTTGGTCAAATATGTGCCTCTTAGGAGAAGAATTCTGACCACAGTGAGACCCTGGTCTCACCCCCTTTCTACCAAAATTTCTCAAAAAGAATTTCAATCATTTTGAAGATATGGTTCATGATTTAGAGGTAGGCTTTGAAAAGCTGGAGCTTTCTCTCATCAGCGTATTCTGCAAAGGTAACAGAGTAGCAGAGTCATTCTTAAATCCCTGTTTCCAGAGACAGGCTTCCAACAAGAAAAGATATTGTTAACGCTAAAATCCAGGAACTGCTAGTTTTGTTTTTTTTTTAATAAAATTGACTCCAAAGTCATCCAATCAGAATTTTTGATGGTCAAATTATAATTTGAACTATACATTCAGCTTCTATGAGTATTCTGTAAGCCTGGTTGAAAGCTAGATTCCCTTGCATGACTTGGTTACAAAAGCCTTTACTAGGCAATCAGAATTAACTAGGAGGATTTCTTATTTTCAATATTTAAAAATGATTTATTTTAGTAAAATGTTAGTCTCTCATTGTAGTTGGATGTGTCTATATACATAAATATAGATATAGGTACAATTTCTGGTTATATGAAAATCAACCCAGTCTGACATCTCCGCCGTTTCTTCCATGATGACTCCCACTTTGCTAATCTTTTTGCAGGAAGAATAATGGCCCCCCAAAGATGTCCATATCCTAATCCCCAGAACCTGTGAATATGTTAGGTTATCTGACAAAGGGGAATTCAGGTTGTAGGTGGAATTAAGGTTGCTAATCCGCTGACCTTGAGATGAGAAGATTTTCCTGCATTGTTTGAGTGGGCTCAACGTAATCAAAAGTGGGAGGAAGAAGAGTCAGAAAGAGACTTGAAGATGCTATGCTGTGGACTTCGAAGGTGGAGGAAGCAGCCGTAAGCCAAGGAATGCAGGTGTCCTCTAGAGACTGGAAAAGGCAAGGAAATAGGTACCCCAAAGAGACTCCAGAAAGTATCACAGCTCTGCTGATATCTTAACTTCAGCCCATTGAGAGCCATTTCAGACTTCTGACCTCAAGAACTGTTAAGATAATAAATGTGTATTGTTTTAAGAACTAAATTTGTGGTAATTTGTTACAGCAGTTATAGAAAGCTAATACACTCCCATATTTACAATAGTCATAAGAATAAAAGCCAAATTCCTTCCCATATCCTAAAAAGTATTGCATAAACAAGCCTCTCCTTCCTCTCTTGTCTCATCTTCCCACTCTTCTCTTGGGTTACTCTGCTCAGGAAACACTGACATTCTTTCACTGCTTTAACCTTGCCAACTTCTTCTACCTAAGTCCGTTGCACTTGCCACACCTTTGTCTATAGCATTCATTTCTTTGCTCTTTGTCAGACTGGCTCTTTCTCATTCTTCAAGTTGACTTTAAGTCACATTCTTCAAATGGTCTTTAAAATAAATATCTTAGGAGATTGTATGTGTGTGTGTGTGTGTGTGTGTGTGTGTGTGTGTGTGCGTGTGGGTGTGTATTATTGATTCTGTTTTTCTGGGGAACCCTGACTTATGCAGGAGGGGAAAGACACTCTTCCACCTCTTGAAGGAAGGAACACCAAATGTCTACAAGGAAGGAAGAAAACGATGGTAGCCATCTTTGGAGATTTTTTAAAATAAATGCCATCTGTGTAAAATGGTTTGCACTTTTCTTTGACAAGCCACAGCACCCAGTGCTCTTCTGTTATGTCTTTAATTACATGCACCTATACTTTGATTACTTGTCTATCTTTTCCACTGGGTTTTTGGTACTTTAAAGGTAGGGATTGTATCTCATGAATCATTATGTTCCTAGCACCTTACTTCAATACCTTAATAACACTTGTGGGATGAATGAATGGCTGAATGAAAAATGTACCCTATATTCATGAATATTTTATTGAATTTTTATAAACTTTATTAATTCCCTCTTAATTCCTACTTATTTACCCAATACTCACCCTGACAAATACATGACACTATTTCTCAGGGACAGCATGTCCACCTTCAAGATCACCAAATAATCCGGAACAATATGGAACCAATAATATACAATTATTGCTGTGCAGTGTCTGTCCCTCATTTGAACAAAGGAAGATAACACAGTTATAATTAACAATATCCCATAGAACATTTGATGAGATAAATTTTAAATTATAAAATTGTTTTAATACTCAGAAATTTAAAGAGTCACAATCTGCTTATAATTTAAAAATCTGTTTATGAAAGAATAACATATTCCTTCATACTGATTTTGTGCTGAATGTGATTCTTTTATATTTGGAAATATTTAAATATTCCAGAGCTCATAACTCCTGCGGTGTAAGGAAAACCTGGGTATGTTCTTCTTATAAAGATTGTCACTAGGTTAAAATCCCTCACTCCAATTTCACTCTCTTCCCTCATCACTGTTTATGAACTCTGCATTTCTAACAAAGAAATGACAATTTCAGAGCTTAGGAAGGGCCTAAACTTTGCTTTATCAAGAACAATACTGGCAAATTTCCAAAAACCTGGAGGCCATGGCTCATCTGCAAATCATGTACATATATTTGCATGAATTTTATTTTGATTAGTAGCCTCAACCCATGATGGTACTTAGGATGAATGAAGCATTTTACATATATGAATAAATGAAGACGATTTAGTAGTCTTACTGCTCATGGTTGTTTTCCCTGTTCCTCTAACTCTGACTCTCCTCATCCATCCCCTTCTTGTTATTTCTTCTCTTTAAATCTAGAGTGGGTGTTGCTTTTCTTTTTTTAACATATTGATTCTATATAAATGGTGAGAACAAAGAAGCCCTGCTTTTGTGTTTTATTGACTCATTCAGCAGATCTACTATGACCAAAATCATTGTGACTTTGTGATTTTTGCAAAGTTCTTCATCTTAACTGGCATAAATTGGCATCTCTTTTGGGCTGAGTCAGTGAAGTATACAAACCTTGATAATTGTGCAATTTTCTTTTGAAGAGCTTGTCCCTAAAGACTCCATAAACTAAAATATAAATTTAGGGAAAAATATATTAAAAGTAGTCTATGAAAGTGCTAAAAGTAGAGGAAAAGGTGAATTGCTACTCCATTAATAGCTTTTTATTTCCCGTAAACTTTAAAATCCCCCTGAATGTAATTGTGGGTGTGTGAGTGTGTGCGCGTGCATGCATGCCTGTCCATGTTTGATGTGAGGTAGAATAAGTTGGTAGAGGACAATAGAGGGTTCTTAGTTGGTCGGGATAAAGAATGCTGATGATGGCATAAGATGGCTACTATCAGAAAAATGAGGGGAAGAAGACCTTGGCTTAGCCAAGTCATAGAAAATTCTAGACAGCAAAGGAGGTAATAAAGTGGTGGTGACTAATTTATAGATCAACCATGTAGGTCTCTAAACTTTATCCAAAAATCCATATTCATTTATTGCAGTAGATGAGTAATAAAGAAAATGATTTCTCTCTATATATATTCCATGTATTTCTTGCCTAGAGAATGGAAGGCAATCAATTCTAGATTTGGGGAAATATTATTTTTTCTTCCTTACCTTGCTGCTTCATTCTGTATTCTTTTCTCTTTCCTGTTCTTTTTTCTCTTATTTTATTCTCCTATGATCCAACACATTCAAGTGCTTTCTAGTGTTTCAGTGTAGCCAGGTTTCCTACAATAATATATTCTTTTTTTTTATTAGTTATTATTGAGTAGGGCCTAGTTCTCATTTACTTATGAGAAATAATATTTATGTATTCCTCTTATGTTTGGAGCAATAGAAAACATAGGATATTTCTTCAGAATATGATTAATGTCTTCTATTTATAGCTTATAAGGATGGAAATATGGTTCTATTTAAGATTAAAATCTACAATATTACAGAGAATTAAATTAATGTTACAAAGTAATAGAAATATTATTAGAAATAATGCCTAAGGAATTCAGCTAAAAATAAAGTTGGGAGTTGAATCCCTTAGGGTTTGATCAGAGAAGTAGAACCACATGGAATAAGAAATTTATTATAAGGATTAGATTTTATACAACTATGGGAGCTGGTGAGAAGGTCTATGGAAAGGCTTGTCACCTGTGTCGGATGCTGTGTGTAAGTCACTGCTGGCTATCAGGGTCAAGGTTAGGAAGGAAAGCTGCACTGGACAGATTGGGGGTCAACTGGAGCCCATTCAGATAAACTGGAACCCATGAATTTAAACCGGAACTCACACCTAATTTTCTTCTAACCTGACACAGGTGACCCACAGGAAAACTGGTACACTTTGCCACAGAGCCGTTAATATACTTGCTCCCAAACTTGGAAATACTGATGTGGAAGATCCAGTAGAATCTGGAGGGCTCCTCGGCCTGGCTGCTATGTTATCAACAAGATGAACTAGCAAGTTCACAGCAACATGAAAAAGCTGCAGCGGATCTGGTGCCCTACATTGACTTTCAGAAAGTAGAGCCTGCTGACTCACTTTCACCTTCCAAATCCCATGCAAATTTCTCTTTTGGGACACCCTGACCTAGGACCATAGCAGAAGGACGTTTAGAGAAATGCAGTTTCAACTTAACCTAAGTTGACACAATCAACAAGCACCACAATCAACCTCTTGATCAGTTCTCATATATAGGCACCTCTTTGAACCACATTCAACGTTTAAAGACAATACTTAAATCATGCTTCTAGCAAATGTGATGCAATCTCCCTTGTACAATTAATCACATGGCAACCTCTCCCAAGAAGAAGACACAAGTACCTTTATCCATCTTTAGATGATGTTCCTTCTTTGAGTTGAGCCCCTCTTGCCTTTTGGTCATCCTATAACTTAAATATTGAGTTTGGGAAGATGATTCTTCATAAGTCTCAAATGTTTGTGCATGTCTTCAAAGGCCTTAACAGCTAATTTCTTTGGACTGTGTTTTCAAGGATGTTTGGAAGATACAGATATCCATATTCTAGGATAGTAAAGGTAGAAGTATCGCTCTTCCCAGAGGCAGATTGCATTCTAGAGTAAGAAAGATAATGTTTCTCTGCAGAGGGGAATATGATCAGGCTGACCAACAGCTCCTTTTATAAGATCCAGGATTCCTAATAGCAGTGTTCCATTCCCATATGTGTGTAATGCAATGAGCAAGCAACACTTATCTCTCATCACATCACCCTGTAGAAATCGGGGCTTGAAGAGCTGGCACAAGGCTGTTATTCTGGCTAGTGTTACTACTGTGAGTGAAAAAAACTGTCTTTTGTCTCTAATCCAAGCATCTTGTGTTTTCTGCCAGGAATTATGAAACCAGCTAGACTATTAGCATGCAAGGAGGGTAAAATCTTAGACCCTGAAGAGTTTCTGATGACACTGAGATATCAAGCTGCAATTTTAAAATATTTATGTTACATAATAGGAAAATAAGAGAGAAGGAAAAATGGTCAATATACACAGGAAAAATCAATATGAAAATAATGAATTAATACTCATAATTATTACAATCCTCATTTCTACACTGGACTCATACTTGTATCTGGTATGTATGACTTACTTCTTCCTTTGGCAGTTCTGTATCCCCTTTGCCCTCAGAAAGCACGTCAGTGGTTGTGTTCCCTTGTCTGTTAGGGTGTGTCAAACTTTCATTCTTTAATGATTGGATCTTTAGTCATTGTGCCTGGTTTGGTTGTAATTTTCTGTTGACTTTAATCATAGGACATGAAATTGTAAGAGGACCCTCAGAAGATCTCCTGCATTTCAGACATAGTCTTCTTTATCTCCGTTGTATAATAGCAACTCAATTTTCCTTTGATAATTATGATCAGTCACTCACCAAGAGAGTCAATCCCTTTTGGCCTATTGATTCGATATCATGAGGAGGTCAAAATGGCCAATTTGCATGTCAGCTTCCAGTTTAATGGAACCATTTCTATGTCCCCATGGAAGCATTCCTTCCCTGGGAACAAAACTAACAGAACCCACAGTTGTGAGTACAAGAAGCAAATATATTCACTATTGGATCACTAGGCATAATAATAAAAGGAGCTACTCACATTTACAACCCTTGATTCCTGGAACCATCAATCCTGCCTTTTGGGGGGGAAAGGCCTCATAGAAGAAGCACACAACACATCCTGGAAAACATTAGCCCAGCCCTCACAGGGTGCTGTCACCCAGCTGGTGCCATAACTGAATCATCAAAAGTCCATTTAAATATTTTACCAGTTAACATGGTAAAGTTAATTAATTCTAAGAGCGTTAGCCTTTTGTCACATTTTACTTGCTGTAAAATGAAAGTCTGCTTCAGTGTAAACAAAGAACTGCTCCTTCCCTGATGGAAGAGTACCTATATTAACAACTTAATCCCAGGTGGTTGGCTGATCGTCTGGAACTGGTGCCATACTGGAGACTCAGTTTTGTCCTCTGCTGCTGGAAGATTAGGCACTCAGAATGGCTGTTGCCGTATTGATCTTGGTAAATGAGAGTCCAAGTTGCTAAGCCCATGCATAACCAGCATCCCTACCGCCATGTTTACTCTCTTCACATCCATTGGGAACCCACATAGGGAAAGAGATGGACTGGCATTCACAGAATAGGTCATCATACCCACTGGGTCTCCTTGGTGAGTATGCCTGCCCATGGGACACAAATATCTTCATAGTGCATTTCCATTCCCATATGTTTTCCTCAGACATCTTTGTCACCACTTTTCCAATCATGTTCCTTTGAAGTCTCTGAGAATCTCTCCTTCTAGGCAAAAATGACAGCAATTGTCCTACTTGAAGTTCTACCTCCAATGGGTTTTCTTGTACCGCTATTCTTCAAGACCAGGAATAGTGGTACAAGGTTTTCTTGTACCACTATTCTTACTCTCCTTTGCCAGTTTAATGTAATTTACATACTATTTTTCTGGCTACTGGTTAGTTCAATCATCATGAATTTTCATGTAATTACTATTTGGATTTGCTTTCTGTGAATTATGTACTCATGTGCTCTACCCAGGGTTTTATTGATAACACACCTTGTTCTTGTCAATTTTTAAAATATTTTGGATATTATAGACATAATACTTTGTCACCTGTTTACAAATGTCTTTTCTTCCTACCTATGTTTTCTCTAATTACTTTTTCCTAATAGAATTTTATCAGAATTTTACATCTTAATGGAAATGGTTTTGCCTATTTTTTTTCTTATATAGCTTCTGGCTTTTCAGCTAAGAATTTCTCTTTCCTGACTGTATATGTATGATCCTATATTCTTTGGAAATATTTTAACTGTTTAATTTTATTTACATAAGGTTTTAAAATCTAGAATTATTTTGTGTTTATAGTATAGGAAAGGTCCATTTTTATATGATCTTCCACAGGGTATGGAGTGTTGCAGGATTATTTATTAAATAGTTTGTCTTCTTTCAACTATATTGAATTACTACTATAATTATTTAAGAATACGGTATTAAATTTTTGTTGATAGTGGAGACAATTACTAGATTCTTTATTCTGTTGTGATCTATTCATTTATTCCTATATTAATTCCTATTATTTTTATTACAGTGTCATAAGTGTATGATCTGATATCTGGAAAGGCAAGTTTCCCTTTGTTGATCTTCCTTATGATACTTTTCTTGATTAAAGTGTTTAGTCTTCCATATAATCTTTAAGATTATTTTACTCAGTTAAAATAAATCTATTATAGAGTATTTGTCTTTCTCTGTCTGACTTATTTCATTAAGCATAATACCCACTAGGTCCATCCACATTGTTGCAAATGGCAGAATTTCATTCTTTTTTTGGCGGAGTAATATTTCATTGTGTATATATACCACATCTTCTTTACCCATTCATCTGTTGTTGGACACTAAGGTTGCTTCTGTATCTTGGCAATAATAAATAATGCTGCTATGAACATTGAGTACATGTATCTTTTCAAATCAGTGTATTACTTGATTATAAATACTTAATTATAAAGACCATGTTTTGTATTTGTAATATGAAGAGCACCAAGCACAGAATCCTGTGATTACTGACTAATCATAAAGTATTTAATACATTTGGCTAGAGATTTAGGAATATTAGAAGTATGTCTAGATAGGGACAGAGAAAATAATGTTTTATTAGTGATATTATACTAAAGTATATGCTCCTTATATGCTTCTATTTTGTTCACAGCAATATTCCTAGTGTCCAGGGCAGTGATTGGCCCATAGTAAAGACTAAATACATGTCTGTTGAATAAATGATGATGTTGGAGTTCTGAAAAATTTGAGGCATGAATTGGAAAATCACACCATGAATAATTAAATCTTTTTGGGGGGGCCAGGGGGGGACTACAAATCCCTGCCCTATCCCTTTTCAATACCAGGTACCAATGTCAGGGAATTGTACAAAAAGATAGAAATCGTAGTTGCTTCCCTCTTCAAGTTTACTACCTTTTCAGATAGACACATACATGTACATACATGCACCCAAAAGCATACATGTGCAGTTACATAACAGCATGTGAGTTATTGAACATGAACATAAAACCTGCACACTGCCACATGAATGAAGAGTGCCCAGAAGTGACTCCAGTCCTGTCTGTGGCACATTGTCTGCTCTGCTTGCTGCTTCTCAGCTGTGTGTCTGCATTCAGGTGTCATATGCACCCAAAGGGCCAAATATACACAGTCAGCAGAACACGCTGGGATGGAGACATATTGTGTCTCCTCATGCACCCAAATTTATTAGAATCCCAGATTGAAGATAACATAAAGATGCAGCAAACATCCCTCCCAGAAAATCAAAACCAGGACAAAATAAAGGACCATGTTGTTAATCCATAGGATGTTTATGAAAGATAGATATGTATTTACTAAAACTCTAAGCCTTTTGGTTAATTTATATACAGTTATTTTTCACTTATTCTTCAAGTCGAACTCATTTCAAAGCAATGAAAATAAAAAGAGAAAAAAATGTTTCATCCTTTCTTATCTTCTTTCTATATATCGTGCTGCCCATTTAATTCCTGTTTTAAATTCTTTTGTGATGGTCATGAGCAGTGAGGAGTACTTCTCCCTAATATAATGTTCTGTACACTGTGTCCTGCCTATAACATAGACTGTTTCATAATAGTGATCTATTATGATATAAATGATTGTCTGAAATTTCAGTACACAAAGCCTGAATCTGTGAAAGTACAATTAAATTGCCTAGGGACATAGCAAACTTAAATGAGACCTGGTTTGAACCTAAACATCTATTTGAAATTTGGCCAGCAAACAACCAACATTGAATGGAATAGAGGGATATACAAAAAACACAATCAGCCTGCACTGTCACAGAAAGCTCCTGAGATGGTTCTGAGTTCTCCAGTAAGTGGATATCTACTGTGTAATCTGCCCAATTCTACAGCTTTCCCTCAAAACAGCTTTTTAGATCAAACTGACACAAGGATAACACAAGGATAAATGTCATTTATGTGGGATATTGGTTTATTTATAAATGAAAATAGTAAACATTTAATGACTTTAAGCTGAAGTAAAATGTGTGTTGAAGTAATCATATTTTAGTGTTTCTATTCTATCTAGAATCCATAGGCGTTCAGAAAACATCATCTCAAGTTTTGAAAAATAGCACTTTGATGCATACAGCTTTAAATAGCACGAGGGCATATGTTTCAGTACAGCCAACCTCTGCTTACACAGTGGATATAATTACCAAATCCTGCTTTTAGAATGCTGACTACTGCTAGTATCCCCTCAGGACTTGTAAAGAAATGAGAAACCAGAAGCAAGAAGAAGGCAGAATCTAGAAGAAGTTTGTAATTATCTAGGCTTCATTTTAGAGGTGACCCTAAGAAGTTGAGAGAGTTGCCCTACGTCACACAGGTCATGAGAGGCAAAGGAGGAACAAGACTGGGAATCCCAGGAGAGTGGGTTTTCCAACAGGAATCAGTTTCCCAGAATTAAGGGACCATCAGATTTGGAATAGGCCCTCTTGGTGGCAGTCATTGGGAGTTAGGTAGTTTGCCAATGCCAGACTAATGACAAAAGTGAGTAGATTTTCAAGAGTAGCTTCTCTTTCTTACTTTCTTTTAATGACCTTTATTATTTTTAATAAATATTGTGTCCAATATGACTACAAGTTATCCAAAGGGAAGATCTTCCAGTTCTCTGGGTGAGAAATAAAGTCAGGTGCACATACACCCATACTAGCTAGGTTAATATACATTTGGCAACTGATAGATTTTTTTTTAACATCTTTATTGGAGTATAATGCTTTACAATGGTGTGTTAGGTTCTGCTTTATAACAAAGTGAATCAGCTTTACATATACATATATCCCCATATATCCTCCCTCTTGCGTCTCCCTCCCACCCTCCCTATCCCACCCCTCTAGGTGGTCACTAAACACCGAGCTGATCTCCCTGTGCTATGCAGCTGCTTCCCACTAGCTATCTAGTTTACATTTGGTAGTGTATATATGTCAATGCTACTCTCTCACTTCATCCCACCTTCCCCCTTCGCCACCCCATTTCCTCAAATCCATTCTCTATGTCTGCATCTTGATTCCTGTCCTGCCCTAGTTTCACTAGAACCTTTTTTTTTTTTAGATTCCATATACATGTGTTAGCTTACGGTATTTATTTTTCTCCTTCCGATTCATTTCACTCTGTATGACAGACTCTAGGTCCATCCACCTCACTACAAATAATTCAATTTCGTTTCTTTTTATGGCTAATATTCCAGTGTATATATGTGCCACATCTTCTTTATACATTCATCTGTCCATGGACACTTAGGTTGCTGCCATGTCCTGGCAATTGTATAGAGCTGAAATGAACATTGTGGTACATGACTCTTTTTGAATTATGGCTTTCTCAGGGTATATGCCAGTAGTGGGATTGATGGGTCGTATGGTAGTTCTATTTTTAGTTTTTTAAGGAACCTCCGTACTGTCCTCCATAGTGGCTGTATCAATTGATATTCCCACCAACAGTGCAAGAGGGTTCCCTATTCTCCACACCCTCTCCAGCATTCATTGTTTGTAGAGTTTTTGATGATGGCCATTCTGACTGGTGTGAGATGATATCTCACTGTAGTTTTGATTTGCATTTCTCTAATGATTAATGATGTTGAGCATTCTTTCATGTGTTTGTTGGCAATCTGTATATCTTCTTTGGAGAAATGTCTATTTAGGTCTTCTGCCCATTTTTGGCTTGGATTGTTTGGTTTTTTGATTTTGAGCTGCATGAGGTGCTTGTAAATTTTGGAGATTAATCCTTTGTCAGTTGCTTCATTTGCTAATATTTTCTCCCATTCTGAGGGTTGTCTTTTTGTCTTTTTTATGGTTTCCTTTGCTGTGCAAAAGCTTTTAAGTTTCATTAGGTCCCATTTGTTTATTTTTGTTTTTATTTCCATTACCATAGGAGGTGGTCAAAAAGGATCTTCCTGTGATTTATGTCATAGATGGCAGCTGATAGATTTCTAAGGAAATAAGAAAGCATAGAGAAATTCTCCTGCAATCTAATCCAAACTGTTTCTTTTGCATTGCCGACATTCTGCTCTGCCAAGCTCTCTTATCATAAATGTCTTCACCAAGCAAAAATGACTAACTAGAAACTTGTGTTGTCTTCTTTAGCTTCTCTTTCCCTTCCTCTATCATTTGGCCTGAAAATATAGTCTGAAAACCATTGAAAATGGTTTCAATCTTTTGTCTTATAAATTATCCTGCATTGCATAACCATTTATAAACTTCCTGTGTAAGTTTTTCTCAAAACTATATGTTTAAAATGGAAGTGTTGGGTTAAAAGTTAAAATCACTTTAACTATGGTCAAAACATCTATAAAAGTTTCATCTATTTATATTTCTACCAACAATACATGAGAGTACTTGTCAATCCACCAGACATACACATACCCACATTAGCACAGTATATTTTCTCTCATCATGAGTGTTTGACCTATTTTCCTTTATTTAATGACATTGGATTCTTTTTCACATCCTTTGTTCATTTTTTCTAAATGTCCATCATAAAGAACTAGTTAAATTTATTACTGTGTAGCCATTTAATAAGGCAGTCATTACTAAAAGTCGGGCAATTCTACATGACCTAATATGGGAAAACCTCCAATATATGTTGTTAAATTTTTAAAAATATGTCAAATAGTGTGATAACATTCTAACATTAATTTTCTCAGAAAATTACATTCATGGATGTGCAGAGAACATCTCTGGAATGATATATAGAAAACTGGAAAGCAAGGCTGCTACTGAGAAGTATAATGGACTAAGAGACAGGGCAAGGAGGACAACTTTCTTTTACATAATATGTCACTTGGTAACTTCTGATTTATTTTCATTTTTACCATATGTGTGTGTTAGCAATTTAAATAAAAATAGTAAGATCTTAAAACTGAAAAAAATAACATTAAGTGGAAATAGTAAGGAGTAAGGGAGGGTGAAATCAAAGAGCTGTCAGTGAGTCATTCCCTAAACAGTCAGTGGAGGCTGAAAACACACTTGTTGGCTGTAACTGTCAATAAGCAGCCAGAGGGCGACATGATCAGAACCTCCTGTGTTGGCATCCACCCCCTTGGGTGACTGGTAATTCCATTTTCTCCTAGTAGATCTTCCCTCTCCCTTGCAGGTACTCTGAGGCACATAAGTAGTACAAAGAGTTTTTAGAAGGCCCGGTTAGTAGTGAGTCTTCCTCAGAGAGGCAAAGCACAACACAAGAACAAAAACAAAACCTAACTCATGGGCAATAATTTTTACCATCATGAGTTCCTAGGGATCATGTAACACTCTGGAATATATTCTTCCATAAGATGAACATCATAAATATAATATGAGTTATTTACTTATGTACTTTTAGCACAACAGAAATAGTAAGAATTACAAAGTATTTCCAACATGAATGGAAAATGAAATCATGTGTAATCCCACCTCACAGATAAATCAAATGTTAGTATTTTGGCTTTTCATACATATAAGTACATACATTACATACTTTGTATGCTCCATATGCTTTTTAAATTTTTGCATGAATATATATTTTAATTTTTATATGTTTCATGCATCTATTTTTACATACTCAGGATAATGCTTTTTAAAAACATTTTTACAAATAGTTACACACAGTTATCTCAGGGAATGTTTTCAGAGGAAGTGAAATATATGTTGAAGTCAGAAGTATTTAGGATTTTTCTATTCTCTTTAAGTGTGATTATTGAGGAGTTTTCTTACTTTGGACAGGATTTGACAGGCTTTAATATTAGGTTATGCTAGCTTTGTAAAAGCCATTTGAAACCTCTCCATTGTGTGTGTGTGTATGTATGTGTGTGTGTGTGTGTGTGTGTGTGTGTGTGTGTATGTTTAAAACAATTTAGAAAGCACTGCAATGAAAGTTTGAATATAATATTCTCCAACACTGTCTAGGCCCAGAAACTTCTAGGAAGGTAGATTTTTGACATAAAGTTTATTGTTATATTTAGTTATCTATTCCTTTTTGGCTTCATGTTAATAATACATGTTTATTCATAACCTATCCAATTCAAGAAAATTGTCAAGTGTATATTTTTAATCTCTTCAGTTTTCATACACCCTCTTCATTTTCAAATATTTGAGGAGTAGGGTAGTGAATTGCTTTTGCTCTTTTATACCTGATTGCAAATGTACGTTTAACTGACTTTTTTTTTAGAACCAACTTTTGAACTTCTTCACTTACAATTAAAAATTTACTTAGATTTATAATTATACTCCTTGTTGCTTTCTGATTCTATTGCTATCTTATTACTCACTTCCTCCTAAGTATTAACTCTCTAAGTTTAAAATTTATATGCTTATTTATTTTCTTCTTTTATTTTTAAATAATGAAGACTTAGAGATAGATTGAATTATTCATCCATATTGAACTTTATTTCATAAAGCAAGGATATATTATACAAATCTCTAAAGCCTTTAAAATATTCACAATTTAAAAATTATGCTTGCAGCCACATAAAATGTACTAGCCATATCGATTTTAGAAAAATCTCTAAAGTTCTATAAACATAGCAAGTATAAATCATAGCACTAATATAATAAATTTGATGTAAGATGAATATAACAGTAAAACATAATAAGGTAATAAATTATCAAACGTGTACCTTCTAAGACTTTAGAAGAACATTTGGAGATAAATTTTACTGTAGCGAGGAGACATTTAAGATGGCGGAGGAGTAAGACATGGACATACATCAGAAATACATCTACATGTGGAACAACTCCTACAGAACACTTACTGAACTCTGGCAGAAGACCTCAGACTTCCCAAAAGGGAATAAATTCCCCACATACCTGGGTAGGGCAAAAGAAAAAGAAAAAACAGAGACAAAAGAATAGGGATAGGACCTGTGCCACAGGGAGGGAACTGTGAAGAAGGAAAAGTTCCACACACTAGGAAGCCCCTTCACTGGCGGAGACAGGGGGTGGTGGGAGGGAAGCTTCAGAGCCAAGGAGGAGAGCACAGCAATAGGGGTGCAGAGGGCAAGGCAGAGAGATTCCTGCACAGAGGATTGGTGCCAACCAATGCTCACTAGCCTGAGAGGCTTGTCTGCTCACCCGCCTGGGCGAGTGGAGCTGGGAGCTGAGGCTCGGGCTTTGGAGGTCAGATCCCAGGGACAAGACTGGTGTTGGCTGTGTGAACACAGCCTGAAGGGGGCTAGTGCATCACAGCTAGTGGGAAGGGAGTCCAGGAGAAAGTTGGGAACTACCTAAGAGGCAAGAGACCATTGTTTCGGGGTGTGCGAGGAGAGGGGATTCAGAGCACTGCCTAAATGAGCTCCAGAGATGGGCACAAGCTGTGGCTATCAGCGCAGACACCAGAAACGGGCACGAAACCCTAAAACTGCTGCTGCAGCCACCAAGAAGCCTGTGTGCAAGCACAGGTCACTCTCCACACCTCTCCTCATGGGAGCCTGTGCAGCCCGCCACTGCCAGGGTCCCATGATCCAGGGACAGCTTCCCTAGGAGAACACACGGCATGCCTCAGGCTGGTGCAACGTCACTCTGGCCTCTGCCACCACAGGCTCACCTTGCATTCCATATCCTTTTCTCTCCCCGGCCTGAGTGAGCCAGAGCCCTGTAATCAGCTGCTCCTTTAACCTCCTCCTGTCTGAGCAAAGAACAGATGCCCTCAGGTGACCTACACACAGAGGCAGGGCCAAATACAAAGCTGAAGCCCAGGAGCTGTGCGAACAAAGAAGAGAAAGGGAAATCTCTCCCAGCAGCCTCAGGAGCAGTAGATTAAATCTCCACAATCAACTTGATGTACCCTGCATCTGTGGAACACCTGAACAGACAACAAATCATCCCAAATTCCACCTACACACAGAGGCGGTGGACTTTAGGAGCAACTGTAGCCTTGGCGTTTGCTTTCTGCATCTAATTTGTTTCTGGCTTTATGTTTATCTTAGTTTAGTATTTAGAGTTTATTATCATTGGTAGATTTGTTTATTGATTTGGTTGCTTTCTTCCTTTTTTTTATAGTTATATGTATTTTTTTCCTTTTTCTCTTTTTGTGAGTGTGTTTGTGTATGCTTCTTTGTGTGATTTTGTCAGTATAGCTTTGCTTTTACCATTTTTCCTAGGGTTATGTATATCCATGTTTCTTTATTTTTTTTTTTTTTTAGTGTTGTTCTTAGCACTTGTTATCATTGGTGGATTTGTTTTTTGGTTTGGTTACTCTCTCCTTTCTCTTTTTTTCTTTTTTTATTACTTTTAATTTTTTATTTTTAGTAACTTTTTATTTTAATAATATTTTTATTTTATCTTTTTTCTTTCTTTCTTTTTTTCTCCCTTTTCTTCTGAGCTGTGTGGCAGACAGGGTTTTGGTGCTCCAGCCGAGTGTCAGGCCCATGCCTTTGAGGCAAGTTCAGGACATTGGTCTAGCAGAGACCTCCCAGTTGCACATACTATCAAATGGCAAAAGCTCTAGCACTTACCACTGCAGCTCAGTGGTAAGACACAGCTCCACTCAATGACTAGCAAGCTACAGTGCTGGACACCCTATGCTAAACAACTAACAAGCCAGGAACATAATCCCAACCATTGGCAGAGAGGCTGCCTAAAATCATAGTAAGGTCACAGACACACCAAAACACACAACCGGATGTGGTCTTGCCCACCAGAAAGACAAGATCCAGCCTCATCCACAGAACACAGGCACTAGTCCCATCCACCAGGAAGCCTACACAAACCACTGAACCAACCTTAGCAACTGGGGTCAGACACCAAAAACAACAGGATCTACGAACATGCAGCCTGCCAAAAGGAGACACCAAACACAGTAAGATAAGCAAAATGAGAAGACAGAAAAACACAGAGCAGATGAAGAAGCAAGGTAAAAACCCACCAGACCAAACAAATGAAGAGGAAATAGGCAGTCTACCTGAAAAGAATTCAGAATAGTGATAGTAAAGATGATCCAAAATCTTGGAATTAGAATGGAAAAAATAAAAGAAACGTTTAACAAGGACCTAGAAGAACTAAAGAGCAAACAAACAGTGATGAACAACACAATAAATGAAATTTAAAACTCTCTAGAAGGGGTCAATAGCAGAATAACTGAGGCAGAAGAACAGAGAAGTGACCTGGAAGATAAAATAGTGGAAATAACAACCTCAGAGCAGAATCAAGAAAAAAGAATGAAAAGATTTGAGGACAGTCTCAGAGACTTCTGGGAAAACAATAACTGCAACAACATCCAAATTAAAGAGGTCCCAGAAGAAGAAGACAAAATAAAGGGACTGAAAAAATATTTGAAGAGATTATAGTTGAAAACTTCCCAAATATGGGAAAGGAAATAGTCAATCAAGTCCAGGAAGAACAGAGAGTCCCATACAGGATAAATCCAAGGAGAAACACTCCAAGACACATATTAATCAAACCATCAAAAATTAAATACAAAGAAAACATATTAAAAGCAGCAACAGAAAAACAACGAATAACATACAAGGGAATCCCCATCAGGTTACCAGCTGATCTTTCAGCAGAAACTCTGCAAGCCAGAAGGGAGTGGCAGGACATATTTAAAGTGATGAAAGGGAAAAAACTACAACCAAGATTACTCTACCCAGCAAGGATCTCACTCAGATTTGACAGAGAAATTAAAACTTTACAGACAAGCAAAAGCTAAGAGAATTCAGCACCACCAAACCAGCTTTACAACAAATGCTAAAGGAACTTCTCTAGGCAGGAAACACAAGAGAAGGAAAAGACCTACAATGACAAACCCAAAACAAATAAGAAAATGGTAATAGGAACATACATATCGAAAATTATCTTAAATGTAAATGTATTAAATGCACCAACCAAAAGAAATAGACTGGCTGAATGAATACAGAAACAAGACCCATATATATGCTGTCTATAAGAGACCCACTTCAGACCTATGGACAAATACAGACTGAAAGTGAGGGGATGGAAAAACATTCCATGCAAATGGAAATCGAAAGAAAGCTGGAGTAGCAATTCTCATATCAGACAAAATAGACTTTAAAATAAAGACTATTACTAGAGACAAAGAAGGAAACTACATAATGATCAAGGGATCTATCTAAGAAAAAGATATAATAATTGTAAATATTTATGCACCCAACATAGGAGCACCTCAATACATAGGCAAATGTTAACAGCCACAAAAGGGGAAAACAAGAGTAATATAATCATAGTAGGGGATTTTAACACCCCACTTTCACCAATGGACAGAGCATCCAAAATGAAAATAAATAAGGAAACACAAGCTTTAAATGATACATTAAACAAGATGGACTTAATTGATATTTATAGGACATTCCATCCAAAATCAACAGAATACGCTTTCTTCTCAAGTGCACATGGAACAGTCTCGAGGACCGATCACATCTTGGGTCACAAATCAAGCCTTGGTAACTTTAAGAAAATTGAAATTGCATCAAGTATCTTTTCTGACAAAAACGCTATGGGACTAGATATCAGTTACAGGAAAAAACCTGTAAAAAATACAAACACATGGAGGCTAAACAATACACTACTAAATAACCAAGAGATAACTGAAGAAATCAAAGAGGAAATAAAAAAATACTTAGAAACAAATGACAATAAAAACATGATGACCCAAAACCTATGGATGCAACAAAAGCAGTTTTAAGAGGGAATTTTATAGCAATACAATCCTACCTCAAGAAACAAGAAACACCTCAAATAAACAACTTAAACTAACACCTACAGCAATTAGAGAAAGAAGAAAAAAATAACCCCAAAATTAGCAGAAGGAAAGACATCAAAAAGATCAGATCAGAAATAAATGAAGGAAACAATAACAAAGATCAATAAATCTAAAAACTGGTTCTTTGAGAAGATAAACAAAATTGATTAACCATTAGCCAGACTCATCAAAAAAAAAGGGAAAACATTTAAATCAACAGAATTAGAAATGAAAAAGAAGCAACAACTGACACTGCAGAAATACAAAGGTTAATGAGAGATTACTACAAGCAATTATATGCCAATAAAATGGACAACATGGAAGAAATGGCCAAATTCTTAGAAATGCACAACCTTCCAAGACTGAACCAAGAAGAAATAGAAAATATAAACACACCAATCACAAGCACTGAAATTCAGACTGTGATTAAAAATCTTCCAACAAACAAAAGCCCAGGACCAGATGGCTTCACAGGTGAATTCTATCAAACATTTACAGAAGAGTTAACACCTATCCTTCTCACACTCTTCCAAAATATAGCACAGTGAGGAATACTCCCAAACTCATTCTACAAGGCCACCATTACCCTGATACAAAAACCAGACAAAGATGTCACAAAGAAAGAAAACTACAGGGCAATATCTCTGACAAACACAGATGTAAAAATCCTCAGCAAACTACTAGCAAACAAAATCCAACAGCACATTAAAATGATCCTGCACCATGATCAAGTGGGGTTTATCCCAGGAATGCAAAGATTCTTCAATATACGCAAAACAATCAATGTGATACACCATATTAACAAATTGAAGGAGAAAAACCATATGATATCTGAATAGATGCAGAAAAAGCTTTCAACAAAATTCAAAACCCATTTATGATAAAAACCCTCCAGAAAGTAGGCATAGAGAGAACTTACCTCAACATAAAAAAGGCCATATATGACAAACCCACAGGCAACATCGTTCTCAATGGTGAAAAACTGAAACCATTTCTACTAAGATCAGGAACAAGAAAAGGTTGTCCACTCTCGCCACTATTATTCAACACAGTTTTGGAAGTTTTAGCTACAGCAATCAGAGAAGAAAAAGAAATAAAAGGAATATAAGTCAGAAAAGAAGAAGTAAAGCTGTCACTGCAGATGACATGATAGTATACACAGAGAATCCTAAAGATGCTACCAGAAAACTACTAGAGCTAATCAATGAATTTGGTAAAGT
The DNA here is from genome assembly GCF_009873245.2 of Balaenoptera musculus. Lineage (NCBI taxonomy): Eukaryota > Metazoa > Chordata > Mammalia > Artiodactyla > Balaenopteridae > Balaenoptera > Balaenoptera musculus. The sequence goes on from NC_045788.1 coordinate 118,180,155, forward strand.
AGCAGGATACAAAATTAATGCACAGAAATCTCTTGCATTCCTATACACTAATGATGAAAAATCTGAAAGTGAAATTAAGGAAACACTCTTATTTACCATTGCAACAAAAAGAATAAAATACCTAGAGATAAACCTACCTAAGGAGACAAAAGACCTGTATGCAGAAAAGAATAAGACACTGATGAAAGAAATTAAAGATAATACAAAGAGTTGGAGAGATATACCATGTTCTTGGATTGGAAGAATCAACATTGTGAAAATGACTCTACTATCCAAAGCAATCTACAGATTCAATACAATCCCTATCAAACTACCAATGGCATTTTTCACAGAACTAGAACAAAAAATTTCACAATATGTATGGAAACACAAAAGATCCCAAATAGCCAAAGCAATATTGAGAAAGAAAAACGGAGCTGGAGGAATCAGGCTCCCTGACTTCAGACTATACTGTAAAGCTACAGTAATCAAGATAGTAATATAGAAAACAGAAATATAAAAACAGAAATATAGATCAATGGGACAACACAGAAAGCACAGAGATAAACCCATGCACATATGGTCACTTTATCTTTTGATAAAGGAGGCAAGAATATACAGTGGAGAAAAGACAGCCTCTTCAATAAGTGGTGCTGGGGAAACTGGACAGCTACATGTAAAAGAATGAAATTAGAACACTACCTAACACCATACACAAAAATAAACTCAAAATGTATTAAAGACCTAAACGTAAGTCCAGACACTATAAAACTTTTGTAGGAAAACATAGGCAGAACATTCTATGACATAAATCATAGCAAGATCCTTTTTGACCCACCTCCTACAATAATGGAAATAAAAACAAAAATAAACAAATGGGACCTAATGAAACTTAAAAGCTTTTGCACAGCAAAGGAAACCATAAAAAAGACAAAAAGACAACCCTCAGATTTGGAGAAAATATTTGCATATGAAGAAACTGACAAAGGATTAATCTCCAAAATTTACAAGCACCTCATGCAGCTCAATATCAAAATACCAAACAACCCTAGCCAAAAATGGGCAGAAGACCTAAATAGACATTTCTCCAAAGAAGATATACAGATTGCCAACAAACACACAAAAGGATGCTCAACATCACTAATCATTAGAGAAATGCAAATCAAAACTACAATGAGGTATCACCTCACACCAGTCAGAATGGCCATCATCAAAAAATCTACAAACAACAAATGCTGGAGAGGGTGTGGAGAAAAGGGAACCCTCTTGCACTGTTGGTAGGAATGTAAATTGATAGAGTCAATATGGAGAACAGTATGGAGGTTCCTTAAAAAACTAAAGATAGAACTACCATACGACCCAGCAATCCCACTACTGGGCATATACCCTGAGAAACCCATAATTCAAAAAGAGTCATGAACCACAATGTTCATTGCAGATCAATTTACAATAGCCAGGACATGGAAGTGACCTAAGTATCCATCGACAGATGAATGGATAAAGAAGATATGGCACATATATACAATGGAATATTACTCAGCCATAAAAAGAAACGAAATTGAGTTATTTGTAGTGAGGTGGATGGACCTAGAGACTGTCATACAGAGTGAAGTCAGTCAGAAAGAGAAAAACAAATACCGTATGCTAACACATATATATGGAATCTAAAAAAAAAAAAAAAAATTGTTCTGAAGAACCTAGGGCCTGGACAGGAATAAAGATGTAGATGTAGAGAATGGACTCGAGGACACAGGGAGGGGGAAGGGTAAGCTGGGACAAAGTGAGAGAGTGGCATGGACTTATATATACTACCAGATGTAAAATACATAGCTAATGGGAAGCGGCCGCATAGCACAGGCATATCAGCTCAGTGCTTTGTGACCACCTAGAGGGGTGGGATAAGGAGTGTGGGAGGGAGATGCAAGAGAGAGGAGATATGGGGATATATGTATACATATAGCTGATTTACTTTGTTATACAGCAGAAACTAACACAACCTTGTAGAGCAATTATACTCCAATAAAGATGTTAAGAAAAGAAATTTTACTGTTGCAAAGTCCTTTACTATATCCCTTAATAATGGATTTAAGCTTAAAGTTGAGATAATTTCTTTAACAAAAAATACCTCCAGTGAATCTGAACATTAAAATACCTCACAAAGGAACCTTTTAAAGTAATATTTTAGAGAGAATTCTCAATATAATCTATTTCCATTTCTTCATTATTTTACTTTTATCTCCCCCCCTCCACCCAACACACTTCATAATGCCCAATATAAGTATAGCTTGGAAAATAACACAAAGGTGACATGGGAATTGTGATTGATGGGATACATCACAAAAGCTCTCCTTTGTTGAAATAGAGCTATGAAGGTATTAATAAAACTACTGGCTGTCAACTGCCGAGTCATCATATAAACTGGTGCCAAGAGCAGCAGTATGAAATGCTGTTTATTTGTTGGAAGGTATTCAACATAATCCACTCCAATCTTTAATGAGCAAACAGATAAAGGTGGCAAGAACTTAACTACAGGATTTTATTAGGTAATATCAAATAATCATATTAACTAAATGGGTCATTACAAGAAATAATTTGTACTGTTGTTATTTATGTACGATTTGTATCCACTTTCTTAATGTAGGTTCTTCATGGATTGGGGTCAATTTGTAAACAACTGAGTTCCTTCTCTGTAAGCAGCCATTTTCAAAACATATTTTGAAGGAGTAGTTTTCTCTTCTGAGTTTGAAATGGATGGTAAGCAAAATTTAACATAAAATGAAAGAACTTCTGATTAAAACATAAAGTTTTAAAGAAAGAATTTATCTTTTCTACTTTGGATTCTTACCTTTTCCTTCTTTTAAACAAGCAAAATTTGCTGGTTGACAGCAAAAATTTGAAGAAATAACCTATTTATCGTCTAAGAATCACTGTTTTATCTTATAATATTCCTGGAATTATGAAATGTGTGCTCCTATTACACCTAATATGAGATAGGTGAAATATAAATATTAATAGTCTTTTCTTAGCTTTTTCTGTTACTAACCCTCAGGAATTAAAAGGAATTTATTTGAAGGATGTATACATTAATTCTTATGACCTGGGCACTATTACAAAAATGCATATAATAGACAAGCAATCATTAAATGTCAAAGCAGTTTTTTTGGCATTTTTATTCAGTAGAATTTTTAAAACATAAATCTTTAAATGTGAAAGAAGAATGTTATTTAAATCAGGAGGGAGTGTCACTTTTTGGAAATGCCCTTGTGAAACAACCACTCTAAAATAGTACAACATGTAATTCTGAAATGCCATAGATTAATAAAGGACATTCAAATCCTGCAATTCAATTCAGTTTTTACCTCTGGCCATGACTTCCTTTTCCATGGTCTTTGGTTTTGTTTCTTAATTCACATATGTGCATATTGACAAATTTTCTTATGTAGTAGAAATAACAAAGAAGAGATGGAAATGAACAGTAAAATAAGACAATGGGGAAAACTTCTTCATTCACACAGTTATCCATTTACACTTAGTTTATACACAACCCAGTTGAATTATAAATTTTTTTTACTAATTTCAGAAAAGTATGGGAGAGGGAAGAGTAAGCTGGATGAAGTGAGAGAGTGGCATGAACATATATACACTACCAAATGTAAAATAGATAGCTGGTGGGAAGCAGCCGCATAGCACAGGGAGATCAGCTCGGTGCTTTGTGACCACCTAGAGGGGTGGGATAGGGAGGGTGGGAGGGAGAAGCAAGAGGGAGGAGATATGGGGATATATGTATATGTATAGCCGATTCACTTTGTTATAAAGCAGAAACTAACACACCATTGTAAAGCAATTAGACCCCAATAAAGGCGTTAAAAAAACAAAAGCTGCAACACTCTGCTCCTATGGCTGGTTAAAAGGCCTGAGTTAGTAAACATTGTTGTTTACTTCACAACCTATCCTATGGTCCCCTTACACTCTGCCAGCACCTCAGCTCAGACCACTCTTGACACCTACTGTCACAGATTGGGCACCTTTGGAAACAGATTCCAAGATTTGTGTGCAGGAAATTTATTTGGACATGTTCGAGATCAGAAGCTATGAAGTGAAGAAGCAGAACCAGGCAGAGGGAGAATTTGAAGAGTGATAGAGTCACAACAAAGACCTTAGCTGATTCTATGGCTTTGCAAGTGGGATGGTTCTTCAGAGATATTCTGTATTGAGGCATGGGGGCAGGCCTTACTACCTCTGCATGACTAATTACTGGATTGGGCTGTTCCCAGGTAGAGGGCTTGACTTTAGGTGGGTAGACTTTCTTCAGCTAAGAGCAAGCCTTAGATAGACAAGAACGCAACTGGAAACAGTTGGTTGCCAAGACTCCCAAAAGCAGGAGAAATGAGCACCTCAGTCCCAGAGGAAATAATCTGGAGAGTGCACCATGACATCTACTATAACCACTGTCTTTCAGGGCTTCCTTGATAGCTTCTGTCCACTTCTAGCTGGTGCTGGTATAATAATCAGATTTACCTAAACCACATTCATCCTTTTTCCTTCTCCATGGTGGTAAAACAGTGAAACATGTACTATGTTAAACTAAGTCATCCCTTTGAGCTGTTTACTGTGTCTCCCAGAGCAGCCTGGCTTGGGATCAATCTACTATATGCCATCTCCATATTATAAAGTAATGCTGCTGTGCATATCCAGGTTTATGATTGGGTCAGTCAGATAACATACAGTTTATCCTGGACTGTTTGATTCCCATGAACACAGGATTTTACAAAGTCAAGCATTCATTTCCCACCAGAGCCCAATAGCCCTAGAAGCTTTTCGAATGGAAATAGCTGATGGAAGAATAGGGAGCACATTGCATCACTCATAAACTGTAGATGCCTGAGCTGTGATTTCTCTTATTTGAGTTTGGAAGTTTCACACAACATTGTGTCTGTCACAAATACTTTAAAAAAATCACTGGATGTGTTAGGTTATTATACCCAAGTGGTAAGGTGGCTTGAACAAAAACCAGCCTTGTTGCAGAGCTCTTTATTATTCAAGATCCAAGTCAATATTAGCACCTTTCCAGGTCTGGATAAGTAAATGGACTGAAGAAGGGTGACCAAGTGTAGTGCATATTGCCTCCAAAATTCAAAGAAGCCAACCAAACTATGTGTCCCTTTTATTGTGTTGGGTGGAATTACTTGTCTCATATTTTAGAAGAGTTATCTAACCATGAACCCCTAACCATGATGTGGCATACCACTGAACTTTTTCAGCATTTATCTCCCACTCTCTGGCACACATAAATCTTACTAGGATACTTACGGTGCTTGTTACTTCCTGTTCGCCATTTTCAATTAGCATAACTTTTCAAGGCAAAGAATAAAGATGATTTTTAGGCCATACCTCAGCTCACTCCCCAGAACTATTGAGCCTGAATCTGCATTTTTAATAGAATTCCCAGGTACATTAAAAATTGAGAGGCACTGTCCCAGACTATATTATGTAGAAGAGCAGATTTGACTCTGCATTGAGGTAAAACAGGATAAGTACACTTTTGTCCCTATTATGTAAGTATCACCATTCTATACATAAAAATTCTATTTCTTTTCCACAATGGTCCGTATTTTAGTGTGAGATACTTAGCAAGATTGAGTATTTAATTGATGTTTACAATGAAACCCTGTTAATCTTCAGTCTTACATCCCCTATGAATTCTTGAGATGAAGGATTCCTTCAAAACTGCCAACAGGGCTTCTGGATCTTCACAGGTATTCATAATTGTTTATTGCTCATATTTTTGCTTTTCCTATATTTTTGTTTTTTCTGTCTCTAAGGATAAACCAAATCCAGAGAATCTAACAGTCTCATAATCGCTTGTGTTGCCGTAATTACTAGGTGCCACAGCTCCTTGATCTTCCTCCATCTGTGCTTCATCTAATGATTTGATTTGATCAATTATAATGCGACTCTTTGCTATGAATTACCCATGTCCATTGCCTTTAGCAAGGGGTCGTTATTCCTGTGTTCTTTGTATAGATGAGTGATTCATTCTAGAATTCTGTTTTGAGAATCTGCTTCCTGGAGCTGTTGCCTGAACCAATTACTGTATTAGTCAAGACCAAATACGGTAAAGCTAATAATCAATATGGTTCTAGTAAGGCACACTCTAACTAGGATATTTTGAAAAAGACTGAACAAACCGAAGCCACAAGGGGACACTGCATTACCCCAGGCCTAGTAACAATGGGACTATTAACACCTCTGGGCAAATAAAAGGTGGGTGGGTAGAGTTCTTATCAGAATCCAGAAGTGAAGAGTGTTATAGGCAAGATCACCTTGAAAGAATTAGTAACTTTCAGTTAAGGGTCATAGTGAGTCATAGGCACACGGTGGAATAAGTATACTGACTCCTCAGTCATTCCTCCCTCTTATCTAATTTAGGGTTTCCCATTGGCCAAACACAATAAGAAATTAGTGGACAAAAGGACCCATTGATTTAGTCCACTTAAGTCAGTCACTTGGGGCAAAGAATTGGATGCAAAAAGTGGAAAATACACTTATAGAGGCAAACATAGCTATCTAGCACATCACGATTCAATATCAAGGAAACAATGAAAAATATAAGTGCCAAGAGTAGGAGAGAATTAAGTTCTCAGCAGACTATTTCCTGCCAGAAGTCAAATTACTACAGGAAGGGAAATTATAATCAGAAATTTCCTTGGTGAAAAGAGAAAAAAAGAGTAAGGATGTTAATTAGATTAATGGTTACTAACACTAATCTGATATACTCATCTTCACTATCGTGACATTCTTCATTCATTTTTTTTTAACAACCAGATTTTGAATTTCTATTTACCAGGAACTCCTTAGTCACATATATGTACATCCTTTCCATGGAGCCAGCTATTTACATTATAGCTTACTTTGTCAATCATCCCAAGACATTTCACAGATTTTATTCCTAGGTAATATCTTTTGGGTTCAGGATTTAATTGCTGTTATTTTCAGGTCTTAGTTAAAATTAAAAGAGGAAGAATTCAAAGCACTAGATCAGCTCTTTAGGAAGCTTATCCAAATGGAAGTAAATATTTTAATATTATTATTATTAGATGGTACCATAAAAAAATCAGCATCATGAACATGCACATAATAGTTAAACATTAGATGGGTGGATAGATACATCAATATAAAGAGATTGAGCCTGATTACTTCCAAATGAGAAGGAACTTCTGAAAGACTGAGATTGACTACTGTAAGCAAGAAATTGATTATACAAAGGAAGAGGAAAGACCAAGTGAGGACACAGCAAAAAGGTGGCCATTTGCAAACCAAGAAGAAAGATCTCAGGAGAAAGCACGCCTGTTTAGGTCTTGATCTTGGACTTCTATCCTCCATAATTGTTAGAGAATAAATCTCTGTTGTTTAAGCTACCAAGTCTATGGTATTTTGTTACAACAGACTTAGAACTGAGAAGTGGGGTGCTACTGCAGAAAATATCTAAAAAAGTAGAAGTGACTTTGGAATGGAGTAATGGGTCAAGACTGGAAGAGTTTTGAGGTGCATGTTAGAAAAAGCCAAGACTGTTTGAAAAGATTGTTGGTAGAAATACAGAAGATGCTTCTGGTGAAGCCTCAAGTGGAAATGAGGAAAATGTTGTTGGACACTGATGAAAGGGTGATCCTTGTTACAAAGAACTTGTATAAATTGTGCTCTAGTATTTTGTGGAAGGTAATAATCTGTGAGCAATGAAATTGGATATTTAGTTGAGGACATTTCTAAGGAAAATGTTGAAGGTGCTTTATTTCTCCTTACTGCTTACAGTAAAATGCAAAAGGAGATGAATTACAGAAAGAATTGTTAAACAAAAAGGAAGCAGAACTTGAAAACTTGGAAAATTCTCAGTCTATCCATAATGTAAAAAAATGAGAAAATGTGCTCAGGAGAGAACACCAAGGATGTGGCTGTGCAATCATCTGATAAAGAGATTACGGGGGAAAAGAGTATGGAGGTTCCTTAAAAAACTAAAATTAGAGTTACTATATGATCCAACAACACCACTCCTGGGCATATATCTGGAGAAAACCATAATTTGAAAAGATACATATACCCCTATGTTCATTGCAGCACTATTTACAATAGCCAAGACATGGAAGCAACCTAAGTGTCCATCAACAGATGAATGGATAAAGAGGATGTGTTATATATATACAACAGAATATTACTCAGCCATAAAAAAAATAAAATGATGACATTTGCAGCAACATGGATGAACAGAGATTATCATACTGAGTGAAGTAAATCATACAAAGAAAGACAAATATCATATGATAACAATTATATGTGGAATCTAAAAAATGACACAAATGAACTTATTTACAAAGCAGAAATAGAGGCACAGACATAGAAAACAAAGTTATGGTTACCAAAGCAGGGGGTAAATTAGGAGTTTGGGATTAAAATTAAGAACTATATACAAAATACTTAACCAAGGACCTACTGTATAGCACAGCAAACTCTACTCAATATCTTGTAATAATCTATAATGGAAAAGAAACTAAAAAAGAACATATATATATATATATATATATATACACACACACACACATACACAACTGATTCACATTGTTGTACACCTGAAACTAACAAAACATTGTAAATCAACTATATTTCAATGAAAATTAAAAACCAAAGAGATTGTGGGTGTGGCTCATACGTATGAGTCTTATGTGACTCTATCTGCCTGGATTCAATAGGCCATCTCAGCAGAAGAAAGGAATAGAGATGGGGTTATTCCAGTGGAAACATTGTCAACGTGGACTAAAGGGGACAGAGAGGGAATGAAACAAAGGAAGTCTGTCAGACTTCTGGGATTCTAAAGAATAGGACAATAAGGCTATCTGGCTGGGAACATGCATTATCCTCAAGAAAATGGAAGAATGACCATGAAAGTGATACGGAGATCATCAGCAGGGTTGCCACTGCCACCACAGGTGCAAAGGGCACAGGTCCACAAGACAATGCTGTCTCTTCCATGGTTTCAGTGGGGCAGGACTGTCACCCAGGGCTGAGGGGGCAACACTGCCATCCCAATGGGCCCAGAAGATGAGGCTGCCACATAGTAAGCCTGGAGGACAGCACATTGAGGCAGAGAGGATTATCTTGAGGCTTAAAATCTAAAGGAATTTTCCCAGCTAGGTTTTGGACTTGCTTGGGACTAGATTCTCCTTTTTAATTTCTCCCTTTTAAAATGGGAATGTCTATCCTCTGCCTGTCACACTATTATATTTTGTGAGCACATAACTTGCCTGGTTTCACAGGTTCATAGCTGGAGAAGAATTTTACCTCAGGATGAATCACCCATACTTGATTCAGTCACAGCTAAGAAATCGATCTTAGGAACCTACAGTTTTTTATAATGAGCTGCAAGAAAGCCTGCTCAACCTTTGCCCTGGAGAAATGCATTATCCTTATTATACTTGACAACAAAGAAACCTGTCATCTGCTCTAGAGAAAAGACCCTTTCTCTATCTTACAAGGCTGTTTGCTATACAAACCTCTTGGAAAAGACAGTCATGAGAAAAATGTGAATACCTCTGATTCCAAGAAGTTCAAAAATGAGAGACCCATGGAAAATTTTCTCTCAACAATAATTATTCAATATTTATAATTGAGAGCAATCAGGTACTTACTGAGCATAAGTAAATAAAGAAGCACATAGACCTAGAAGTTAAATTGCTTGTAAAATTATGTAATCTTTGATGTAAACAGATTGGGACCCTTATCCTACATAAGAAAATTAGTTTAGTTTTAGGCATGGGGAATATGAAGTGACTATAGGACATATAATAAAACTATCTAGTGGGAAATTGGAAACTGATCCAGCTGTTGAAGAAAGATTAAAAACTGGTTACACCAACATTGGAATCATTCTTATAAGAAAGTCAACTGAAGCTTTCTTTTCCCCTTTAACAAGGTCTTCTAGCCCAGGGGTCAGGAAACTAGACCTCTGGGTCAAGTCCTTCCCACTACCTGTTTTTTGTATAAACATAAATAAAGTTTCATTGAAACACAGCCACACCAAATTATTTATGTATATCATCTATGGCCGTTTTCACATCACACCACAATGGTAGAATTTGGTAGTGTATAACCTACAAAGGCAAAAATATTCACTATCTGGCTCTTTAGAGAAAAATTTTGCTGAGCCCTGTTCTACACTCTTGAATTTATGCTGTCATGTTTGACTCTTTAGATCCTTTCCTGACAATTTTTCCTCATCGAAGCCATTTGTGAAAGTACACTAAAATCAGTCTTATTTTACAGTCTTATGTCTTGAAACCATACCTACTTTTTCTGTGAAGCTTTGAAGTTTGCCTTCCCATATTTGTGTTTACTCAAGTAATTAGAATCCAAAGAATGAGTTAAGTGCTATATTTGTGGTACAAAATGCAATGATAGATCCAAGAAAGAAAAAAAAGAATTAATTCACATGGAAAGGATCTGGAATGTTCTCTCAAAAAATATGCTTTGAGGAGGGCCTTAAAGGATAGTTGGAACACTGACTATCAAAACTTCAGAGTTGGTGAAGGAATTATGTGAGCAAAGAAAAGGAGATTGTAGGAAACAAAGTGGATACTTAGAATAGCAGGGAACCAATCTGCAAGGTTAGGTCAAGGCAATAGGATATGAACATACTTTTTCATATTGTTTTGTGATTCTAACTCTGTAACTGCTGAAATGTCTGGGACGTATTGTGTGTGCATTATGCAGAACAAGAAGGAAAAGGCAGAGTTAGCAAAAAGAAGTCCAAGATAACCTGCTGTGACAAGCAAAACAAATGAGAAGCTTGTTTGACAAAAATAGATTCTACAGCCCAGTGCCTGGTCCTGATGTTGACAGAGGCAGAGGAGATGTGCATAATATGGAGCATTTATCAAGGTGATGTCAAAGGATGGTGGGAACTCAATCTAGGATTATGACTTACAAAGGGCAAAGAAAGACTTTTGAATGCAGAGGTCATTGCAAAAAGGAAAATCTATCATTAAAAATTTTTATCATAGTGGACTTTCTTAAATATGTCAAAACTTGAAAAGCTACCATAAAAAGAGGATGTTTGGGAGAATATATTAAAAACGTTAAAGGAATTTGAGGTAAAAATATCTTCCAGTTGCATCAGACTATGACAAGTAATGATTTCATTAACTCTACAGTTTACTGGTATAATCTAGTCACATGATTTTTATCAGCATTATAAGTTATGCATTAATATTTAATTCCCTTACTTTATATTTGTGTAGTTACCTTATACCATTTCCATATGTGGTGGCTATGAATCTCAATCCATAAACTTGAGTGCTCAAGCAATAGTACCTTATTTTCTGTAACTCAATTTTATTTCTAATTCCAAGTCCCTTTCCCTCAGTCACTCAGCTTTTCTCCCATCCCCAAGGCCATTCCATGGTTCCAGTATCTTGATTCAGTACCAAGGCACTGTGGGAGGGGAAACCTTCTATTCACCAATCATCTCTCTTCACTGATGTCTCTTATTCCTGACCACATGGTTGCTTCAAGACCATCAACTCTCTCCAGCTTCCATATCTTGATTGGGAGACAGTTACTTTGAAAGGCTGCCTTTGTTTCTTACTAGAATCACCATGTAGCCAGTTCTCTTTAGAATTCGTGTTTCTCCCTCTAGAGAAGCATTTCTTGAGAAGCAGAAGATAATCTCTACTGTTTTGGGATTCATAGTCCTCTTTTCGTCACTTCATTAATGCCAAGGTAATTTCTTTTATGAGTCTGGGATAGAAATGACTCTTCAGAATGTTCTACCTAGCTCCTTCCCTTTTCCTTTCCTGTGGGAAATCAGTTGCTCAATGGCATGAGTCAGAAGCTTTTGAGCTGGAGAGGAATTTCGTCAGCATAACGGGCATATTTTACAAAGCTGACACCAAGGAGACAGCCCATAGGATTGCAGGATTCGTTAAAGACAAGAGAATTGAACAAATAAATAAATGTATTCAGAATAATAGGAGCTAGGATAATCAGAGTTATCCTTCTTGAACAAAAAAGGTACAAATATAAAAGAGAAGAAAGCCTAGAGTAAATTTAAGGCATCAGTGTGAACTTAATGTTTTTTACTTATAAATAAACATAGATATGTGTACATGTGAGTTTGTGTACCCAGACATATATTTTTTTAACTGCCCTCCAAGAAGTCTTAAAAGCAATGGCATATATGTGGAATCTAAAAAAAGGGTACAAATGAACTTATTTACAAAACAGAAATAGAGTCACAGATGTAGAAAACAAACTTATGGTTACCAGGGGTTAAGCAGGGGAGAGGGATAAACTGGGAGACTGAGACTGATATATGCACACCACTATATATAAAATAGATAATTAATAAGGACCTACTGTATAGCACAGGGAACTCTACTCAATACTCTGTAATGGCCTATATGGGAAAAGAATCTAAAAAAGAGTGGATATATGTACATGTATAACTGATTCACTTTGCTATACACCTGAAACTAACACAATATTGTAAATCTCTTTCATTTCTGGACTAAAAGATTTGTTTGATGGTGGTGATGCAATTTCATTGAAGCAACCCCACAAATTAAAGCTTTGTGCAATATTGAAGATGCCTTCTGATTATTTTAAGAAGTAGATTTAAAATAATAACCCTCAAAGATAAGCAATTCTGGAGCCCAATGTAAAGAACTTCAAAATTTGATTCCTTCACATAAGCAATAAAAACACTGGATGAACTGTCAAAATCAACCTTTTCAGAAATCTAGAAATTAGCCAAAGGTTTCCAATAATCCAAAGGCCATTTAACAAGAAAAAAGCTGAATCTTGGCAAGAACAGTGGTGAGCTTTATGGCACTTTGACTTGCCCTTTTCCCATTCTCTTTTCCCCAGTTCCATGATAACCTTGGAAATCAGCAAGCCACTCAAACAGGGTAGCTGTGAAAAACAGCAGAAAAACAGTCAAATGGGGGAGGGGTGCAGAATGGGTTTGGAGTCTTCTCCAAAACTGCATCACTAGAGAACCTTTCAGTGTTTGACCTGTCAGGTAGCTAGCTCCCTGAAAAGTCCCATTCATAGGGCTTCTCTTCATTTGACTTGACTAAGAGAACCCTCAGTATAAACAGTACTTTCTCTAGGGCATTTATTAAAAAAAAAAAAAAAAAAAAAGTTGGGTAATTATTTGGGCAATTACTTAACATCATAACTGCCTGAAGCAGCAAAACTAGTTGGGGCAAACAAAAAGCAGACCAAAAACCATGAAAGAAAAATCCAGGCAATTATGCAATTAAAAGTAATAAAATATCCAGATTGGAAGGAAAGAAGTAAAATTATCTCTGTTCACTGATGATATAATCTTGTGTGAAGAAAATCCTAAGGATTCTATAGACACATGAGCACATACATACATACACACACAAATGCTAGTAGAACTAATAAATGAGTTCAGCAAAGTCACAGGATCAATATACAAAAACCAGTTGCATTTCTATACATTAACAATGAACAATCCAGACATGAAATTTTTTAAAAATTCCATTTACGATAGCAACAAAAAGAACAGAATACTTAGAAATAACTTTAACAAAAAAAGTGTAAAAATTGTACACTGAAAACACAAAACACTGTTGAAATAAAGAAGATCTAAATAAATAGAAAAATATCATTTTCATAAATTGGAAGACTTGACAGCTTTAAAATGACAATATTCCTAAATTGATCTACAGATTCAACACAATCCCTATCAAAATCCCAACTACAAAAACTGACAAGCTAATCTTCAAATTCATATGGAAATGTAAGGGACCTAGAATAGGCAAAACAATCTTGAAAAAATCAAAGTTGGAGCACTCATTTTTCCTAGTTTGAAACTTACTACAAAGTTACAATAAGCAAAACAGTGTAGTATTGACATGAAAAGATAGACATATACATACACATATACATACACATATCTATATGTAATAGGAGTAGAATTGAGAGTAAAGAAAAAATCCCATTTTGTTAGATTTGACAATTTACTGTCAACTGATTTTTGAAATGGGTGCTGCAACAATTTAATGAGGAAAGAATATTTTCAATTATGAATGCTGGGATAACTAGATAGCCACATGTGAAAGAATGATGTTGGATCTTTATCTCATACCATACACAAACATTAACTCAAAGTGGATTATAGAAATAAATGTAAGACTATAAAAGTCTTAAAAGAAAACATAGAAGTAAATCTTTGTTATCTTGTATTAAGCAAAGGTTTCTTAAGTATGACATCAGAAGTACAAGCAACATCATATGGTATTTGTCTTTCTCTTTCTGGCCTATTTCACTCAGCATAATGTCCTTAAGGTCTATCCATTTTGTTGCAAGCAGCAGTATTTCATTATTTTTTATGGTTGAATAATACTCCATTATATATATATATATATATATATTTTTTTTTTTTTTTTTCCAATAGTGGCTGCACCAATTTATATTCCCACCAGTAGTGCACAGGGGTTCCCTTTTCTTCACATCCTCACCAACACTTCTTATCTCTTGTCTTTTAATAACAGCCATTGTAACAGGTGTGAGGTGATATCTCATTGTAACAGGTGTGAGGTGATAGTGGTCCAGCTTCATTCTTTTGCATGTGTCTGTCCAGCTTTCCCAATACCATTTATTAAAGAGACTTTTTCTTATGGTACATTCTTGATTCCTTTGTCATAAACTAATTGACCATATATGTACGGGTCTATTTCTGGGCTTTCTATATCTGTTCCATTGATTTATGTGTCTGTTTTTATGCCAATACTATACTGTTTTGATTACTATAGCTTTGCAGTAGTTTGAAATCAGGGAGTATGATGCCTCCACTTCTGTTTTTCTTTTTGTTCTCAAGATTGTTTTGGCTATTTGGAGTCTTTTGTGGTTTCATACTAATTTTAGGATTGTTTGCTCTAATTCTATGAAAAATGCCATTGGAATTTTGATAAGGATTGTGTTGATTCTGTAGATTGCTTTGGGTAGTAAAGACATTTTAACAATATTAATTCTTCCAATCCATCAGCATGGACTATTTTGTCATTTATTTGTGAATTCTTCAATTTCTTTCATCAATGTCTTATAGTTTTCCATGTTCAGGGCTTTCACCTCCTCAGTTAAAATTAATCCTAGGTATTTTATTTTTTGATGCAATTGTAAAAAGAGCTGTTTTCTTAATTTCTCTTTCTGATAGTTTGTTATCAGTGTATAGAAATGCAACATATTTCCATATATTAATTCTGTATCCTGTAACTTTACTGAATTCATTAATTAGTTCCAACAGCTTTTTGGTGAAGTCTTTAGAGTTTTCTATATATAATATGTTGTCATCCGCAAATAATGACAGTTTTACTTCTTCCTTTCCAATTTGGATGCCTTTTATTTCTTATTGTTGTCTAATTGCTCTGGCTAAAACGTCCAATACTACCTTGAATAAAAGTGGTAAGAGTAGGAATCCTTCCCTTGTTCCTGATCTTAGAGGAAAGATTCCAGATTTTCACCATTGAGTATAATGTTAGCTGTGGGCTTGTCATATATGGCCTTTATTATATTAAGTTAGGTTTCCTCTATACCCATTTTTGCTGAGGGTTTTTTTAATCATAAATGGAAGTTGAATTTTGTCAAATGTTTTTTCTGCATCTATTGAGATAATCAAACGATTTTTATTTTTCATTTTGTTAATATGGTGTATCACATTAACAGATTTGTAAATATTGAACCATCCTTGCATTCCTAGAATAAATCCTCCTTAAACATGGTGTATGATCCTTTTAATGTCATGTTGAATTTGGTTTGCTAATATTTTGTTGAGGATTTTTGCATCTTTGTTTATCGGTGATGCTGGCCTGTAATTTTCTTTTCTTGTGGTGTGCTACCTGATTTTGGTAATGCTGACCTCATAAAATGAATTTGGAAGTGTTCCCTCTTCTTCTAATTTTTGGAATTATTAATTATTAATTCTTCTTTGAATGTTTGGTAGAATTCACCTGTGAAGCCACCTGGTCCTAGAATTTTGTTTGGGGAGTTTTTGATCATGGATTCAATCTCCTTACTTGTAATCAGTCTGTTCAGATTTTCTCTTTCTTCATGATACAGTCTTGGAAGGTTGTATGTTTCTAGAAATGTATCCATTTCTTCTACGTTGTCCAATTTGTTTGTGTATGATTGTAATATGTAAAGGGAATCTAAAAAATTATTGAAAAAGTACTAGAATATTTCCTGTATGTCATGTAGCTCATCTTTGACTTATGGCCAGTGATCTTGTTATATTATGTTGTTATAATTACTCTGTGAACATATAACTGAATGAATGAATATAAAAATCTCCATGCTTGTTACATTGTCAGTGGCAAATTCATGACACTTTCTATAAAGTTTTTCCATTCTGGAAATATATTTACAACATCACTCAGTGTAATATAAGCTATGTAAGACTCAGAAATCCCTAAGCAATGAATAAGGTAGAAGCATGGAATCAGTCATTATTTCATTCTGCTGTTGAATTTCTTTTTAAAAAAAAAGCAAGTTCCTTCTCTATGTCCATATATAAAAGGTATAAACATAGAGAAGGAACTTCCTTTAAAAAAAAAAATTCAACAGCAGAAAGAAATAATGACTAATTCCATGCTTCTACCTTATTCATTAATGATTTTGTGCAAAGCAGAATATAATTTTGGAAGACCTTCTCTCTTATGTTTTCTTGTGGAACTTTGTAGCTAATATCCACAGTATAGGTGAATCTCATAAATTCTATATGTCCACCGCTGAAAATGCTGAGGATTTTATAAGCAATAATTTTGACAAACCCTTGTTTAAATGTTTAGCCTCCATACATTCAAGTCTAGAGAGAATTATATTCTTAAATCATTTGCTTAGAATCTATTGTTTTGAGGTTTAATTAGTAAGAACTAAATATGTTTTGCTTGGACATTCTGCTTATAATTCATTTTCACAAGATGTAAAAAGTTAACAAGTAAGACTTTTTCTTAAAAGACAATTGATATCCTAACAGCAAGTAAATAGCTAAAAATCAAAAATATTTTTGAAAGTAGCTTAATGATATAGATGCTATTTTCTTTAATTACTTGAAGTTCTTAATCACTCCCCAATATAAAATTTTCTTATCATCAATAATTAGTGAAGGTGCTCTCACTCCCTCTTGCGAGAACACCAGAATCACAACTGGCTGCTGGACAATCATCAATAGGAAGACACTGGACTTCACCAAGGAGGATACTCCACATTGAAGGACAGAGGAGAAGCCACAGTGAGACGGTAGGAGGGGCGCAATCAGAGTAAAATCAAATCCCATAACTGCTGGGTGGGTGAGTCACAGACTGGCAAACACTTATACCACAGAAGTCCACCAACTGGAGTGAAGGTTCTGAGCCCCACGTCAGGCTTCCCAACCTGGGGGTCCGGCAACGGGAGGAGGAATTCATAGAGAATCAGACTTTGAAGCCTAGTGGGAATTGATTGCAGGACTTTGACAGGACTGGGGGAAACAGAGACCCCACTCTTGGAGGGCACACACAAAGTAGTGTGCACATCAGGACCCAGGGGAAGGAGCAGTGACCCTGGGGGAGACTGAACCAGACCTACCTGCTGGTGTTCGGGGGTCTCCTGTAGAGGTGGGGGGTGGTTCTGTTTCACCGTAGGGACAAGGACACTGGCAGCAGAGGTTCTGGGAAGTGCTCCTTGGCGTGAGTCATCCCAGAGTCTGCCATTAACCCCACCAAAGAGCCCAGGTAGGCTCCAGTGTTGGGTTGCCTCAGGCAAAACAACCAACAGGGAGGGAACCCAGCCCCACCCATCAACAGTCAACTGGATTAAAGTTTTACGGAGCTCTGACTGCCACAGCAACAGTCAGCTCTACCCACCACCACAGCCTCCCATCAAGCCTCTTAGATAGCCTCAACCACCAGAGGGCAGACAGCAGAAGCAAGAAAAACTACAATCCTGCAGCCTGTGGACCAAAAACCACAGTTACAGAAAGATAGACAAGATGAAAAGGCAGAGGGCTATGTCCCAGATGAAGGAACAAGAAAAAACCCCAGAAAAACAACTAAATGAAGTGGAGATAGGCAACCTTCCAGAAAAAGAATTCAGAATAATGATAGTGAAGATGATCCAGGACCTCGGAATAAGAATGGAGGCAAAGATTGAGAAGATACAAGAAATGATTAACAAAGACCTAGAAGAATTAAAGAACAAACAAACACAGATGACCAATACAATAACTGAAATGAAAACTACACTAGAAGGAATCAATAGCAGAATAACTGAGGCAAAAGAACGGATAAGTGACCTGGAAGACAGAATGGTGGTATTCACTGCTGCGGAACAGACTAAAGAAAAAAGAATGAAAAGAAATGAAGACAGCCTAAGAGACCTCTGGGACAACATTAAACGCAACAACATTCGCATTATAGGGGTCCCAGAAGGAGAAGAGAGAGAGAAAGGACCAGAGAAAATATTTGAAGAGATTATAGTCGAAAACTTCCCTAACATGGGAAAGGAAATAGCCACCCAAGTCCAGGAAGCGCAGCGAGTGCCATACAGGATAAACCCAAGGAGAAACACGGTGAGACACATAGTAATCAAAGTGGCAAAAATTAAAGACAAAGAAAACTTATTGAAAGCAGCAAGGGAAAAATGACAAATAACATACAAGGGAACTCCCATAAGGTTAACAGCTGATTTTTCAGCAGAAACTCTACAAGCCAGAAGGGAGTGGCATGATATACTTAAAGTGATGAAAGGGAAGAACCTACAATCAAGATTACTCTACCCGGCAAGGATCTCATTTAGATTTGATAGAGAAATCAAAAGCTTTACAGACAAGCAAAAGCTAAGAGAATTCAGCACCACCAAACAAGCTCTACAACAAATGCTGAAGGAACTTCTCTAAGTGGGAAACACAAGAGAAGAAAAAGACCTACAAAAACAAACACAAAACAATTAAGAAAATGGTCATAGGAACATACATATCGATAATTACCTTAAACATGAATGGATTAAATGCTCCAACCAAAAGACACAGGCTTGCTGAATGGATACAAAAACAAGACCCATCTATATGCTGTCTACAAGAGACCCACTTCAGACCTAAGGACACATACAGACTGAAAGTGAGGGGATGGAAAAAGATATTCTATGCAAATGGAAATCAAAAGAAAGTTGGAGTAGCTATACTCATATCAGATAAAATAGACTTTAAAATAAAGAATGTTACAAGAGACAAGGAAGGACACTACATAATGATCAAAGGATCAACCCAAGAAGAAGATATAACAATTATAAATATATATGCACCCAACATAGGAGCACCTCAATACATAAGGCAACTGCTAACAGCTATAAAAGAGGAAATTGACAGTAACACAATAATAGTGGGGGACTTTAACACCTCACTTAAACCAATGGACAGATCATCCAAAATGAAAATAAATAAGGAAACACAAGCTTTAAATGATACATTAAACAAGATAGATTTAATTGATATTTATAGGACATTCCATCCAAAAACAGCAGATTACACGTTCTTCTCAAGTGCACACGGAACATTCTCCAGGATAGATCACATCTTGGGTCACAAATCAAGCCTCAGTAAATTTAAGAAAATTGAAATCATATCAAGCATCTTTTCTGACCACAACGCTATGAGATTAGAAATGAATTACAGGGAAAAAAACGTAAAAAAGACAAACACATGGAGGCTAAACAATACGTTACTAAATAACCAAGAGATCACTGAAGAAATCAAAGGGGAAATCAAAAAATACCTAGAGACAAATGACAATGAAAACACGATGACCCAAAACCTATGGGATGCAGCAAAAGCAGTTCTAAGAGGGAAGTTTATAGCTATACAAGCCTACCTAAAAAAACAAGAAAAATCTCAAGTAAACAATCTAACCTTACACCTAAAGAAACTAGAGAAAGAAGAACAAACAAAACCCAAATTTAGCAGAAGGAAAGAAATCATAAAGATCAGAGCGGAAATAAATGAAATAGAAACAAAGAAAACAATAGCAAAGATCAATAAAACTAAAAGCTGGTTCTTTGAGAAGATAAAAAAATTGATAAGCCATTAGCCAGACTCATCAAGAAAAAGAGGGAGAGGACTCAAATCAATAAAATCAGAAATGAAAAAGGAGAAGTTACAACAGACACTGCAGAAATACAAAGCATCCTAAGAGACTACTACAAGCAACTTTATGCCAATAAAATGGACAACCTGGAAGAAATGGACAAATTCTTAGAAAGGTATAACCTTCCAAGACTGAACCAGGAAGAAATAGAAAATATGAACAGACCAATCACAGTAATGAAATGGAAACTGTAATTAAAAATCTTCCAACAAACAAAAGTCCAGGACCAGATGGCTTCACAGGTGAATTCTATCAAACATTTAGAGAAGAGCTAACACCCATCCTTCTCAAACTCTTCCAAAAAATTGCAGAGGAAGGAACACTCCCAAACTCATTCTATGAGGCCACCATCACCCTGATAACAAAACCAGACAAAGACACTACAAAAAAAGAAAATTACAGACCAATATCACTGATGAATATAGATGCAAAAATCCTCAACAAAATAGTAGCAAACAGAATCCAACAACACATTAAAAGGATCATACACCACGATCAAGTGGGATTTATCCCAGGGATGCAAGGATTCTTCAATATACGCAAATCAATCAATGTGATACACATATTAACAAATTCAAGAATAAAAACCATATGATCATCTCAATAGATGCAGAAAAAGCTTTTGACAAAATTCAACACCATTTATGATAAAAACTCACCAGAAAGTGGGCATAGAGGGAACCTACTTCAACATAATAAAGGCCATATATGACAAACCCACAGCAAACATCATTCTCAACGGTGAAAAACTGAAAGCATTTCCTCTAAGATCAGGAATGAGACAAGGATGTCCACTCTCACCACTATTATTCAACATAGTTCTGGAAGTCCTAGCCACGGCAATCAGAGAAGAACAAGAAATAAAAGGAATACAAATTGGAAAAGAAGAAGTAAAACTGTCACTGTTTGCAGATGACATGATACTATACATAGAGAATCCTAAAACTGCCACCGGAAAACTGCTAGAGCTAATTAATGAATATGGTAAAGTTGCAGGATACAAAACTAATGCACAGAAATCTCTTGCATTCCTATACACTAATGATGAAAAATCTGAAAGAGAAATTATGGAAACACTCCCATTTACCATTGCAACAAAAAGAATAAAATACCTAGGAATACACCTACCTAGGGAGACAAAAGACCTGTATGCAGAAAACTATAAGACACTGATGAAAGAAATTAAAGATGATACCAACAGATGGAGAGATATACCATGTTCTTAGATTGGAAGAATCAACATTGTGAAAATGACTATACTACCCAAAGCAATCTACAGATTCAATGCAATCCCTATCAAATTACCAATGGCATTTTTTACAGAGCTAGAACAAATCATCTTAAAATTTGTATGGAGACACAAAAGACCCTGAATAGCCAAAGCAGTCGTGAGGGAAAAAAACGGAGCTGGAGGAATCAGACTCCCTGACTTCAGACTATACTACAAAGCTACAGTAATCAAGACAATATGGTACTGGCACAAAAACAGAAACATAGATCAATGGAACAAGATAGAAAGCCCAGAGATAAAACCATGCACCTATGGTCAACTAATCTATGACAAAGGAGGCAAAGATATACAATGGAGAAAAGACAGTGTCTTCAATAAGTAGTGCTGGGAAAACTGGACAGCTACATGTAAAAGAATGAAATTAGAATATTCCCTAACACCATACACAAAAATAAACTCAAAATGGATTCAAGACCTAAATGTAAGACTGGACACTATAAAACTCTTAGAGGAAAACATAGGAAGAACACTCTTTGACACAAATCACAGCAAGTTGTTTTTTGATCCACCTCCTAGAGTAATGGAAATAAAAACAAAAATAAACAAATGGGACCTAATGAAACTTCAAAGCTTTTGCACAGCAAAGGAAACCATAAACAAGACGAAAAGACAACCCTCAGAATGGGAGAAAATATTTGCAAACGAATCAACAGACAAAGAATTAATCTCCAAAATATATAAACAGCTCATTCAGCTCAATATTAAAGAAACAAACACCCCAATCCAAAAATGGGCAGAAGACCTAAATAGACATTTCTCCAAAGAAGACATACAGACGGCCACGAAGCACATGAAAAGATGCTCAACATCACTAATTATTAGAGAAATGCAAATCAAAACTACAGTGAGGTATCACCTCACACCAGTTAGAATGGGCATCATCAGAAAATCTACAAACAACAAATGCTGGAGAGGGTGTGAAGAAAAGGGAACCCTCTTGCACTGTTGGTGGGAATATAAATTGATACAGCCACTATGGAGAACAATATGGAGGTTCCTTAAAAAACTAAAAATAGAATTACCATATGACCCAGCAATCCCACTACTGGGCATATACCCAGAGAAAACCATAATTCAAAAAGACATACGCACCCGAATGTTCATTGCAGCACTATTTACAATAGCCAGGTCATGGAAGCAACCTAAATGCCCATCAAGAGACGAATGGATAAAGAAGTTGTGGTACATATATACAGTGGAATATTACTCGGCCATAAAAAGGAACGAAATTGAGTCATTTGTTGAGACGTGGATGGATCTAGAGACTGTCATACAGAGTGAAGTAAGTCAGAAAGAGAAAAACAAATATCGTATATTAACGCATGTATGTGGAACCTAGAAAAATGGTACAGATGAGCTGGTTTGCAGGGCAGAAGTTGAGACACAGATGTAGAGAACGGACATATGGACACCAAGGGAGGAAAACTGCAGTGGGGTGGGGATGGTGGTGTGCTGAATTGGGCGATTGGGATTGACATGTATACACTGATGTGTATAAAATTGATGCCTAATAAGAACCTGCAGTATAAAAAAACAAACAAAACAACTAAAAAGAAAATAAAATAAAAAAATAATTAGTGAAGTGTTTTAACTATGAAATTACATCTATACATTTCAACTGATTAATGGATTTTCAACATAAAAAATATTTCAGGTGATTTTCCACTCCAAATTACATATAGAATGTTCTATTCATCTGTAATGCATATTCAGATCCCCAAAATAAATTCAAATGATAGACTTGTTTGCATTCCTGAAATTGATTGAATGTGATGATAACCTTTGTGAGCAAATAATTACTGATAATATATTAATTGGAGACAAAAAATATTAGGTATTTACTATTTAGTATCACACATGCTGAATCTGAACCTCAGGCTGATGAGGTATCTGTTGCAAATAACCAAGACCAAGGTTGAACTTCGGCCCATACAAAGAAGACACATACAAAGCCAAAGTAAAACATGTCACCCGATATTCTTTGAAAACTTGCCAGGCATTAGCTAGGCCACCTGGACGTTCCAAAGAAGGTGTGAACTTTACAGTTTGCCTGAAACAAATATGCATACACAGAGAGAGGTATTCTTAATGTTCTTTACTTGAGTTAGCCTACGTTGTTAAAACTTATTTTCTTATAAAGTCAAAAAAAATTGTGAATAACACCTGCCTTCTCTCACAAATCTGTTTTCAAGAGGTAACAAGCTATTTAAATTGCAACAAAGACTCTTCAGTCTAATCTCTTTCACATTTTTATTAAGTGAATTTTTTATTGAATTTTATTCCATTATTAAAATTGACTGGTTTACATCAATTGAGCTGTTGAAATAGTCACCTGTGTAAGGCAACTCGGATTCGGTTCTCTGTGTGTATTCACATTAAACACATGAAGAAATTCAGAATTATTAGTTGCTAGGTTTCCAGAAAGAAGGTGGAAAATGTGAATCTATGTGACTTAAATGGTTTTAATATATTTTGGAGAAGATACTTACTCTATGTCTTTTGTTTACCTTAAAACTTTGGAACCTAAATACCCAGTCTTGACAACACTCTCTTTTCCTAACCTTACCCACTTTATGTAACTCTGCAAAATGCAGCATTGTCATTGACATCCAGGCAAGTTCTAAGCCTTGATGCATTCAGCAGTCTGGGGGAGCGGGTGGCGGGGAGCAGGTTTCAAAGAACTCCATTCTCATTGGTTTCATCATAAACATATTTTATTTCCAACTCTGTCAATACTTAAGGCAAGGAGAGAGAAATTCTTCTAGTAAACCACATTTAAAACTATTTCAACCACAAAAGTGAACACACAGGGAATAGATCTATTTAAGTGCTTTGTCAATACCAGCTTTAGTAATACCACTGGGCTTTATAAAATTTTTAGGACTTAGTTTTGTTGTTGCTGTTTTTGTTTTGTTTCTTTACAGAAGATTTGGAGCTAAGTTTAAGTTATTGTTATCGGTCTGAAGGTGGAGGTATTTTAAGTCTGAGTTATCATTTGACAAGGGTTTGAGTTATAACTTGCCCCCCATTCAAGAGTGTCCTTTCAGATTTTCCTGTTCTCCCTTTTGACTCCTCCACAGCGTATACCCATTGTGTCTTACTGCATACCAAAACTCTTCCTGAGCTGCCATAATCATATTTCCTTTGGCAAGGAACAACCCTGAAAAGGATATGGGATGAATAAAAAAACATTCATGAGTTTTTACAAAGTAAACCCAGGGGTTTGTTTAAAAAACAAACACTAAGTGTTTTTTCAGGAAAGTCTTGCCATTTCAGTAGAATTTGTAAAGGAAAAACATTTTCGACATCACTATCACATATTGGGTATTGGGTTTATAGAGTCCTATCCAAACATAACCTTTCTTATTTTCTCTTTTTAAAGAAAAAGATGTATCTTCTGTACATACACAAATATATGTATATACACAAAAAAAGAGTGTGTATTTAAAATAATATTCCCTTAACAAAAAGAAGCATGAAACATAAACACTCAGTAAGTATATATGGATTAAATCAGAGTTTAGCAAAATAGTTCCCAGGGATTTCAAGGCTCTAAAAAAAAGTCTTCTTAACCTTATGGAAAACAAGGTTAGCTTCACACTGGCCAGTTGAGTCTCATAGCAAAGCACAGTGAAATAAGTAACATGGAAAAGTGGTGGGGAAATGGGTGTAGCTATGATTTACAGGAACTATAAATTCATTTATTAGAAAGTAAAATCTTACAATGCAGAACCAACTAAAAGATTCATTGATCAGTTACAATGCTTAGAATGGTCAGGCTGTGGAGTTTAGCAATTTTCTTCACACAAAAGGATTCTTCCAAAATTTGCATCCTAACTATCTCTTAGCAAATCTGTTACCTTCTCTTCCAAAACAACATGTTGGATGATCCTGAGCTTCCTCCTCTCTTACCCTCTCCTACCCAGAATATTCATCTTTGCATTTCTCAACGGATAATATAGTTTTTTTATTTAACTCTGCTTTTTCTACCACACTTATCATTTTGAAAGAGTGGGTATGTCTTCTCCATTTTTGTATTTTCAGTGCATAAACTGTAGTAGTCTCTCAAGCAGTGTTGGTTGACTGAATGCATGAGTGGCAACATGGGAGAAAGACAAAGCATAAGGAACTACGAAGTAAAGTGGTTATTTTACATATGAAAATACTCAAGTTTAACAAGATTAAATACCATGCTCTGGTCTTCACCACTGTAAGTGATGGAGTTTGTTTAAATGCACCAATTCTTGGTTCCAAAGATCACTGTTCTCTTCCTGAACCCTGCTGTCTCCCAGGGGTAGAGTCAACCTTAAGAAGTAGATTAGAGAATTCAAAACCTCATAACGTTCTACCAAGACTGCCAAGAAGCAGCTTTACATCCTTAACCCTCCATGCTGCTGGTTCTCATTTATCCCCATGTCATCAAACACTACCTTTCTAAATATTTTTCACCTTTTGATGTAAGATAATTTTGTTGACTCGAGCCTGGATTCCCTCCTCTTTTGAAAGTTCATCAGAAGTCCATTCTTCTACTAGTTTTGAAACGACTTCTGGTGCAGAGAGTTGACTAATCATAGCCCTCATTTCATGGTACATTATCAACACCTGCAATGCAAAGCCACACCGGCTTTACTTATCATTCATTATGTTCTCATAGCCCATACCCTTCCTTCTCCTCCCACAGGCAGTCTATTGGGTTTAACATAATTTTGTTCGTAGATGTTCTCCCAAAATGCATGTTTTGGTACACACGTATTTTTTAATCTATATAAATTATGTTTTTTTATATATCTTATTCTTTTTTATTTTTTATGAACTCATTTTAAAAATACATCTTTGTTGGGCTTCCCTGGTGGTGCAGTGGTTAATAATCTGCCTGCCAATGCAGGGGACACGGGTTCGAGCCCTGGTCTGGGAAGATCCCACATGCCTCAGAGCAACTAAGCCCACATGCCACAACTACTGAGCCTGTGCTCTAGAGCCAGAGCTCCACAATGAGAGAAGCCACAGCAATGAGAAGCCCGTGGGCACTGCAACGAAGAGTAGCCCCTGCTTGCCCAAAGACCCAATGCAGCCAAAAATAAATAAATAAAATAAATAAGTGTATAAAAAAAATAGGTCTTTGTTGATACGTATACATTTAATACATTATTCCATAGCATGCATCAAATTTTCTATCAAAACCACCCAGAGGGCTTCCCTGGTGATGCAGTGGTTGAGAGTCTGCCTGCCAATGCAGGGGACACGGGTTCGAGCCCTGGTCTGGGAGGATCCCACATGCCGCGGAGCAACTAGGCCCGTGAGCCACAACTACTGAGCCTGCGCGTCTGGAGCTTGTGCTCCGCAACAAGAGAGGCCGCGACAGTGAGAGGCCCGTGCACCGCGATGAAGAGTGGCCCCCGCTCACCGCAACTAGAGAAAGCCCATGCACAGAAACGAAGACCCAACACAGCCAAAAAATAAATAAACAAATAAATAAATTAAATTAAAAAAAAAAAAAAAGACACCCAGAAACACGCACCCCTACCATTCTCATCTATCCTATTTGTCAAAGCATATCAAAACCAAATAAACGGGAAGGAAAATCAATTCAGTGTCACCTAATCTTTCACCGATGGAGATTAAAGTAAGTTATATATAATATGTTATGTTAATGAAGCACTTTGAGTGTGCTTACATGACACATTCTTAGAACATTCACATGTTCATATTTAGATGATTTGTAGGAATATTGTGTGGTGTGCAACATATAGTATGAGGTGGAGGCATTATTAAAAATCTAGGGTATTAAATAATATGAACTAGAGATGAATTATGAAGAGGTTACAAGGACAAAGTATTTTTTAAATCACTGGTGAATAGTAACATTTACTTTAGAGACAAGGAACTATCATCATATAAACAAGTTTTATAGATTCTTTTTTATAATCTCCTTAATTTCATCTTCCTTTTAAAAAGTAAGTTTATGGAGCACTATGATACAGACATTTTCATTCAATTTTGATAACCAGCAAGTTTGAAGTTATTATACTGATTTACTGATCAGGAAACTAATATATTGAGTAATATGCAAAAAGTTGTAGAGCAAAGGCAAGGTAGGAATTGATTCAAACCTAGTGTTGAATAAGCACAGACTTTAATCAGAACTATTTGACTCAAATCTCAACTATGCAACTTATCAATTCTCTGACATTTGGCAAGTTACCTACACTCTCTGTGCCTTAGTTCCTCATCTGTAGAATGAAGTTTTTGTTGTCTACCTAAGAGTTGCTGTGGATATTAGAAATATCTGTAGTGTGAAGCACAGTCTCTGGCACATAATTGGCACTCATGTATTTATTTATTTATTTATTTATTCTTACTAAGCTCACACATTTAATGGAAGAAAAATTGCATTAGAACCCATGTTCTGGGGGCATAAATTAAGAACTTTTCCCAGGTGACTAGTTACTTAGTAAATTAATCAACATACAATACCCTTAAAATATATTTCCAAAGCATCTGATGTCTAACCAAATACATCTTGTCCCTTTACTTGCCTTGGTCTATCTTCTCAATCCCTACTGTGCAGAGTAATCTTCCTCAACTACCGATCTTCCTTCTGGCTTTTTGCCTTGATCATGTTAATCATTTTCTCACGAAAGTGCCACACTAAAAACCCTTTACAGATAAGTCAGACAGAGAAAGACAAATATCATATGATATCACTTACATGTGGAATCTAAAACAATAATACAAATGAACTTATTTACGAAATCGAAATAGACTCACAGACATAGAAAACAAAGTTGTGGTTACCAAAGGGGAAAGGGGAAGGGAGGGATAAATTTGGAATTGGGGAACAACAGATACACACTACTATATATAAAATAGGTAAACAACAAGGACCTACTGTATAGCACAGTCAACTATATTCAATATCTTGAAAAACCTATAATGGAAAAGAATCTGAAAAAGAAAAAAAAATTATATATATATAACTGAATCACTTTGCTGTATACTTGAAACATTGTAAATCAACTATATTTCAATAAAAAAAACAAAACAATGCAAAACAAAAAACTTTACAACCTGAACTCCACCTGCTTTCTAAATCATCTGCTTCTATTGCCTGGGCTCCAGCTTGGGTAAGGTCTGGTGTTTATCTTGCCTTCACTTTTACTTATTAATTCACTTGCCCCTACATGGCAATATCCCTGCCTCTTCATTTCAATTTCCATCCATTCTTCAAGGCCACAAAAGCCTTTGTCTTCCCTTACCTTTATGTGTGTGGGACAGAGCTCCTTTGAACCTTCAAACTCTGGACAAAGTTTTTTCCTCATTTCATATGGCACTTATATAAAACTTCAAATTGCAGATATTTGGATTTTTAACTCATTCTCCCTAGTTAATTAAAGCTTCATGAAAACAGGAAGTGTCTCACTCATTTCTTGTCAGCTATTCCACCTAGTATGCAAGACCTTATACACAGTTGGTGCTTATTTAATATTAGTTGAACATAATTAAATTAAAAGCTTGAAGGTTTTCATCCCTGGTCTTCTGGAACTGTGTTTCTGAAACTTCAACCTTCCAGGTAACTTTTTTGAAAGCGAAATTAACTTTCAAGAAGATGATAAAAGGGACTCCCCTGGTGGTCCAGTGGTTAAGACTCCTCACTTCCATTGCAGGGGGCATGGGTTCTATCCCTGCTTGGGGATCTAAGATCCCGCATGCCACATGGTGCAGTCAATAAATAAATAAATAAATGTACTATTGAAAAGATAACGTAGCAACACTTAAAAAAAAAAAGACGATGATAAAAAACAAATGATAAATAAAAGAGTTAAACTTTCAGGAAACAGTGACAGCCTTTGTTTTCTTCGCCAGCCAAGACAGACTCAACCATGCAATTAAAAGCAAATGAAGTGAGCTGGGTTCCTTGGTGAAACAACATTGCATAATATCTCACAGTGGCTCTAAGTCACAACAGTGCAGTGGGTTAAAGCATTTTCCACTTGGAATCCAGGGCAACTTAAAAGGATTATTGATTTTTTCCTCTACTTATAAATGAGACTCACATATTAGGAGTGAGAGCTGCAGACACAACTTAATGGCCTTTCTCGTTGGCTTCTTTTTCCTAACATAAACAGAATCACTTTCAGTGGTTAAGAGGATATTAAGCAGTAAATCTTGTAATTGTGTGTATGTGACTGTCTGTACCTTGAGAGCAAAAGTTAGCAGCCACGTTTTTAATTCTAAAAAGATCAGTTCTGTTCACTTAGCATTAGAAATCTCAACATCGAATTGTGTGCTTTCTCTTCCTGGTCTGGTGTTGAAAATTCCTATGTTTGTTCATGCCTCAGCACTAATACACAGGTTCAGCTTGAAACAATCACTTTATTGAAGACATAAGAGCTTGCTTGACCTTGTTTTAGACATGAAGTTTAAAATAAACTTACTGATTCCTACCATGTTATCTTAAGGAGAAAGATTCTAAAATATGAAACAGTGGGGGAGCCCATATTAAAGTTGCCCCAAACTAAAGCTATGAGGTTGTTAGTCATTAAAATCAGATTTTCTTTCGTACCTGTTGGATTTTGCCTTCATGATTTAATTAGGGACTTTCTGAAAACAAGTTGAGGCTTGATGGGTTTCCTGTTTTTTTGGTGCTAGTTCCTTTCTCAGAGTGTTAAATTATTTGCTCTAGCTTTTCACTCTTTGGGAGTGACCTCTTTCAATTATTTCTTTCTTTGTTTCAGAAAGGTTTTTTATTTCTTCTTTCTTGGCTGTTCATTGAGGTCTACTATCCCCTATAACTCTAGAATAGTCCCACACTTCTCTCCTTTGTGGTCATCCACACCTACAAGCCATCAGGGCCATTTTTATGATTTGAAAGGTACTGAGTAGATACTCTATCTAAACATACAACCTTCTCCAACACACACACACACACACCACACAAACACACACACACACACAGTCAGTTGTTATATCTGAAGTTCTCCCACTGAAAATCTGTTCAGTTTAGTTCAGTTTGTTCAGCAACAAATACATTGCACAGATTTTGTGAGAATCATTCTATTAGATACCAGAGTTACAAAGATAATATTCTGAGATTTATCCAGCACTGTGTGCCAAGCACAGAGCTAAGTGGTATGTGTATATATATTTATACTCTTTTCATCCTTACAACATCTCTCTGAGGTATTATAACCCACATTTTTCATATGAAGAAAGTGAGGTTCAGAGAGTTAAGTAATTTAGCTGAGGTCACAGAGACTCCAAAATTAGCAGGTTTTTTTTTTTTATTCCAAAGGGTGGGGTCTACCTGAAATTATTTCTATGAGTAAGAGAGTTGCTGTCTCAGTGGTTGATGGTCAGGGAGAAAATGGAAATAACTCTTGATTGTTTGAAAAGAGCCCTCAATTTTGGCAAGGATACTATTTTTATAGATAAGAGCTTCAGAGAATTTTTTAACTTTGCAAGCTTACAAACATGACATGTCAGTTATCAATTTGTAATTCTCAGCTTCAAATCCACCCTTCACAGCCAGCTATTCAGTAATAGAGATAGACCCTGTGTATTAGTTTGCTAGGGCTGCCATAACAAAGTACCACAGACTGGGTGGCTTACAAAACAGAAATTTATTTTCTCATGATTCTGGAGGCTAGAAGTCTGAGATCAAGATGTCGGCAGGGTTGGTTTCATTCTGAGGCGTTTCTCCTTGGCTTGTAGATAGTTGTCTTCTCCTTTGTCTTCCCATGGTCTGCTCTTTGTGCATGTCTATATCTTAATCGCCTTTTCTCATAAGGGCACAAGAAATATTGGATTAGGGCCATCCTAATGACCTCATTTAACCTTAATTATCTCTTTAAAAACTGCATCTTCAAATACAGTCAATTCTAAGGTACCTAGGGTTACAACTTCAACATATGAATTTGGAGGGACATGATTCTACCCTTAACACCCTGTAAATATTTCTCCTTTTCAGCCTGCATGGTATTAAGCATTGACAGTAGAAGCTGCTGAAGGCACACTGGAGAAGGGGAGGTGTCTCTCTCTCTCCCTGGTTCTGGCGTGCTCCTCTAGCTAGGCTTCTCAACATGGGCAGCACAGCACCTGTGACACCAGTCCCTGCAGCAGGGGTGGTTTCTGTAGCATGTGGTTCCAGCAGCATCCACCAAGCAGCAGCACATGGCAACTCTCCATGGACAGCTCCTCCCAGCTTCCTCTTTGGGGGCTTTTTAGTGAAGAGTCACCAGCATGACACCTACCATGAAGAGCGTCTCCAGGCACCCTCTTGGGTGGCTGTACAACAGAACACGCTGCTAGTCTGGTACTTCCCCATAAAATGCTGCACAGAGCGCTCTGAGATGTAGCGCCTCTCCAGGGCACTTTCTGCCAGCATCCTGGAGAGTGGTTTCCCAGCAAAAGCTGCCAACATGGCACCTCCCTGTGGCTGGCTTCCTCTGAACCCACCCAGGACTCTCTTGGATGATCTTGTAGCCTCAGCAAACATCTCTGCCATCCAGTGAGCTATGGCTGCACCCTCTCTGATAGTCTGGATCTCAGTCCTGGAGAAGAAGGCGTCTCCCAGATTTTTTCCTTCCTTAAGTATCCTTTTTTATTCCTAGGGGTACTGGCTGTTTCCTTTACCTGCAAGTCCTCTATTCTCTAGAGTATTTTACTCCTCACTAGTCAATCTCCTGTTACTCTAATCCTCTGTAATAATTCTTTATAATAATTTTTTTTCTCAAATTACTTTGCTGTTTCTGTCTCCTGGTTATACCTTAACTGATACAATGGGTAAGTGGCAAACCCAGTACTCAGATAATCCTGTAAGAAAGAAAACTGCATAGGTGCTCTAAAGGTTGGAAAAGAAACTGTAAAACTTCATTCTTTCCAGAGGATGATGTCATATATCTAGAACACCCAACAGAATCTCCAGAAAAGCTATTAGAACTAACAAGAACATTCAACAGGCTGGCTATCTCATGCAAATCAATAGCATTCTTTATGCCTGCAATAGACATAGAAAATGTAAGAGAAAACAATAACAGTCTATTCTTACAGTAAAAAAATTGTAAAGAACCTAAGAATTATTTAGTCAAAGAATGAATAAGATCATTACAAAAAATTTAAATAAAATAAATTAAAATAAATTATATGACATCAATAAAGAGATATATGTATGTTTATAAATGAGATTAATAAACATAAAAAGTCAATCCTCTACAAATTAAATTCAATAAAATTCCATTCAGAAACTCAGAAGAATTTTAGGGGAATTTGAAACTTATATTTAATTTATAAAACAATGATTGTTAAAGTGTTAAATCATCTGTGAAAAACAAAAGCAAAGAGTAAGGACCGATTTTAACATATATTGATAAAACTGAAATCCAAAATAATTAAAATCATGTGGTATTACAGAACAGATAAGTAGGCCACTGAAATTGAATGCAGAGGTCAAAAATAAAACTATGTATATATGGGAACTTGATATGTTAAAAGTAAACAACAGAGCAAGGGGAATAGAATACACTTTTATGTAAATGACTTTGGGAGAGCTGGCACATTCTAAGAAAAAAATAAAACTGAACGCATGTCTTATGTACAAAGAAAATTCAAAATTATTGAACTACACATAAAAGGTAAATTTAGAGAATCAGTAGAAGAAAATGTAGTAGAACATTTTTGTGACCTATGTCTGAAGAAAGACTTCAAGAAGCACAAATGGTAAAGAAAACATGATTTGACTGTATTAAAATTTAAATTATCTATTCAAAAAAGGGCACTACAAATCAAGTTAAACACATAGATTATAGACCAAGGAAAATATTTGCAATATCTAATGGGTTCATAGCTGAAAGATACCAAGAGCTCCTGAAAAACAAATAAAAATAATAGAAAATCCAATAGAAATTATAGACAAGGGATGTAAAGGCAATTCATAAAAGAAAATGCCCAAGCATATTACAGGATGCTCAAAATCACGAATAATCAGAAAAATGAATATTAAAATAACACTGACATACCACTTCACATCTATCAAAATGGCAACAATTAGAAACCTACATAATACCAAGTATTGTCAAGGTTGTGCGGAGATAGGAACTTTCATGCACTGCTGGTGGGAATGTAAAATGATTTAATTATTGTCAAAAGCAATCTGGAAGTATTTTTAAATTAATTATGCATTTGACCTATGATACCATGATCCCATTCTTAGGTAACTACATAAGAAAAAGTCTATACGAGGACATATACAAAGATTATCATCCAGACACTGCATTAATAGGAAATTAGAGATAAATTAGTTGTTTATTACTAAGGAAACCATTAATTAAATTGTGGCAGATGCATACTAGAGAATACCATGCAGCATGTAGAAACAACAAATTCAGCAACATGGAGGGATCTTACAATTATAGACTTGAATGAATATAGTAAAAACAGAATGAAGTTATAGCACAGTGCCATTTATGAACATTTATAAACAACTAAGACAAATTTTAGGATAGAAGTCCTGTGAGACTATATATGAAACTTGTGAGAATAAATGCCTTCAAAACACAATAATCAAAACAGTACGCTGCTGGCATAAAGACAGACAAATAGACCAATGGAATAGAATAGAGAGCCCAGAAATAAACACTTGGGTATGTAGTCAAATGATCTTCGACAAGGATGCCAAGACCACTCAATAGGGAAAAGCCAGTCAACAAATGGTGTCGGGAAAACTGGAAACATGCAAAAGAATGAAGCTGGACCATTATCTTACACCACATACAAAAATTAACTCAAGATGGAATAAAGACCTAAATGTAAGATCCAAAACTCTAATACTCCTAACAGAAAAATATAGGAGAAAAAATTCATAATATTGGATTTGGCAATGATTTCTTGGATAGGACACCAAAATACAGGTAACAAAAGCAAAAATCGACAAATGGGACTATATCCAACTTAAAAACTTGTATATCAAAGTACACTACCAATAGAGTGAAAAGACAATCTACAGAATGGGAGAATATATTTGGAAATCATATATCTGATAAGGAATTAATATCCAGAATATAAAAGAAGTCCTACAACTCAACAACAAAAAATCAAATAACCCAATTTAAAAATGGGCAAAGGACATTTCTCCAAAGATGATATACAAATGGCCAATAAGCAAATGAAAAGATGCCCAAAACCACAATGGTATATCACCTCACACCCATTAGGATGGTTACTGTTAAAATATAAACATTTTTTAAAAGTGTTGGTGAAGACATGAGAAGTTGGAACACTTGTGCACTATTGACAGGATTGTAAAATCATGCAACTGCTGTGGAAAACAATATGGAAATTCCACAAAAAATTAAAAACAGAACTTCGATATGATCTAGCAATCCCACTTCTGGGTATATATCCTAAAGAATTAAAAGCAGGTACCAAAGAGGTATTGGCACACCCATGTTCACAGAGGCACTATTCACAATAGCCAAGTGGAGGAAGTGACCCAAATGTTCATCAGTGGATGAATGGATAAACAAAATGTGGTATATACATACAATGGGATATTATTCAACCTTTAAAAGGAAGGAAATTCTGTCACATGCTGCAACAAGGATGAACCTTGAAGATATTATGCTAAATGAAATAAGCCAGTCAGAAAAGACAAAAACTGTATATGTGAGATAATTAAAAGTAACCAAATTCATAGAAACAGAAGGTAGAATGGTGGTTATCAGGGGAGAGGGGGAAAGGGAAGTTGTTATTTAATGGATACCAAGCTTCAGATTTGCAAGATGAAAAAGTCTTGGAGATCTGTTTCACAATAATGTGAATATACTTAATACTACTGAACTGTACACTTTAAAAATGGCTAAGATGGTAAATTTCAAATAAATTTCTGTATTTACCACAATATCATAAAAAAAGAATGCCTGAGGGCAGAGGGGAATGGAGATGAAGAACATAAATGACAGAAACACAATAAAAAGAAAGAAATGGGTAATAAAACAAAAAGCAGTTCCTTGCACAAATTAATAATGTTAAATGGCTATAAACTTGTAAGTGTGATTAATTTAACCATCTCTGAAAGTGTAATAAAATTTAATGGAATAAGATAAAGTAAAACAAAACAAAATAAAATAAAGGGCTATAGGAGTAAATGAGATCACCCAAGGAGGATTTATAACTAGAGGGAAGACGGCTGATCACAATGAGAAACATAGTAGAAAAGAAATAGCAAGCGAAGGGACTGAAGAGAAATGAACAAAAGAGTAGAAGGAAAATTGCAGATGTATGATGTTGACTCCTAAAGAACAGGGGTCAGCAAAACTACAGCCTATGAGCCACATCTGACCCTTCTTCCACTCTCTGCCTCTGAACTCTCACCCCACCTGTTTTTATACAACCTCTGAGTTAAGAATGATTTCGTGCTACAACAGAAAAGTTCGAACATAGACTGTATGGAAGGCAAAATTTGAAATATTTATTATCTGGCTTTTTACCAAAAAAAAAAAAAAAAACAACTTTGATGACCCCTGCAGAAGCAGAATGATTTTAAGTGGAATTGGCAAACTATGTCAAATGTTATTGTGAGATGGAATAAAATGAGGACAAAAATACAACTACTGGTTTTCTTGGATTCTGTGTGTACTGAATGTGAGTTTTGCATCACTAAATTACAGATATGTAAAAATCTAACCCTTTCCCCCAAATTTGAATTTTACCAACTCTTGAGCTACCATTCTCAAAATTCAAGATATAATCAATCACATTTCCATTGTGTTTTCCACAGATTCTTTTGAGTAAATACTTAATCCATTTTAGAGTCCAGATTAAACCCACCTAGGAGTGATCTAAGTTCCAGGCAGTTTACTTATCATTCCAGAACTGAGGAGAAAGACTGCCTGGTCCACAACAACTCTCTGTTCTCCACTGACCTCTACCAAGATGCACATTCTTTATAGATCTTTGATGGTTAGCTTTCACCTTTGGTACATTATCTATCCTTTAATCACCATGTTTGATACTAGACACACTCTGTCCTCATCACACCAATTATGATGCCAGTTCAAGTCTTCCAGGTCACTCACAGTCCCTTTTTCACTCCTCCCACTTGGGCATTAGGAAACCTTAGTATGTTCCATCATGTACCATACTGAGTAAGCAGAAATCTGTGATCGCTCACCCATCTACTGACATTCTGCTATTCAAAAAGTTTCTCTGAGGACTTGAATTTACACCAGGCTACACCAAGGAAGCAGATAACTAGTCCTTTCTAATTTTGTTCTACCAAAACTTATCAAAAATGTAGAGG
This sequence comes from Balaenoptera musculus, assembly GCF_009873245.2. Classification (NCBI taxonomy): domain Eukaryota; kingdom Metazoa; phylum Chordata; class Mammalia; order Artiodactyla; family Balaenopteridae; genus Balaenoptera; species Balaenoptera musculus. Next base: position 118,216,912 of record NC_045788.1, read on the forward strand.
AAGTAAGTATCTGGGCTTGAGACTTGCTTAGAGATATTTTCCAAGGTCTGACTCTCGTCCTTTCCTCTGACAATTCTGAAGCTTCCCTCAGTTTTAACATCTCTTCCAGTGGAAGAAAAACTAATCCTTACCAATTTTTAATTTGTTTTAAATTCTATTTAGTATGGCAAAATAAGGAATGGAAGAGGTGACATTAGAGCGTATTCCACAAATATTTAAAAATTAATAAAAGAATATTTCTTTTAAAAAAAGAATATTACTTTAAAAATGTAATGCCCATAAACTCAACAACTTGGATGAAATGACAAGTTCCTTAAAAGGCACAAAATGCTAAAACTCTCCCAAAAAGAAATAGATAACTTTGATAGCCCTGTATATTAAATAAAGTGAATTTTTAGTTAATACTTTTCTCCAAAGAAAAACCCAGTTCCAGATGTCTTGTTGAATTCTATTCTGCATTTAAAAAGGAAATAACACAAATTCTCACAAACTCTTCTAGAAAACTGAAGAGGATGAAATACTTCTGAGCTTATCCTGTAAGGTCAAGATTACTCTGACACCAAACTAGAAAAAGACAGTACACAATTTTAAAAATCAACAGAATATATCCTTCATAAACATAGATACAAATATTCTAAACAAAATTTTAGCAAATGGAATCCAACATAAGCATTTGGTAAATTATAACATTCATTTCTGACTAAAACTATCCATAATAGAGATGGAAGGGCACTTCCTCAAACTGATAAAAGGTATCTATGAAAAACCTACAGTTAATATCATACTTAATGGTAAAGTCAGATTAGGAACATAATGTGAATTGTGTTGATGTCAGGTTAAAAACTAAGACTTTATCCATAGACCAGAGAGATGATAAATTGATTTCCTCTCTAATACCAACTCTGAAAAACTACATTGACAAGGATTCTGAGACCACATTCAGCCTTCATAAGAGAGTCTTGATAATAGAGCGATGTGAGGTGGTATGTATTTACATGTTATTTTTGCTACAAGCAATGGGAAGTCATTGACTGTTAGTGAGTATGGGAGTTGCATCAATAGAGAATAATAGAATCTAAACCTTGAAGGGACATACACATTTAAATTTGTGTTTTAGAAGAGTGTACTGATGAGAGAATGTAGAATAACTCAAAAAAGAGACCAAATACGAAGCTATGAATTATAATATATGCCATAATGAGGTGCCTTCCTAAGAATTTAGAAAGAGGTATGTAAGATTGCTTATGCCTATGAGCATCAGAGAAGATGCCAAACCATACTAAAGAACCAGATGGTCCTTAGACTAAGACTTTATAGGAACTCAGTAGAAGATTTTGTCATAGTTCAAGAAATAATTATAATCAAAAGGGGGTAACAATTATTATAATTATGGAAAGTGGAATGCCAACAAAGAAGGAAGTGTCAATCTATCCATAGTACTCTTCAAGGGAAAGGAGGTTCTGGACCATGAAAGGTATTGCCTGATACTAGTGACCACTATGACTCTAAAGGTGATATGAATCCATTAGACTTTCACAGCTCCGTAACACTAGCCATTCAAATCATCTGACCAGCTCATCTTCTCTGATTCTATTCCTACCACCAACCTGCTAATTATCTTTTGGTTTGCATGTGATTAACCTTTAAAGAGAGTATACTGGGTGAAAAACTGAAACCATTTCCACTAAGATCAGGAACAAGACAAGGTTGCCCACTCTCACCACTATTATTCAACATAGTTTTGGAAGTGTTAGCCACAGCAATCAGAGAAGACAAAGAAATAAAAGGAATCCAAATCGGAAAAGAAGAAGTAAAGCTGTCACTATTTGCAGATGACATGATACTATACATAGAGAATCCTAAAGATGCTACCAGAAAACTCCTAGAGCTAATCAATGAATTTGGTAAAGTAGCAGGATACAAAATTAATGCACAGAAATCACTTGCATTTCTATACACTAATGACGAAAAATCTGAAAGTGAAATTAAGAAAACACTCCCGTTTACCATTGCAACAAAAAGAATAAGATATCTAGGAATAAACCTACCTAAGGAGACAAAAGACCTGTATGCAGAAAATTATAAGACACTGATGAAAGAAATTAAAGACGATACAAATAGATGGAGAGATATACCATGTTCCTGGATTGGAAGAATCAACATTGTGAAAATGACTCTACTACCCAAAGCAATCTACAGATTCAATGCAATCCCTATCAAACTACCACTGGCATTTTTCACAGAACTAGAACAAAAAATTTCACAATTTGTATGGAAACACAAAAGACCCCGAATAGCCAAAGCAATCTTGAGAACGAAAAATGGAGCTGGGGGAATCAGGCTCCCTGACTTCAGACTATACTACAAAGCTTCAGTAATCAAGACAGTTTGGTACTGGCACAAAAACAGAAATATAGATCAATGGAACAGGATAGAAAGCCCAGAGATAAACACACACACATATGGTCACCTTATCTTTGATAAAGGAGGCAAGCATATACAGTGGAGAAAAGACAGCCTCTTCAATAAGTGGTGCTGGGAAAATTGGACAGCTACATGTAAAAGTATGAAATTAGAACACTCCCTGACACCATGCACAAAAATAAACTCCAAATGGATTAAAGACCTAAGTGTAAGGCCAGACACTATCAAACTCTTAGAGGAAAACATAGGCAGAACACTCTATGACATACATCACAGCAAGATTCTTTTTGACCCAGCTCCCAGAGAAATGGAAATAAGAACACAAATAAACAAATGGGACCTAATGAAACTTAAAAGCTTTTGCACAGCAAAGGAAACCATAAACAAGACCGAAAGACAACCTTCAGAATGGGAGAAAATATTTGCAAATGAAGCAACTGACAAAGGATTAATCTCCAAGATTTACAAGCAGCTCATGCAGCTCAATAACAAAAAAACGAACAACCCAATCCAAAAATGGGCAGAAGACCTAAATAGACATTTCTCCAGAGAAGATATACAGATGGCCTACAGACACATGAAAGAATGCTCAACATCATTAATCATTAGAGAAATGCAAATCAAAACTACAATGAGATATCATCTCACACCGGTCAGAATGGCCATCATCAAAAAATCTAGAAACAATAAATGCTGGAGAGGGTGTGGAGGAAAGGGAACACTCTTGCACTGTTGGTGGGAATGTAAATTGATACAGCCACTATGGAGAACAGTATGGAGGTTCCTTAAAAAACTACAAATAGAACTACCATACGACCCAGCAATCCCACTACTGGGTATATACCCTGAGAAAACCATAGGTCAAAAAGTGTCATGTACCAGAATGTTCATTGCAGCTCTATTTACAATAGCCAGGACCTGGAAGCAACCTAAATGTCCATCGACAGATGAATGGATAAAGAAGATGTGGCACATATATACAATGGAATATTACTCAGCCATAAAAAGAAATGAAATGGAGGTATTTGTAATGAGGTGGATGGAGTTAGAGTCTGTCATACAGAGTGAAGTAAGTCAGAAAGAGAAAAACAAATACAGTATGCTAACACATATATACGGAATCTAAGGAAAAAAAAAAAAAAAGGCCATGAAGAACCTAGTGGCAAGACGGGAATAAAGACACAGACCTACTAGAGAATGGACTTGAGGATATGGGGAGGGGGTGGGGTGAGATGGGACAGGGTAAGAGAGTGTCATGGACATATATACACTACCAAATGTAAAATAGATAGCTAGTGGGAAGCAGCCGCATAGCACAGGGAGATCAGCTCGGTGCTTTGTGACCACCTAGAGGGGTGGGATGGGGAGGGTGGGAGGGAGGGAGATGCAAGAGGGAAGAGAAATGGGAACCTATTGTATATGTATAACTGATTCACTTTGTTATAAAGCAGAAGCTAACACACTATTGTAAGGCAATTATACTTCAATAAAAAATAAATTAAAAAAAAAAAAAAAAAAAAAGAGAGTATACTGGCTAGTGAACTCTGATCTCTGGTCTGTTTGATTTTTATTGTAACTTTTAAAACTAGCATTAAGTTCTATATATTCATTTATTATAACTTTAGCCAGTTAAGACCCAGAGCCCTCTAATTTCCACCTGTATTAACTCTCATATTTCTAAAACTACAGAGCTGAGACCCTTAACCTGAACTGCAATGGGTACATGAAGATATTAACACTATGGAAATATATAGCTCTGTCTTACTGCTTACCTTCAAATTGTAACAGAGCATAACACATACTTGTTACATTGTAATATAAAGAAATTAAAGGCAGAAGATATACCTAAGCAGAGTGAATACCTTAACACTAATTCTGTTGCCATATACCCCAAACACAGATAAAACTGAGTTACATAGCACTATAAGACTAATGCAGCTATTATGTTTAGAAACAAAAACTCTATCATATACATTTGTATTTTAGAATTTAAATTGACAATTATAGAAGATAAGAAAACATTGTCTAGAAATCTGATGACCTAATGAAATATATTTCACTTCTTTGCCACTCCTGGTATTGAAAAATGACATTTTCAAAAAGATAACTGTCTCACTTTAATATAATTATCCATTTTGCATTAATTTTTAAATAATTTTGACAGGCAAATATTAACATATTCCCTTACAAAAATATCAAACATTTAAATTATTGTCTCCTTTAATAATTCATATTCTAAAAAAAAAATTATTTTTGCAATTCTACGCTACATTGGCTCTTTTATTTCCTGACTCCCATGATATACTTCTTTGAGTATTAATGCCTTCCACATATTAGCCTCGGTTCATTTTTTCTGAAATTAAAAAATATATATGAATAATATCAGGCATGTTTTCGGCATTTGTACATTTTGAAGCTTACAAATATAGTTCAAGATAAGAAACTGCCAGAGACTCCGGGGAAAACATATAACAAACACTGAATTGTTTGCCATAGGTCATACTGACATCACATACATTCACTAAGAGAGAGATAACAACATCCCGCTAAATCATTCTAGGAAAAAAGGATAAAAGCTTAATAAAACAATTAGTGGAATATTTTTTCACCTATTTAAAGGCTGATTATGAAATGACTACTTATTATCCCCAGAGTTGTTAGTATAATACTTGGAGAAAGAAGTATGAACATTTGTTTAGACAGTGGTTATAACCAGACCAGGGTCGTATTTTATGTGACTTATGAGGTAATCTTGAAATAGTACAAAGACAGTAAATTGATACCTGTTACACTTTTGTATGAAAATATATATTATCCTCAGGAAATTTGGAGATAAAATTTTAAAATCACAATTTAAAGAAATCTATGTAGCTTCCCTTTCTTCTCTTTAACAGTAAATCTACATATATGAGCTAATTTATAAGAGTTCCAAGAAATAAGAAAAAGATGAAAACTATACTAAGAAAAAAACCTGTGTCATATCTGATTTTGAGGAAAAAAATTCCTCTCAAAGACCTAGTTTAGTAGCGGTAGACAGTACTATTATTTTAGAATTTGCCTGATGAGCTGGAGGAGTTGCAGAGGGGTGTCTACATCATGGGACCAATAAAACTCATGTTCTCAGATTCAATCAGCAATTAGCCCTCGTAGTGTGGAGTACAAGTTTAGGGAAAACAAAAATACATATGCAGAAGTTCCGTCATACCATGCTAAAGTAAAACTTAATAAAAAATAATGGTGTTACATGGCTGGAATTTTCTCCACTTAATTTCCAGACTTATTATTCAAATGCTTAACTGACAGTTTGAAACCAGACAGCTAAAAACTCCATCTAGACGTGTCATGAACTGCAAACCCATCATGCTGAAAATTAGATTCACTACATATTCATTTAAAAATTATTTTGAGAAGCTATTCTGTTCAAGGCAATCTGTCTTTTTCCTCTCCCCATTCTACTCCCTCTTTCAGAACACCAAAATCTCAGGGCAGTGGACTGAAGGCTAAGTATTTCTGTTACACCAAAGTTAGCTACTTTATCAAACACTTTTACATCTTCTTTATAAATATGGACATTATTCAGTAAATAATTGCACAAAATAACCTGCTAACTTGGCCTGGTGTCTTCAGTTCTCTCTACGCCTTCTTGTTTCAGAAGTTTACTGCATTGGTATTGGTACAATATCCACGGGTCTCTATTTATATAATTGCTACAGTGGTTCTCCATTAGTGCGAGGGTTTTAGTTGACGATAATAGAATCAAAAGAATATAACTATCAAACACAGGAAGAGTAGACTTTTGTTTCAATCATACTAATTTTTTGGGTGATTGAGAAAATCACTGCTTTAGTGAGGGCATTTTAAAACTTTGGTTTATAACCAAAGACAGTAGGAGAATAAAAGATAAGATAATTGATGAATTCAGAGCATAAATTCTAAGTAAGGTTGTTTTGTCCCTTTTTAACTAGCACAACCCACCTGTTATAATTTCCTATCTCTGAACAAGCACATACACACACACACACACACACACACACACAGAAAATTACATGAATCACTTTTTTTTATACTGGAACCTGAAAAGGTTTTGCTCTATTTAAGGTCTATGATACTTTACACAATTACATAATAAGCCCTTTTTCTAGCTTAGTTTTCTTCCACTTTACTTCAGGACAAATTGTAACAGTAACTATTTACAATATTCTGACCAAGATTTTAGAAAAAGAAAAGAAAAGAAAAAGAAGAAAATATTAGATCTATGACTTCGTCTACTCAGGCTGCTGTAACAAAATACTATAGACTGGGGGGCTTAATCAACAGACATTTCTTTCTCACAGTTTGAGAGTCTGGGAAGTCTAAGATCAGATACCAGCAGATTCAGTTTCTGGTGAGGACCCTCGTCCTGAGTTGTGGGTTATCACCTTCTTCTTTAATTATTTTTTAATTTTTATTGGAGTATAGTTGCTTTACAATGTTGTGTTAGTTTCTACTGTACAGCAAAGTGAATCAGCTATACATATACATATATCCCCTCTTTTTTGGATTTCCTTCCCATTTAGGTCACCACAGAGCACTGAGTACAGTTCCCCATGCTACACAGCAGGTTCTCATTAGTTATCTATTTTATACATAGTAGTGTATACATGTCAATCCCAATTTCCCACTTCATCCCACCCCCCCCCCTGGTATCCATACGTTTGTTCTCTACGTCTGTGTCTCTATTTCTGCTTTGCAAATGAGACCATCTATACCATTTTTTTTAGATTCCACATATATGCGTTAATGTACGACATTTGTTTTTCTATCTCTGACTTACTTCACTCTGTATGACAGTCTCTAGGTCCATCCACGTCTCTACAAATGACCCAGTTTCATTCCTATCACCTTCTTCTTGTGTCCCTACATGGTGGTGACAGCTCTGATATCTCTTCCTCCTTTATACATGTGCTAATCCCATCATGAGGGCTTCAATAAATGAATTTCGGGAGACACAATTTAGTCCATATCAGTCTGTTTATAGTATTCATTTGATCATCCTCAAAATCACTTCAATGTTATTGAATGATAAGGAAAAAACTGTCATATTTAACAAGGCCAAATTTATTACAACCTATTTTTCCCCTTTATAAATCATTTTTCAGTAGAAGAAGAAATTTATAATACTTGTAAATCCATCAACACAGATCAAAATATTGGCAAAAATAATACCCTGAAAATATTTGTTATATTTACTTATAGTTAGTATGCTTTCTTTTGAAAATATTAAAAAATTAATTTTGTATATTATAAGATTGTTTTTATCCATTTCTAATGATAGTGCTTCTAACTTGTAACTACTTCTATAAGACATGGTGCCACTAGTGAAAGACAAATGCATCAAATATTATATGATTTAGGTAAGCTAGGCTGAAGTAGTAAATGGATGCCAAATTTTAGCAGCTTAAGACAATTGGAGCTTATTTCTCAGTCATAGGTGTGTGCTCCTGGCTGATGGAGACTCTTCCTCATGCTACAATTTAGGGACTCAGACTCTTTTCACACTGTGATTCTGCTATGCCCTCAGGGCTTCAATATCATTACCTGGCTTTAGGATGCACAAGAAAAATACTCTTACTTCTTAAAAGTTTTACCTGGAACGTGAACACATAATTTCTACTCACAAGGTCATACCCAGATTCAAAGGAGATAGAGAAATACAGTTCCAGACTAGGAACAGCCATCATTCTACATCCTGAAAGGGTGAATACATTTTGCTGAACAGTAAGCTGCCTTTTCCACCATTATGCTCTATAAGCATAGAAGCATTCATTCAAGAAATATAATTTTTGGACAAGAAAGAAAGAAATTATTAAAAGTCATAAAAGCTTCTGGAAAATGTATATTTGATATCTACATGTGGCATAGTTGTTTTATTTTGATAGTTCTTAAAATTGTTTCAAATTACTGCTTTGTTGACTAAGGACATAAATTTATTCATTTTAGTGTTTGGCCAAACAGAAATATTGCAGAAACATGTGTAATGATGCAACAATATGACCCTGATTCATTCAGTTCCCTAATCATGATTTCTAAAACATATCTACAGATGGAAAATATAAATGCACATCTGTTTCCTGACTCTTTTTATTTGTATATCAAAAGTCAATAGGTATCTAGGATCCTGACTGTGTAAACACTGACATTAAAAACTAGGATGGAATACCAATGAATTTCTCACAAGTTTATTTACTAGTTTCAATATCTATGTTTCTAGCTGCAACCACTCACTCAAACTCCAAATGAATTTCCAGTTGATTCAATTCTCTAACAGTGTAATGTACTGTTTACTCAAATTTAATAAGTCTAACACTAAATGTATCTTCTTCCCCTTAAACTTGAAACTTGCTTGTCTTCAAATATCTTGGTAAGTGAGGCAATAATGAATTATTGGCACTCATGTAAGAGGTGTCAGATCCTCGTCAATATGTCCTCAAGGAAAGCATTTTAGGAAAACAGAACCACACAGTGACAAAAAAAAAAAACAAAGAAAAGAAAAGAAAAGCAATGCAGCTACCAATACTGATCAAGATAGTTCTTCAGGCAGGCATGATTATTAAACAAAGGATCACTAAACATTTAAACAGATTCAGCAGCAAGGAAGAGATGAAAGAATAACAAATCAAACTGATCCTATATAAAAGAAGCAATAACTCAAGAAGAGAAAATAGTTTCATGTAAAATCCAATGATTATCCTCAAATAGATCAAGAGACTGTTGAATTCATAAAAAGAAACTGCTTGAGGCATAAAAGAATAAGAAAACAAAGAGTTCATAGAAATTAAAAATACAAGTTCCATTCAATCACCAAATTTTCTGAGTCTAAAGGACCATGCTAGTAGAGTTTCGAGATAAAATACAAGACACTCAGCTAGATTTGAGTTTCAGATGAGCAATGAGCAGGGTTTTTTTAGTGTGAGTATATCCCAAATATTGCATGGGATATCCTTATACAAAAGGTAATTTGTTGTTCTTCTAGAGTTTGAGTTTGACTGGGTGTCCTGTATTTTTACTTGTTAAATCTGACAGTCTTATGTGCTAGAAACTTCAGGAGTGAGGGGTGGATATCATATGCAAAGAGCAACACAAAGAAACTGTAAAGAACATTTGGATTTTTTTGATGTTAAAAATATAATTTCCAGATTAAAAATTAAATTGCTGTGTATAAGAATGACATAGCTCAAGACTTAAGTCTAAAAGACAGGGTCAGGGAATTTTCTTATAAGTTGGATCAAAAAAGATAGAAATGAAAACCATGAGGAAAAATTACAGGATATGGAGATTAGATTTAAAAAGCTAGAGGTAGCAACAAGGAAGATGGAGAGAAAGAGGGTTTTTTTAAAGTACTGTGTTTTCAGAATTCAAGTCTCCCCACAACTAAGGCACCTGCCAGATGCTAGTGGGGGACCCTGAAGCCCCCGAGAGAAGGGAAGAACCCCCAAGCAAACTGGTAGGACGTGGGGGGGAGACTGATGAGGGAGGAGAAGTGGAGGCCGGACAGGACCAGCACCCCTGAGGGGTGGCTGAGACGGGGTAGAGTTTCCCATGCCTGGAGGGACCCTCAGGGGCTCTGATCATGGGGGAGTGGGTCAAACGTTTCCCTTACCCAATCAGCCGGGGAAGGCTGCCCAAATCTCTGCCAGATCCTAAACCCTCAGAGGTCCCCTCCGGGCTGGGTTGGTCCTGGCGGCATAGGAGGGAGGCTGGGAGAGAACAGGAGAGGCGGCCCTCCAGGACCAGAGGAGCGGGGAAAGAGCAGAGGGTGTTTGCCTCACCCACTTGGGCACTGGAGGCTTGCTGGGCTCCCAGGTGGGCTCCCCCGCCCTCTGAGACCAGAGGTGGGAGGCACACCTGGGGCCCATCTGTTCTGTTAAGCCTAAGACTCACCCCCACACCCCCCAAACCCCCACACACACCCCCTCCCCACCTTTTCGAGCCCTGTGGGTCCTAAGCATAGGCCCTGCCCACCGAACATGCCTCACCCCTGCTTAGGCCCTGCCCTCCAGAGCCAAGGTTTTTCCACTTTTTTTTTCTCCTACTCTTTTTTACTATTGTGGTTCTGTTTTTTGTTGTTTCATCTATATTTTTATATTATACTTTTTCTAACATAGCTGTTAGTTTCCTAGCCTAATTTTATTTTTTACTTTGTTATTGTTCTCCTTTTTTTTTTTTTTTTGGTACCCCACGTAGCTTACAGGATCTTGGCTCATGAACCAGGGGTCAGGCCAAAGTTCCTGTGGTGAGAGCTCTGAGTCCGAACCACAGGACTAACAGAGAACCTCAGACCCCAGGGAATATTCATCAGAGTGAGGTCTTCCAGAGGTCCTCACCTAAGCACCAAGACCCAGCTCTACCCAACAGCCTACAAACTGTAGTGTTGGAAGCCTCAGGCCAAACAACCAGTAAGACAGGAACACAATCCCACTCATTAAAAAAAGGAAAAAAAAAAATGAGACAGCAAAAAAAATAGGTCACAGATGAAGGAGTAAGGTAAAAACCTATAAGACCAAACAAATGAAGAGGAAAGAGGCAATCTACCTGAAAAAGAATTCAGAGTAATGACAGTAAAGATGATCCAGAATCTCAGAAATAGAATGGAGGCACAGATTGAGAAAATACAAGAAATGTTTAACAAAGATCTAGAAGAACTAAAGAACAAATAAACAGAGATGAACAACACAAAAACTGAAAAGAAAAATACACTAGAAGAAATCAATAACAGAATAACTGAGGAAAAAGAATGAATAAGTGAGCTGGAAGACAAAATGGTGGAAATAACTGCCAAGGAGCAGATTAAAGAAAAAAGAATGAAAAGAATTTAAGACAATCTCAGAGGCCTCTGGGACAACATTAAATGCACCAAAATTCGAATTATAGGGGTTCCAGAAGAAGAAGAGAAAAAGAAAGGGTCTGAGAAAATATTTGAAAAGATTATAGTGGAAAACTTCCCTAACATGGGAAAGGAAATAGTTACCAAAGTCCAGGAGGCACAGAGACTCCCATATAGGATAAACCCTAGGAGAAACACACCAAGACACATATTAATCAAACTAACAAAAATTAAATTCAAAGAAAAAATATTAAAAGCAACAAGGGAAAATCAACAAAAAACATACAAGGGAATCCCCATAATGTTATCAGCTGATTTTTCAGCAGAAACTCTGCAAGCCAGAAGGGTGTGACACGATATATTTAAAGTGATGGAAGAGAAAAACCTACAACCAAGACTACTCTACCCAGCAAGGATCTCATTCAGATTCAACAGACAAATCAAAAGCTTTGCAGACAAGCAAAAGCTAAGAGAATTCAGAACCACCAAACCAGCTTTACAACAAATTTTAAGGAAACTTCTCTAGGTGGGAAACACAAGAGAAGAAAAAGACTCACAAAAACAAACCCAAAACAATTAAGAAAATGGTACTAGGAACGTACATATCGATGATAACGTTGAATGTAAGTGGATTAAATGTCCCAACCAAAAGACACAGATTGGCTGAATAGATACAAAATCAAGACCCATATATATGCTGTCTACAAGAGACCCACTTCAGACCTAGGGACACATACAGACTGAAAGTGAGGGGATGGAAAAAGATATTCCATGCAAATGGAAGTCAAAAGAAAGCTGGAGTAGCAAAACTCGTATCAGATAAAATAGACTTTAAAATAAAGACTGTGAAAAGAGATAAGGAGGAACACTACATAATGATCAAGGGGTCAACCTAAGGAGAAGATATAACAATTATAAATGTTTATGCACCCAACATAGGAGCACCTCAATACATAAGGAAAATGCTAAAAACCACGAAAGGGGAAATCGACAGTAATACAAAATAGTTGGGGATTTAACACCTCACTTACACCAATGGACAGATCATCCAAACAGAAAATAATAAGGAAACACAAGCTTTAAATGACACAATAGACCAGACAGATTTAATTGATATTTAAAGAACATTCCACCCAAAAGTGGCAGAATACACTTTCTTTTCAAGTGCACATGGACCACTCTCCAGGATAGATCACATCTTGGGCCACAAATCAAGCCTTGGAAAATTTAAGAAAATTGAAATTGTATCAAGCATTTTTTCTGACCATAATGCTATGAGATTGGAAATCAATTACAGGAAAAAAACTGTAAAAACCACAAATACATGGAGGCTAAACAGTGACATACTAAATAACCAAGGGATCTCTGAAGAAATCAAAGAAGAAATAAAAAACTACATGACATGAAAACACAATGACCCAAAACCTATGGGACACAGCAAAAGAAGTTCTAAGAGGGAAGTTTATAGCAATTCAATCTCACCTCAAGAAACAAGAAAAATCTCAAATAAAAAATCTAACCTTACACCTAAAGCAACTAGAGAAAGAAGAACAAAGAAAACCCAAAGTCAGTAGAAGGAAAGAAATCATAATGATCAGACCAGAAATAAATGAAATAGAAATGAAGAAAACAATAGCAAAGATCAATAAAACTAAAAGCCGGTTCTTTGACAAGATAAACAAAATTGATAAACTCTTAGCCAGACTCATAAAGAAAAGAAGTGAGAGGACCCAAAACAATAACATTAGAAATGAAAAAGGAGAAATCACAACTGACACCACAGAAATACAAAGGATTTTAAGAGACTACTACAAACAACTATATGCCAATAAAATGGACAACCATGAAGAAATGGACAAATTCTTGGAAAGGTACAATTTTCCAAGACTGAACCAGGAAGAATTAGAAACTATAAACAGACCTATAACAAGTAATGAAATTGAAACTGTAATTAAAAATCTTCCAACAAACTGAAGTCCAGGACCAGATTACTTCACAGTAGAATTCTATCAAACATTTAGAGAAGAGCTAACACTGATCCTTCTCACACTCATCCAACAAACTGCAGAGGGAGGAACACTCCCAAATTCATTCCATGAAGCCACCATCACCCTGATACCAAAACCAAAACAATTATCACAAAAAAATAAAATTATAAACCAGTATCACTGATGAACATAGATGCAAAAATCCTAAAAAATACTAGCAAACAGAACCCAACAACACATTAAAAGGATCATACACCATGATCAAGTAGGATTTATCCCAGGGATGCAAGGATTCTTCAATATATGCAAATCAATCAATGTGATACACCATATTAACAAATTAAGGAATAAAAACCATATGATCATCTCAATAGATGCAGAAAAAGCTTTTGACAAAATTCAACACCCATTTATGATAAGAACTCCAGAAAATGGGCATAGAGGGAACCTACCTCAAGATAATAAACGCCATTATGACAAACCCACAACAAACATCATACTCAATGGTGAAAAACTGAAAGCATTTCCACTAATATCAGGAACAAGACAAGGATGTCCACTCTCACCACTCTGATTCCACATAGTTTTAGAAGTCCTAGCCATGGCAATCAGAGAAGAAAAAGAAATAAAAGGAATACAAATTGGAAAAGAAGTAAAACTCTCATTGTTTGCAGATGACATGATACTATACATAGAAAATCCTAAAGATGCTACCAGAAAACTACAAGAACTGATCAGTGAATTTGGTAAGGTTGCAGGATACAAAATTAATGCACAGAAATCTCTGGCATTCCTATACACTAACAACAAAAAATCAGAAAGAGAAATTAAGGAAACACTCCCATTTACGATTGCAACAAAAAGAATAAAATACCTAGGAATAAGCCTACCTAAGGAGGTGAAAGACTTGTACTCAGAAAACTATAAAACACTGATGAAAGAATCAAAGATGACATAAACAGATGCAGAAATATACCATGTTCTTGGATTGGAAGAATCAATATTGTGAAAATGATTATACTACCCAAAGCAATCTACAGAGTCAATGCAATCCCTATCAAACTACCAATGTCATTCTTCACAGATTTAGAACAAAAAATTTTACAATTTGTATGGAAACACAAAAGACCCCGAATAGCCAAAGCAATCTTGAGAAAGAAAAACGGAGCTGGAGGAATAAGGCTCCCCAACTTCAAACTATACTACAAAGCTACAGTAATCAAGACAGTATGGTACTTGCACAGAAACAGAAATATAGATCAATGGTACAAGATAGAAAGCCCAGAGAAAAACTCATGCACATATGGTCACCTAATTTACCACAAAGGTGGCAAGAACATACAATGGAGGAAAGAGAGCCTCATCAATAAGTGGTGCTGTGAAAACTGGACAGCTACATGTAAAAGAATGAAATTAGAACACTCCCTAAGACCATACACAAAAATAAAATCAACATGGATTAAAGACCTAAATGTAAGACCAAACACTTTAAAACTCTTAGAGGAAAACATAGGAAAAACACTCTTTGACATAAACAACAGCAAGATCTTTTTTGACCCACCTCCTAGAGTAATGGAAATAAAAACAAAAATAAACAAATGGGACCTAATTAAACTACAAAGTTTTTGCACAGCAAAGGAAACCATAAACAAGATGAAAAGACAACCCTCAGAATGGGAGAAAATATTTGCAAACAAAGCAACTGGCAAAGGATTAATCTCCAAAATTTATAAGTAGCTCAATATCAACAAAACAAACAACCAAATCCAAAAATGGGCAGAAGACCTAAATAGACATTTCACCAAAGAAGACATACAGATGGCCAAGAGGCACATGAAAAGATGCTCAACATCACTAATTATTAGAGAAATGCAAATCAAAACTACAAAGAGTTATCACCTCACACCGGTCAGAATGGCCATTATCAAAATATCTGGAAACAACAAATGCTGGAAAGGGTTTGGTGAAAAAGGAACCCTCCTGCACTGTTGGTGGGAATGTAAATTGATACAACCACTATGGAGAACAGTATGGAGGTTCCTTAAAAAACTAAAAATAGAGTTACCATATGACCCAGCAGTCCCACTACTGGGCTTATACCCTGAGAAAACCAAATTCAAAAAGAGTCACGTACCACAATGTTCATTTCAGCACTATTTACAATAGCCAAGACATGGGACCAACCTAAATGTCCATCGACAGATGGACACATATATACAGTGGAATATTACTTTAGCCATATAAAGAAACAAAATTGAGTTATTTGTAGTGAGGTGGATGGACCTAGAGTCTGTCGTACAGAGTGAGGTAAGTCAGAAAGAGAAAAACAACTACCATATGCTAACTCATATATATGGAATCCAAAAAAAAAAAAAAAAAAGGTACTGATGAACTTAGTGGCAGGGCAGGAATAAAGATGTAGACATAGAGAATGGACTTGAGAACACGGGGGTCGGGAGGGGGAAGCTGAGGCGAAGTGAGAATAGCATCGACATATATACACTGCTGAATGTAAAATAGTTAGCTAGTGGTAAGCAGCAGCATAACACAGGGAGATCAGCTCAGTGCTTTGCGATGACCTAGAGACGTGGGATAGGGAGGGTGGGAGGGAGGCTCAAGAGGGAGGGGATGTGGGGATATATGCATGCATACGGCAGATTCACTTTGTTTTACAACAGAAACTAACACAGTATTGTGAAACAATTATACTCCAATAAAGGTCTATTAAAAATAAATAAAGAAAGTACTGTTTTCATTTTACATAGTGAAAGGTTAGTCGAAACTTTCTAAATTTGAAAATCCTTAAGTAAATTATAAATATATTTTAATGTGCTACAAGAAACCAGTGGATGAATTTATAACAATAATATATCTATCAAGGTGGAAGAGAAAAAATGCTAAAATAATTCTCTTTCAAATGGGAAGAATATAATGTCTCAAGATAAAGGTATTTATTATTTAGTCCTATAGTGAAATATTTAGTCTGGTTTCCTCCAAAGCAGGGCTTCAGACTAAGGCTTTAATAAATGTAGTTTATTTGGGAAGTGATTCCAAGAATGAGCAAAACAGTGAGTGAAACAGAGAAGAAAGAAAAGCAAATATATGAGCAGGTTATTGAGTTGGCTACCATCACAGGTGATTAAAACTCAATTCTAATGCATTTCTGAGGAACATTAGAAAAATTATTTTACATTAATCTCCCAGGAAATGAAACAGGAAAACATTTATCCATCCACTCCCAGGCCCACTGAAAGCCAACATGTGTTCTATCTAATGTCAACACAATCAAGAATCTCATCAAAAGCAAAAGACCTCAGGCAAGTGAATGTGTACAAACTGTTCTTTCTATGTGAAAACAAGTTGAATTTAATCCTCCACTGATTGGCATTATAAAGATTACATTCACCAAATTAATAGCTATAATATGAAGTACTAGAGGTTGTGTTTATATTTTTTACTGAAGATACCATATCCAATAAAGGAACTGAGAGTACCATTTGTTTAATGCTCTGTTATTGCATCCTAATCTGTCATGATCAGTTTGTGTTTGCAGGGGCCATAGAGGCAAATTAAATGGAGATATGATGTTGCCAACTCCTCTCTCCACAATCCTTTCAATCACAGTAGCACTAATCTATGCAGTTCCTCTGGGGATGTATTGTTGCTTCTGATTTTCTGTTTTTGTTGGGAAACAGGAAACAGATTAAGGGGTATCCACTTGACCCTTCCTACAATGATGGCACTTATTTCACAGGTCAGGAAATAAATTTTAGAGTTCTGCCAGTCATAAAATATATACTCAGTGGCCATGGAAATATCCTCGGAGTAGATACATGGACCACTGAACTCATCAAGAAAGTAACTTGAGCCAGAGTACCATTTATATCCTGGACTCCATCAGCTCTCACTTTATCCAGAGGACCATAATGACATTTTGGGTCCTCTGGTATCAGTGTTATCTCAGATTTTTATCCAAGCAATCCTCATAGAGTCTAGGTATTACCCTTTCCCCAGAATACTTTACTTGGTAAATAACTATAGCCACCTGGGGAAAAATTAGAATTTCTCTCAGAAATTAATGTGTTGATGTTGCAAAGACTTTTCTCAGTGGAATCTGGCCTCTTTTCAATCAATGGATGCTGGGTGTGTGAATTGACTTACATCAGGAAACTGGGTGAGGCACTGTGATTTTTCCATTGCAGTGTCTAACTTCAGACTTCTGCTCACCAGACATTCTGTTCTGTTTTTGTTGTTGTTAATATAAGTCAGATAGTACTATATTTAACTGATGGTCTATCATGCGCTATGAGACACCGTAATCTTTTAGTTTTACCCAGAAATCGTTCTGAGACAAAATATACTGATTGTTTTTCTCTAGCATGCAGACTCTTTTTCTAGCACAGAAAATTTAGGGAAATCTGAGCATTCAGTATTCTCAATTCTGCTGCACATTTTAGTAATTGTATCTAATTTATCTCTGCAAACTATGTGTTTCAAGCTGGATTCCACCATTCTTGAACCCCATTATTCTTGATTCTAGGGAGCCCAGTCTCATAGCATCATCTTCTACTCCTAATCTCAACCTCCAGATGTTAACTACAACTAATTCTCCAAGAAGCTAGTATCGTTCTCACTAGTACATTTCTTATTGTCTAAGCAAACAGAACATCCTCTGGGACCTCCTGGGAAACAGCCAGTAGATAGGTTCTCTGGTCTCACATAATGAAACCATTCAAACATTCCCATTTTCCTGAGCTTTCTGGCCCCTTGCTTATTACTATGTCAAAGCTGTCCCAGTATTTCCATTTTATCATTGAAGATCATTGTTATGTCCAATGTATAAGAAGCCATTCTGAGGTATATTTAAGCAGATTAAACTTGACCCCCAGAACAATAAGTTTTTCCCTACCCAGGCTTATAACTTAGGATGAATTCTAACATCCTCAAGATCCCACACGTTTTCCTCTGGTTCCTGATGGCACATGTTAGCCAAATCTTAAGATTTCTTTAGTTTGTGAGCTCTTTTCTCCCATAGCAAGAACTTTATTTTCTAGCTAAGTCTCTTATCATGATGTGGACCGGAGGAAATGGGGAGTGGCAAGGGCAGAAGTTGCAGACTTTACAAAATATCAGGTTTTGAGATGCTGGTCTTTCTTGAGGTTTTTACAGGTTCTCCAAGCAAGAGTAGCTATTTTTTTCCCCTCTAGTATGCAGATTCTTTGCTAGCACAGAGAACTAAGGGCAACCTGGCTGTTCAACAGTGCCAAGTTTGCCAGTCCTAATGTCTTCTTCCCATGATTCTAGCTCACTGTCCCTTCTTATCAAGGCCTTGTCTCTGACACCAGGGAACCATTAAGGCTATGCATTCTTTATTGCTCTGTTACACTTACAATTAGATGCTGGGCCTAATTTTTCAGAAAAATGTTCCCTGCAAATACAGGTGAAAATGTCCTTAGAAGCTGCCATATAGCAACTCTGGTTTTGACAGTATGCCTAGAGTTGATCATTAACTAAAATGCACTAGTCATTTTCTTTTTTCAGTGCATCCAAAGTAGTTTACAGTAACCAGACAGCTCCACAATCCTGAAAATGTCCCTTGTCCCTTTCCATTCAAGTGCAATAGTTTCTGCATAACCCAACACTTTCTCTTCTCCCTACACTTTCATTTAAATCCATCCCAGGTGTGTGACTGTGATGGTTAATTTTATGTGTCAACCTGACTAGGTAATGATGCCCAGATATGTAGCCAAACATTATTTTAGATGTTTCTGGGAGGATGTTTTTGGATGAGATTAACATTTAAATTTGCGGGCCTTGAGTAAAGCCAGTTGCCCTCCATAATGTGGTTGGACCTCATCAAATCAGAGCAAAGACTGACCTCCCTCAAGCAAAAAAGAAATTCTGCCAGCAGTCTTTGGACTTAACCGCACATTGAATCTTCCTAGCCTGCCAAACTTTGGGCATAAATTGTAGCATCAGTTCTTCCTGGGTCTCCAGTCTGCCAGCCCACCTTACATATTTTGGAATCGCCAGTCTCAATGATGTGAGCAAGACTGAAGAATACGAAGTCCCGGGTCCCAGTCCCCACCCCCAACAGAAACTATATATGAATGAGAGTGAGAGAGAGAATTTGTGAGAATTATGGAACCCAGGGGAAAGGTTACAACACACCAGTGGAGCAAAAATAAATGAGAAAAACTGCATCAAAATGTGTAAGAAGAGTACTTTATCCATATCACTTATCCCTCAATCTACCACAGCACAGTGCTGAAAAGGAGGCCCTGGGACCACAGTTTCTGCTATAGGTGAAAGAGAGACCAAGGTAGACATCCAACTTCCTCAGCATTTGACACTGCCTTAGTGGCTCACTTATATACAAGTTCATGCGGAACACTAGGGGAATTGTCATGGCTAGCTTGCCTGAGGGGAGCTAGGAACAAATAAAAGGATGAGAACTTTCAGCTGCCAGCAAGTGTGAATCTTGGCACCAGTCCGTTGACCTCCACCAGTGGCTTTGCCAGCCCTGCCAAACTGCAGTCCCTCCAAGTCCTTGCCAGCTTTACCCAACCATGGAGGCTCCCCTGGCTCTGCAGATGCCACCAGGTCAAGTACTCCCAGAGCCACCCCACCCAGTGATGGAGGCTATCAGTAGCCTCTGTCCCACAAGGGAGCCCTGCCAGCAGCCTTGCAACTAAGTGGACCCCTTACTAGGCATACCCAACCACAGAGTCCCATCAGAAGCCCTTTCAGGAACCTCAGGATCACATAGCCCTGCCTACTGGCTCTGCCCAACCATGGAGCACCATCAGGAACCTGGCCTCACCACAGAGCCTTGCCAGCAGCTTCATCTGACAAAGGAATCCCATCAGTACAGTAGCCTTGCCCAACCTTGGAATCCCACCAACATAACTGCAGACCCCTGCCTACTGGTTTTGCCCAACTGGCAAGGCTCCATCAGTAGACTCACCTAACTATGGATCCCTGCCAGTGGCTTGTCTGACTGTGGAGCCTCACTAGCCAGCCCCACCTGACTATGGAGACCTAGCTGCAGGCTCTGACCAACTGTGGAACACTGACAGTGGGTTCCATCTGACCATGAACCCTAGTAACAAGTCCCTCACAACCTTAGAATCTGATCAGCAGGCCCCATTCACTGACCATAGCCCCCAGTAATAGGTTCCACCCAATTATGGAGACTGCCAGCTAACTCATTCAGAATCCTAGGCCAGGTGATAAGTGAATGCCTTCTGCTGCCAAAGCCAGCCTGTAAAGTCCAATGCAAGGACACCAATGCAAGGATACAAGGGTCAGGAAGAAGCAGAGAAACATGACATCACCAAAGGAAACTAATAAAGTTCCAGTAACTGACCCTAAAGAAATGGAGATCCATAAACTACTTGATATCAAAATAATCATTTTAAGGAAGTCCAGTGAACTACAAGAAAACATAAATAAACAATTAGAAATCAGGAAAACAATACATGAACAAAATGAGAAGTTCAACAAATAAATAGACCATAGAAAAGACTGAACAGAAATCTTAGAACTGAAGAATACAATGACTAAACTGAAAATGTCAATATAGAACTTCAGCAGCAGACTCTATCAAGTAGAAGAAATAATTAGTGAATTCAAAGATGTCATTTGAAATTATCCAGTCAGGGAAGCAAAAAGAAAGAAAAACAAAAAAGAGTGAAGATAGCCTATGAGACTAATGAGACACCTTCAAGAGAAACAATACACATATTATGGGAGACCCAAAAGGAGAAGAGAGGGAAAGAGAGGGCAGAAAGATTATTCAAAGCAATAATGGCTAAAAACTTCCCAAATCTGCAGAGGGAAATGTACATCCAGATTTATGAAGCCCCAAAGTTTCTAAATAGGTCGAACCTGAAGAAGTCTATACAAAAACCACATTGTAATTAAGTTATCAGAACTCAAAGAACCTAGGGGCAGGACAGGAATAAAGATGCAGATGTAGAGAATGGACTTGAAGACATGGGGAGGGGGACGGGTAAGCTGAGACAAAGTGAGAGAGTGCCAGTGACATGTATACTCTACCAAATGTAAAATAGATAGCTACTGGGAAGCAGCAGCATAGAACAGGGAGATCAGCTCAGTGGTTTGTGACCACCTAGAGGGGTGGGATAGGGAGGGTGGGCGGGAGATGCAAGAGGGAGGAGATATGGGGATATATGTATACGTATAGCTGATTCAGTTTGTTATACAGCAGCAACGAATACAACAATGTAAAGCAATTATATCTCAATAAAGATGTTAAAAAAAAAAGTCAAAGATAAAGAGAAAATCCTAAAAACAGCAAGAGAAAAGTGATTTATTAAATTCAAGGGAACCCCATGAGACCATTAGCAGATTTTTCAGGAGAAATTTTGCAGACGAGGCAAGAGTGGGTTGATACATTCAAAGTACTGATTTGAAGGGGAAAAAAAAAACCTGCCAACCAAGAATACTGTACCCAGCAAAACTGTCCTTCAGAATTAGAGAAGAGATAAAGATCTTCCCAGATAAACAAAACCCGAGGGAGTTCATAACCACTAGACGTGCCTTACAAGAAGTGGATTTGCAAGCCTCCATAATTGTGAGACCAATTCCTCAACATAAATCTCTCTATGCATACCCACATCCTATTTGTTGTTTCTCTGAAGAATCCTGACTAAAATAGGTGAGAGTCAGTATTTTTATGCTACAACAGGACTGGAGATATCTTCATTTTCTTAAGATCAGGGACAGGATTACTATTCCTTTTTTAACAGCAAATGATCCTGTTCTAAATTCCCATACAGAGTGTGTGCTATTATTCCTAGAACTAGTTGTCTTAGCATGGGTTCACCACAAATCACAGCCTGGGGCAGAGTTGTGTGTGCATGTAATTTATTTGTTAAGTAAGCTCAGGAAGTAGGAGTCAGGCATAGGGGTTGTGAAGGAGGAGAGTAGGAAAAGCTAATACAAGGATGAACAATGAATTTGGCTACCCCTTCAGGCAACTAGTGTCCTTTCCTGCCAGATCATCTAACAATTTTTATGAAATGAGTCAGTTAGGTATTGACTCCCAGCTACTGTTGGCTCATAGTGGCCCTATGGGCTTGGAGTCCCCACACATCTGTGTTCCACACATGAGTGCTGAGTAGGTTCTCTGTAGCATCAGTAAGCCTTGGCACAGGGAACAAGTTAGCACAGGGCCAAGATGAGATGCTCTCAGGTTACATCTGCATGAGGCTAGTGGAAACCTGAACAGAACTGATTGTCAGAGCAGAGGCTGGAAAATGTGGGGGATGAGATGTTTTGAAGTGTTATACAACAGGAGTCTCTACACAGATTGTAAGCTTCCAGAGACCTAAAAGAGAATCAACTAAAAATGTCTGAAAATGGGAAGTTAGACTGAGAGGTATGATAGGAATAAGAAGGAAGATATTTAATTTTCATTTTATTTCCTTTTGAATAATATGATTATTTTTCATCCCAGGAATATGTTACTTTTTAAGTTAAATAGTAATAACAAACTGGCAAATAAAATATGATTCACTTTGTATCATTCTTTCAAAGTTTCTCACTTACTTTGGATATAAAAATCTAAGCTCTGCATTCAGAATCTGAATTGATGTTTCTCTCCAACCTCATTGTTTTCCCATCCCTTCTTCACACCTTACACACTTCACATGTAATACTTGGCATTTTTCAACTGTGCCATGCTATCTCTTATTTTCATACTTTACACATGTGATTTAACCTCAGTAGAATGTCTTTGTCGTCATTACATTTAGATGATGA
Organism: Balaenoptera musculus; assembly: GCF_009873245.2. Lineage (NCBI taxonomy): Eukaryota > Metazoa > Chordata > Mammalia > Artiodactyla > Balaenopteridae > Balaenoptera > Balaenoptera musculus. The sequence goes on from NC_045788.1 coordinate 118,239,976, forward strand.
TAATAGTAATAATAATAGTAACAACAATAATAATAATAAAATTAAGGATATGGTTTATTTTTAACATGCCAGGCCAGGCACATTTTTTAAATGTAATTCCTGCATGTTTTTCCAGTTACATTCCAGATAAAGTTTCTTCAGAGCCTTCTCATTTCCAAACTAACCTAGATTTGATAACTTCTTCTGAGACCCCATAAAATCCTTTGCATACCTCTCTCAGAAAAACATATTTATTCCACTTTTTGTAATTAGTTCTTCTCTATTTCTCTCACTAGTTTGTGAATGCTGATATCCTTTAGAATAGAGATGTGTGATCTTGATTTGTCTAGTACATAGCACAATGTTAACATTGAAAGCTGCACACTTTAGCAATGTCAGTTTATAACTGTAATTATAGTTTATAGCCACCTTGATACTAAATTACTTTTCAGGGTACTTAGAGTTTAAATTATTTTCTTTTCCTCCTTATGTCTGTATAGATGGGTCCTTTAATTCAAGAACTACGTAATTACAGTTTCCTTAATACTTACATAAACTTATTTTAACCAATATTTTTATTCCACTTAATTATACATTGTTTGTAGAAGTCTTCTTTGTAATTTCTCTTATGTTGACTTTCAGAATTCTCTTCCCTGACATTCCTCATTATGTTTGATAACAATATATTAGAACTTTGATTATTTCTGCATAATACTTAAAATGCATTCACTTTAGAATCTTATTTTATAAGTATGTTAAGTATTGACTCAAAGAACAGCATTGAAATTTCAACAAAGATTGCACTATCCCAGTGGGAATAAATCTCTACTTTACAACCTAGAGCTATCTGAGTCAAAGTAATTTTCTATATATATCCCTTTATAAGTAATTACATTATTTTTATACTGTTCTACAAATATTAGAGAAAACACTTGAACTCTGATGCCTTAACATTACTTTAGTCATGAAACAAAAGAAAATGGAATCATATTGGCAGCTATATTTAAACCCCATTCAAAGAAGTTTGGATCATGTCTCAAACTGTGTCTGAAAGTAGATATTTATAAATTGCTTTGAATTATATAACACCTTTCTTCTCCCAAGGAGCTTATTCTGATAGTATTTATACTGTGGCATTTCAAATAATTGATTTGTTTCAGTGTGCATGTCCAGAGGCCCCAAGGACATTGCCATGTTTTTCACAGACCTAATAAGTAAAATTAACTTGAGGCAAAAACCAATGAAGGTAAGCTAATGCAATCTAGAGGGGGGAATGAAGACTCAGTATGTTGTATGTCATTCATCTCATGAACTAGTTTTCTGTGTGCTACAAAAATATTGAAGATATATAAGTTATTGAATTTTCTATTTCCATCCCTGGCCTTGTGCTGACTCAGTAACTGACAGTGGGCAAGAAGTCACTTCACTTTTTGCAGCTGCAGTACATTTACTTAGTAGAAAATATGTTCTTGGTCAGTTGTGCTTTAACAGCATTACCTGCCAGACATGACAGTGACAGATGAGATCATATTATGAATAAATTTAACTTCCTTAGATGGTGAGAATTAGCAAATCATAACTCATATCTTCCTTAGTGGAGAAAAGAGACCTCCTGCCACAGCTCCACTGCAGGCAGGCCCACCCTAATGCTACTTGACCAATGAAAATTCCTTAGATTCTCTAATAAACCTTTGTCTCAAGAGAATCTTACAATATTGCCTGAGTCGAGGCATCAATGATCAAAGATCTTATCTAACATAAAAGATTTTGGAAGAGAAAGTGGTGTTAAAACTTCTAGTTTTCAGTAAGTACATTTAATAAGACATTAACACTGTTCCTAGAATTTACAGCTTAGCTATTTTCTATTATCTGCCTGAATGTAACTCTAAAATATGGCTGAATTTAGCAAAATTAGGATTGTATGAAACACTGTGACCTAAAAAAAAAGACAAGCATGTTTTTAAGTCACCATTTATGTTGTTTCAGCCTGAATTTAGAGTTTATTTTTACCCTCAACAAAGTATTTGTTTTGTTTAATTTTAAGTAGATGTGAAAAGTTCATACATTTCCTAGGAGTATATGTCTCAGCATTATTGTATGCCCAAGCTGTCAATGTCAGAATTAGAAAAGAAATGAGCAAAGGAGTATGATGTGCATATGCACATTTATTTTATACCAACTTCATGGTGACTCAATCCCACTTGAAATGGAATGCAACTGAAATATTAACATAAAACGCTATCTTCTATTCTTGGTAAAATCTTAGCATGAATAAAAAACAACAGAATTAAATAAAAGGGTTTTTTTAACACAGTCTATTTTCTAAAGACTATTACAAGACACAAAGAAGGACACTACATAATAGTCAAGAGATCAATCCAATAAGAAGATATAACAGTTGTAAATATTTATGCACCCAACATAGGAGCACTTCAATACATAAGGCAAAAGCTAACAGCCATAAAAGGGAAAATCGACAGTAACACAATCATAGTAAGGGACTTTAACACCCCACTTTCACAAATGGACAGATCATCCAAAATAAAAATAAATAAGGAAACACAAGCTTTAAATGATACATTAAACAAGATGGACTTACTTGATATTTATAGGACATTCCACGCAAAAATAACAGAATACAATTTCTTCTCAAGTGCTCACAGAACATTCTCCAGAACAGATCATATCTTGGGTCACAAATCAAGGCTTGGTAAATTTAAGAAATTTGAAATTGCATCAAGTATCTTTTCCGACCACAACACTATGAGACCAGATATCAATTACAGGGAAAAAAAACCTGTAAAAAATACAAACATATGGAGGCTAAACAATACACTACTAAATAGCCAAGAGATCACTGAAGAAATCAACGAAGAAAGCAAAAAATACCTGGAAACAAATGACACTGAAAACACGACTACCCAAAACCTATGAGATGCAGCAAAAGCAGTGCGAAAAGGAAAGGTTATAGCAATACAATCCTACCTCAAGAAACAAGAAACATCTCAAATAAACAACCTAACCTTACACCTAAAGCATTTAGAGAAAGAAGAACAAAAAACCCCCAAAGTTAGCAGAAGGAAAGAAATCATAAAGATCAGCTCAAAAATAAATGAAAAAGAAATGAAGGAAATGATAGCAAAGATCAATAAAACTAAAAGCTGGTTCTTTGAGAAGATAAATGAAATTGATAAACCATTAGCCAGACTCATCAAAAAAAAAAAAGAGAGAAGATTCAAATCAACAGATTTAGAAATGAAAAAGAAGAAGTAACCACTGACCCTGCAGAAACACAAAGGATCATGAGAGACTACTACAGCAACTATATGCCAATAAAATGGACAACGTGGAAGAAATGGGCACATTCTTAGAAAAGCACAACCTTCCGAGACTGAACCAGGAAGAAATAGAAAAAATAAACAGACCAATCAGAAGAACTGAAATCGAAACTGTGACTAAAACTCTTCCAACAAACAAAAGCCCAGGACCAGACGGCTTCACAGGCGAATTCTATCAAACATTTAGAAAAGAGCCAACACCTATCCTTCTCAAACTCTTCCAAAATATAATAGAGAGAGGAACACTCCAAAACTCATTCTATGAGGCCACCATCACCCTGATACCAAAACCAGACAAAGATACTACAAAAAAAGAAAATTACAGACCAATATCACTGATGAATATAGATGAAAAAATCCCCAACAAAATACTAGCAAACAGGATCCAACAAAACATTAAAAGGATCATAAACCATGATCAAGTGGGATTTATCCCAGGGATGCAAGGATTCTTTCAATATATGCAAATCAGTCAATGTGATACACCATATTAACAAATTGAAGAAGAAAAACCATATGATCATCTCAATAGATGCAGAAAAAGATTTTGACAAAATTCAACACCCATTTATGATAAAAACCCTCCAGAAAGTAGGCATAAAGAGAACTTACCTCAACATCGTAAAAGCCATATATGACAAACCCACAGCCAACATCATTCCCAATGGTGAAAAACTGAAACCATTTCCACTAAGATCAGGAACAAGACAAGGTTGCCCACTCTCAACACTATTATTCAACATAGTTTTGGAAGTTTTAGCCACAGCAATCAGAGAAGAAAAAGAAAGAAAAGAAATTTATATTGGAAAAGAAGTGAAATTGTCACTGTTTGCAGATGACATGATACTATACATAGATAATCCTAAAGATGTAACCAGAAAACTACTAGAGCTAATCAATGAATTTGGTAAAGTAGCAGGATACAAAATTAATGCACAGAAATCATTTACATTCCTATATACTAATGATGAAAAATCTGAAAGACAAATTAAGGAAACACTGCCATTTATCACTGCAACAAAAAGAATAAAATACCTAGGAATAAACCTACCTAAGGAGGTGAAAGACTTGTACTCAGAAAACTATAAAACACTGATGAAAGAAATCAAAGATGACATAAACAGATGGAGAAATATACCATGTTCTTGGATTGGAAGAATCAATATTGTGAAAATGATTATACTACCCAAAGCAATCTACAGAGTCAATGCAATCCCTATCAAACTACCAATGTCATCCTTCACAGATTTAGAACAAAAAATTTTACAATTTGTATGGAAACACAAAAGACCCCGAATAGCCAAAGCAATCTTGAGAAAGAAAAACGGAGCTGGAGGAATAAGGCTCCCCAACTTCAAACTATACTACAAAGCTACAGTAATCAAGACAGTATGGTACTTGCACAGAAACAGAAATATAGATCAATGTTACAAGATAGAAAGCCAGAGAAAAACTCATGCACATATGGTCACCTAATTTACCACAAAGGTGGCAAGACATACAATGGAGGAAAGAGAGCCTCATCAATAAGTGGTGCTGTGAAAACTGGACAGCTACATGTAAAGAATGAAATTAGAACACTCCCTAAGACCATACACAAAAATAAAATCAACATGGATTAAAGACCTAAATGTAAGACCAAACACTTTAAAACTCTTAGAGGAAAACATAGGAAAAACACTCTTTGACATAAACAACAGCAAGATCTTTTTTTGTCCCACCTCCTAGAGTAATGGAAATAAAAACAAAAATAAACAAGTGGAACCTAATTAAATTACAAAGCTTTTGCACAGCAAAGGAAACCATAAACAAGATGAAAAGACAACCCTCAGAATGGGAGAAAATATTTGCAAACAAAGCAACTGGCAAAGGATTACTCTCCAAAATTTACAAGTAGCTCAATATCAACAAAACAAACAACCAAATCCAAAAATGGGCAGAAGGCCTAAATAGACATTTCTCCAAAGAAGATATACAGATTGCCAGCACACACATGAAAGGATGCTCAACATCACTAATCATTAGAGAAATACAAATCAAAACTACAATGAGGTATCACCTCACACCAGTCAGAATGGCCATCATCAAAATATCTACAAACAATAAATGCTGGAGAGGTGTAGTGAAAAGGGAATCCTCTTGCACTGTTGGTGGGAATGTAAACTTGTACAGCCACTATGGAGAACAGTATGGAGGTTCCTTAAAAAACTAAAAATAGAACTACCATATGACCCAGCAATCCCACCACTGAGCATATACCCTGAGAAAACCATAATTCAAAATGAATCATGTATCATAGTGTTCATTACAGCTCTATTTACAACAGCCAGGACATGGAAGCAACCTAAGTAGCCATCGACAGAAGAATGGATAAAGGAGATGTGGCACATATATACAATGGAATATTACTCAGCCATAAAAAGAAACAAAATTGAGTTATTTGCAGTGAGGTGGATGGACCTAGAGTCTGTCATACAGAATGAAGTAAGTCAGAAAGAGAAAAACAAATACTGTATGCTAACACATATATATGGAATCTAAAAAAAAAAAAGAAATGGTTCTGAAGAACCTGGGGGCAAGACAGGAATAAAGATGCAGACATAGAGAATGGACTTGTAGACACAGGGAGGGGCAATGGTAAGCTGGGATGAAGTGAAAGAGTGTCATGGACATATATACACTACCAAATGTAAAATAGGTAGCTAGTGGGAAGCAGCCGCATAACCCAGGGAGATCAGCTCAGTGCTTTGTGTCCAGATAGAGCGGTGGGATAGGGAAGGTGGGAGGGAGACTCAAGAGGGAGGAGATATGGGGATATACGTATATGTATAGCTGATTCACTTTGTTATACAGCAGAAACTAACACACCATTGGAAAGCAATTATACTCCAATAAAGATGTTAAAAAATAAAAAAATAAAAATCAAATAAATGTACTTTAAAGGGAACAAATAAATTACTATGGATAAGAAGCAGAGACTACATTCAAGGGAAGCATAATTATTCAAATATTTTTATTTAAAGATTTTGTTGGTCTAAATAACAATCATGTTTTAATTAACATTTCATAAAATTTGTAGCTGTACTTAAAGAAATATATATATAGTCTATTTTCTATTAAAAGCTTTTTTTTTTAACATAGTCCATTTTTTTTTCCCATTAATTAACAGTTCTGTGGGACTTTGCCCTGGGCCAGTAGCTAGGCTCTGATCTCACATGTCTAACAAATATCTGCAAGTGGAGGCAATAGATCTAATGTTACCCACCAGTTCGGTCAGGTCCCTAACCTCCACTTCTAATTGCTCTGATGTCCTCAGGATCCCATGTGCCAAAATGAGCTTGTTTCACCACCCCATGTGCCTGAATCAGTTTCCAGAAATAGTTTCTGCACTGAGGCTTTTTGCAAACACATAGGTTTGAAAGGAACTGTGTGTATTAGATTCACTTCTGCAAAGTTACTGTGTCCGGTTATGAAGATAAAGATTCTGTAAGATTCTTCAGCTTGTTCTGTTAACTGTTTTCTTTTCTTTAACAACCTTGGTATTAGTCTTCTACCTTAATAGATATATGTTAATGATTATGGATTTTACGGGGGTACAGTTCTCCTACCTGTGTGTGTTTCTCCTGTGATGTTCAACTGCACAGGTGTAGACACCAAGTATGTCGCAAGTTGGATTTAACCTAGGCTGTCTCCTACAATGGGTAGAATAGAAAAAAAAGACTTTAAATGTACTGAAGGTATATACAACAGCATTAAAAATAATTGGTCACTTGATGCTTTCTAAATTTGAACCACCTGAAGCAGACTTCTCATTATGTCTAGGGTAAGAATAGCATTTAAAAAGTGATCTGTTTTTACTTCTGCCTCCAGGAATAAGTAAGTAACAGGCCTAAGATTTACCATACTGTCTTAAGCAACTAGAAAAGCCCAGCAAGATATTTTTTAAAAACCAGTGGTTTTCAGATATTGGACAATACGCAGTACAGAACAATGATCCTTGGAGGGAACGGAAACAAAACAAGGTAAGCCCTATGATTGCCCCACCCTGCTGTCTAGGGAAGTTTCCACAATAGAGTACAGGGAAAGGGAACTGAAAGAGAATCTGCAGGTATTCCTGAGTTGAAAGACAAGTTCAGATTCCAGAAAGGTCAAGATGCCACAAATTTGTAGGGCAGAGAGACAGCTACACAAGAGCAAACCTCAGAAATCTACATCATGGGGCACTGGGTAGAGTCCTTAGAAAGGTATAGTTTTAAGCCACACCTAGAAAAGATCAACTTGTTTCCAAGTAACTTACTGCTTCCCTGAATAAAGTCCAAAAAATATTAAAAGAAATGCAAATACTGTAGCACACCACATATAAAATTCACAATGTGACATCAAGTCAGGAAAATACCAGGAGTGCGAAGAAGCAAAAGAAGAATCTCTCAGTACAAACAGATGCAGAAATAACACACATGAAAGAATTAGTAGACAAGAATGTTAAAACAGTCACTACAAATATGCTCTATATGTCTAGGAAAGCGGATGAAAGTGGACATGATAAGGAGAGACATGGAAAATTTTTTTTAATTGTAAAAACCAAAGTCAAATTTCTAGAGATTAAAAAAACAGCAAAATACACATTCTTTTGGAATATTTACCAAAATGGAAAATATTTGGGGCCATAAAACAAGTCTCGGTGAATATAAAAGTTTTCAAAACATTAGAATATGTTGTCTGACCACAGTTAAATTAAACTAGAAATCAATAACAGAAAGTATATGGAAAGTCCACAAATATTTTTTAAACAAAACAACATGCTTGTAAATAATTGATGGGTCAAAGAAGAAATCACAAAGGAAATTAGAAAATATATTAAATAAAAATGAAAGCACATTATATCAAAATTTGTGGGAAGCAGTTCATAGAGGGATAATTATTGCTTTAAATGCTTATATAAGAAAAAACAGAAAAGGCTGAAATCAACATATTAAACTTTCACAATAAGACATTAGAAAAAGAAGAGTGAATAATATTCAAAGTAAGCAAAATTTTAAAAAGAGCATAAATCAATAAGTAAATAAAGTATATATAGATATATATATACAGAGAGAGAGAGAGAAAGGCTGAGAGAGACAGAGAAAGAAACACAGAGAGAAAATCAATAAAAACAAAAGCAGGTTATTTGAGAAGATCAATAAAACTGATAAACTTCTAGCCAAAAAAGAGGAAAGAAGATACCTATTGCCAATATAAATGAAAGAAGGTAACTCACTACAGATGCTACAGACATTAAAAGAATATTATGAAAAATTGCATTGCAATTGTTTCAACAACTTAGATGAAATGAACAAACTTCTTAAAACAATAAAACTACTAAAGTTCATTAAAGAAGAAATAGACAACCTGAATAGCCCTATATCTACTTTTAAAATTGAATTTGTACTTAACAACTTTCCCAAAAATTAAATTCTAGGCATATATAAGACTTCACTGGTGAATTCTACCAAACATTTAAGAAAAAACAACACCAATTAATATTTCTGCTCATTCTGAGACCAGTGTAACTCTGATACCAAAACCAGACAAAGAGATAAAGAGATAAAGAGATGAAAGAAAGAAGAAGAAAGAAGAAGAAAGAAGAAAGAAAGAAAGAAAGAAGAAAGAAAGAAAAAGAAAGAAAGAAAGAAAGAAAGAAAAAGAAAAAGAAAGAAAGAAAGAAAGAAAAAGAAAAAGAAAGAAAGAAAAAGAAAAAGAAAGAAAGAAAAAGGAAGGAAGGAAGGGAGGAAGGAAGGGAGGAAGGGAGGGAGGGAGGGAGGAAGGAAGGGAGGAAGGAAAGAAACTACATACCAACGACCCTCATGAACATAGATGAAAAATTCTTAAAACCTAATTTTAGAAAACGGACTTCAACTGTATATAAAAAGGACTATACCTCATGGCTAAGTGGGGTTTATCTCAGAAATGAAAGTTTTATTTAGATTTTGAAAGTCAAACAATACAATTCATCATAATACTCAAGACTCAATAGAAACATCATATGGTTCTCAGTAAATGCAGAAAAATGACAAAATTCAATATCCATTTATAATTTTAAAACTCAGTAAACTAGGAATAGAATTTGCAGTAAATTGAATAATTGTCTTCTAATCACTGGAACATGTGAATATTATCTTATGTGATGAGGACTTTGCAGATATGATGTTTAAATGAGATTATCTTGGATTATCTGGTGGGTCATAAATGCAATCACAAATGTCAATGTAAGAGTAAAGCAGTGTGAAGATTTGGCTACAGAAGAGAGAAGGTTTTGTGATGACCTCGGAGATCTGAAGATGCTATATGACAGGCTTTGGAAATGGAGGAAACAGCTGTGAGCCAAAGAATGCAAGGATTGCAGCTCCAGAAGCTGGAAAACACAAGAACATGGATTCTCCCCTAGAGTCTCAGGACACTGAGGACACATACCCTGGTTTTGGCCCAGTGTAACTGATTTCAAATTTCTGACCTCCATAACTAGAAGAGAATAAATTTGTGTTGTGTAAACCACCATGTTTGTGACAATTTGTTACAGCAGCTTAAGAAACTAATAGAGAAAGGAACTTCCTACACTTGATAAAAAACATCTAAGAAAAATCAACAGCTAACATATTTAATGATGAAAGGCTGAATCCTTTTCCCTTAAGATTGCAAACAAGGCAAGAATGCCCACTCTTACCACTTCTATGCAACATTTTATTATAGTCAGTTAAATAAGGAAAGAAAAAAGAAGTAAAAAGTATAGTGATAGAAAAAGAAGTGACACTATTTACAGAAACAGGTGGGTTTAAGTAGAAAATCCTAAAGAATCTTTAAAAAGCTATTATAACTAATGTGTAATGTTTGCAAAAATCACATGACTCAATCTCAATATTAAAAATTTTAAATATATAGCAAAGAAAAACCTAGAAAATAAAATGGAAAATAAATACCATTTACAAGAGCAACAAAAATATTAAATTCTTAGGAATAAATTTGACAAATGTAGACTATTTGTATGCTAAATTCTACAAAATATTTACAGAATTAAACAAAACAAATAAATGGAGAGATATAGCATGCTCAAAAATCAGAAGATCCAACGTTGTTAAAATACGAATTCTTCAGAGATTGATCTATTGATCAGAATTTGGCAAACTTTTTCTGTAAAGAGCCAAATAGAAAATACTTAAGGCTTTGCAGGCCAAATAATGATGTCTGTTGCATATTCTTTGTTTTTTTGTTTTGTTTTGTTTGTTACAATCCTTTAAAAATGTGAAAAAAAAATTCTTAGCTTGAGGGCAGTAGAAAAACAGACTATAAACTGGATTTGATACATGGGCTATAGTTTGCAAACTCTCGCAATGAATCCTAATGAAAATCCCAACAGGCTGTCATATGGGAATTTATATGGAAATACAAGAGTCCTAATGTAGCTAAAGTTTGAAAAAGAAGAACAAGGTTGAAAAACGTATACTACCTGATTTGGACACTTATTTTCAATCTCCAATAATCAAGTTAGTGTGGTAGTAATAGTGTGGTTAGTAGTATAAAGCTAGATATACAGATCATTGGAACTGTAAAGGAAGTCCTCAAAAAGATGTATGTATACATGGTCAACTGATTTTGATAAGGATGCCAAAGCAATTCCACAGAGAATTGATCATCTTTCTACAAATAGTGCTGAACAATTTGGATTATTCTTTTGGGATAAGAAAGAGAAAAACATCAGTTCTTATCTCAGGAAAAAAAATTAGGACTAAATCTTGGGCTAGGCAAAGATTCCTAAATAGAGCACAAAAGTCATGAACAATAAAAAAATCAATAAAACATTAGATTTCATCAGAACATAAAACATTTGTTCTTTGTTAAGACACTATTAAGAGAATGGAAAGACAAGCCACTAACAAGAAAAATATACTTGCAAAACATATATCTGACAAAGAACTTCCATCTAGAACAAGAATTATCGAAACAAGGCCCATGGGCTAAGTTTGACCTGCCATCTGTTTTTGTAAATAAAATTTTATTGATACATGGTCGTGCTTATCCATTTGTGTCTTATATGTGACTGTTTTCATGATACAAGGCCAGGTTTAATAGTTGCAACAAAAATAATATGGCCCATAATGCCTAAAATAGTCACTCTCTCACCCTTTAAAAACAAGTTTGCCAATCCTTGATCTCGAATACATAAAGAACTTGTGTGTCATAATAATAAGACAAAGAATCTAATTTTCAAAAATGAGCAAATGATTTGAACAGACACTTCACGAATGCAGATGTATAGATGGCCAATAAACATGAAAAGCTGCTCAACATCGTTAGTTACTAGAGAAATGCAGATTAAAACCACAGTGAGATACCACTCACTATATGACCATGAGAACAGCTAAAATTAAAGACTGTTCATACCAGCCAAGCAAGTGGGGAGGGAGCAGACGGAATCCTCAAGCATTGCTGGTAGGAATGGAAGATGGTGTCATCACTTTTGATAATTTGATAATTTCTTAAGTAGGTAAACATGCACCTGCTATATAACTCAGTCATTCTCCTCTTGGGAATGAAATAATACGTCTATACAAAGACATGTTCCTGCATGCTCATAACAGTTTTCTCTGTTAGATCCCCAAACTGAAAGTGATACAATATCTATCAGCAGCTGAATGGATAGACACATTGTGATACATACATTGAATGGAATACTAGTCAGTAATAAAAAGAGTACATGCAACTCACTTATGAAACAAAAAAACAATTTTCAAAAATGAGCAAATGGATGTATCTCATAATATTTATGCTGAGTGAAAGAAGCTGGATAATAAAAAAGTACATATCATATTGAATGATATTTTATATAAAATTCTAGAAAATGGAAAATAATATAAAAAGACAGAAAGTGGATTAGTGGATACACGGGAGGGGGAGGGTGAATAAGGGGAAGATTACAAAGCAGGATAAAGAACTTTTGAGTTGTTTTTTTTTTTTAATTTGTATTGGGGTATAGCTGATTTACAATTTTGTGTTAGTTTCAGGTGTACAGCAAAGTGAATCAGTTATACATATACATATATCCACTCTTTTTTAGATTCTTTTCCCAAGTAGGCCATTACAAAGTACTGAGTAGAGTTCCCTGTGCTATACAGCAGGTCCTTATTAGTTATCCATTTTATAATAGTAGTGTGTATATGTCAATCCCAATCTTCCAATTTATCCCCCCCTGCCCTTACCCCCTGGTAACCATAAGTTTGTTTTCTACATCTGTAACTCTATTTCTGTTTTGTACATAAATTCATTTGTATGCTTTTTTTAGATCCCACATATAAGTGACACCATATGATATTTATCTTTCTCTGTCTGACTTACTTCACTCAGTATGACAATCTGTAGGTCCATCCATGTTGCTGCAAATGACATTAATTAGTTCTTTTTTATGGCTGAGTAATATTCCATTGTATATATATATATATATATATATATATATATATATATATATACCACATGTTCTTTATCCATTCCTCTGTTGATAGACACTTAGGTTGCTTCCATGTCCTGGCTATTGTAAATAGTGCTGCAATGAACATCGGGGTGCATGTATTTTTTGAAATATGGTTTTCTCCAGATATATGCCCAGGAGTGGGATTGCAGGATAATATGGTAGCTCTATTTTTATTTTTTTAAGGAACCTCCATTCTGTTCACCATAGTGGCTGTATCAGTTTACATTCCCACCAACAGTGCAAGAGGGTTCCCTTTTCTCCACACCCTCTCCAGCATGTATTGTTTGTAGATTTTTTGATGATGGCCATGCTGACCTGTGTGAGGTGATACTTCACTGTAGTTTTGATTTGCATTTCTCTACTAATTAGTGATGTTGAGCATCCTTTCATGTGCTTTTTAGCTATCTGTATGTCTTCTTTGGAGAAATGTCTATTTAGATCTTCTGCCCATTTTTTGATTGGGTTGTTTGTTTTTTTGGTATTTAGCTTCATGAGTTCTTTTTGATGAAAATGTTTGTTATCTTGACTGTTGTAATGGTTTCATGGTTGTACACATATGTCAAAACTCATCAAATTTTACACTTTAAAATGATACTTTGTTGTACATCAATTTCATCTCAAAGCTATACAAAAAGGGAAACTTTACTTGAATAATATTTCCATAGCCACAATTTCTCCAACATAGATATCATTCCAGGAGTGTTATTTGTAAGCGAAAAATAATTCTAGTGACATTCTGTCTAGCTACTAATATTGTCTGAGAAGCAGCAGCCTTGGCATTGGCTGACAGGTTGTCGGAAACACTGAATCCTTTCACTAGCTCAGCCACCACCCCAGAGACTTTGATCAGAATATAAATTTTGGAAGGGTTTCCAGGTGACTTACATGCACATTAAAGTCTGAGGAACACTGTTCAAGAGACAACAGCTTTGGCTCAAATGAGAAGTAAAAATCAGTACAAATACCTCTTATTAGAGATGTTATTTAAAAGGTTCATTTACCATGCCCTGGATTACTAGATAATTCTAAAATACTCTTTGAGTCTGATTCCACAGTCCCATGTCATTGCCTATTTTTTTTTTACCGGGACTGCCACCACTTTTCACAAATAGATTTTCCTGTAATATCCCCCTCTCATTGTAATCTTTCCATACTTAAGCATAAATGCTCATATTCTCATAGGGAGCACTAAGTTTTTTTAATTGCTTTAAAATCCTATTGGGATCTCTTGCCTCCATTCTTATCCAGGATTTCTGTGCGTTGTGGTAAAATGGGACAAAGGGTGGTTTCAGAGAGTTAGCATCTGAGTCAAAATCTCTAAAATTAACTCCAGAAATTATTGACAGAAATAAATGAAGAGAAAAAACTCAACCCTGTAAACAACTATCCACTTAATTTTTAAAAAAAAAAAACTTTTAGTAAAATGAGTAAAACTCCAAGAAATGAGATAGAAATAAAGATTTGAAAAGAAACATAATAGAAAGCAAGTGCATTAAGAAAAGACCACACACCAGGGAAAATAATACCTTACTTTATACAACTTTTTATAAATTTTACTGTTCTTTCACATTCATTATTTCATTTAATCTTTTCTAAAAATGTATGGATAAGAAGTCAAATGTTATTATCTCCATTTTTCAGAAAGTTATGTCATTTGCCCAGCCTCACTCAGCTGGGGATTCAAATCCAGTTGTTTCAACTTCAAGCCTGGTACTCCCTCTACCATCCCACATCGCATGTATGAAATGTTCTCGCATGATCTCTTGCAAGCTTCACATACAAGCAGTTCAATTAAAGACTGAAACAAATGTCCCGAGGCATTTGCTATCATGATAAGCTGAAATCTGAAAGAGTTTGATGCTAAAATCAAAATTGCCTTTAAGTTACAGAAGCATATAAACGCATCTTTATCTCAAAAACATTTATTGTCTTTTTACCTAAAATGAAATAGCAAACAAGATAAATTTCATTTGGTTAAAAAAATATAACTTCTGGGTAGGAAGATTTTTTTTTTAATCTGGAGAGATTTTTTCCATTAAGTAGTTAATTCTAGTGGTTTCCAGATGTCGTCTTTTAACAGGCACTGTTCTCAGACTTATTTCTACTAACTAAAGAAATCTCCCCTCTTTAGGTAAATTTACTGTATTTCTACGACCTTTTGTCCTGGAGTCAAGCATCTTTTGTATCTTTTTTTTTTTTTTTTTTTTTTCTTAAATGATGGTTCTCTATCTTATTAAAGGGCTTGACAGAAATAGATAAAAACGACACCTGGAAAAGAACATTTCTACTCCTGGGCATCATCGAATTTCAAATTTAAACTTGGGGAAGTATCTGAAAAAAGCCCAAACAAGTACAGATCAAGCACAAAGAGAAATGTCCCCCTCCTCCTCCTTCTTTTTTAGTTGGTGGGGAGGAGATTATCTTGTTTTGTTCTGTTTTGTTTTCCATTTGGTCAGCTGGCACACTGCACAGTAAGTTGAGTTTTTTTTTCCCCTTTCTCATTGCAGTTGCTTTTAGATGTGTCCTAAATTAGCTCTTCTTTAAGTTGCAGGGAGTTGGCCTCCATTCCCCAAACCGAACAATAGTTCCCCTCGGGTGAGAGTGCCAGCTACATATATTATCGGTCCTGTTCCCAGCAGGAACATTTCAGTGCCTGCTTAGAAAAATTAGTCACATGGGTTTTAGATTGGAGGGGGGATGGCTAGCTTCAGATATCGTCTTTAATTTGTGAGAAAATTGAACTGTTTCTTTCTTTTCATGTCTCCCAGTCACCATTTTTGACTTTCATAGATGCGTCACCTTTCTTCATGAGAGTCAAGAATGAGCCCATCTTTGGAATGCTCCAAAAATTAAGGGCACATTTAGTCTGTTAATTCTTCTTAGTTGGCCCAATTCCACTTTAGCTAATTATATTCTGTTCCAAAAAAAAGACAAGAAAAGAAAAGAAAAAATCTCTTCACATTTGGAGATGAAAAACATTGTTTTTCAACCTTCTCTTCTGAGCTAAAGCTCACCCCTCAAAAGCCCAGCATGGATCCATCTGAAGTTGCCCAAGTACAAATGCCTAGAGTGTGGGAGAATCCAAAAGAAGACGCCATTCCCAGAGGATAAAGTGGCCATCTTTGTACCCACCCCAAAATCAGTATACAAAGAAAAATACATGATTATCTGGCTACAGAAGTTGGCACTTTGCTTTAAGAGGCACACTTCTTTACCAATGGATAGCGATGTCATACTTGAGGATCCACACTAAATACCATCCAAGAGAAGCAGGAATTCTCTGGAAAAAGAATGTCTGTTTCTTTTTTTTAAATGAAAAGCATTGCAAAGTAATCCAGATAGTCTAAGTCCTGTAGTTTCTAACCTCTTCTTTGATGCACTGTACGTTGCAAGCTCCAAATGTGTCTAGCATGCTTAAGATACTCATTGAAATATATACCTCATGCCATGATGTTTCTTTTTTGCCACAATGTTTATAACAAGGGCTCTTAACTTTTATTTCAATTGCATGAAATAATGTGACATTTGCCCTTGTTATTTTAGCTTTATTTCAGAAGTTTCTAAAACATTTGTCTCTGCAAGATTTCCTTGATGTTAAGGCACAGGAAAGTGCTTTAGGCTCTGCTGACTCAACATTTACACATTTTTCTTCTGATGAAATATTTGTTTGCTTTAAAACCAAATGATGTAACGTAACTAAAACAATATAAATTATACTAATTATGGTGTGACAGATTTAGATGGAATCATACTTTGTCTGCTCTTGTAGTATATATAGTCATTATCTATCAAGTATTCACATGTAGATTGAAAATTTTCACACCAACTATCAAAACTCCAAACCAACTACTTAAAACAAACAAACAAAAAAAGTAAATTTCAAAAGGCTTACAGGTTTAGTTTGGATAGCACCAGCAGGAAGTGATCTGTGAAAAAATTCATTTTGCCAGTCTTTGTGACTAGAGAGAGTTCCTATGATTAAGTATTTTTAAAGGGTACAGCTTAACTTTAAAATTCATAGGCTAAGGACTTCCCTGGTGGCACAGTGGATAAGAATCTGCCTGCCAGTGCAGGGGACACGGGTTTGATCCGTGGTCCAGGAAGACCCCACATGCCGTGGAGCAACTAAGCCAGTGCACCACAACTACTGAGCCTGTGCTCTAGAGCCCATGAGCTGCAAGTACTGAAACCCACGTACCTAGAGCCTGTGCTCTGCAACAAGAGAAGCCACTGCAATGAGAGCCCGCACACCACAACAAAGACCCAACACAGCCAAAAATAAATACAATTAAAAAAAAAATTCATAGGCTAAAAATAGTTTCATGGGAGGTTTGTGGTTGGTGTCACACTTTTATATGTTCTATTACAAGTTTTGTATAGATGTAAAATTGCATTCATATCTGTCTCATAAATAGCTTTAAGAGAAAGAGATGAACCATAATAGAAGTAGATGTTTCCCCCCAGATATCAGTGATGATAAGGTCTTAGGGAATATAGTTTTAGGTGAGGAGGAAGAGGGGAGACACTGGGAAATCTTTCAATATTCAGTTAACATTAAACTTTCTTATACAAGAAAAAGAAAAAGAAAGACAAGTTACAAAAAAAATCTTAAGCTCAATGAGAGGGCATAAAAGCAGTAGATGAAGAGTTAAAGATGATCAATTTATGAAAAAAAATTACTAATTATATGTGAATCATATAAACTGCCCCTAGAAGATGGCAGCTAAAGAACAGAGGGTTTCTTTTGTTTATTTTTTGTTTTTTAAGTTGTTTTGCTTGTGTACCAATATTAAGTCCTTGACTTCAGCAGTTCTAGAATCTACACCTCAGGAAAAAAAATGAACTAAGTTAGGTGTGTTCATAGAAAGGAATTCACAATGAATAAATGATGAGCTTATTTCTATTTAAGGATGAAAATTTTAGATACCTTTATTGGAAAATGTGAGTACCTTTGAAAAATACAGCTAAAATATTTTTAAAATACTTAAAGAATATGGACAGAGTAAAAGCCAAGTCTTAAAATATTGAACTTAGATGTCGCTCTGATATTTGAAGGAAGTAGAGTTAATAAAAGAAGGAGAATTAATAAAAGGAAGAAACATTTTTCTAAGTATGTAGTAAATTTGTGATATTCCTGACTCCAAGAAATAGAAAATATTCTATGCTCTGGATGGGTATGAATTATTACATTAAATATACAATGCAAGCAATAGAGTTTAGTAAAATAGGTTTGTGAAATTCAGTTGTAGTCCTAAGCCTTTTATATCTGTATTATAAAGATCAGTTACCATGCTCAGCTAAAATACCTTAGTTTTATTCTCAAAGAAAAAATTATTTAAAAAAATAAGCTTTACAAAACTACAATGAGGTGTCACCTCACACCAGTCAGAATGGCCATCATCAAAAAATCTACAAACAATAAATGCTAGAGAGGGTGTGGAGGAAAGGGAACCCTCTTGCACTGTTGGTAGGAATGTAAAGTGATACAGCTACTATGGAGAACAGTATGGAGGTTCCTTAAAAAACTAAAAATACAACCACCATACAACCCAGCAATCCCACTACTGGGCATATACCCTGAGAAAACCATAATTCAGAAAGAGTCAAGTACCACAATGTTCATTGCAGCTTTATTTATAATAGCCAGGACATGGAAGCAACTTAAGTGTCCATCGACAGATGAATGGATAAAGAAGATATGGCACATATATACAATGGAATATTACTCAGCCATATAAAGAAACGAAGTTGAGTTATTTGTAGTGAGGTGGATGGACCTAGAGTCTGTCATACAGAGTGAAGTCAGAAAGAGTAAAACAAATACCATATGGTAACACATATACATGGAATCTAAAAAAAAAAAAAAAATGTTTCTGAAAAACCTAGGGGCAGGACAGGAATAAAGATGTAGACGTAGAGAATGGACTTGAGGACACAGGGAGGGGGAAGGTTAAGCTGGGACAAAGTGAGAGAGTGGCATGGACATATATACACTACCAAATGTAAAATAGATAGCTAGTGGGAAGCAGCCACATAGCACAGGGAGATCAGCTCAGTGCTTTGTGACCACCTAGAGGGGTGGGATAGGAAGGGTGGGAGGGAGACACAAGAGGGAGGATATATGGGGATATATGTATACATATAGCTGATTCACTTTGTTATACAGCAGAAAATAACACAACATTGTAAAGCAATTATAATCCAATAAAGATGTCAAAAAAAAGATTTAACCTAGGATAGGTTTTTTGCTGTTTTTTGTTTGTTTTTTGTGGATTTTTTGTGTGTGTGTGTGTGGATTCTAGTGCCTTTTTCTATGCGACAAAGTTCTGATGATAATGGGAGAGCTGAAGAACCATAGGTCTTGGAATATAAAGAAATTGAACATACCGAAAAACAGAAATTCCAGAATGCTATATAGACTCCACTGAATTTTTTTATCTCTCTTTTACCACTAGTCCTTAGGGCACTTTTTGAACTTGGAAGAATCCCATATACTTCAGATATACTTTCTTTTATAATCTTAGCTACTAATCAAATTATAAAATGTCAAAACTCTCTCAGTAGCCCCCTACATTTTTTAAGTTTCTAAGAATACATAAAATGATAGTCAGACTTCTGTTCCTAATATAAAGTGCCAATCTCCCTCTGAGGGACCAGAGTCTATATAAATTGGTTCTTAATATTTTCTGTTACTTTCTCTCTGAATCTCACTGTATATGACAAAATGAATGTCTAGTAAGACTAAATTTACAGAGGATCCTTGGTGATTTTCTTAGCTATTTTGACCAAGAAATAGATTTTTTTTTTTCCTCTCACGATACTAGAAATTTTGACACAAAAGAACCCTGATTTTGGGGGGGTCAAGAAAAAAAAAACAACTTCAACATGTATTGTAATAACTCTGAAAGAAGTTGCAGGTTATTTGGTGGTTTTCTTAGCTACATGTGACTCATAAAAATGATGTAATTTTGACAGAAGCAACAACTCAAAGGGTACAAAAGAGAATTTATAATGCCAGTGACCTCTGCTGCTAGATGAGTCTACAAATTTAGGAATTAAAATGCCAAAATTCTTTAATAGTATTATAGTCACCCTATTCTTAATTTCACTTACTCGCTTAATTTTAACTGTATCACTTACATGATTTAACACAACAACAAATGGAAATTTAACAGTGCCATTTGGGACATACTAAACTATCTTTCATGAGTGATGCAATTATTCTGAAACCTAACTGTACAGTAAATGATATACTTGCATGAATATTGGCTTGAGTATTTTGGCTTCAATTTTAACTTTTGTAATAGCTATGGCAAAATTTTCCTATCAAAAAATCTTAAAATTGAGAATGTCTTCATAAATGTTCAAAAAGTCAGTATCTGGACACTTCCTGGAAGCAAATGCACCTTCCTCATCTATATGTAGCGGAGTTTGAATATAACAAAATTGTTTAGCTTTTTCTTGATAAAAGATGTGGGTATAATTATTCTAGTTAGGGCTCTATCACTCTACCTGCTTGGCATATAGCATCCTGGGCCAATCCTCCAATATTTGGAGAATCTATGATGGAACATTTATAAAGCAACCCCTGATATCCACGTGGGTTGATGTGATTCAGTTGTTTCTGGCTTATAACACTCAAGAGAGATTGTAATGAGAAGATGAGGGTAGAAAATCATGGAGAACTCATATATATATATACAAGGATAGTGAATTGGCAGACCACAAAATTGGTATTTTAGGCAAAGTGATATCTTGGAAGAATGTATAGACAAGAGAGTAAAAGGTGTAGTCAAATGACAAGCTCAAGCAGAAAAAAGATTAAGAAGAAAAAAATGAACAAAAAAATGTAAATAAGAGGAAGGTGCGGGCACTGAGCATCCCAAGAATAGAGGTAGCCAAAACCTAAGTCAGAGCAGTCAGAAGTACACTAGAAAAATGTGAGAAAGCTGAATTAAACTATGATATAAATTAATTCAGGAATTAGTCACTAATAATTTTCATTACATGTAATTGGTGACATCTTCTGCTCTACATTCCATGGAATAACTCTTTGAAGGAGAAAAGAGAAAGGGAAAACTAACATTTCCTGATGGAATATTATGAGCCTGACAAAGTGCCATATGGACAACATGCAGTCTTGTCCAATCCTCATGGTCATAAAGGGTGAGGATGCTTTGGAGGGTCTGGTGAGGTGGGAGATACACTGTACGCAGATTCATAAGAATGTCAATTCCCCATTAGAAGCAAGAAGTGACCTGGATGCTTCTAATATGATGAGTCAGAATGTCCACTTCATTCCTGGAGTAGAATTAGGGAGAGGAAGGGTATAATCTGATGAACGTTACCTTTAGAAATAAAAGCTGAGAACAGAAGTCTAATACAGACTTCAAGATGGCAGAAAAAAAAATAAGTTGGGATTTCTAGAAGAGGCACAAAAGCTATTAAAAAGTAACATCCCTTAATCTTTCTAATGTTCCCATGGCCTGTTTGATTTGTGATTTTTCATCTACTTTTACAAAATTATTGGCTTTAAAGCAAAAAAGTCCTTATCCTTTCAGTCATAAAATAGATTATTAGTTGGAGACGCTATGTCTGATTCAGTATTGGTTGGGTAAAGACATTTCCGAAAGCAACGCAACAATACCACCAATCGAAACTTTAGGTTTTGTTTGCTACAATGAGAAAGAAAGGGAAGGAAGGAGGGAGGGAGGGACAGAGAAAAAGGGAAAGAGAGGCAGAAGAAAGAAAGAAGGAAGGAAGGAAGGCAGGCAGGGAGGGGAGGAAAATAGGGCCTAGGACCAGAACCAAAAAGAATGGACCTGGGGTTTAAGACTTTGCCCAAGGTCTGAACAGAACATTCCCTGAACTTGATAACCCATGAAGCAGACATCACATCACGTATCTTTTGAGGAAATTTAAGATCACAGAAATTTTGTGATCTGCCCAAGCTCACACATCTAGCAAATGCTGGAGCTGGAATTTAAGCCCAGCTGTGATGGAGCCTCCAATCATGCTCCATCACAATGACTAGCAGATGAAAATTTTAAGCCAATAATAAGGAAATGGAGCCATAAAAAATAAAGAACAATAGTACTATAAAGCAAAAAGTTACTTAACATATATTAATACAATCGCTGTAATTGAAAAAGAAAAGTATTACAGAATTTAATGAAATATTACAGCATAAATATTTATTAGTCTAACGAAGTATAATTTGTATAAGAACAAAAGTTTGTTTTAAGTGAAACATCTTAATTTAACATGAGAAAGAATGATAAGCATAAAATAAATTAGAAATTCTTTTGAGTAACAAGTTGAGAAGAACTACATTTTATTGTCACTTAGTGGGATCTGTGTTATACCCCTTTTTTTGTTGTATTTGAGCCCTACTCGACATATTCACTGCAGTTTGGGAAATACAAAAGTACAATGAACTAGGGTTCTGATCCTTAGCTTTTATAAGATCTATAGTAAATCACTGCAAGGAATGTCTGGACCTAAGTTTTCTAACTTACAACAATTAGGCACTTGGCCTAGACTAGTGGTTATCATATTTTATTTTATTATAGAACTCCTTTTTCCAAATAAGTCCTTCAGTTAATTTCAAATAAGTAATGCTGATAAAATTGCAGCATGACAAATACCAGAAAACAAAGGTTTGGTTTTTTTTCTTTCTTTCCTTGAGCTCCTAGATTTATGTTCTAGAGGAGGCCAAGCCTTAAAACATGTGGGAAAATGATACTAAAATGAAATATATCACAGCATTTCACATATTATATTCCAAAAGTCCTAGTTCTTGGAAGCAGTGTTTTTAAAAGAATTCTCTGGCTAATAACATTGTTGAACGATGAACACTTCGTCTCCCTTTTGGAGAGTTACAATATCTATGCCATGTTAAGAAACCAGTGAAATTCTGCAGGAAACAAACTTGCTTAAATTTGTTTATTCACCTGTAACACAAGTGACCTCAAGTCACTTTTTTTTTCTTCACCTGAAGTGAATGTCCCAAAAACCATGCTTTTTAATATCGATTACAAGCTCATGAACACCAAGAACCTTAGTTTAAACATCTTGACCTACTTACAGATTCTGAAATGGCACCTTACTGTATAATAGCAAGTCAATAGATATTATATCCATGAATTCAAAGTTGAATTCCATAAGCACAGAGTTAACTGGGCACAGACCATATTTAAAGTATCTTTTAAAAGGGAGTACAAAGGAAATTCAAAGCTCATCATGGAAACTAAATCTGAGATAATGTAGATAAACATCTAAAATGGGGAAAATACCTTGAAAATACCTCTCTCTCTCATTTTCTCCCTGGCTTCAAGCTAAGACTTTGTCCTATTGATTTCACTTCTCTCCATTTCTCATCATTTCCCTTAGCCAAAGTCAGGGGAAAATCTGAAGAAAGAGGAAATGCTAGAATCTCAGTATCTGCCCCTCACCTCTATCCTGCTCCTCCCCTAGGCCTGGCCATTCCCATCTAGGATACCCTGCTCTTGAGTATCAGCTCTTATCCCAGCTTCCATAACAAGAGCTTCTCTTCGTTCCAAAGCTAGTGCCTTTGGTGGAGCTCCAGTGTGACCCAAGTATGCTTTTCCACTGATATGTGGATTGATATTCTTTAAGCCCTTTCTGTACAGAGATTATCTTCCACTAACCATATGCACCTCTAAAATCACTAAATGAAAGGAGAAAAGTGACATAGGAAAAACTGTTATTGTCTCATTTCTACAATGGCAAATAAACAATGAGAGGGAGAGTTTTCGTTACTTTTAGAAATGGACAATAAAGAAAAAACTAACACTATTTCTTTTAATATTGAACCATGTTGAACAAAAACTTTACTTGTAAGCCATAGACGGTGCTGTGAAGTAGGCAAACCAAAGATGGGGGAGAGGGGGAGCAGAATGTAAGGACAGGATCCAGTAACAAAAAGTGAGTTTTATCCCCAACACTTCAGCTGTTTAAATCCCTGAACTGGCCCTGGTGGTACCCACCACCATTAGTTTGGTAAGCTGTCCCCGTCCTCTTGTTAAGAGGTAGGAGTGTTGGGGAGACTTCTGTTATTCCATTGCATTGCTGCCAACCCAACCTGAAAATACGTGGTTTTTCAGAGAAACATTTCAGTATGCGGTGTTAAGTTTCATAGCATTCTTGAGATAGTATTCTACTTTTGATATACAATGTGATAGGTGAGCTGGCCTTGGGACTCTAACGCCAGCTGTAATATGATTCCCACCCTTTTGGAACACAACCTGTTCATGAAATAGAGATTGCATTTATTTTCAGGAAAGAAAAGTACTGAGGTTTCTCTAATCCAGAATAGTTTAAATATAGGAAATGTTCCAGAGGACAGCAATCAAAATGATGAGTGAGTTAGATTGTTTTATTCATGTGTAAATATAAATGAAGCATAAATTACCCAAGAGAAATTTGCTGGGGAAAAAATAATAATAATTTGGGAAAATTATGTGATGGTCTATAGAATGTGAAAGGCACAGACTTCAAAGCAAGAGAAATAACTCAGTATGATTCAAGGGTTAGTAGTAACAATAATAGAATGTCCACAGAGTAAAGCAGAAGCTGCCTCCCCTATTGAAAAAGTAGCAGATCTGAATGTGGTTTAGAAATCTAAACCTGGTAAAGACTTAGGAATAGACTCCAACAGTATGTAATACTCATGTTAAAAGGAGATAAAACCACCTAACTAGGAAGCCAATAACTGTTCCTCTGCATTTTCTAGACATATCATTTGACTCATTAGGGTCATATTCTTTCGTAGATACTGTACTCAACCAATTTGTTACCAACTTTTCCCACCACTGGAAAAGGCTGTTGAAAACATTAATGTTTGGTGGCAAGCTGCTTGTGCTTTCCTCTGGGCATCTAAAAAATCAGTAGATGCATGACAAAAATTAAAGATCATAATTAACTTATTTCTAATGACAAACAAATTAACAATCTCACATATCCTTAACAGTCTTCAATGCTGTCAGGTAGAAATATAATGTGAGCAATACATGTAGTAATTTTAAATTTCCAAGTAGCTACATTAAAAAAAAAAAAAGGTAAAAGAAATAGGTAAAATCCATTTTACTTAACCCAATGTATCCAAAAAATTACAATTTTATCTTGTGACACTAGCCACATTTCAATGCTCAGTAAGCACATGTAGCCAGAATACCATATTGTACAGCTGAGGAGCCAGAGGAAAAGTAGAGGAATAATGCAATGAAGAAAAATTTGTGTGTGGGTCAATGAAGGAACATTCATTTTGACTCAAGGTAATGAACATAATGATTGTATTGAGCACTCTACAGGTAACTTCACTGAGAAGGGGAAGGAGGATCACAGGCACAATGTGTGTGGGGTGGAGTGAGAATATCACCAAAATAAAAATGAACCCCCTTATGTGATTTTGAGATACATTAATTTTAGAATAAAATGACCTTCTTTATATTCCCTCTAAGTGATCAATTTAAAATATATCAAAACATAATTTTAAAAATCTTTACAATTGGCAACTGTAATGATGTTAGGGTGCTGTGACAAGAAAAGTGTTATAATGAAAATTATAAATAAAATGGTCAAGGATAACACTTAAATTAAGCACTTAAAAACATTTCTAGGACAGTTAAAAATGTAAATTCAGAATACCAGTTGCAGGTGTTCATACAGAAATATACACACAATTTATTTTTTTATTCAATAAAAATTCTTTTAGCATTTACTCTATACTAGAAGCTTTCCTAGGCCCTGGGGATGCAGCAGAAACAAAAATAGGTAATATCTATGCTCATTAGGAGCAGATATTCTGGGGTAGATACATAAATACATTTGCCTACCAAAGCTTTGTTAAACTGTTTTTAAAGAACTTCCTTTTTCCATCACAAACTAATATGACCTAGAGTTTGTTACCTTAAGGGAACATACTCAATCTGATTGTCAGACTCAAGAAGTATGGAACCTGTTTTATCTATCATGTACTTCAGTACATACCAGAGTACCTTATTATTATTTAATGATGGTATTAAATTGAATCAAGCTGAAATGAATAAAATTTAAATAAAATTTAAATAAAATAAATCAAATTTAAATAAATCAAATTTAATTGGATGTAATAAAACAGATGTTATTGCATTGCTAAAAATCCTAACTCAAAAACCGGGAATATCTCCATTAAAAATTAATACCATTTTTGGATTGGGTTGTTTGTTTTTTTGATATTGAGCTGCATGAGCTGCTTGTAAATTTTGGAGATTAATCCTTTGTCAGTTGCTTCATTTGCAAATATTTTCTCCCATTCTGAGGGTTGTCTTTTCACCTTGTTTATGGTTTCCTTTGCTGTGCAAAAGCTTTTAAGTTTCATTAGGTCTCGTTTGTTTATTTTTGTTTTTATTTCCATTTCTCTAGAAGGTGGGTCAAAAAGGATCTTGCTGTGATTTATGTCATAGAGTGTTCTGCCTATGTTTTCCTCTAAGAGTTTTATAGCGTCTGGCCTTACATTTAGGTCTTTAATAATCCATTTTGAGTTTATTTTTGTGTATGGTGTTAGGGAGTGTTCTAATTTCATTCTTTTACATGTAGCTGTCCAGTTTTCCCAGCACCACTTATGGAAGAGGCTGTCTTTTCTCCATTGTATATTCTTGCCTCCTTTATCAAAAATAAGGTGACCACATGTGCATGGGTTTATCTCTGGACTTTCTATCCTGTTCCATAGATCTATATTTCTGTTTTTGTTCCAGTACCATACTGTCTTGATTACTGTAGCTTTGTAGTATAGTCTGAAGTCAGGGAGCCTGATTCCTCCAGCTCCGTTTTTCTTTCTCAAGATTGCTTTGGCTATTCGGGGTCTTTTGTGTTTCCATACAAATTGTGAAATCCAAAAATGAGCAGAAGACCTAAATAGACATTTCTCCAAAGAAGATATACAGATTGCCAACAAACACATGAAAGGATGCTCAACATCATTAATCATTAGAGAAATGCAAATCAAAACTACAATGAGATATCATCTCACACTCGTCAGAATGGCCATCATCAAAAAATCTACAAACAATAAATGCTCGAGAGGGTGTGGAGAAAAGGGAACCCTCTTGCATTGTTGGTGGGAATGTAAATTGATACAGCCACTATGGATAACAGTATGGAGGTTCCTTAAAAAACTAAAAGTAGAACTACCATACGACCCAGCAATCCCACTACTGGGCATATA
Source organism: Balaenoptera musculus (assembly GCF_009873245.2). Classification (NCBI taxonomy): domain Eukaryota; kingdom Metazoa; phylum Chordata; class Mammalia; order Artiodactyla; family Balaenopteridae; genus Balaenoptera; species Balaenoptera musculus. Next base: position 118,267,019 of record NC_045788.1, read on the forward strand.
CCCTGAGAAAACCATAATTCAAAAAGAGTCATGTACCACAATGTTCATTGCAGCTCTGTTTACAGTAGCCAGGACATGGGAGCAACCTAAGTGTCCATCAACAGATGAATGGATAAAGAAGATGTGGCACATATGTACAATGGAATATTACTCAGCCATAAAAAGAAATGAAATTGAGTTATTTGTAGTGAGGTGGATGGACCTAGAGTCTTTCATACAGAGTGAAGTAAGTCAGAAAGAGAAAAACAAATACTGTATGCTAACACATATATATGGAATCTAAAAAAAAAAAATTGGTCATGAAGAACCTAGGGGCAAGATGGGAATAAAGACACAGACCTACTAGAGAATGGACTTGAGGATACAGGGAGGGGGAAGGGTAAGCTGGGACAAAGTGAGAGAGTGGCATGGACATATATACACTACCAAACATAAAATAGATAGCTAGTGGGAAGCAGCCGCATAGCACAGGGAGATCAGCTCGGTGTTTTGTGACCACCTAGAGGGGTGGGATAGGGATGGTGGGAGGGAGGGAGACTCAAGAGGGAAGAGATATGGGGACATATGTATATGTATAACTGATTCACTTTGTTATAAAGCAGAAACTAACACACCATGGTAAAGCAATTATACTCCAATAAAGATGTAAAAAAAAAAAAAATTAATACCAAAACCAGATAAAGACATTACAAAAAGGAAAACTATAGACCAATATCTCTCATGAACAGAGATGCAAAAACCCTCAATACTATATTAGCAAACCAAATTCAGCAATATATAAAGAGAATTACATATCATGATTAAATGGGATTTATTCCAGTTATATAACTGGTATATCAACAAGTGATAATCAATTAATGCAATCAATCATATAAACAGGTTAAAGAAGAAAACTGATTAAAAAAAAAGTATTTGACACATCCTAATGTCCATCTACGATAAAAAAAACAAAACAAAAAACCTTTCAGCAAACTAGGGATGAAAGGGAAGGAACATCCTCAGCTTGGTAAGTAGCATCTATAAAAAAAACCTACAGTTAACATCATACTCAATGGTGAGAAACTAGATGCTTTCTCACTAAGACTGGAAACAAGGCAAGGATGTCCTCTCTCATAACTCTTATTCAACATTGTACTAAAAGTTCTAGCAAACATAATAAGACAAAAAATGGAACTAAAATATATACAGTCGCTGAAGTAAGAAATATAAATTATCTTTTTTAGAGATGACATGATTGTCTATGTGGAAAATCCCAAAGAATCAACAGAAGTCTCCTGCAATAAACAAGTGATTATAGCAAAAATCCAGGGTAGAAGGTTAATATACAAAAGTCGATTGCTTTTCTATATACCAACAATGAAAAATTGAAATTTGAAATTTAAAACACAATACCATTTACATTAGCACCAAAAATAATAAAATACTCAGATATATATCTTACAAAATATGTAAAGGATCTATATGAGGAAAACTGTAAAACTCTGATCAAAGAAATTAAGGAATATCTAAATAAATAGATATTTCATGTTCATGGATAGGAAGACTCAATATTGTTAAGACATTAATTCTTCCCAACTTGATCTATAGTTTCAAGGCAATCCAGATCAAAATCCCTGAAAGTTATTCTGTGGATATCAATAAATTCATTCCAAAATTTATATGGGGAGATATAAGACCCAAAATTGCCAGTGCTATTTAAAGATGAAGAACAAGTTAGAGGACTGACACTGCCTGACTTCAAGACTTAAAGTTATCAAGACAGCATAGATTTGGCAAAAGAATAGATACTTAGATCAATGAAACAGAAATGGAAAAAAAGATAGTCTTTTGAACAAATGGTACTGGACTAATTGGACATTCATATGCAAAATAATGAATCTAGATATAGGACTTACACCTTTCACAAAAATTCACTCCAAGTAGATCTTGACCTAAATGTAAAATGAAAAACTATAAAATTTCTAGAAGATAACACAGGAAAAATATAAGTGACCTTGGTTTGATGATGAGTTTTTAGATACAACATTAAAAGCAAGATTGTTATAGAAAAAAATTAATAAGTTGGCCTTATTAAAATTGAAAACTTTTGCTCTGCAAAACACATTGTTAAGAAAATTTAAAAATCAGCTGCATGCAGTGAGAAAATACTTGCAAAACACATATCTGATAAAGGACCTGTATCTAAAATATTCAGAGAGGTCTTAAAACTCAACAATAAAAAACAAACAACCCAATAAAAAATGGTAAAAGAATCTGAATATATACTTCATCAAAGAAGATATACAGATGGCAAATAAGTATATGAGAGGTGCTTATTTTTCACTAGGGAGTTGTAAGTTAAAACAACGAGGGTCCTATTAGAATGACTGAAATTTTTTAAAAGTTGACAACAAATGCTGACAATGAAATACAGCAACCAGAACTCTTGTTTATTGCTGGTAGGAATGCAAGATGGTACAGCCATTCTGCAAGACACTTTAGTACCTTCTCACAAAGCTAAACATAGTGTTACCATATCATTCAGCCATCATGCTTCTAAGTGTTTACCCAATTGACTAGAAAACTTATGTACACAAAATATCTGCCCTTAAATGTTTATAACTATTTTATTTATAATTACCCAAAATTGAAAGCAGCCAAGATGTTCTTCAATAAATGAGTAGGTAAACTGTAGTACATCCAAGCAATGGAATACCACTTAAGGATAAAAAGAAATGATCTGCCATACTACAAAAAGACATGGAGGAACCTGAAAAGCATATTGCAAGTGAAAGAAGCTAGACTGGAAAATGCTATACAGTATATGATTCCAATTATATCACATTCTGGAAAAGACAAAACTAGAGTGACATAAAAGATCACTAGTTGCCAGGGCTCAGGGTGATGGTCGGAGAAACAAATAGGTGAAGTACAGGGTTCATATTAAAACATTTTTTAAATTAATAAAACCCCATTCTCATGGGGCTCAAAATGACGCAGGAGCCAACTAAAAGAGCTCCCAAAGGCCAGAGCTGGAAAAATTGAGGCAATAAAATAAATAAATTAGTATTGGATTATAACTCAAAGGATAAAATAAATATCCATGAGTCCACCTGATATAAATAAATGAATAAATAAATAAACAAGTTCCCATGCAGAAGAATTCCACATAAATTACGTAGATACTCCACCCTAATGGAGGGGAACTTAACTTCCCATCCTTAAGTATAGGCTGCATATAGTGACTTTCTTCCAAAGAGTACAGTATGGAAATAAGGGGGAAAGAGTAACAGTGGAGAAACCTGACAAACATTACTTCTGCCTGGTGACCCAGGTCAATATCAATGGTCATAAATCATGTAGATTTTATGCGCCCTTGATATGATGTAATAAAAATGACATGCTTTACCTCTGTGAACTTCCTTCCTAAAACCCATAACCCCAGTGTAATCATGAGAAAAACATCCAATTCCAATAGAGGGTCATCCTACAATATATCTAATCAGTACTCCCCAAAACTGTCAAGGTCATCAAAAACAAGGAAAGTCTGAGAAATTACCAAAGCCAAGAGGAGACTAAGGAGACATGACCCTAGAACAGAAAAGGGATAATAAGTAAAAGCTAAGGAAATCTGAATAAATCATGGACTTCAGTTAATAATAATATATCAATGTTGGTCCATTAATTGTAACAAATAGATGATGCTAATGTAAGATATTAACAATAGGGGAAACCGTGTGTGGGGTTGGGGGGTGGGAGGAGGATTACGGGAACTGCCTGTACTATCTGCTCAATCTTTCTGTAAACCTAACAGTTTTCAAAAAATAGTCTATTAATTAAGATGTTAATATTCTGACTAACGCATTGATGCAAACTTTAATATAAGTAAGATCTATTTTTGGAACCAACATAACTACTAACCGGACCATGGACCTTAGCGAGGCCCAATAAAATGCAGTGCCAAGAAGATCCATTCTGAAGGAATTTGGCATCTTTACTAATTTATTATGAAAACTACAATACTACAATTCTCTATGAAACCAATTCTAATCAGAATATAAACTACTCAAGTCTTCTCCATAGTCTTGCAAGCAGCACTACCTTAGCCCTTCCTTCCCATTCACAGCTAATCTTGGAAGATTTCTCTGTATTCACTGTCTCTATCTCCTTATTTTCCACTCATTCTTTAATCCACAGTTATCTGGCTTCTGCCCCAATTGCTCTCCCAAGGTCAATAATGGTTTACCTAAACTAGTAGGCACCCACCCATTATCTCATTTTATTTTTTGGAGGTATCTGACACATTATCCATTTCTTTCCTTTTAAAATATTTTCTTCCTTTGTGTTCATCACATTTTCCTTTCCTGGTTTTCTTCCTACCTCTCTTGAATTTTCTTGGGGTGTGTGTGTATGTGTGTGTGTGTGTCTGTGTCTTTGTGTGTCTGTGTCTGTGTCTCTGTGTGTCTGTGTTTTATTCCTATTCTGTCCTTAAATGTTATTCTCCTTTAAGTTCAGTTAAGCTAATTTTTTTCACCCTACAATTACTTTCTTTGTGTGTTTACCTTTACTTTGAAGGTTTTAGTAACTACTATAGGTTGATATATACCAAATATCAATTTCCTGTCCAGGGCTCTCCTGAGTTGGGGAAAACATTATCCTACTTATACTGGTATTTCCACTTTGCAGTTCCACTCACAAATCAAAGTTAAGAAGTTCTAGACTAATCTATCATCTCCTTTTACCCCAAACTCCTTATCCTCCTTAGAGTCTATATCTCAGTATACAGTATCACCATTATCTAATCAAGACAATATTGTAGTCATTAAAATCAACTTTATTCTCACTTCCAATATTAAATCATTCTTCAATTTTTCTCAACATACCTCCTAAAAATTTCTCAAATTCATCAACATCTATCCATCCTGAGAACCACCGTCCTAGTTCAAGCCTTCATCATTGTTTACCTCAGTTCCTACAATAGCCTCACACCAGTCTCCATATCTCCAGGCTTTTTCCCTCCAATCCATTCCCCACTCTATCTCATCATTCCCTATTTCAAGACACTTTAATGATTGTCTTTTGCTGTTGGTTTGAGGCCCAAATGATTTAATTTTGTTAAAGGGTCCTTCATAATCAGGACCCTGCTTAAGGCGCATCTCCTTTTCTACTTCTTTCCCTACTCCCCTACTTCCACCACACACCTATGCCAACTGCCTCCAGTTCCTCAAACACCTATGCTGCTCACTCTGCCTTCATCGTTACTCTACCTAACTCTCATTTTCACTAACCTTAACTTTAGTCTTAGGCCTAAATAGTTCTTCTTTCAAGAATCCTTCTCTGAATACTCAAATCCCTGATAGTAGCCTCTCCTATATATTGCCACAGAGCCTTTTACTTTTGCTCTCAAAACCCTTGAGACACACACAGACACACACACTATTTCAAATTTCCTGATAACTTATCTCTACTGCTAATTAAACTCCAAGCTCTAGGAAGGTAATGAGAATGTCTATATTATTGATTACTCTCTCCCCAAGAATATCTAGGACAATGGCTGACACTGAGAAAATGTTTGATGGATGGATTTATGGATGGATGGTTGAAATAAATCAGAAACAACTTGAAATGTGGAAAATCTATTTAAACGTTGATATAAAAAAAAAAAAAAAAAACCTCTCTGGACTGGATTACGGCTTGCCTAGTGCTTTTGATTCTAATACATTTTTTCAGAAATAGCCTTGGTTTCTGTGTGTATGAAAAATTCACAAAGAATACCCACTGTATCCCAGGTTTAAAGTGAGGATTTTCCTATTATTGCTTTAGGTTGCAATAGTCACATTAATCACCTAATACCATGTTTGAACTATACATGAATGGACAAGACCAAAATTCCGAGACATCAAAGGACTCAAGTTTGATAATAACAGCTTGGAAGCAATCAGAGAATGGTGAAGGAAAGAACTGTCAGCAACTGAAGGATAACAGTGGGAATTAACCAGTACATATCATGGGGCTATGACTGCAAATTCAATATGGGCTGTATAAATAGCTATAGAAGCCAGAATGAACCCCTGGCTCAGGTAGCCTTTAGACTTGACAACTGGACAGTCCAGGAAGACTTCAAAGCTTCAAGGAATAGACCTAGAGTAGATTAGGAAAGTTTGAGTATTAGTAACAGCAAATATATATAGAATAATAGGGGCAATATCAAAGATGTTCTATCATGCTTATGCGCAGGAAAGGATTGAGAAACAAAATATGGGGTGAAAAACTTGGGGAGTCAAAGATCCATAAGGTATCTTCTCCAAATCAGCTTTTTTCATTCAAAAGCAACAATGGTTAAATCATTTCAAAATGCTTTATTTTTACTTTTTTTCTCTTGGTTATACTTAAAAGTAAATAAAAATCCTACATAAAAACTACTACTAAATGTTTTACTTTTAAAATGTATAATCATACTGTCTTATGTTACAAAGAAATAGGCACCAAAATGACATTAATGATAAAGTCAATGTTAACACAATTAAAAGTAATAGAGTTTCTTTTGACTTCTACTCTAAAGTCTATTATATTACTCATTATTGGGCTTTTTGTAAATGAAGACTATCAAAGAGGAAATGGTTGTTGATATTTTATTAGTTTTGAAATTCTACCACTACATTTTCCTTCACTGATGTTATTTCCACTTAGATTATTCACAAAATAGTTGGGTTAGGAAACAACTATATTTTATGTTTATCCTAAATGTTTTAGACACTCTAGGTCTAAAGATCCAAATCACCAGGTTGCTGCAAATCCTCCGCTTGATCTTTTCTGTATAGATTTGACCTACCACATGTTCAATATCATTGAAAACCTCTTGAGTCCAGGAATATGACACTGCTTTTCTTTTTTATCTCCCATGTGTGGCATAGTAATAAGCAAAGGAAATTCTCATAATAAGTGCCCAAAAAGTGCTTGTTTGGTAAATGAGTGAACCAGAAGGAAGAGAAATAAGTCCCTTAATCCTTGTCTCACCTTGTGCCAGGTATTATGCCTACATAAAAAGAATGGATTAGAACATACTTGACCACCTATCTTTACCTATAATATCAAGCTACTGAAATGCTAATTTCTGAAAGGTGTGAGATAACTTGGTACATCTTTTTTTTTTTTAATTCTTTTCTTGATTTACTTCTAGGAGTTTGACATTTTCTCATTATCTCTCTTTTCCTTCAGCCATTTGTGCATATACTTGCTTTTAAACCATAAAGTTGTTACAAACTTTATGGTTTAAAGTTCTCTTTGATGAAGAAGGCTGTACTCAACAGATTAATGATATTAAATTATTTAATAATGCCTTATCTTTAAATAAATTATAAGAAATGCAGTTCATTTGTTTATTTTTAGTCCTCAGACTCTGTACAGGTTGTTAATACATAGGAAGGAATCAGAGCAAACTCATTTCTGCCTCAGGAACTACAGTTGGGCTCTTCTCCCAGTGCTGAATATTTATTTGAATTTCCAAGCAGAGTCAAGTGCCAATTACATTAAAACAATCTAGACATCTTTAAAATCTAAAGGCCCATTCACTAGGTAAGTTGGACTCCAACATTCATGGAAATAGTGATTTCATAGAAGTCTGTAGTAGCTTGTTCCCTCACTTAGGGTGCTCAGTGAACTAAACAACCAGATACAAAATTTTATGGGAAAAATTATATTAGGTAGCCATAGGTGGAAACATCTAACTTCTCAGCTGGTTTCTCCTAAATAAAGACAATTAAGTATCATGAAACAAAATCTATAATTAGGTTTATGTCCACCAAAGACTAATTTTAGAAAACAGGACTACTTGTTCATTTAAATTTATAAAAAATGACAATTTGCTTTAGTGTTTTAAGTTTACTCCTTTAACTCTTAAATTCCATCAGATCTTATCCTTTGAATTTGAGTCTTGGGCATTTTTCTACAATTTGTTTAACTGAATATTCTCTGAGGGTAGATTGTGTGTGTGTGTGTGTGTGTGTGTGTGTATGTGTGTGTGTGTGTGTGTGTGTGTATGCTTGTTTGATTTTGTTTTTACTCAATCCAGATACACTTCATCTAACTTCCTCTCCATATTTCCATTTGTTTTGTAAAAATAACTTAAAGCATGTGTATAAAGTTGAATGGAGCTCATTGTGGGAATACATAAGATTTTGGCGAGAAACTTCCCTTGGTTTTTATGAAATATTACATCTTTTTAAAAATTTGTAGACAAGTGTTTGAAGCTACTTATTCTTGGTTTATGGATATATTACCCAATTTTCTAAAATAGATTTATCTAGTTAATTATGCTCTGTTTATATCAGTTGTGACATTCACTGTCACTTCATAACATAATTTTTTAAATTTCAGCACATAAGAGGTCCCACATTAGGTACATTTATTCAAATCTGGGTACTGTGACAAGTTTTTATGATCTTGCTACAGCCCATACAAAAAACCTTGAGTCCTACACTAGTTTTCCTTAAGGTTTCACATGGTGGTGGCTGTTGCTCCTCATTTACATGTGAATGTTCAAAACTGTAACTTTTCCTTATGGCAAACTTGATCAAAAATTTTAAAACCATTATTTTAAAGGTTGTATTTTGTCAACAACTTTTAAAAATGAATGCCTTGGGTAAACTTTACTACTGATTCATAACATTTATTTTTAACACATTTTACTTCATGTTTTACATGTGCTTCAGCTCAGGCCTGAAGTCAGTCTCACAAGACTGAAATCAAATGCTGGCAGGGCTGTGCTCTGTTCTGGAGCCTCCAGGGAAGAATCTGTTTCCTATTCACTCAAGGGGTTAAGTGGCTGGCAGAATTCAATTCCTTTGCAGTGTGGATATAAGATCTCTGGTTTTTTGATGCTTACCCTCTGAGGACCGTTATCAGCTTATATAGGCTGCCCGCATTCCCTGGGTTTTGGTCCCCTTCCTCTATCTTTAAAAGCCACAGCAGTGAGTCCTCATACTTCAAGTCTCCTCTACCTCCTCTTCCATCATTGCATCACTCTAACTGACTCTTCTGCCTCAGTTTTCTGACTTTCAGGACCTATATGATTATATTTGGCTCACATAGATAATCTGGGATAATCTCTATTTTAAGTTCCATAGCCATAATTTCATCTGCCAAGTCCCTTTGCCATGTATCATAACATATACAAGCATAAAACTAAGAGAGGGCAAAGATCATGAGAGTTCAAATTTTGCCTCTCTCAATGACATACATTCAAAACTACTTACAGAAGCATTGTGTGCAATAGTAAAAAAATTAATGAAAACAACCAAAATGCACACCAAAGGGAACTGATTAAATTTATGGAAACTCATACAATGGAATATTGTTCAGTTGTAAATAAAAAGTGAGGAAGAGCTTTATTTTACCATATGGAAAGTTCTCCAAGATTTTTGTTGTTGTTGAATTATAGTTGATGTACAATATTATATGTTACAGGTGTACAATAAAGTGATTCACAATCACTTTATAGTTATTATAAAATATTAGCTATATTCCCTGTGTTGTACAATATATCCTTCTTTGTAGCTTATTTTATACATAATAGTTTGTACCCTTAGTCCCCTGTCCCTATTTTGCTCCTCCCTATTCCCTCTCCTCACTGGTAACCACTAGTTTGTTCTCTATATCGTGAGTCTCTTTTTTTGTTATACTTACTGGTTTGTTATTATTAAGTGAAAAAAAAGGAGTAGAAGTGTAATATTATATATTATGTTATGGGATATTTTTTCTGTGAAAGAAAACAAAGGAAACAAAGATCATAGTTTTGTTTTTTTAAAAAGGTATTTCAAGTGAAATAAAAAATATATAAAGGGTTTGTAACTTTCATAGATTACGATTTAACTTCAGCAAAATTTTGAAAAGATGGTTAAACAAATTTCAGTATGAATCTTTTTTTTTTCATAGTTAAAGGGCTTAAGTAAGAGAGGAAAACTGGGCTAAAATTAAAGTTAGACATGGAATTGCCTACAAAGAGAGCTGTATATCTTTTGCAGGTTCTAAACAAGTATCTCACTTTCTCTTTCAGTTCCTTATGCATGCTATACATGAGTGGTTTGCTACTGTCTAAGGGTGTGGTAGTAACTAAGAAAACTGCAGAATATTATTTTAAATTAGATTATCATGTTATTCTTTGGATCAAACCAATATTTTTGAGGAAAGTATATTTTAAAGTTGAATTATAGTTTTAAGCCTCAAATGCAGAATGATAAATTCAAATTCCAGCAAGTGGCATTTTTTGACACCTCCAAAATATATGAGGAATTTTCTACAATCTCTCTCTAAATAAGACTAAGTTTACTTTTGTTCTATTTATGTACGAAAGTATGTATTATGTATGTATGTATTTTTGGTAACAAATCACGTTTCTTTGTTTCTCTCTTATTGTCTTTTTGTCTGTCTCATCAATATTTCAGGCTCAATATATCCAAAGTCAGAAAAATATTTCCCTTTTCTACCCTGCCCCAGGCCCCAAGTTTATCTCTTTTTCTGATGTCTCTATTTCTGTTAATACATCAGTCTTAGTTTACTAGGGTTGCCATAACAAAATATCACAAACTGGATGGCTTACACAATAGAAATTCATTTTCTCACAGTTCTGGAAGCTGGACAACTAGGATCAAGATGCTGGCAGTTTTGCTTCCCTATGAGGCCTCTCTCCTTGGCTTGCAGACGGCCGCCCTCTTGCTGCCTTTTCACGTGGTTGTCCCTCTGTGCTCATGTACCCCTGGTCTCTCTCTCTCTGTGTGTCCTAATTTCCTCTTCTTATATGACACCAATTGGATTGGATTAGGGTCCACCCTAATGGCCTCAGTTTAACTTAATTACCTTTATAAAGGCCCTATCTCCAAATACAGTCACATTCTGAGATATTGGGGACTAGGACCTTGACATATGAATTTTAGAAGAACAAAATCGAGCCCATAACTACCCCAAAATGCTAATCATCCAAAACTCAAATTCTTTCTGACTCCTTTCTCTCTCTTCCTCTTTCCATTCAAATATGTTTTGTATAAATCCTTCTGTAACATTTTTTCCTACTCTCCATATCCAGTCTGATGGAAATTTCTTATCTAGACTAGTACTATAGGATGCTAACAAACTCTCCAATACTCTCTTACACATTTACTGCTAGATCTGTCTTTCTAAAACTTAGCAGTAATAATGCTACATCAACTCAACATCCTATGGTGACACCTAAATTATTGCCTAATAATAACTTAGACTGCTTTTTAAAGATGACCTTAGACTGCCTTTTAAGGCCTTTCCTGATCTCTTTCCAAAGAAGTCTCCAGTATTATGTCCCTTGACTCTCTGCAGAATCTTTAGTCCTTAGAACAATGTGTTTTATATTGTGGGTTAAAAAACTATTGGTGAATCATAAAACTAATTTCAACCAGCATTTGAGAAACCAAAGAATAGAATGAAATGAAATGGAATGAAATAGATCAGAATAATACTAAAAAAATATCTAAACATTCATACATGTTATAAAGTTTTAGTTCAGACTCTTATTTTTCTTTCCCATCAAGCTATTCTTTGAGACTTTCTTAAACTTTTTATTTTATGCCTTTCTTTGAATATTTTCAAGAAGATACTATTACTTCATAGGTAATTAGATTGTACAACATATTAATATAAATTACACTGACCTCCCCAAGCAATAATTGTATTTCATGCACACACGTACCTGCTTTCTGAAATCTTTCCTCTGACTACTGACTGGAAGGTGGGTTCAGAACCTACAAGTGTGCCACATGACAACTGTGCACAGCAGCATGACAGCAGTAAAAGCATTAAGAACACCATATTTCTCAGCATTATTAGATTTCAAAACCTCTTAAGCGCCCATCACTGGGCAATTTTTAATTTAACACTGAATGAACCTGAGCTATTAGTCATGTACAACTGTTGCTGCAGGTACTTAAAGAGATTTGTGTTGGTTAATCATCAACAGAGCCAAAGTGCTACAAACCAAGGACAAAATGAAGGCCTAGGAATGAAAGTCTCTCTGAATACTGGGAACAGAAGTAAAGTCTGAGTGTTACAGCAAATAGTGGGATGGGAGGCCCTTCTTTAGCAGGATAAGGTAAGAACATAACAAAATCTCAGGTCCAGAGACAGGAGAGTCATGGAGAACAGGAAGTTATTTCTGGGATGTTTTATTTTTGAAAGGAAAGAAAATTAAAGCAATGCTATATAATTAAGACTAATTTTAAATGATTGTATCTATCCAGTGATGTTGCAAACTAGCCTGTGATTGTTCCAGAAATAAAGTAGATGGAGCTGAGTCATCTCTCCCCTGGCAGTCCTTGCTCTGTCTATATATATATATTTTAACATCTTTATTGGAGTGTAATTGCTTTACAATGGTGTGTTAGTTTCTGCTTTATAACAAAGTGAATCAGCTATACATATACATATATCCCCATTTCTCCTTTTGGGTGACACTAAAGAGATTAGCAAGGCAGAGAGAAGTTTGTCTCACACAAATCAAAACATGGGCATATGTTCAAAGACTAATTCTTTTCTTTTTAAAAATACATAGAAACATTGGATGAGGAATTAAATCTAGTTCAAGTCACCCACAGATTGTCATTTGGACTTTGGTGGAATTGAAAGGGTTAGCCAGGCAAGATTTGTGCTGGAAAGAAATTACAGAAAAAATATATATGTATTATATTGTGTTCATTATTGTCAACACAATCAAAAGACTCATGCTTAGACATTTATTATTTTTCTCTATTTTAAACATGTCTCTAAGATCTTGCTTTCAATTTCTACTTTGGATCAGTGGTTCTCAAATGCATAAGAATCACCTAGAGAGCTTGTCAAAAATGCATGCTTCAAGGCCATACTCAAGAAAATTCTGAATAAAAGGTCTAGGATGGGACCCTGGAATCTACTTTTTTAAACCTGTTCCCTTGCCCTACATGGATGTTCCTTTCACCAACAAAGAATTTTATATCAAAGGTGGTATACGGACCATATTTTCAGAAATATCACAGTAGATGCTGCTTAATTCCATCCCTTATGTACCTTTCTTAGCTACACAACCAGCTTAAGATATTTACCAGACATGGGTATACTCCACCCTGACCAGGAAGAATATCTGCTACCTAAAGTGTGTGACCTAAAAGGCACCAAAATTTCCACTATGGCTAAGAATAATTCTCTCCCTAGCCAGTCAATTCTCTTATTATTTAGTCTGATTATTCCCTAATAAGAATTATTAGAGGGCTATGCCAAAATATTGCATATTATCTTCAGAAGGTCACAATTTCTCTGCCTGTATCGATTTGGAGCTGTCTTCTAATAGTTATGCGATAGTGATTCCTTACTGTATCATTAGTAACTCTTCAAACTATTTGCATAGAATCACCAGGGAGAATTGTTAAAACTGAAGGTTTTTGGTACCTATTAAGACCTACTCAATCAAAAACTCCTGGTCATGACTTAAATATATTTACTTAGGAATTTTTAACAAACCCCTAGACTTTCTTGTGCACCACTACCAATCACTCTCTATGGAAGGTTCAGAAGATAAATAAATTGCAATTTCTATTGAGCTATTCTTTCTACAACTTTGGAGCTAATACATCGCATTAAGAAAATGGGAAGTGGAATGAAAGGGAATGGGGGGAGTGAGGGAAAACAAGTTAAATCTAAGGGAGATTCCGAAAGACAAGCCTAAATGTGAGGAGATTACTGGCAGAAATAGTCTCCTAAATTCACAGCTTTGCTATCACACCCAACTGGGATTTTAGTCCTGCTTTCTTGAGGTGAAGGAAGGTATCAGTTTCCGGGAGAACTTTTGCCTCCCATCATACGTCAACACTGGTAATAAAATCTGCACTGTAGCTGTGGTCACTTGGGATGATATAGAAAGGACAGAGACAAGTCTGTCCTGTAGAACTTGAAAGATTTGATTCACCTGACCTTGAATATATACCATGATTGTCATGAATTTAAGCAAAAAAATAATCTTAAGCAGAATCTAAAGGAATTAACAAAGCACAGTACAATTTTTGAGAGAGGCAATGAAGGCTGATATTTATGGGCAGCATTGGATGGTATGGCCCCACCCATAAGTGATGACATGCTCCACAGTAAAATAAGTGCTGTGAGGTTATTGCTTCGATACAAACAGGTTCCAAAGAGCCATGACACTGTGAGTAATAACAACATTGCTGACCTTTCCTCGTGGTGGGAGAAATAAACTTAGCCAAGAGTGATGTACTGACAATAAAGAAAATAAAGAAATGGTTCCTAGACCAGAACATAAAGAGGTGGTGCTTGGACCCTATAATAAATCTTCACATGTACATGTACAATAAACAAATAAATAAGTACCTCTTCCCAACCCTATTATTTCAAGTCATCATTGATAATCGCTATTCTTCATATAGGACCATGAATTTTGTAACATATTTGTAATCAAATTGATTATATTGACAGGTGCCTATAAAAATATTTACCTGAGGAACCCCAAGCCCTAGTGGTGGCCTTGATTCCCAATTCCTTCCAAGTACATGTCTGTCCCTCTGTCTCTGTCTTTCTCTCTGCCTTCTGCTACCTGTCTCTCTACTCTACTCCAAGTTACATCTTGTAACCAGCACTGAGGCTGGAGTGGAGGACTCCATCTATGGTCTTATCTAGTGACTTTACCAAACCTTGATATGTATTTGTGGTGTACAATACATGGAACTCAAGAAATCATGTCCTGATTTTTTTAAAAAATAACCATTGTTGTGAGGTGGATGGAGTTAGAGTCTGTCATACAGAGTGAAGTAAGTCAGAGAGAGAAAAACAAATACAGTATGCTAACACATATATATGGAATCTAAGGAAAAGAAAAAAAAAAAGCTCATGAAGAACCTAGGGGCAAGACGGGAATAAAGACACAGACCTACTAGAGAATGGACTTGAGGATATGGGGAGGGGGAGGGGTAAGATGTGACAGGGTGAGAGAGTGGCATGGACATATAAACACTACCAAATGTGAAATAGATAGCTAGTGGGAAGCAGCCGCATAGCACAGGGAGATCAGCTCGGTGCTTTGTGACCACCTAGAGGGGTGGGATAGGGAGGGTGGGAGGGAGGGAGATGCAAGAGGGAAGAGATATGGGAACATATGTATATGTATAACTGATTTACTTTGTTATAAAGCAGAAACTAACACACCATTGTAAAGCAATTATACTCCAATAAAGATGTTAAAAAAAAAAAAAATTGTTGAAGTTTGGAAACTTACCACAAGGCAGCAGGATATACATATCTTCCTGATGAAGTTAGTCTTCTCTTTCTGATAAAACTAATTAATTAATAAGTTTGCTGCCTGGATATTCAAAAGTTGGAACCAAGTGGTTGGAATAGAGTGGGCTGAGAGACTATTTTGACATTATTTCAAGTTATTCTTTCATTGGAAAAGTATTGAGGTTGCTTTGAATTGCACATATGCTGGTGATGACTTCTGATTGTAAGATGCTAAAGGCTTCTAAATATTGAAAGTTGAGAGGGATTTAAAGCCATCATAATTTAGCTTTGGAAATAGACTTTGTGGAGAGGAAATTAATCATAATTAACACTGAGATAGCATAGAGAAAGACATCATCAATTCATGCCCTAGAGTGTATTTCTTGAAATCTTGCTTACGATGGTATTTTCTTCTAAGATAGATAGATAAATAGATAGATAAATAATTTGAGGTTAATAAGTACTCTATTATAATTTTAATAAATATTTCTATGCATTTTTGTCAAAAATACCTGTTAGGCTGGATAGTTTTTTTTACTTCATCACAATATCCTGCACTTGAGGAATAAAGAACTGCTAAGGTTATTGATTTAGTGAGAGCCATTAATTTGGCAAAGTGCTTTGGAGAAATCAATTAGTGAAGGTTGGACCTTTAGATCCAAACTGTTCTTATCAACATATAAATAAAGAAAAAGCTCCCTTCTGAGTCCCGTGCTTTCTCAGACATACGCCCAGCCTAATTCCACCACCTAAATTTTGCTCTAGCATCCTCTCTTGTCTCCTGTCTTCGCAATCCTTACCTTTCTGTTCCCATTAAATTCTAATATTTGCCTCTGGTAATAGTAAAAACAAAGGGTGCTCAGCAGAGACCTAGATAACCAATTAGTCAAGGTCAGGGGTCCCAAAGAAAGCCACTTTATGTTTCTCCTTAGAAGAATAAGGCTGCTGAAAACGAAAAAAAAAAGTAGATTTTACAAAATGGGAAATGGAAAACATATTGCATGTATTTAAAATGAATGATTTGAATATAAAGAAAATCCCTTTCTCCCTCAGTTCACTCTTCCTCCACCATAAAGGCATGAAACTTTAGAAGGAGTCAAGAGGGCTGTAAGACATGAGAAAATTTTCAACTATTCCAAATCATTATCCATATGTGGATTTTAAAAACCATTACTCCTATGAGATTGCTTTTCATTTATAAGGCTCCATGGGGCATTCTTTGGTCTTATATCCTGTATTCCTCCTTTGTCTGGATGTTATAAAGCAGTACAGAAATTCCATAGTTCATTCTGATGAATACCTTTGTTTACTTGGGAATATGATCTTCATCTCAGAAGGACTAGATGTAACATTTGATACAAAGGTCACCACTGCTATACTGCTTACAAATTACGATTTTTAATAGCCTTTCTGCCTTACACTTTACCCCCACCACTCATATATGCCTAGCATGAAAAGATCTGTTCTTCTGACAGGTTGAATATAAAACACTAGAGTTTTTGTTTAAATGAAAATCATTTTCAACGAGGTCTCTCAGTTCAATTAATAAGTATGGAAACTTGATGGAAGCTGTAACTTGTTACTGCTATTATGTTGCTCATCTGGAAATATGGTACTGTCAAATATATTTTCAATTTATCATACCCTATGGTAAAATATTTTAGACTAAAATTTCCTGTCCATCAGAGAGTATGGCCAGTTTTCAAATATGTACTGAGAATAATGTAAGTCAGCAAGATGTGATGGCCACATAGAAGAAAACTATGATCCCTGCTCTGTCCTGTCTAGTAGAACTCTATGAGATGTTATGCTCTCACAAAATAATAATAATAATAAATAAATAATTATTTTTACAATTGTATCTAGACTGGCCCCTAGTTTTACACATTCAAAGGTCTGTAGAAGCCAAGTTGACCAGGAGACTAGAGAGCATGTTCTCCATCCCACTGAGTATCCACTATTCACTCCAGCCAATATTTGCCATGTAGCAATGTGGCCCTTGACTTGCCAATTCTTCTGGGTTTTCCAAAATGTAACATCATATTTCATATGTGAAATCTATCAATTTAGAAATGTTGGCCAGTAACTCAACTAAAAAAAGAAAACATTCTATGAACTAAACCACAAGCATGTGCAGGCCAGATGTGGCTGGCAAGCCATCAGTCTACAAGCCCTAGTCTAGATAAGTGATTTTAACCTTGCTTATTACCAGCATCACTCAATTATTTGTGGTTTCTGCATTTAACATTCATCCCTCTATCTGTCTGCCTCCCTCTTCCATTTAATTACTGGATGTGATGGGCTCTTCATCATTTTGATTCCCAGAAGATGCCTCCAAACCTATGGAAATGCACTTCCCCAAGCTCATGATCATGATGAAAAGACAAGAAATAAGCCCTGATATAAATCCGTATATACAGAAGGATACAACTTTGTGATGATGAGAAAACATAAATAGACACGTGATTGAAAGAAAACATACTAAAATGTCTCCAGTGTATACCTCTGGGTAGTGAGAGGATGGGTAAATTTTGTTAAATGAATTTCTGTGTTTTGGACAATAAATGTATATTATGTATATAACAATTGAAAGAGTTTTCAGAGTATACTGCTCCTAGAAGTTAAGGAGTGGGGATGTATGGGAAGAAGGAAATTAGGGGAAATCATATTTTTTCCAAAAAAGATAGACTGTGGTCATGCCTTTTCGAATACAATTTATCTCACTCATTTTTTAGAGTTATAAATGTTGTAAGAATAAAAACTAATATTTACCAACAAATAGATGACCAGTTCAGCTTTTTTAAAAGAGGTCAACCCACCTTGGTCACCAAACCTGTCCCATTCAGGTACCATAAAAGGAAGAGATTGCTCTGAGAGTCTGCACAGCACATCCCACACGGATCCATCTTTCATGCTTGTACCATCTGAGTTTTTAAGGCCCCACATATTGCCATGCTTACCTCAAGGACCCGGTTTACTTTTATATGCACAGTTCACTTTGCAAGTGGAGAAAAATATGATTTGTCTGAGAATTCTCAAAAGACAGCATCCATAGAGTGGGCAGATCTATCTTGTGGAAACATGCCTGCATTGGTCATCAGAGTGCCTTCATTCCTTTAAGCTTCATCACATTCTTGCTACAGTCAAATGCCCACATTTTTGCAAAAGAATGTTATCATAGTGTGGCCGACAAGGGATTAATTTCCAAAATATACAAACAGCTCATACAGCTCAATATCAAAAAAATAAACAACCCAATCAAAAAGTGGGCAGAAGACCTAAATAAACATTTCTCCAAAGGAGACATACAGATGGCCAAGAGGCACATGAAAAGATGCTCAACATCGCTAATTACAATATTAGAGAAACGCAAATCAAAACTCCAATGAGATACCATCTCACACCTGTCAGAATGGCTATCATCAAAAGGTCTGCAACTAATAAATTCTGGAAAGGGTGTGAAAAAAGGGAACCCTCCTACACTGTTAGTGAGAATGTAAATTGGTACAGCCACTATGGAAGACAGAATGGAGATTCCTTAAAAAACAAAAGATAGGGCTTCCCTGGTGGCACAGTGGTTGAGAATCTGCCTGCCAATGCAGGGGACACGGGTTCGAGCCCGGGTCTGGGAGGATCCCGCATGCCGCGGAGCGACTGGGCCCGTGAGCCACAATTGCTGAGCCTGCGCGTCTGGAGCCTGTGCTCCGCAACAAGAGAGGCCGCGATGGTGAGAGGCCTGCGCACCGCGATGAAGAGTGGTCCCCACTTGCCGCAACTAGAGAAAGCCCTCGCACAGAAATGAAGACTCAACACAGTCATAAAAACAAATAAATAAATAAATAAAAGAACGTGAATTTCTTAAAACAAAACAAAACAAAACAAAACATAGAGCTACATATGATCCAGCAATCCCATTCCTGGACCTATATACAGAAAAGATACATGCACCCCAATATTCATAGCAGCACCATTCACAATAGCCAAGACATGGAAGCAACCTAAATGTCCATCAACAGATGAATGGATAAAGAAGATGTGCCATGTGTGTATATATATATATATATATATATATACACACACACACACACACACACACACAATGGAATATTACTCAGCCATAAACAACAATGAAATAATGCCATTTGCAGCAACATAGGACATAGAGATTATCATACTAAGTGAAGTAAGTCAGACAGAGAAAGACAAATATCATATGACATCACTCATATGTGGAATCTGAAAAAGTAATACAAATGAACTTATTTACAAAACAGAAATAGACTCACAGACATAAAAGACAAACTTATCATTACCAAAGGGGTAGGGGAGGGGAGGGATAAATTAGGAGTTTGGTATTAACATATATACACTACTATATATAAAATAGATAAACAGTAAGGGCCTACTCTATAGCAAAGGGAACTATATTCAATATCTTGTAATAACCTATAATAGAAAAGAATTTTTTAAAGTATATATATATAGATATATATTGGTATATATATAATATATACATAGGTATATATGTATGTATAACTGAATCACTTTGCTGTACACCTGAAACTAACACAACACTGTAAATCAACTACACTTCAATTAAAAATAAAATTTTTTTAAAAGAATGTTATCATAAGCATTTGAAAATATTTTTTAAATAAATTAAGGCACATAGAGACTTATGCAGATAATTAGGCACATAAATTATATTGCATTTTCAAGTTTACTGTTGTATTATAAATTCGTTTCTTATTAAAATTTACCCCTTATTTTTTTTTATTGGAGTGTAACTGCTTTACAATGTTGTGTTAGTATCTGCTTTACAACTAAGTGAATCAGCTATATATATATATACATATATCCCCTCCCTCTTGACCTCCCTCCCTCCCTGCATCCCACGCATCTAGGTCATCACAGAGCACCAAGCTGAGCTCCCTGTGCTACACTGCAGGTTCCCACTAGCTATCTATTTTACTACATGGTAGTGTATTTATGTCAAACCTAATCTCCCAATTCATCCCACCCTCCCCTGCCCCCTCTGTGTCCACATATCCGTTCTCTACGTCTATGTCTCTATTCCTGGAACTAGGTTCATCTGTACCATTTTGCTAGATTCCACATACGTGCGTTAATATACGATATTTGTTTTTCTGTTTCTGGCTTACTTCACTCTGTATGACAGACTCTAGGTCCATCCACGTCTCTACAAATGATCCAGTTTCATTCCTTTTTATGGCTAAGTAAAATTCCATTGTATATATGTAGCACATATTCTTTATCCATTCATCTGTCTATGGACACTTAGGTTGTTTCCATGTCCTGGCTATTGTAAATAGTGCAGCAATGAACATTGGGGTACATGTGCCTTTTTGAATTATGGTTTCCTCAGGGTATATGCCCAGTAGTGGGATTGCTGGGTCACATGGTAATTCTATTTTTAGGTTTCTAAGGAACCTCCATACTGTTCTCCATAGTGGTTGTATCAATTTACATTCCCACCAACAGTGCAAGAGGGTTCCCTTTTCTCCACACCCTCTCCAGCATATGTTGTTTGTAGATTTTTTAACGATGGCCATTCTGACCAGTGTGAGGTGATACCTCATTGTAGTTTTGATTTGCATTTCTCTAATAATTAGTGATGTTGAGTGTCTTTTCATGTGCCTCTTGGCCATCTGTATGTCTTCTTTGGTGAAATGTCTATTTAGGTCTACCAACCATTTTTTTGATTGGGTTGTTTGTTTTTTTGATATGGAGTGGCACGAGCTGTCTGTATATTTTGGAAATTAATCCTTTGTCCATTGCTTCGATTGCAAATATTTTCTCCCATTCTGAGAGCTGTCTTTTCATCTTGTTTATGGCTTCCTTTTCTTTCAAGATAACCCCTTCTATCTTCCTTTCCCATAACCTATTCTCGTCTATCTTTTCTCTTTCTCCTTTTCCTTTTCTTTCTCCATTTTTCTCCCTGAAAGCTTCCAAAGGTAGCTGGGTGTAAGAAGAAACCCACATTTATTTATTGAAATACACCTCATCATTCATAATCAACAAGAGATAAGGACAAACTAAAATACATATATATTCATATACACACACACCTCTTAATATTTAATGCATCACTTAAGAGTGGATTTGACTACAAGTAACAAAACACTTAAGAATAACTTAAATAGAACTTATTTTTCTCAAGGAACAAGAAGTCCAAAGGTAGGCATTTTCTAGCATTAAGTTTAGCTTTTCTGAGATGCCACCAGGGACCCAAGCTCTTTCCATTCTTCCCCTCCACCATTTTAACAGTGTTCACTTTCATCTGTTTGCTTGTCACCTCATGGTTACAAGCTCTAGCTTGTAACCAGACATCACATCAAGAAAATGTGAACAACAGTATCAGCTGCTTCACCCTATCATCAAGAAAGATACACAGGGAGCTCTACTCAATACCCTGTAATGACCTATATGGGAAAAGAATATAAAAAAGAGTGGATATATGTATATATATAACTGGTTCACTTTGCTGTACACCTGAAACTAACACAACATTGTAAATCAACTATACTCCAATAAAAAAAAATTTTTTTTAATAATAAAGAAAGAAAGAAAAAGTTTTTCCAGAAACCCTTGCAGACATTCATTTCAATCTCATTGGTTAGATTATAACCTTTCAAACTATTAGAATTGTGTCACATGGCCAAACCTAGCTGCAAAGAAAGTTAGGAAAGGGAATATATACCTAGAGATACTGCTGAATCACACAAAATTCATGTTTTGTTAACAACAAGAAGAAGATGATAGATATCAAATAAGCAAATAATAGTTTTTGCCACAGTGACCTATTTAAAGAGTAGCAAAAGCATTCCCTGATGTCATATACATTAACTCAACTAGGCTAACAGAGGACCCAGTAAGACCCTTAGAAACCTATTTGAAGAATAAATTTAAATAATCTCTAATTAGCATAATGGTTGTGCTTAGTGGAGTGGTACTTTTGAATTGCTTTGGTGCTTTCGAAGAAAATTCTCTTAGTACGTAAAATTTTTTCTTTCCAAAATTTTTGTCCCATTGAAACAGGACTTGCTTTGCAAAGGTAAACCTGAGCCCTGGCTACTCATATTTTACCAATTCAAAGCCATTAGAATGTGAATGTTCTATTATTACTACACTGCTTTAAAACAAAGCATGATACTTAATTTAGAGTGCTAAATTCAGGGACTTCCCTGGTGGTGCAGTGGTTAAGAATCCGCCTGTCAATGCAGGGGACAAGGGTTTGAGCTCTGGTCTGGGAAGATCCCACATGCTGTGGAGCAACTAAGCCCATGTGCCACAACTACTGAGCCTGATCTCTAGAGCTGGCGAGCCACAACTACTGAGCCCACGTGCCACAACTACTGAAGCCCACGCACCTAGAGCCTGTGCTCCGCAACAAGAGAAGCCACCACAATGAGAAGCCTGCGCACCGCAACAGAGTAGCCCCCGCTTGCTGCAACTAGAGAAAGGCCTGTGCGAAACAACAGAGACCCAACGCAGCCAAAAATTAATTAATTAATTAACTAATTAAATTTAGAGTGTTAAATTCAGAGATTGAAGTAGAATTTTAAATAATATACAAACAGTACTGAAAAGACCATTGAAATGACAAATAATTTTATTTCAAATCCTTTATACAGGTATACCTTGTTTATTTTGCTTCACTGTATTGTGCTTCACAGATGTTGCATTTTTTACAAATTGAAAGTTTGTGGCAACCCTCCATCAAGCAAGCCTATCGGACCATTTTTCCAACCTATTTGTTCTCTTCATGTCTCTGTCATATTTTAACAATTCTCACAATATTTCACAATTTTTCATTATTGTTATATTTGTTATGGTGATCTGTGACCAGTGATCCTTTATGTTACCATTGTAGTTGTTTTGATGCACCCCAAACCTTGCCCATAAGAGAGTGTACTTACAGGGAGATCAGCTTGGTGCTTTGTGAACACCTAGAGGGGTGGGATGGGGAGGGTGGGAGGGAGGGAGACGCAAGAGGGAAGAGATATGGGAACATATGTATATGTATAACTGATTCACTTTGTTATAAAGCAGAAACTAACACACCATTGTAAAGCAATTATACTTCAATAAAGATGTTTAAAAAAAAAAAAAGAGAGTGTACTTAATCAATAAATGTTGTTTGTGTTCTGACTGCCCACTGACTGACCATTCCCCCATCTCTCTTGCACTCCTCAGGCCTCCTTATTCCCTGAGACATGACAATATTACAATTAGGGCAATTAATAAGCCTACAGTGGCCTCTAAGGGTTCAAGTGAAAGGAAAAGTCGCACATCTCTCACTTTCAATCAAAAGCTGGAACTGATTAAGCTTAGTGAGAAAGGCATGTCCAAAACCAACATGGGCTGAAAGCAAGGCCTCTTGTGCCAAACAGTTAGCCAAGTTGTGAATGCAAAGAAAAAGCTCTTAAAGGAAATTAACAGTGCTGCTCCAGTGAACACATGGATGATAAGAAAGAGAAATAACCTTATTGCTGATATGGAGAAAGTTTCAGTGGTCTGGATAGAAGATAAAACCAGCCACAATATTCCCTTCAGCCAAAGCCTAATCCAGAAAAAGGCCCTAACTAACTCTCTTTGATTCTTTGAAGGCTGAGAGAGGAGAGGAAGCCGCAGAAGAAAAGTTTGAAGCTAGCAGAGTTTGGTTCATGTGGTTTAAGGAAAGAAGCCATCTTTATAACATAAAAAATGCAAGGTGAAGCAGCAAGTGCTGATGTACGAGCCATAGAAGTTATCCAGAAGATCTAGCTCAGATAATTAATGAAGGTCACTACACTAAACAACACATTTTCAATGTAGATGAAACAGCCTTATATTGGAAGAAGATATCATCTAGGACTTTCATAGCTAGAGAGGAGAAGTCAATGCCTGGCTTCAAAGCGTCAAAGGACAGGCTGACTCTCTTGTTAGGGGATAATGTAGCTGGTGACTTTAAGTTGAAGCCAATGCTCATTTACAATTCTGACAATCCCAAGGTTGTTAAGAATTGTGCCAAATCTACTCTGCCTCTGCTCTATTAATGGAACAACAAAGCCTGGATGGCAGCACATCTGTTTACAGCATGGTTTACTGAATATTTTAAGCTATTAAGACCCACTGCTCAGAAAAAGATTCCTTTCAAAATATGACTGCTCATTAACAACACACCTGGTCACTCAAGAGCTCTGATGGAGATTTACAATGAGATTAATGTTGTTTTCCTGCCTGCTAACACAACATCCATTCTGCAGCCATGCATCAAGGAGTCATTTTGACTTTCATTTCTTATTATTTAAGAAATGCATTTTGTAAGGCTATAGCTGCCTATAGTGATAGTGATTCCACAGTGGATCTAAGCAAAGTAAATTGAAAACCTTCTGACAAGGATTCCTCATTCTGGATGTCATTAAGTGTATTTGTGATTCATGGGAAGAGGTCAAAATACCAACATCTACAGGCATTTGGAAGAAATTTATTCCAACTCTCATGAATGACTTTAGAGGGGTTCAAGACTTCAGTGGAGGAAGTAACTGCAGATGTGGTGGAAATAGCAAGAGAACTAGAATGAGAAGTGAAGCCTGAAGATGGAACTGAATTGCTACAATCTCATGATTAAACTTCAATGGATAAGGAGTTGATTTTTATAGATGAGCAGAGAAAGTAGTTTCTTGAGATGGAACCTACTCCTGATGAAGATTGTGTGAAGATTGTTGAAATGACAACAAAGGAGTTAGATGACATAAACTTAGTTGATAAAGCAGAAACAGGGTTTGAGAGGATGACTCTAATTTTGAAAGAAGTCCTACTGTGGGTAAAATGCTATCAAACAGCATTGCGTGCTATAGAGAAATTTTTCTTGAAGGGATCAATGTGGCAAATTTCACTGTTGTCTTATTTTAAGAAATCGCCACAGCCACCTCAACTTTCAGCAAACACCACCCTGATCAGTCAGCAGCCCTCAACATCGAGGCAAGACCCTCCACCAGCAAAAAGATGGCAACTCACCAAAGGCTCAGATAATTGTTAGCATTTTTTAGCAATATAGTTTTTTTTTTTTCTGATTCCTGGGACCCTATTTGGACTCAGTGGGAATCACTGAGGGCCCAGGAATCTGCTTCTTTTTTTTTTTTTTTTTTTTTTTGGCCACGCCACACAGCTTGGGGGATCTTAGTTCCCAGACCAGGGATTGAACTCATGCCCCCTGCAGTGGAAGCGTGGAGTCCTAACCACTTGACCACCAGGGAATTCCCAGCAATATAATATTTTTATTTAAGGTATGTACATTGTGTTTTTAGACATAATGCTACTGCAAGCTTAATAGACTACAGGAGAGTGTAAACATAACTTTTATATGCACTAAGAAACCTAACAATTTGTGTGACTTGCTTTATTGTGATATTCACTTTATTGCAGTGATCTGGAACCAAACCCACAAGATATCATGCCTGTGTTTTACAGTGTCCTAACAACATAATTTTGACTAAATGGAAGTAATCAAAACCTGTGATGTTGAAAATAGTATTTATAGGCCATAAACAAGCTATAGTAGAGTCTCACATTTCCAGAAAAATAATAATTGTGACTTCAACTAAGCCAAATTTCCTAATCTCTAAGATGGTAAATACATTCTAGGAAAAATCTGCATGACTTATAGGCTCCCACTGTTGTTTTCTTTTCTAAATCTTCTGGAATGTACAGATGTTAAGAACCCAAAAGCATCTGAATCACTTTTTCTTTTTTCCAATTATGCCATGCTTCTCAGTTGTTCTCTTTCTCCTTTCAGGTTTTCTCTGCGCTCTGCAGATTTCCTTCACCCACAACCACCACCACCTCCCATCCTTCCTTTTTTCTCCTCATCTTATCAGCCCCACCAGCTGTCTTCCTTTGACACTTCCTGAGGTTTGCTCCAGATCTCTCAGAAAGTCAGATCAGAATCAAGGGGAAAATATCTGGTTCCGTAACCCTGAGGGTGGGTGCTGTCTGAGTGCACATTATAATTTGGAGCTGGGCTGGTGTGTGAGTGACAACCTAACACACCATCTTAAGAGCTTCATGATTTCAGTTTAGTTTGTTTTAGAAGGGATTTTCAGCTCTTTGACACTTTTTCTTACTCTCCTTTTGTCTTTTTTTTCCCCTTTTCAAGTTAGTTATTGTTTATAGATATTTGGTATCAAATGATTTAAATTAAACTTATTTATGGTGACAGAAGATTTTCAATTTTAGAAATTGGAAAGCCCTCTGGGTAAATGCCAGCCCCTTCTGTCCTCCCTGCCACCACACAAACCTATTCATCCAGCACAAAGCTGCAATAATAGATTCTGATATGGACTACAAAGAAGTGAGGGATTTTTCCAAATAAAACTCCCTTTTATTATTTGTTCGGCCTCCTTATTTAGCCCAAGTATGCGTCATTAAATTAATCTTTAAAGTGCCTCTTTAAGTGACTAACAATTCTCATTTCAACTGTTATGGCATAAAATTTAAATGCAATTATACACAAAGAAATTGCTTTCTTCCTTTGTACCTGATAATGACAAGGTCATAATCTGTCCTAAATCTATATTCTTTGCTTAGCCATTTGTGATACAGTTTATTGTAGGTATTAAGTGCTATTTAATGAAATAGCTTATAATATTAAGAAAGTGTTCTGTTCTCTAGAGGCAAAATGGTAGCAATTCAGACCTTTACGCAAAAGCTTTTGAAAAATAAGGGTTTCAACTTGGTTTTGGTATGTGAATTAGTTGTGTAGCCATCTGAATACTTCGCTGTTACACATCACTCTCCACATTGCTGGATTATCAAAACAGAGCCTCAAAGCACAGCTTTGTCTTTCTGAGAGAAGGTCTTAATTATGAGTACTACATATTTGGGATTTAGTTTATTCCCATATTTATTCCCTTATGTAACCCATGGAATCTGCTTGTTTTGCTTAAGTTAGGAAGAAAAGGTCACAGAGAAGTAGATTGTCATAACCAAGTCAGCCTGGGCTGAAGAACAGTAATCACTAAGTAAATGGCAATTCCTAAAACATACCAAATAATTAACAGGAAAAAGTAAGGCAGCGTCGAATGGTTTGAAAATTAGAATTTTTGTGTTTTGAATTTTTCCCCCTGGAACTGGAAATGACCTTGGAGATAATCTAATGGAGAGCCTTCACTTTGTACTGACTGAAATCCAGAGGGCAAAATGAGTCCACTGCGATTCCAAGCCAGTTCATTGCCTGAATCCAGACTCCAGCAAGGTTCGTTCCCTGCCCCCCCCCACCGTGACCTCCCCCTGAAGGTGTGGCCTGAGATAATGTCTTAACATTCTTCAGTAGATACTACTTGGACTTGATGATACATTCAATATGGTTTTAAAACTTGGCCCTTTTGTGTCATAGGTGGGAAAGTGAACAGCGGGAACATGAAAATTGTCTTAGAGTAGCTTTTAATTGAAGGAATAGTAATATTAATGTGAATAAATATTCAATGCCAAGATATTTCTGAAAATGTGTGTAATAAGTGTTCAAAACAAGTAAGAATACTCAAATTAATATTAATGTCTATGTTGGTTCATGACCTGCCAAATGTGAATTCTTTCCTCAAATACTCAGGTGAATTGGCTATTATTATTTGACAGGACACATTTTACCTGCAGCAAAATTCAACATTTTACTACCCGTAGCACTATTTGAAAGCTAATCAATATCTTTGCTAAAGCTCCAGGCACTAGAAGCTAATCATTTGCAAAACTGCTGGATAGAAAGTATAAAATCACATTTACATGTTTCTGACTCCCTTTAAAATGGTAGTTGGGTTATAATTATCAGGTAAGATTTGCTATTGAATCATGAGGTTTTGGATTAGCTGTTAGGACATGGGAGTTTCAGCAAACATTGATTATGCTTCTGATAATATTTTCCACATTTAATGAGATGGTCAATGTCAGGTTAGGTAAAAGAGTGCCTGAGAACTCTATTTTGGCTCAGAAAGGCAGAAAAAGGTGAAAAATGTAACAATAGAAACCATTCAAGGGACTAAGATCTGGCTTTTGGCTCAACTTAATGAATGAGAACTTGAAGAGGAAACTCATATACTAACAAAAAGATTCGAAATTATTCTGGTATCAGCAGACTTTCAGACCAAGAAAAGAAAGTTTATATGTAATTACTTTGAAAGAGTATGCATTTGCTTTGAGATAGTTATTCACCTTCATTCACACACTTTGGACCTGAAATTCACAGGTGCAGGAAACTAGGATAACATTTTATCTTTTCCAAGATGCTTATTCAGTAACTTATATAGAATAGTTGACTGTAAATGCTTGTAAGAAATTGGATCATTTCCCTGATTATGTGTTTTAAAACTTGACTCTTACAAATAGCAAGAAATTATGATCACATTTCACAGAGATGACAAAGACAGGAAGCCAACATGCTAGCATGAAAGATTAATTTTTTAATCATGTTCTTCTATTGCCTGTACACATGAAAGAATGCTCAACATCATTAATCATTAGAGAAATGCAAATCTACAATGAGATATCATCTCACACTGGTCAGAATGGCCATCATCAAAAAATCTACAAACAATAAATGCTGGAGAGGGTGTGGAGAAAAGGGAACCCTCTTGCACTGTTGGTGGGAATGTAAATTGATACAGCCACTATGGAGAACAGTATTGAGGCTCCTTAAAAAACTCAAAATAGAACTACCATATGACCCAGCAATCCCACTACTGGGCATATACCCTGAGAAAACTATAATTCAAAAAGAGTCATGTACCACAATATTCATTGCAGCTCTATTTACAATAGCCAGGACATGGAAGTAACCTAAGTGCCCATCAACAGATGAATGGATAAAGAAGATGTGGCACATATATACAATGGAATATTACTCAGCCATAAAAAGGAACGAAACTGAGTTATTTGTAGTGAGGTGGATGGACCTAGAGACTGTCATACAGAGTGAAGTTAAGTCAGAAAGAGAAAGACAAATACCATATGCTAACACATATATATGGAATCTAAAAAAAAAAAAAAAATTGGTCATGAAGAACCTAAGGGCAAGATGGGAATAAAGACACAGACCTACTAGAGTATGGACTTGAGGATACGGGGAGGGGGAAGGGTAAGCTGGGACAAAGTGAGAGAGTGGCATGGACATATATACACTACCAAATGTAAAATAGTTAGTGGGAAGCAGCCGCATAGCTCGGTGCTTTGTGACCACCTAGAGGGGTGGGATAGGGAGGGTGGGAGGGAGGGAGAGGCAAGAGAGAAGAGATATGGGGACATATGTATATGTATAGCTGATTCACTTTGTTATAAAGCAGAAACTAACACACCATTGTAAAGCAATTATACTCCAATAAAGAGGTTAAAAAATTAAATCAATAAAATAAAAATGTTGATATTCATGTTGCATCTATCATATATCATCCAGACTCATCAATAATTCACCTCTTTAAACTATTAATAATAATCTAAAGCATTTCTTAACATAATGTTGACTTACATCTTAACCCTAATTCCCAATTCAACACTTTAATATAAAACCGAGCACTGGAATAAACAGCATTAGCTTTTCCTTGCTCAAATACCAAGGTTGGCTTTAAGATAAGTCAGTTAACCATTGTAACATATGATAATGTGCCTTATAAATATACCTTTTTAAGTGATTAATGAAATGCTTATAATTGTAAAGTAGATTGAGGCAGATGGATAGATAAACGAGTCTATATGAAATGTACTTCCTATTGCATTAAATTCGGCGTTATTTGGGGCTTGGATAATAATAAGTTTTCAGGTAATTTGGAGTGATTTTCTTCCTGAGCACTGATCACACTCTCAATCAGCTTTAGTGACTGAAATGAGCATTGTTCTCTACCCCTACCCTCAACACATTAACTCAAAATTGATTTTTTTACCATTTTTCTAGAATGCTGCAGTCAGCAGGTGATCACTTCAGGAGGAAAACCAATATTTTCATTCCAGTTCTTTGTATTTTTCCAGGCTCCTAACAATGATGGCTGTGATCATATGTGGCCCACAAATTCACTATGGATGTTAGTTGGATTTCATCAGTGCTCCTCCCTCTCGTACCTCTTTTCTTAATAATCCCCTTGAGGCTTCAGCCCTCATCCATTTATTCAGCAAAATTGTAATAAGTGCTGGCTACACAAAACCAGGACATGATGTTTTAGAGGAAAGATGGTCCACCTGGGAAGCAGATAAACATATGATTTAGTTGGATGAAATGTAAAGAGTATTGAATTGGTGGTTTGAACAAAAGGAGTAGAGATTACTTGAGTGGGAAAGAGGAGAAGTCATTTGAATTCGTTTTAAAAATTGAACAAAATTTTGTCAGATTTCTCAGATTGACACAGCATTTCAGGCAAAAGGAAAAGTTTCAGCAAATAACATGGATTTTCATTCCCCTTTCTTAAAATTTAATGTAAGTCAAATTATTATATCACTATGTCTTTTCTGACATTGAGAAGTGCCAATTAAAAAATCACTCATAGGGCTTCCCTGGTGGCGCAGTGGTTAAGAACCTGCCTGCCAATGCAGGGTACACAGGTTTGAGCCCTGGTCCGGGAAGATCCCACATGCCGCGGAGCAACTAAGTGCGTGTGCCACAACTACTGAACCTGCACTCTAGAGCCCGCGAGCCACAACTACTGAAGCCCGCGTGCCTAGAGCCCATGCTCCGCAACAAGAGAAGCCACCACCACAATGAGAAGCCCGCGCACTGCAGCAAAGAGTAGCCCCCACTCACCGCAACTAGAGAAAGCCCGCCCGCAGCAACAAAAACCCAATGCAGCCAAAAATAAATAAATAAAATAAATAAATTTATTTTTAAAAAGCCGCTCATAGACAAGATACTTAGAATTTAAAAAGAATGAAAGTCAGGAAAATAAAAGGGAGATAGAGTAGAAAAAAAATGTTCCTCCTAAAGCAAATCAAGTAGATTAAAAAAAGCACTTTGGCTTTGAAATTGTATGCCTCAATCTGCCAGTGAGAGTAACTTCTCAAATTCATTCTTAAGGAAGAGTTGAATCCAGCTCAGAGTATGTGGCTATATATTTCTGTGTCTATTGTGAAATTTTTGTAACTCTGGGATTTTTCATAAATAGATCTTGCCCTTCTTGAGATGTGCCTACTATGTATATTTAAGACCATAAAATATTTGGGGAAAGTATATAAAGTGGGAAGGAAGGATGATAACGAGTTATATCTAACTGACAGAGTTTTCTCTGGAATAAATTTAAAACTCAGTTCCAAATGCTAATGGGAAAGATAGTTCTTGAATAAAGACTTGGGTTTGAGTGTGGGCCTTTCCATGTTCTTGTTTCAAGTCCTTGAACAAAGTACTAATTATATTCATTTTTAAAAAAAGGAATGGATAAACAACAAGGTCCTACTATATAGCACAGGGAACTATATTCAATATCCTGTGATAAACCATAATGGAAAAAATATGAAAAAAAATATGTATGTATGTATAACTGAATCAGTTTGCTGTACAGCAGAAATTAACATAACATTGTAAAATCAAATATACTTCAATAAAATAAATTTTTTAAAAAAGGAAATAATTATACCTGTCATGCCCAACTCACTTGGTTGGTGAATCAGTCAAAGTATTTATTATGCACAACTTAATGCACATGCTAACTGAGCCTTGTTTTCTAATGGATAAGTGTGTTGCCTGTACACAGTCTGATAAAAGAAATGTCTAGTACCCCACAAGTGGCAATAGCCCTCAAATATTCACCAACAACTAGCCTGATAATCCAGTGCACCCTACCCTATCATGCTTTGTACTGTCTTTTGTAATTATCAATCCCTTGATCCAAACTTTGTCAGCGGTACCTCTGCCTTCAAAGACCAAATAGACATATTTCACCATTTCTGCCCTTGCTGTCCATCTCGTCCTCTGGCCAAGCACCCAACACCAAGGAAGGGATTATCATTCCATATTACTCTACACCACATCCTAGTTGGGAAAAATAGGGACTGTGCTGCTGTCGAAACACAAAATGATTGTGTACCTGGTATTGCGGGTCCTAAAATGATCATGCCCAGGTGCTCATTTTCTAATGGGTAACATATGAGGAAGTGATCATAATTTATTGACATGATTGTTTTAAAAGTATGTACTTAGGGAGAAAAGAGAATAAACTAATTATAGATGAAGAGTATCTGAGAAGGAGGATAGGCTTTGGGATTCAAGGACAAGGAAGATAAAGTGTCAAAGCACCAGGGAGAAGAAGAAGAAAATTGGGGTGTCTGGGCAGCTGCATGCATTCTTCTGATAAGGACCACATAGGTAATTCCTACAATATTTTTCTCCAAGCAATTATTAATAATTTAGAAAAAATAAGATGGGTTAGGATATGAGTTAGAGGACTAAAATTGCTAAGAAGAATTATAGTAGCAGCTGAAAAAACTGGAAGAGATTGTTGACAAGATGAAAGATGGCCAAATGACTTTCTTTCAGAACCCTACTGAGATCGAAAATCTAAAGAGTGTTCACAGTTTTGTGATTTTTTTCCAACACTACTTGTCAATAATAGAATCAAAGACTATGACAAGAGACAGGTACAATTAAGTCAAAGGACAGATTTAATAAAAGGATAATGATAGAAATGAGTAAAAATATGGGAACTTAGGACAGAGAGCAGTTTCTTGTCTCAAATTAGGTGACTATACATGCAGCTTATAAACTCTAAAGCCTTATGCAGATGGGAGGTATTGTTTTTATTATTAACTGAAATATTGTATATATGTTCCCTTAAACCTCTTGGAAAATGATCATTGATAACAAGACAAGGAAAAACATACATAAGACATGTGCTTTCATTTCAATTCACCAAAAAACTAATTATCTAGAATTAGACCTGAAACTTACCCTGAAGAAGCTTCCTGTCAATTATGGGAGAAAAATATGTAATTAGAAATTTGAAAATAATATACTAAAAGCTACATTAAAAATGGAGAGATGCATTTAGCCCTACCTTCCTAGAGGAGATGATACTGAGGAAATTTGGAAATATAAGTAGAATTCAGTCAGAAAGCTAAAAGGACATTTCAGGCAGAGGGAACTGCATAGAAAGGTCTGAAGCCTAGAAAGAGCATTTAGCTAAATTACCAAATTGAAGAAAACAATAGTTTGCACTAGAATATTTGTATTATCTGTAAAATTGTGAAGCACCTATAAGAAGAAATACCTCGGATTACTGTTCAGGAAATCTTCGCATCCCCACCCCTTCCCACTATGGACTTAATATATTTATCTCACTGTCCCATTGATTTTAGAATTAGCCATACAATTAACTTTGACCTATGGGATGTTAGAAGAAATGATGCAAGCAAAGACTTGAAATGTGCTTGTCTGACAGCTACGTGCTCTCCTGCACAGCTGCCCTTGCAGTGAGAAGATCGTGCCCTAACTTTCCCACTGATCCAAGGAGAACGAGAGACATGTGAAGGAGTGACATCCATCCAACCCACTGTCTTGAGTTTGGAATCAAGCCCAGTCTGGTCCAGCTTAGATCATTTCATCCCAAGCTGGCTGGTAGGCATAAAAGTGAATTTAAATGATTCTTGTTTTAAACTTCCTAAGGTTACAGTGGATGTTATGTAGCAAGGGCTGCCTATGCATTGTTAAACACGGCTATCTCTGTGTTGAAATGCTTTTTAATTTCTTATTTTTGCTTCACATTCTTTAAAAATTTGATGTTTACTTTTTTAATGACGATGATTTTAAAAAGTAAATCATATATGAAAAATATATCATTTATGATGTCAGACTCTCTCAAAGATATATCATTATGACATGAGTTATAATGTCTGGTATCTTTCTGCTTAAACAATTGTCAGTGATTAACTTAATCTTGCAGGCTGTGTTAGGTTGCAGTACTGTCATTCTCAATTGTATGTGAGGGCCCACATGTAGTAAAGTAAAATTCTTTCACGATCCTAATATATTTCTTCTGAAGAACTGCTCTGGTTACTCCCTCAGGAAAAGACACAGCCCAGATAGGAAATAGAAACAACAAGTTTCTCTTCTCTAATATGGGAAAGAAAATAGTCAATCAAGCCCAGGAAGTGCAGAGACTCCCATACAGGATAAATCCAAGGAGAAACACGCCAAGACACATATTAATCAAACTATCAAAAATTAAATACAAAGAAAAAATACTAAAACTAGCAAGAGAAAAACAACAAATAACATAAAAGGGAATCCCCACCAGGTTAACAGCTGATCTTTCAGCAGAAACTCTGCAAGTCAGAAGACAGTGGCAGGACACATTTAAAGTGATAAAAGGGAAAAACCTACAATCAAGATTGCTCTACCCAGCAAGGATCTCATTCAGATTTGACGGAGAAACTAAAGCCTTTACAGACAAGCAAAAGCTAACAGAATTCAGCACCACCAAACCAGCTTTACAACAAATGCTAAAGGAACTTCTCTAGGCAGGAAACACAAGGGAAGAAAAAGACCTACAATAACAAACCCAAAACAATTAAGAAAATGGTAATAGGAACATACATATTAATAATTACCTTAAAAGTAAATGTCCAACCAAAAGACATAGACTGGTTGAATGGATACAAAAACAAGATCCATATATATGCAGTCTACAAGAGACCCACTTCAGACCTAGGGACACATACAGACTGAAACTGAGGGGATGGAAAAAGATATTCCATGCAAATGGAAATCAAAAGAAAGCTGAAGCAGCAATTCTCATATCAGACAAAATAGACTTTAAAGTAAACATTATTACAAGAGACAAAGAAGGACACTACATAATGATCAAGGGAGCAATCAAAGAAGAAGATATAAAAATTGTAAGTATTTATGCACCCAATATAGGAGCACCTCAATACATAAGGCAAATGCAAACAGCCATAAAAGGGGAAATCGACAGTCACACAGTCATAGTTGGGGACTTTAACACCCTACTTTCACCAAAGGACAGATCATCCAAAATGAAAATAAATAAGGAAACACAAGCTTTAAAAGATACATTAAACAAGATGGACTTCATTGATATTTATAGGACATTCCATCTGAAAACAACAGAATACACATTCTTCTTAAGTGCTCATGGAACATTCTCCAGGATAGATCATATCTTGGGTCACAAATCAAGCCTTGGTAAATTTAAGAAAATTGAAATCATATCAAGTATCTTTTCAGACCACAATGCTATGAGACTAGATATCAATTATGGGAAAAAAAACCTGTAAAAAATACAAACACATGGAGACTAAACAATACACTACTAAATAACCAAGAGATAACTGAAGAAATCAAACAGGAAATCAAAAAGTACCTAGAGGGCTTCCCTGGTGGCGCAGTGGTTGAGAGTCTACCTGCCAATGCAGGGGACACGGGTTCAAGCACTGGTCTGGGAAGATCCCACATGCCCCGGAGCAACTAGGCCCATGAGCCACAACTGCTGAGCCTGCGTGACTGGAGCCTGTGCTCCACAACAAGAGAGGTCGTGATAGTGAGAGGCCCACGCACCGCGATGAGGAGTGGCCCCCGCTTGCCACAACTGGAGAAAGCCCTCACACAGAAACGAAGACCCAACACAGCGAATAAATAAATAAATAAATAAATTTAAAAAGTGTTTAAAAAAAAAAAAAGAATAAGGAAGTGGTCTCTCCCTCTCTCTGTGAAAGCCTTCCTACCACGCACCATCATCTTACTAAAAGCCCCCTTATCCCTCCCTGTACTGTTCTATAAAAGGGAGTCTCCCTGGTAGCACTTTCTCAGGAATCAGAAAAAGTTTCTTTTTTAAAAAAAAAAGAAGGACCTAGAAACAAATGGCAATGAAAACACAATGAACCAAAACCTATGGGATGCACCAAAAGCAGTTCTAAGAGGGAAGTATATAGCAATGCAATCCTACCTCAAGAAAGAAGAAACATCTCAAATAAACAACCTAACCTTACACCTAAAGCAATTAGAGAAAGAAGAACAAAAAAACCCCAAAGTTAGCAGAAGGAAAGAAATCATAAAGATCAGCTCAGAAATAAATGAAAAAGAAATGAAGGAAATGATAGCAAAGATCAATAAAACTAAAAGCTGGTTTTGTGAGAAGATAAACAAAATTGATAAACCATTAGCCAGACTCATCAAGAAAAAAAGAGAGAAGACTCAAATCAACAGATTTAGAAATGAAAAGAGAGAAGTAACAATGGACCCTGCAGAAATACAAAGGATCATGAGAGATTACTACAAGCAACTATATGCCAATAAAATGGACAACCTGGAAGAAATGGACAAATTCTTAGAAATGCATAACCTTCCAAGAATAAACCATGAAGAAATTGAAAATATAAACAGACAAAGCACAAGCACTAAAATTGAGACTGTGATTTAAACTATTCCAACAAACAAAAGCCCAGGACTAAATGGCTTCACTGGCAAATTCTATTAAACATTTAGAGAAGAGCTAACACCTATCATTCTCAGACTCTTTCAAAACATAGAAGAGGCAGGAACACTCCCAAACTCATTCTATGAGGCCATCATCA
Source organism: Balaenoptera musculus (assembly GCF_009873245.2). NCBI lineage: Eukaryota > Metazoa > Chordata > Mammalia > Artiodactyla > Balaenopteridae > Balaenoptera > Balaenoptera musculus. The sequence goes on from NC_045788.1 coordinate 118,303,841, forward strand.
CTCTGATACCAAAACCAGACAAAGATGTCAAAAAGAAAGAAAACTACAGGCCAATATCACTGATGAACATAGATGCAAAAATCCTCAACAAAATACTAGCAAACAGAATCCAACAGCACATTAAAAGGATCATACACCATGATCAAGTGGGTTTTATCACAGGAATGCAAGGATTCTTCAATATACGAAAATCAATCAATGTGATAAACTATATTAGCAAATTGAAGGAGAAAAACCATATGATCCTCTCAATAGATGCAGAAAAAGCTTTTGACAACATTCAACACCCATTTATAATAAAAATCCTCCAGAAAGTAGGCATAGAGGGAACTTACCTCAACATAATAAAGGCCATATATGACAAACCCATGGCAACATTGTTCTCAATGGTGAAAAACTGAAACCATTTCCACTAAGATCAGGAACAAGACAAGGTTGTCCATTCTCACCATTATTATTCAACATAGTTTTGGAAGTTTTAGCCACAGCCATCAGAGAAGAAAAAGAAATAAAAGGAATCCAAATCAGAAAAGAAGAAGTAAAGCTGTCACTTCAGATGACATGATACTCTACATAGAGAATCCTAAAGATGCTACCAGAAAACAACTAGAGCTAATCAATGAATTTGGTAAAGTAGCAGGATACAAAATTAATGCACTTAATTTAATTAAAGTTAATTAAAGTTTATTAAATTAAGTTAATTAAAGTTTATTAATTAAGTTAATTAAAGTAAAGTTTAATTAAATTTTAATTTAATTAAAATTAATTGCTTAATTAAAGCAATTAATTTGCTTTCATTCCTATACACAAATGATGAAAAATCTGAAAGAGAAATTAAGGAGACACTCCCATTTAACATTGCAACCAAAACAGTAAAATACCTAGGAATAAACCTACTTAAGAAGACCAAAGACCTGTATGCAGAAAACTATAAGACACTGATGAAAGAAATTAAAGGTGATACAAACAGATGGAGAGATATACCATGTTCTTGGTTTGGAAGAATCAACATTGTGAAAATGACTCTACTACCCAAAGCAATCTACAGATTCAATGCAACCCCTATCAAACTACCAATGGCATTTTTCACAAAACTAGAATTAAAATTTTCACAATCTGTATGGAAACACAAAAGACCCTGAATAGCCAAAGCAATCTTGAGGAAGAAAAATGGAGCCAGAGGGATCAGGCTCCCTGACTTCAGACTATCCTAAAAAGCTACAGTAATCAAGACAGTATGGTTTTGGCACAAAAAGAGAAATATAGATCAATGGAACAGGATAGAAACCCCAGAGATAAACCCATGCACATATAGTCACCTTATCTTTTGATAAAGGAGGCAAGAATATACAATGGAGAAAAGACAGCCTCTTCAATAACTGATGCTGGGAAAACTGGACAGCTACATGTAAAAGAAAGAAATTAGAACACTCCCTAACACCCTACACAAAAATAAACTCAAAATGGATTAAAGACCTAAATGTAAGGCCAGACACTATAAAATTCTTAGAGGAAAACATAGGCAGAACATTCTATGACATAAATCACAGCAAGATCCTTTTTGACCCACCTCCTAGGGTAATGGAAATAAAAACAAAAATAAAATAATGGCACTTAATGAAACTTAAAAGCTTTTACACAGCAAAGGAAACCATAAACAAGACGAAAAGACAACCTTCAGAATGGGAGCTAATATTTTCAAATGAAGCAACGGACAAAGGATTAATCTCCAAATTTACAAGTAGCTCATGCCGCTCAATATCAAAAAAACAAACAACCCAAGCCAAAAATGAGCAGAAGACCTAAATAGACATTTCTCCAAAGAAGATGTACAGATCATCAACAAGCACAGGAAAGGATGCCCAACATCACTAATCATAGAGAAAAGCAAATCAAAACTACAATGAGGTATCACCTCACATTGGTCAGAATAGCCATCATCAAAAAATCTACAAACAATAAATGCTGGAGAGGGTGTGCAGAAAAGGGAACCCTCTTGCACTGTTGGTGGGAATGTAAATTGATACAGCCACTATGGAGAACAGTATGGAAGTTCCTTAAAAAACTAAAATAGAACTACCATATGACCCAGCAATCCCACTACTGGGCATATACCCTGAGAAAACCATAATTCAAAAAGAGTCATGTACCACAATGTTCATTGCAGCTCTATTTACAGTAGCCAGGACATGGAAGCAACCTAAGTGTCCATCGAGAGATGAATGGATAAAGAATATGTGGCACATATGTACCATGGAATATTAGCCATAAAAAGAAACGAAACTGAGTTATTTGTAGTGAGGTGGATGGACCTAGAGTCTGTCATACAGAGTGAAGTAAGTCAGAAAGAGAAAAACAAACAGTGTATGCTAACACATGTATATGGAATCTTAAAAAAATGGAAAAAAAATTGGTTCTGAAGAACCTAGGGGCAGGACAGGAATAAAGACGCAGATGTAGAGAATGGACCTGAGGACACAGGGAGGGGGAAGGGTAAGCTGGGACGAAGTGAGAGAGTGGCATGGATATATATACACTACCAAATGTAAAATAGATATCTAGTGGGAAGCAACCACTAGAAGCACAGGGAGATCAGCTAGGTGCTTTGTGACCACCTAGAGGGGTGGGATAGGAAAGGTGGGAGGTAGACGCAAGAGGGAGGAGATATGGGGATATATGTATATGTATGGTTGATTCACTTTGTTATAAAGCAGAAACTAACACACCATTGTAGAGCAATTATACTCCAATAAAGATGTTAAAAAGAAAAAACAAGTTTCAGATACAGGGAGATTTGATTTAATAAAATTAGACAGTTCTCTTGAAGTGCACAGGACAATGCCTGGTGCACAGTAATAGATGACCAAGAAGTATTTGATTCATGTTCACAGTCACTCCTAGCATTCCCATTTAGCCAGTTTCAGAAAAGCTTACCTGAGGATTTTCAAGTTCATGCTCATTGGCATTTTAGTGGTGGCCCAGGTTAATCATGCTGTCTCTTCAGTGATGCAGTTAAGAGAACAAAAGTCAGGAAGGTTTTACCCTTTTGGATTTTCATGGAATTTTCAATGTCTGTTTTGACATTTGAGCCCCTGATGTGCTGTGATCTGTCATTTACGAGTGCTGCAGTGAATAAGTGAGAGCCATTAAACAACTGCACAATTTGGGGGACTTTTCACAGCCCAGTTGTTGGACTCTGCAGGGAATCAGTGAGGATTCAGCACAAGAAAAGAAACAGGTATTTTAATTTGAGTAATATTAACACTCACAAACTGTCATATTGTGGAAATTTTAGCAGTGTGTAAGCTCTGAAACAAAGGAAGGACAAGCCAAACAACCAGAGCTTGGAATTTCCAGGGTGTCTTCAATGGCTGGCAGCGGATGCAGTAGGTGAGCATCCAGTGTGGATTCAGGAGGAACAAGAGCAGGACTGAAGGAGACATCTAGGGGAATCCCCAGTAAGTCCCTGGGCTCTCTGAAGCACATTTATACATTTATCCTATTAAAAGACATTTCTACGAAGAGGCTGCTGTGTTCTGGTCCTGGGCTGTCAGCCAGCAATGTTTCTTTATTGAGGAAAGGACATTACAGAGACACAGGAAGATATAATAAATCTATGGCACAGTCCTTGACTTCAGGGACACTTGATGAAACTATTTATACACACAGGAACCTTCACTAAAACAATAACTGAAGTACACGTGGGGCGATAACATGTAAGTGAATTTAATACAGCTTAATACAGCTCAAAATTCATTTCTGAATCCTACAGTAATAAAGTTATCAAGAATATCAAGCCAGGCTAACCATGAATAACTCCTTGTAAGAAATTAATTTTGAGATGAGTTTTGACAGAGGTTAAGGATAAAGATTGGTGTGCAAAATGGGAAAACGCACAGATAAGAAAAGCATATTCAGTATTAACTGCATGTCTAAAAGTGCTTAGACAAAATTATAGGGCACAGAGGAAAAAAAGCATAAAGGACATAAAGTCAACCTGTGCAACCTCACAATTTGTTGATATAATTTCAAGTCTTGTAGTGGCCATTGTGGGTACAAATCTGGTAATATCTCTGCCAAATGTCATCTCTAGACCACCACTCCTGGAATCTAAGACCCATGCACAGTTTCACATGTAGAACTGATTGGGAACAGAATTGAAGATCTCCAGATTATATGGCAGAAGTGGGACGTGGTGGGTGTCAAAATGAAGTAGCTGGAGCTCTCAGACTATTGAGACACCAACTTAACAACACTCCTGTTCCTTAATTATAGTTCACCAGTGACATCATTGAGAAAGGCAAGCTCGTATCTACTGACTAGGATATGGATGAACTGAAAATGCTAAATAACTATCCCTTTAATCCCCCCCTAAAAATCCCTCCTCTCAGGTCCCCACCATGAAAATCAGCCTCAGCCACATGCATGGTAACCGAGAAAGTGAAGCGGGTCTAGAGTAGACAAATGAAATGAGTGTAAAGCTTGTTCCTGAGCTTATTCAGAAGACGTGCTAAAAACCTGTGAATAGATAGAATTTTGGTAAATCATTTCCGTATTTCCAGTTTTATTTTCATTAAAATATCTGTGATTTTTTTTTATATCTTTTTATTTTCCAACTGGCCTCCAGCATTTTGGTCTCTGCCTCTTAGCCACGTAGTCAGAAAAAAAATCATTTGAATTTTTTTGAACCTGGAGAGAAATCACTAAAAGAATCCCTCCATGATGCTGACTCACTTATATACGCATCAAAGCGTGAGTTTTCTAAAAGTTAGGCATACCTTTCTTCACTTTTTTTTTTTTAATTAGCAATTTTATCTTCTTTATGGTTGGGCTTCTCTAATATTAGCATTAGTTTATATTTATTAAAAGCAGATGCTTATATTCTTCAACATTCCTCAGTCAAACAACACATGAAGAAGCAAAGTTGATAAGCATGTTTTTGGATAAGAAAATACTAGCAGAGCCAAAACAATCTTGGAAAACTGAACTAACTTTTTTACAGCCTCATGACTTTTGAAAATTCTGTCAATCATTGGAAAAAAGCACCAACTTCTAACATTTTAGAGTAATATATATTCATATGCAAAAAAGGATTTCCAGACAATTGCTTCAGGAAATCCAAATAGTGAGGTTAGAAAGACAGCAGTGTGGGGGGATGAGGCGGAGTCATTATTCAAGAAATTTTGCAACAGTGGATACTGCTTAAAACATGACCACAGAGTAACGGTAGCAAGAAGTCCAGTAGGAAAGGAGACAGAAAGGGAACATGGAAGAAGGGAAGAAAGTCAAGAAGAATGAGTGAAGAAGTGAAATAATGAGACAGTAACAATAAGAGTGTCAGATTAAGGTTCTTTTGGAGAGTGGTTTTCCCAGCCAGATGCTCATCACCCCCCAGGATGGTCTCCCTGCAGGTACCTCTGCCGCCAGCTCCCTTGCACGTTGCTGCTGCATTAGATTTCATGCCTCCTGCTCTGATGATGCTACTCTCCTGCTTTATGGTTTAGAGAGCCCTTGCATTATTGATTACTGGGCAGAATTCGTACTCCTCATCCGGCAATCACATGATCCCATATACTCTACAAGCCCTTATTTTTTTCTTCAGTGTCATATAAAATTCTCTGCTTGTCAAGGCAGCCTTTTTGTATCTCTCCTTTTTTTTCCTCTTTCCCTTTGCCCTGGATTTTTGTACTCATTCCATGCTCTACACCTTTGATTCTACCATTTTCCCTCTGAAGAAGTATTCTGTTTTCCACAAATGGAAATCTTGTTCTAATTTCAAACAAATATGGAAAATAACAGTCAAATTTTCTCTCTGCTTCTTGATTCATATTCCTGAGAAAAAGAAAATGATCACCCCAGCTCATTGTGTGTACACCCATGGGAGAGAATGATGGCCAGGCTAGGGTCACATGTCTATTTCAGATCCCATCTGCACTGGCTTGGAGGCAAGGGAGGGTGGTGTGCATTGGCCTATGTATGTGTGTTGACAGAGTGTCCTGTCTCTACATGGGCTGCTATTGAGTGGAAACTCTAACTGTGGGGCTCTCACTTAGATTGAATCTTGCCCATAACTCAAAACCTTTGCTTTTTAAATTTCTGTACTTTGGCACAGGGTGTCAGCCCACTATATGTTGCACGTTTTTAGTCAATAGAGAAGCTCTTTTCTTCCTAATCAGTTTGCCACATCTGGGTAATGATTAACAAACAAATTTAGTTTTTTCTAAGAAGTATCGTATTCAGAATCATATTGAATTTCCATAATTAAAGAAGATATACATATTGTTTCTAGAGATAATAAATTTTGGCTGGATATAAAACAGCCGTCAACCTTAATCTTGAAAAATTCTGATTTGGAGCCAACAGCCTTATAGTATTGTGCTTGGTTTAATCTGGCCAAGCAATGAGACAGATATATAACCTCTCACTTGATTTTTTCTTATTTTTCTGTGAAGCTCAAGTGCCTTCCAGTGAAAACTGAGCATTACAAAATGATCAATATATATGATTTCCAAAAAATGTACTTGTAAGCATCGTGTGCATCTTTCCTTCAAGAAAAATATTTTCACCTTTCTTTATGATTTTTCTAAAGGCTGGAGTGCTTGTCTGCTTTCATAATAAATAGGAGGTGTTTGTCTGAAGTTAATTGTCAAAGCAAGCCTTCCCCACAAACACTTTGAAATACCCAATACTGATACATTAGTTTATGCTTTGCAACGTCTTCACTTTCTTACCAAGCAAGTTATTATCTCAGTAGAATTATGGAAGTTCTACTTAAACTTTCTGTTTTACATTGCTCTAAATGTTTGAATCAATAATATGTTAATTGTCCCCTCTTTTCAAAGCCTACTTTCCTTCATATTTAGTAAATTTATATCAAAGCCAACTTTTACGTTTTAAAGTTAGTTTTTAATGTAATCTTGATAAGCCACACCCTATTTTTAGAGGAAATACCTTTTTCTCTAAGAGTGGTGGGCTATATCTGCAGACTCAGTGGGTCCTGGGGAATCTGAGGATTGAAGATTTCCAAGTGCATCAAACACTTGTCCTCATTTGTGTCCCATTCTTTGCCAATCAGGGCCTTAGTCTTGTCATGGCAAATCTAACTAGTCAAGGTACTTAAGTTTCTCTAGAGCTATGCTAGCCTTACATCCTGAGCTTAGTTCTCCAGCCTTTTCTGCCTTAAGCTGCTGGCAATAAGAATCTCTTCATGTGTTTCCAAGTCAGCCGTTTGTTTTGCACATTTAGCCTTTTATTGATGGTTAACCTTCTTCAGTCTTTCATTTTCTCTTTCCAAAAGCATCAGTTGCCCCCAGGAAGCATTATTCAATACCATTGCTCTTATAATCACTATTTCCCACATGTATCTCAAATGCTTAATACATTGCACCCACCATTGCATTTTCCTTCACCTAGCCTCCCATTTTCCTTCAAAATAACCTCCCATTTTGCCCACGGTAAAAGCTTTATCATTGCTACCTGATGCCTGGAGCTGTTCGTATTCCACCTCATTACTCACTGACCAGTGGGTGATCCAGCTCCAAAATCCCATTTTAGTATCTGTTTTTTCAGACTATTGTCAAACTGTCACAAGCGTGGATCTACATGAAGTATACTCAGATGAAAATTAACAAATTGGAGGTTCATTAAGGAATGCTCTTGGGATCAGTAACAGTGGGAGAAGGGAACAAAAGCAAATTTGGGAGGAGGAAAAATTTGGTCTGTGATGTAGTCACAACAAGCCCTTAGCCAAATTCACATGGAGCTCTGAAGCTGGCATGACTCTTCCGAGTTGTACCAAATTGAAAAGAAGAAGCAAGGCTTTTCTATGCCTTCATTGACCAGTTATCAGATGCAGGTTCCTAGCTCTCTCTTCCCCCGCACCCCCCCCCACACACACACCCTCACACCAGAAAGGGAATATAATCTTGAAAAAGGCAGTTATCTTCAGCTAAGGACAATTCCCAAAAAGGGCAGACAGCTGAGGGTGTCAGATCTCAATCTTTGGAACAATTGGAAATAAATCCTTTATTCGTAAAGTAGGGATCTGGATGATGCAGACTAGCATGATTACTGAAGAATTAAGTATTAATTAGGGACATATCAATAGGGCATGGACCCAGTTGAAAGATATCTCACTGGATAATTTTAGACTAATGTAAATATCAAAATAAATGATAATAGGTTTTAAGGTCTTCAATAAAAAAGAATCCAGGAGTCCATAACTATAGTAAAAGGGTGAGTAAGTAGAAGTTCTTCTTTGTAGAATAATGCCAGTTAATTAATGTAGAATGGCAGAATTAAAAGACTTAGATCATTTTCAAATATCAAAGTAATGGTTTAGTTATCAATAGGTACTAAAACTATTGGCTGATAAATTGTTGAAGATCAGGCTACTAATATAATTTCAAAGTATCAGCATATAGTATGTACATTAATTATCAAGTAGGAAAAGCACCTTTACAACAGCGAGATCTTGTAGATAACCATCTTAAGCAAGTGATCAACTCTAGGATCACCAATAAGAGGAAAAAAAAACAGATATCATTATCCTTTTGATTTGGTGCAGTGGGAAGTACAAAATATTATTTAGGTATTATTCTTTTTTTTAAATTTTTTTAGCTTTATTAAGGTGTAATTGACAAATGAAAGTTGTATATATCTAAGATACACAACTTGATGTATGATTTTTGTATACAATGTGAAATGATCACCACAATCAAGCTAATTAGCATATTATCTAGGTATTACTATTCTTGACAAAATGTTCAACTTGAATCTAATCATAAAGAAGCAATTAGGCAAACCCAGATTGTGAGAGAGTTTACAAGCCCACTAACCTGGGTTCTTCAAAAATATCATAATCATAAAAAACAAAAAGTGTAAGGTGACTGTCTTAAACTAAAGGAATTTAAAGAACTATGACAAACAAATATACTATAAGAACATTAATCAGATACTGAGTTGAAAATTAAAAAAGAACATTTGGGGCTCAATGGGGTAAATATGAGTATGGATTGTGTATTAGCTATTGCTATATTAATATTAAATTTCTTGAGTGTGATTATGTCAGAGTTACCTGCTGTAATACTTAAGGGTCAAGTGTCTTGATATCACCATTGCAGTTTTGAAAGTTATTTTTTTAAAAGGACGTGGAGAGAGAGATATGGCAAAATATTAACAGTTGGTGAATCAAGGTAAAGGTTATATGGGTATTTGTAATATTATACTGTAAATTTTTGTTTCAATTTTTTCAAAATAATATAGGAGAAAATTCTAAAATTTAAGCCGCCTTGATCCAATTTTCACAAATCCCTTATTAATAAGGTCTATGTCCCTGAAATTTAATTGCTTTGAATTCTGCTTACAACCTTCTCATACCAATCTTTTCTTTCTAGCATTAAAAACGAAGTGATTTTTAAGAGAAAATACATACAATAACCACACTTATTTTAACTACATTTCCATGATTCCTATCCAAGTCATTTCACCCTGATAAATTCCTACAACTGCCAAAATGTAATCTCAACCCTAGTAATTTTCCCTAATGTTTCCTTTTGACATCTTTTCAGGTTTCAAGAGACTACTTCTGTTGACTGAGGTAAAAGAGGAGCCTCTAACTACTTTAGCAATAAATTAACAAAAAATAAATAACTTACTTTTTTAAAAGCTTTGCTTCAACTTCCCCTTTCTGAACCATATTTTCTCCTTTCTCATTATCTCATTCCATCAGGATCACATATCAAACCTGGTTTTGAAGAGAAAGAAAAGAAAAGGAAAGTTCTACATTAACCATCTTCCAAAAGAATTAGGGGAAAATGGAAGTTGAGAATACAGACATGGCTCCAAGTGTACCTATTAGGACTAAAAGAAACTCTTTAATTCCTCATTTTTTTAAAAAGCAGTGACCCTCTGTGCTATCACTTTTTAAGGAGCTATGCTGCAGCAATTTAAGGAATATGGCTCTCATTTTCTACATTTACAGGCTTCAATGGAATTCTTACTGGTAAAATATGTCAAAATTATATACACATATTGATAAAGTTTAAACTGTCTAGATATGTATACGGTCTTTGAAACATTCTCTTTTAATTTCAGGTTTTCAAATATTTCAGAAGTGAATATTTTCCTCCTCTAGTGCATTTTCTGAAATAATAACACTTCAGCAGAACTCAAGGAAATTTTAACAAGTATGTATTCCTCTAAGATGTTTTTTTCTTTGCTATTTAAGACCCTCTCCCATCCCACAAATGCCCTAGTAGCTATAGACTCATCTATTAAATATACACATATATATAACTATAAACCCTCCTAATGTATTTATATAAAGGCACTCCAACACAATGGATAAAACAGGTGAGCTACTTTTAATTTTATCATGGGAAATATGTGAAGTTAATGTGAAAGAAGATCAAGCAATCCTAACTCTGTTTTTTATTGGAAAAACACTCTAGATGTTTTGTGAGAAGAGAAAAATCTCTCTAGGATAGAATTGTAACAGAACTTTTATGTAAAGCAGTTTTATTTGAAATATATTGTCCCAGACAGCAGTGAAGAGAACAGTTTTAATCCAAAATGCTTCCAGGCTGAGTCCCTTCTGGCCAATTATTTGATTTCAGTAATGCTCTGGTTGCCTCTGCCTAGCACTAGCTATTAAATATAGTGCTGTGCCTTTTAGAAAACTTTTACTTTACATGAGAGCCAAAAGGTAACTCTGTACAAAATCGAACTAGGAGTTAAAATATGATTTTGAAATGGGAAAACATTAGCTCAAATTCTGACAAATGAAAATCTTTTTGAAAAAATTAAGTAACAGAAAGTGCTAGTCAGTGTCTATCAACCATCAATCCCATTTAGACAAAGACTGGGCAAAGCTCACAACTACCTAGAGGTTTTCAAATGTTTTTCCTTGATTTAATTCAAGTTTGGGGGGAAATGCCAACATTTTCTAATAACATTAGGATTAAATTCAACAAATATTTATTGGAAAGTCCTGGAATAGTCACTGTATAAAGACGGCTAAGAAAAGATAGTCCCTGCCCTGGGGCAATCTAGTGGATAAAATTAGGCAAGTCTTATAATACAAGAAGGAATAAGAGAGGAGCTTCAAGATGGCGGAAGAGTGAGACACGGAGATCACCTTCCTCCCCACAAATACATCAGAAATACATCTACATGTGGAACCACTCCTATAGAACACCTACTGAACGCTGGCAGAAGACCTCAGACCTCCCAAAAGGCAAGAAACTCCCCACGTACCTGGGTAGGGCAAAAGAAAAAAGAAAAAATAGAGACAAAAGAACACAGATGGGGCCTGCACCAGTGGGAGGGAGCTGTGAAGGAGGAAAGGTTTCCACACACTAGGAAGCCCCTTCGCGGGCGGAGACTGCTGATGGTGGAGCCACGGAGGAGAGCGCAGCAACAGGGGTGCGGAGGGCAAAGCGGAGAGATTCCCGCACAGAGGCTCGGCGCCGAGCAGCACTCACCAGCCCGAGAGGCTTGTCTGCTCCCCCGCCGGGGCGGGCGGGGCTGGGAGCTGAGGCTCGGGCTTCGGAGGTTGGATCGCAGGGAGAGGACTGGGGTTGGCGGCGTGAACACAGCCTGAAGGGGCTAGTGCTCCACAGCTGGCCAGGAGGGAGCCCGGGAAAAGGTCTGCAGCTGCCGAAGAGGCAAGAGACTTTTTCTTGCCTCTTTATTTCCTGGTGCATGAGGAGAGGGGATTCAGAGTGCCGCTTAAAGGAGCTCCAGAGACGGACGCGAGCCGCGGCTATCAGCACAGACACCAGAGACGGGCAGGAGACGCTAAGGCTGCTGCTGCCGCCACCAAGAAGCCTGTGTGCGAGCACAGGTCACTATCCACACCGCCCCTCCCGGGAGCCTGTGCAGCCCGCCACTGCCAGGGTCCCGTGATCCAGGGACAACTTCCCCGGGAGAACTCACGGTGCACCTCAGGCTGGTGCAACGTCACGTCGGCCTCTGCCGCGCAGGCTCGCCCCGCCTCCTCCATACCCCTCCCTCCCCGTGGCCTGGGTGAGCCAGAGCCCCCGAAGCAGCTGCTCCTTTAACCCCGTCCTGTCTGAGTGAAGAACAGACGCCCTCAGGCTACCTACATGCAGAGGTGGGGCCAAATCAAAGCTGAAATGCAGAAGCTGTGCGAACAAAGAAGAGAAAGGGAAATCACTCCCAGCAGCCTCAGGAGCAGCGGATTAAATCTCCGCAATCAACTTGATGTACCTGCATCTGTGGAATACCTGAATAGACAACGAATCATCCCAAATTGAGGAGGTGGACTTTGGGAACAACGATATATATTTTTTTTCCCCTTTTTCTCTTTTTGTGAGTGTGTATGTCTGTGCTTCTGTGTGTGATTTTGTCTGTATAGCTTTGCTTTTACCATTTGTCCTAGGGTTCTGTCTGTCCTTTTTTTTTTTTTTTTTACTTTTTAAAATTTTTTTCTTAATAATTATTTTTTATTTTAATTATTTTATTTTATTTTATTTTATCTTCTTTCCTTCTTTCTTTCTACTTTTTGTCCCTTTTATTCTGAGCTGTGTGGATGAAAGGCTCTTGGTGCTCCAGCCAGGCATCAGGGCTGTGCCTCTGAGGTGGGAGAGCCAAGTTCAGGACACTGATCCACAAGAGATCTCCCAGCTCCACGTAATATCAAATGGCAAAAATCTCCCAGAGATCTCCATCTCAACGCCAAGACCCAGCTTCACTCAATGACCAGCAAGCTACAATGCAGGACAACCTATGTCAAACAACTAGCAAGACAGGAACACAACCCCATCCATTAGCAGAGAGGCTGCCTAAAATCATAATAAGGTCACAGACACCCCAAAACACACCACCAGACGTGGACCTGCCCAACGGAAAGACAAGATCCAGCCTCACCCACCAGAACACAGGCACTAGTCCCCTCCACCAGGAAGCCTACACAACCCACTGAATCAACATTAGCCACTGGGGACAGACACCAAAAACAACGGGAACTACAAACCTGCAACCTGCGAAAATGAGACCCCAAACACGGTAAGTTAAGCAAAATGAGAAGACAGAAAAACACACAGCAGATGAAGGAGCAAGGCAAAAACCCACCAGACCTAACAAATGAAGAGGAAATAGGCAGTCTACCTGAAAAAGAATTCAGAGTAATGATAGTAAAAGTGATCCAAAATCTTCGAAATAGAATAGAGAAAATACAAGAAATGTTTAACAAGGACCTAGAAGAACTAAAGAGCAAACAAACAATGATGAACAACACAATAAATGAAATTAAAAATTCTCTAGATCAATAGCAGAATAACTGAGGCAGAAGAACGGATAAGTGACCTTGAAGATAAAATAGTGGAAATAACTACTACAGAGCAGAATAAAGAAAAAGAATGAAAAGAACTGAGGACAACCTCAGAGAACTCTGGGACAACATAAACACACCAACATTGGAATTATAGGGGTCCAAGAAGAAGAAGAGAAAAAGAAAGGGACTGAGAAACTATTTGAAGAGAGTATAGTTGAAAACGTCCCTAATATGGGAAAGGAAATAGTTAATGAAGTCCAGGAAGCACAGAGAGTCCCATACAGGATAAATCCAAGGAGAAACACGCCAAGACACATATTAATCAAACTATCAAAAATTAAATACAAAGAAAAAATATTAAAAGCAGCAAGGGAAAAACAACAAGTAACACAGAAGGTAATCCCCATAAGGTTAACAGCTGATCTATCAGCAGAAGCTCTGCAAGCCAGAAGACAGTGGCAGGACATATTTAAAGTGATGAAAGAGAAAAACCTACAGCCACGATTACTCTACCCAGTAAGGATCTCATTCAGATTTGACGGAGAAATTAAAAGCTTTACAGACAAGCAAAAGCTAAGGGAATTCAGCACCACCAACCCAGCTTTAAAACAAATGCTAAAGGAACTTCTCTAGGCAGGAAACACAAGAAAAGGAAAAGACCTACAATAATAAACCCAAAACAATTAAGAAAATGGTAATAGGAACATACATATCGATAGTTACCTTAAATGTAAATGGATTAAATGCTCCCACCAAAAGACACAGACTGGCTGAATGGATACAAAAACAAGACCCATATATATGCTGTCTACAAGAGACCCACTTCAGACCTAGGCACACATACAGAATGAAAGTGGGGGGATGGAAAAAGATATTCCATGCAAATGGAAATGAAAAGAAAGCTGGAGTAGCAATTCTCATATCAGACAAAATAGACTCTAAAACAAAGACTATTAAGAGACAAAGAAGGACACTACACAATGATCAAGGGATCAATCCCAGAAGAAGATATAACAATTGTAAATATTTACGCACCCAACATAGGAGCACCTCAATACATAAGGCAAATACTAACATCCATAATAGGGGAAATCAACAGTAACACAATCATAGTAGGGGACGTTAATGCCCCACTTTCACCAATTGACAGATCATCCAAAATGAAAATAAAAAAGGAAACAAAAGCTTTAAATGATACATTAAACAAGATGGACTTAGTTGATATTTATAGGACATTACATCCAAAAACAGAAGAATACACATTCTTCTCAAGTGCTCATGGAACATTCTTCAGGATAGATGATATCTTGGGTCACAAATCAAGCCTTGGTAAACTTAAGAAAATTGAAATCGTATCAAGTATCTTTTCTAACCACAGTGCTATGAGACTAGATATCAATTACAGGAAAAAATCTGTAAGAAATACAAACACATGGAGGTTAAACAACACACTACTTAATACAAGAGATCACTGAAGAAATCAAAGAGAAAATCAAAATATACCTAGAAACAAATGACAATGAAAACACAATGACCCAAAACCTATGGGATGCAGCAAAAGCACTTCTAAGAGGGAAGATTATAGTTATACAAGCCTACATTAAGAAACAAGAAACATCTCAAATAAACAAACTTTACACCTAAAGCAATTAGAGAAAGAAGAACAAAAAAACCCCAAAGTTAGCAGAAGGAAAGAAATCATAAAGATCAGATCAGAAATAAATGAAATAGAAATGAAGGAAACAATAGCAAAGGTCAATAAAACTAAAAGCTGGTTCTTTGAGAAGATAAACAAAATTGATAAACCATTAGCCAGACTTGTCAAGAAAAAAAGGGAGAAGACTCAAATCAACAGATTTAGAAATGAAAATGGAGAAGTAACAACTGACACTGCAGAAATACAAAGGATCATGAGAGATTACTACAAGCAACTATATGCCAATAAAATGGACAACCTGGAAGAAATGGACAAATTCTTAGAAATGTACAACCTTCTGAGACTGAACCAGGAAGAAATAGAAAATATGAACAGACTGATCACAAGCACTGAAATTGAAACTGTGATTAAAAATCTTCCAACAAACAAAAGCCCAGGACCAGATGGCTTCACAGGTGAATTCTATCAAACATTTAGAGAAGAGCTAACACCTATCCTTCTCAAACTCTTCCAAAATATAGCAGAGGGAGGAACACTCCCAAACTCATTCTACGAGGCCACCATCACTCTGATACCAAAACCAGACAAAGATGTCACAAAGAAAGAAAACTACAGGCCAATATCACTGATGAACATAGATGCAAAAATCCTCAACAAAATACTAGCAAACAGAATCCAACAGCACATTAAAAGGATCATACATTATGATCAAGTGGGGTTTATCCCAGGAATGCAAGGATTCTCCAATATATGCAAATCAATCAACATGATACACCATACTAACAAATTGAAGGAGAAAAACCATATGACCATCTCAATAGATGCAGAGAAAGCTTTTGACAAAATTCAACACCGATTTATGATAAAAACCCTCCAGAAAGTAGGCATAGAGGGAACTTTCCTCAACATAATAAAGCACACACATATGGTCGCCTTATCTTTGGTAAAGGAGGCAAGAATATACAGTGGAGAAAAGACAGCCTCTTCAATAAGTGGTGCTGGGAAAACTGGACAGCTACATGTAAAAGAATGAAATTAGAACACTCCCTAACACCCTACACAAAAATAAACTCAAAATGGATTAAAGACCTAAATGTAAGGCCAGACACCATCAAACTCTTAGAGGAAAACATAGGCAGAACACTCTATGACATAAATCAAAGCAAGATCCTTTTTGACCCACCTCCTAGAGAAATGGAAATAAAAACAAAAATAAACAGTTGGGACCTAATGAAACTTAAAAGCTTTTGCACAGCCCAGGAAACCATAAACAAGACGAAAAGACAAGCCTCAGAATGGGAGATAATATTTGCAAATGAAGCAACTGACTAAGGATTAATCTCCAAACATACAAGCAACTCATGCAGCTCAATATCAAAACAACAAACAACCATAAAAAGGAACGAAACTGAGTTATTTGTAGTGAGGTGGATGGACCTAGAGTCTGTCATACAGAGTGAAGTAAGTCAGAAAGAGGAAAACAAATACCACATGCTAACAGATATATATGGAATCTAAAAGAAAGAAAAAGAAAATGGTTAGAAGAACCTAGGGGCAAGACAGGAATAAAGATGCAGACCTACTAGAGAATGGACTTGATGATACGGGGAGGGGGAAGGGTTAGCTGGGACAAAGTGAGAGAGTGGCATGGACATATATACACTACCAAACGTAAAACAGCTAGTGGGAAGCAGCCGCATAGCACAGGGAGATCAGCTTGGTGCTTTGTGACCACCTAGAGGGGTGAGATAGGGAGGGTGTGAGGGAGGGAGATGCAAGAGGGAAGAGATATGGGGTCACATGTATATGTATAACTGATTCACTTTGTTATAAAGCAGAAACTGACACACCATTGTAAAGCAATTATACTTTAAATAGATGTTAAAAAAAAGGAATAAGATGACTGTATTAGTTATCTATTCCAACACTTAGTAGTTTAAACAACAATCAGTTGATTAGCTCACAATTCTGATAGACAGTTGCTGGTCTGGGCCAGGTTTGGCTAATCTGGCCTGAGCTTGACCATATATCTGTGGCATTTGCAAGGTCAGCTAGGACTGCGTATTCCCAGATTGCCTCTTCCACATGTTTTGCCATTTGGCAAAAAATAATAGTAATTCTTACCAAAACTAGGGTGGTTGAGGAGAAAGTGGGGCGGATGTGATAGACACTTTAAAAATAAAAAGAATATGTCTTTTGGATTTAAACTTTACACTATTATCAACTACTGTTAAATTCATTTTTAAATGAGATATTTCAGCACATTTTATCCCATCTTGGTCATTGCACTGTTGCCTCAAACAGCTTTTTTGTGTGTGTGGGCGGGGTGGGGGGGGAAGGGGAGGAATTATGCAAGACATATAAGTTCAGATTAATAGAACCCTTTACCCTTTCAACACATCATAATTTCTATTTCTTCAAATAGCACAGTTTCAAAACATCCAAATATGGTTTCCCTCTTTTTTCTTCTCCATTTTCCATATGTAATTAGTTGTCTCCAGCATCCTCACCCCATTTCTATTCCCACTGTTTTCACTGTATTGCAGACCCTACTTGTTTCTTGCTTAGACTACTGTACTATGTCCCCTCATAGTCTCATCACACCCAGGTTTACTCTTCACAATCCTGCTGTTGCCTCCAAATTAGTCTTCTTAACTCCTCCTGCACACAGGTTTCTATAGCTCCCCATTTTCACCTGAATTTCTCAGCCTAGCATTAAAAGTTTTCTACACTTAGCCCCATTTATATTTCTAAACTGTTGTTTCTCATTGTTCTATGGCATCAACACTATACATCAGTCAAAATGGAAGACTCAACATTCTTTCAAACTCCAAGATACATTTGGTCTTTCCTCCCACGTGGAATATCTTCCCTGATCTCAAAAATCCCAAATATCCTTCCACATCCAGTTCATAATCTAGCTCCTATTTGAAGCCTTTCCCAATCATCCTAGTTGGAAATTCTCTTTCTCGGAATTACATTAGCAGTTTGTTTCACCATCATGATATTCATTTTTGTTATAGCTATTTAAATACATATTTTATTTTCCTTAAGAGGTTCTAGTTCCTTGAATAAAGTGACATGCCTTATTCAACCTTATCTTCCCTGTAATGTTTTAATACTGCACACGAACATGATTCTGCCAATTAAAGAGCTACCAGTCTAGGGTGAGAGGTGGGCATGTAAACAAATGTCAAAATAACAAGTTAATTTTAGTAATATAAATATACTAGGTACAACTACACAAAGAGTAATCAATTCCACTTTAATAGAACAGAAAGAGTTTCACAGAGGAGAGGTTAATGAGGCAGGTTTTGAGGAATAAGCAGAAGTTTTCTAACTAGTCCAGGGGAAAACCATTCCAAGTAGAATAACTAAACCATTCAAAGACATAGAGGCATGGAATAGCTCCATACGCTTAGAGACTCTACTATATAATGATCATTCATGGGAGTGGTGAAAGATCAGATACACAATTTAATTTTATTGGATTTCATGAACCAAAAAACTGTTTTCTTAAATTGGAGTCATCCTTTATATTGCCACATAAGGACACTGAAAACAACAACAATAAAAACAATGAGCAACTACTCTTCTATTTCTTAGAATACTAAAATTACATTCTGAGATTATATCATTTTAAAAGATTGTCCTTTATGCTGAATTTAGTTTTCAGAATAGCGCTCACCTTAATATCCCACATTTCCTCATGCAATTTGTCCACAATATTTGGAAACCATTATTTTAAGTGATAAAAAATGGGGTAGATATTTAAAATTTTTAAGCACAGAAATAAATCTTTATTACATTTAGACAGGAATCCTCAGAGAACAATATGGAGAATATTTTGGTAAGGAGTAAGACAACCCATGTTGAAAAGGTCTTAATGACAAGTGACAGATGAAGAGGCCGTATAATGTGGTGCTGAGTAGTAACAACCTCACAGAGGCATCCAAACTATGGATGTTAAAATGGCCAGACCTACTGGCTGTCCGTGGAAAGTGAGGACAATGGATGTTCCTGGCTTTAGCGTGTAAAAATGAAGGAAAAGAGACAGATGTGTAAAGTGAAAACAATAATGAGTTTGGTTTCAGACACCTTCTGGTTATCTATTATTTCACAACAAATTACTTCAAAACATAGTGACTTAAAACAATAACATTTATTATCTCATGGTGTCTGTGGGTCAGGAACTCAGCAGTTCTTCCCAAGGTGATGCTGGGTCAGAGTCTCTCGTTAGGTTGCAATCAAGATGTTGACCAGAGCTACAGGCATCTGAAGGATAGTCCGGAACTGAAAATCTCCTTCCAAACTCACCCATGGAGGTGAGTGGCAGGAGGCCCCAGTTCCTCACCTCCTGGTCCCTCCATCAGTGATTGAGTGTCCTAACAACAGGACAGCTAGCTTGCCCCAAAGCTAGTGATACAAGAGAGAGAACAAGAAGGAAGTGGTTATGTCTGTATGGCCTAGTCTCAGAAGTCACCATGTTCTGTTCATTGGAAGTGAGTTACTAAGTCCAGCCCATATTCCAAGTGTGGGTAATTAAGCCTCAACTCTTGAAGGGAGGAATATCAAAAAATGTGTGAACATGATTTAAAACTATCACAAACATGTTGAGTTTGAGTTTCCTGAGGGATACACAAATGGAGTGATCCAATAGCTAGTATACAATGCTGAATCAAGATCTAGAGTGAGAAGACACATTTGGGGATTGTCAGCTCTCTGTGGAACTAGGAGCTGTGGATGGGGAAAAGAGCAGACAAGATTGAGATTATTCTGTGTGAAGGCTGAAAGAGAAGAGGGCCAAAGGTGGACATATGGGGAAGATCTACATTAATGGCAAAAGCAGGGAAAGAGCCAGCCAGTGGAGCTGAGAAGAAAAAACAAAGAGAATATTTTTCATTTCCTGTCATAAAATCCAAGAGAAAAAAAATTTATATTCAGAAAATATTGTGTGCCTCAACATTGGGCAACGATAGTAAATGTTAAAGAAATATCAAGTGAAATAAGGATTTAGGGTTATCCCTGAATTTTTTCTTCAAGTAAGATAAACTTTACTGAATGTCTCATAAGGAGGCAGCAAAGTAGAAATTACGTTTTCCAACACACATAAAAACTTTCTAAAATTCCTCCTCATTCACTTCTCTCCCTAAAGTCCTACATCTCATGCTTACACCTCTTCTTTTCTTTCTCTCCCTCTCACAAAATTAAAAATGAAAACCTCCTTCAAACTCTTCTTCTTCTAAGATATTTTATTCTTACTGGATCTCCATGCATTTTCTTCTTTCTTCCAGTTTTATTATGGTATAATTTCTATAAAAAACTGTACATAATTAATCTACACAATTTGGTGAGTATATATATATATATATATACACATACACACTCCTGTTACCATCACTATAATCAAGTTAATAAACATCTATCACCTCCGATATCTTTCTTGTGTCTCCTTGTTTGTTTGTTTGTATTTGTGGTAAGAACAATTAACATGAGACCTACCCTCTTAACAAATTTTTAAGTGCATAATTATCTTATTGCTAATTGTAGGCATTATGTTGTAGAGCAGATCTCTGAAACTTACCTTGTATAACTGTCAATACAGAGTTTATTGTGGGGGGGGGGGAGGGATAAATTGGGAATTTTGGATTAACAGATACACGCTACTATATATAAAATAGATATACAACAAGGACCTACTGTATAACACAGGGAACTATATTCAATATCTTGTAATGATCTACAATGGAAAAGAACCTGAAAGGATGCAAAAGAATATATATATATAACTGAATCACTTTGCTCTACACCTGAAACATAAATCAACTATACTTCAATTGAAAAAATACAGAGTTTATTCGTGACCATTTTTCAGTTTCAAAGCTCTGGAGGAGACTGGAGACAGGCTGCAGATATGTGCACAGTGAATGGAGAATGAGGAAGTGATACTGTTGTTCTTGCAAGAAGTTTAGCTGAGAAGCAAAGGAGAGAGATGGATCTATGTACAAAAGTTTTGTTGCCCTTCATGTTTGTTTTATTCTTAACTTTTGATTACAAAGTTTTCAATCATGCAATAAGTAGAGACTAATATAATGAACCTCACATACCCATCACCTAATTTCTTGTCTCCTTTGTAACTGCATTTCCTATAAACTGTAGGCACATCAAGAGACTTGAGAACACATGTGTTTTTCTAATATAGAGTTTTGAGCATAATCATATGAAGTGAAGGCCAATAAAAATTGAGGCTAAAAACTCAGAAAGGAAAATAGATCATGAATATCAGGTCAGTTTTCATGTAATTCTTTTACATTTTTCCTGATGTTATTCTCATGTTCTGTAAGTGATGAGATGCTACTGGGAAGAGGAATAAGCATGGGATTTTGAGTCAGAAAACCTATATGAAGATCCTGGCTACAATATTTATCAGCCATATGACTCTGGCAAAATTGTTTAACATCACCAATTTGAGATTTCTTATTTATAAAATGCTGGTGTCAGTAAAAGGAAAGTGCAGTGTGATAATACTTATGCCAAATAAAGAGTTCTTTGAAGAAATAAATTAAATAATGTAAACAGAAATATTTGAAAAACGTAAAGAACTGTACGGAGCCTACTTACTATTCACATGCATCAAGCAAAACTGGGGTTCAGGATAAGTATGCTCTGTAATATTGTTCAGCTAGCAGTAAGTGAAAGAGTCGGAATGCTGCTCATCCCATCCCAAATTCAGGGCTCTTTCTACTTTACTATGTTGTCTTTCTTGCTTACAGTTGATACTCAACAAATAATTGTTAAATTAAAGCAAAAGATAAGCATGCCTGAAGGAGTAAGAACAAAGATCCACATACCAGGGTTGTTTCATGGTCTAGAAACTTCAGGATTCTCAACACCAAACCCTAAAAAAGTTTTAATATCTCTGTTGGTTAAGGCAACCCTAGCTACTGGAATAAACAAAAGCAAAATGTTAGTGACTTAACACACTAGGGGTTTAATGATAGGAGAGTATCTTCCATGTGATAACTGACAATTTCCTATAGGCTCACATTCTCTTGGCAAAATCTAGTTGCTTGGCTATGGGTGAAGGGAAGTGAGTAAAGTATAATGTAAAGCTTGGCTGAGCAGCAGCTTTACATCAGTAACTCAGGAGGAAGGATCAGACCAAGATTACATGTTAAAACTCAGCAGCTCTGGTTTTCCAAAAACACTGTCACCAGCATCCTTGTCATCAGCATCTTCATTAGAGCACTGGTCCATGATGGAATGGCCAAGTGAGCTGGCATCACTTCACCTCTCACTCTCCATGCTCCAGTCACCCTAAATGTCATTCATTTTCACTCATACACCAGTACTGTCTTCCACAGCAGATCCATTCCATATACTAATTCCTCTGCCTGGATTTAACTGACCTCTTTTTCTCCTGGACCACCAGATCTTCTTCATTCATCAAATATTCCTAATACATCCTGAACTTGTCATGTCATAAATGTCATTATACTTCTTTTTCTTTTGAACAAATTATAGCCTTCTGTAGAAGTTTCAAAAACAGTTCACAGAGTTTCCATATATTCCTCACTTAGTACCCCTAATGTTAACATTTTTAAACATTCTTTAAAGTTCCAAGAAGGGCAATAATTTTCAGGAGAGCCTGTCTGCCTCATTCACTGCTGTATCCCTAATGCCTAGCAAAGTGCCTCACCCACAGCAGATGCTCATAAAATAGTTTTTGATGAATGTATGGTGACTTTACCCCAGCTCCTCCTCATTACTTCTTCTGTATTTTTTTATATTTGAAAATGACCCTGGGCTACTTGCAAAGGAGAGGAGCTATTTATCCTTTTAATTTTCAAAAGTTATAAATACGAAACTATATTTAAGTTTCTGCAACTTGAGTGCAACTGCTGTGTTCCTCAAACACAAACTGTTTTGCATTTCCATTATTTGCAAGCTGCCCCTGAAGCAGGTAAATTAGCATGTTATTTGTGAAAGATTCCTTAGCCCCTGATTTATGCCATCACCGCTTCTGTGCAGCATGCTATTCTTTATTTCTATGTGTCAGAATCCATTTCCTCGTGGTATATTCCTTAACACTCATCTTTCTCATCTTGAATTTCAAGTCTAAAATTTTTGTAAAAGTTGATCTTATTCGACTAGTTTCATTAACTTTGAGATTCCTGGTCTACAGAAGTTTAGATACAACAAATTAAAAAGAAATGGAGAGTACCAGAAGGTACACTATAGCAGTAAGAAGTAACATCTAATAATGATGACCTGTAACAAGGGGAGAGATAAAAAATGACAAGGAGCCCATTTAAGGCACTAGGAGCCTGGCCATTTAAATAAGATCAAGAAACCTGCCAGAAGAGAATCTCTGAATTAGAGCATAAAAATAACTTAGGATCATATCAATAACTGTAAGTTATCAGTTATCAAGAAGAAATTAAATAATGCCCAATGTACTTCAACATAAAATGTAGGGAGTGCTATGCATTTCAAAAACATTTTGTTTTAACATGATTAAAATGAGGACTTCCCTGGTGGCACAGTGGTTAAGAATCCGCCTGCCAATACAGGGGACACGGGTTCGATCCCTGGTCTGGGAAGATCCCACGTAGTTGCTCCCGTGGAGCAACTAAGCCCATGCGCCACAACTACTGAGCCTGCGCTCTAGAGCCCGCGAGCCACAACTACTGAAGCCCACGCACCTAGAGCCCATGCTCCACAACAAGAGAAGCCGCCACAATGAGAAGCCCACGCACCGCAGTGAAAAGTAGCCCCCACTTGCTGCAAATAGAGAAAGCCACGCGCAGCACAAAAGACCCAATGCAGCCAAAAGTAAAAAATAGGTAAATAAATAAAAATAAATTTTAAAAATAAAATGATTAAAATGAGACTCACTTAAAAACTTAAAGATAGTTTCAGTTATCTTACAAACTAGCTACAATTCATTTTTAACTAATGATGGATCAAGAATTCTTACTGTGCTTTTAACCTTCTCTTAAATTGGCATTAAAAACATTTATTCCATTTCCTTTTGTGAGATATATGTTATTTCAAGCATTCTTTAGAAACCGTTTTTAAACTTTATGAAAAGTATTTTCACTAGAAAAATCTAACTTTAAAATTAAAATATCAAAGGAATTAATTGGAGAAATATGTTTCATTACCAACTAGAATCAAAATTGTTCTCAAGGGAGGTCCTAAAAATGACCCAAGGAAGGTGTTAGGTGCTAATACAGGTAGAGAATGGAATTCCATTATTTATCCTCCTTTATAATGTTTTGTGATTTCCATGATAGTGAGTGAGTGATTCCCTTTCTAAACCTCAATAGCAATGCAAGGACCATTTCATCATTAGGTTTCTGAGATTTATATAGGATGAATTTGGATCTTAGATTTTATACGTGAGAAATTGGAAGGCATTAAACAATTAGGCAGCCTGTCCAAAGGCACAGAGCAGTTTATTTGCAAAGAATGGGACTCTAACTCACAATCTCTGCATTTGCCATTCCAAGACATATGGTTTTATTTATTTTTCTATAATCTGATTTCCATAAACAGATCTATGAGAGAGAGACTGGTTACAGAATTGCAGAATCCATGATCTTTAAGTTCAACATCAAAATGTCACCCTAAGTAGATGCCTCCTTATGTGGACACACTTTATGGCCACCCAAAATCCCATCTGAACCATAACTTCACAGATTTAAAGAATAAAATCTGAAATAAGGAAGACTTCCTAAATTCAGGGGATTTTTTTTGTTCCTCCTGAATGTTAGGAGACATAACTGATGCTGCTGACACTAGATAGTATTTCTTAGGGTATAGTTCTTATATTTATGATGTTTCCTACATGGTAAATTCATTCCCTTTAACCATAAAACTGATTTCCTCCCAGGCTGACCTCCTTCAAATTACTTTTTCTGCATTTCCTCAGAGCCTCTGAACCCAATTAAGTGAAAGAAATTTCCATCTGTTCAGTTCCTGTACCTTACTAGATGGTGCACCTTTGTATCCCTTTCTTGGTTTTGAGAGAGTGACTACTTTCCATACAGAAACAGTTTCAGAGCACTTGATAGTTGTGAATGGAACACACAAAATACGCAGTCTCTGTTCTCCCTCTTACTATGAGATGAAGTGTTCAAATATTCTCCTCTCTCTTTTCCTGACTTTTGGTGGATGAATAGAGGTAATGTCAGCTTTACATTGAACTTACTCCTTTTTCTCTTCTTCTACTCACAGGAAAGCCCCAGGAATTAAGGAAGAAGAATGATTTTACCACCTGGAAGAAATGAGATCCCAGAAGATTCAGACTTAAGGAATCAGGAGCTAATATGCATATATTATAAAAAATATTTAGCAAGTAAAAAGGGTGAACACGTACCCAATAAGATAGGAAAGGAGGCAATGATCACCTAGATAGAAGGCTTATCCTGCAAAATTCATAGTTGCTACCGAATAAGATAATGATACCCATGGACCAGAGGAAATATTTAATGTCTACAATTTCTTAGACACTTTGAATGACATTAGATTTGTAGAGTTGTCTTTCTCAATTGCCCTACCAAAAAACCCGTGCTTTCCTTAATTTCTCAGACTGTTCCTTCTTTGGCATTATTAATACATAATGATAAACTCCACAACAAATTAAGAGACAACCATGTCTTATTATACTATGTTCTAAAACTTATACAGCAGCTCCAGAACTTATACATAGGAAGGATTGGGGTGGAAAAGATGATTGTAGGGCAGAAAATTAGGGAGCTTCTTTTGAAGCTGCTTGTATATAACTAGATCATTGTATTTACATAAATTTCATAGAAATTTACCATAGCTTTGGGGAGAAAGACAACACTCCCTTCACCAAAGTCACCACTGGTGCTGCCACAGCTTTATAAAAACTTTCTGCAAAAAGCCTCTTAGACAGATGCATCAACCAGAGGGCAGACAGCAGAAGCAAGAAGAACTACAATCCTGCAGCCTGTGGAACAAAAACCACATTCACAGAAAGGTAGACAAGATGAAAAGGCAGAGGGCTATATACCAGATGAAGATAAAAGATAAAACCCTAGAAAAACAAGTAAATGAAGTGGAGATAGGCAACCTTCCAAAAAAAAATTCAGAATAATGATAGTGAAGATGATCTAGGACCTCGGAAAAAGAATGGATGCAAAGATGGAGAAGATGCAACACATGTTTAACAAAGACCAAGAAGAATTAAAGAACAAACAAACAGAGATCAACAATACAATAACTGAAATGAAAACTACACTAGAAGGAATCAATAGCAGAATAACTGAGGCAAAAGAACGGATAAGTGACCTGGAAGACAGAATGGTGGAATTCATTGCTGCAGAAGAGAATAAAGAAAAAAGAATGAAAAGAAATGAAGACAGCCTAAGAGACCTCTGGGACAACATTAAATGCAACAACATTCGCATTATAGGGGTCCCAGAAGGAGAAGACAGAGAGAAAGGACCAGAGAAAATATTTGAAGAGATTATAGACAAAAACTTCCCTAACATGGGAAAGGAAATAGCCACTCAAGTCCAGGAAGCGCAGAGAGTCCCACACAGGATAAACCGAAGGAGAAACACGCTGAAACACATAATAATCAAATTGGCAAATATTAAAGACAAAGAAAAATTACTGAAAGCAGCAAGGGAAAAATGACAAATAACATACAAGGGAACTCCCATAAGGTAAACAGCTGATTTCTCAGCAGAAATGATACAAGCCAGAAGGGAGTGGCATGATATATTTAAAGTGATGAAAAGGAAGAAACTACAACCAACATTACTCTACCCGGCAAGGATCTCATTCAGATTCGATGGAGAAATCAAAAGCTTTACAGACAAGCAAAAGCTAAGAGAATTCAGCACCACCAAACCAGCTCTACAACAAATGTTAAAGGAACTTCTCTAAGTGGGAAACACAAGGGAAGAAAAGGACCTACAAAAACAAACCCAAAACAATTAAGAAAATGGTCATAGGAACATACATATCAATAATTACCTTAAACGTGAATGGATTAAATGCTCCAGCCAAAAGACACAGGCTTGCTGAATGGATACAAAAACAAGACCCACATATATGCTGTCTACAACAGACCAACCTCCGACCTAGGAACACAAACAGACTGAAAGTTAGTGGATGGAAAGAGATATTCCATGCAAATGGAAATCGAAAGAAAGCTGGAGTCGAAATTCTCATATCAGAAAAAAATAGACTTTAAAATACAGAATGTTACAAGAGACAAGGAAGGACACTACATAATGATAAAGGGATCAATCCAAGAAGAAGATATAACAATTATAAATATATATGCACCCAACATTGGAGCACCTCAATACATAAGACAACTGCTAACAGCTATAAAAGAGAAAATCGACAGTAAAACAATAATAGTGGGGGACTTTAACACCTCACATACACCAATGGACAGATCATCCAAAATGAAAATAAATAAGGAAACAGAAGCTTTAAATGACACAATAGGCCAGATAGATTTAATTTATATTTACAGGACATTCCATCCAAAAACAGCAGATTACACTTTCTTCTCAAGTGCGCACGGAACATTTGCCAGGATAGATCACTCCTTGGGTCACAAATCAGGCCTCAGTTAATTTAAGAAAACTGAAATCATATCAAGCATCATTTCTGACCACAACGCTATGAGATAAGAAATGAATTACAGGGAAAAAAAGTAAAACACACAAACACGTGGAGGCTAAACAATACATCACTAAATAACCAAGAGATCACTGAAGAAATCAAAGGGGAAATCAAAAAATACCTAGAGACAAATGACAATGAAAACACTATGATACAAAACCTATGGGATGCAGCAAAAGCAGTTCTAAGAGGGAATTTATAGCTATACAAGCCTACTTCAAAAAATAAGAAAAATCTCAAAAAAACAATCTAACCTTACACCTAAAGGAACTAGAGAAAGAAGAACAAACAAAACCCAAAGTTAGCAGAAGGAAAGAAATCATAAAGATCAGGGCAGAAATAAATGAAATAGAAACAAAGAAAACAATAGCAAAGATCAATAAAACTAAAAGCTCGTTCTTAGAGAAGATAAACAAAATTGATAAACTATTAGCCAGACTCATCAAGAAAAAGAGGGAGAGGACTCAAATCACTAAATTTAGAAATGAAAAAGGAGAAGTTACAAGAGACACCGCAGAAATACAAAGCATCCTA
Source organism: Balaenoptera musculus (assembly GCF_009873245.2). Lineage (NCBI taxonomy): Eukaryota > Metazoa > Chordata > Mammalia > Artiodactyla > Balaenopteridae > Balaenoptera > Balaenoptera musculus. The sequence continues at coordinate 118,332,007 of NC_045788.1, forward strand.
AGAGACTACTACAAGCAACTCTATGCCAATAAAATGGGCAACCAGGAAGAAATGGAAAAATTCTTAGAAACGTATAACCTTCCAAGACTGAACCAGGAAGAAACAGAAAATATGAACAGACCAAACACAAGTAATGAAATTGAAACTGTGATTAAAAATCTTCCAACAAACAAAAGCCCAGGACCAGATGGCTTCACAGGTGAAATCTATCAAACATTTAGAGAAGAGCTCACACCCATCCTTCTCAAACTCTTCCAAAAAATTGCTGAGGAAGGACCACTCTCAAACTCATTCTATGAGGCCAACATCACCCTGATACCAAAACCAGACAAAGATACTACAAAAAAAGAAAATTACAGACCAATATCCCTGATGAATATAGATGAAATAATCCTCAACAAAATACTAGCAAACAGGATCCAACAAAACATTAAAAGGATCATAAACCATGATCAAGTGGGATTTATCCCAGGGATGCAAGGATTCTTCAATATACTCAAATCAGTCAATGTGATACACCATATATAAAAAATTGAAGAAGAAAAACCATAGGATCATCTCAATAATTGCAGAAAAAGCTTTTGACAAAATTCAATACCCATTGATGGTAAAAACTCTCCAGAAAGTGGGCATAGAGGGAACCTACCTCAACATAATAAAGGCAATATATGACAAATCTACAGCAAACATCATTCTCAATGGTGAAAAACTGAAAGCATTTCCTGTAAGATCAGGAACAAGACAAGGATGTCCACTCTCACAACTATTATTCAACATAGTTTTGGAAGTCCTAGCCACGGCAATCAGAGAAGAAAAAGAAATAAAAGGAATACAAATTGGAAAAGAAGAAGTAAAACTGTCACTGTTTGCAGATGACATGATACTATACATAGAGAATCCTAAAGATGCCACCAGAAAACTACTAGAGCTAATCAATGAATTTGGTAAAGTTGCAGGATACAAAATTAATGCACAGAAATCTCTTGCATTCCTATACACTAATGATGAAAAAGCTGAAAGAGAAATTAAGGAAACACTCCCATTTTCCATTGCTACAAAAAGAATAAAATACATAGGAATAAACCTACCTAGGGAGACAAAAGACCTGTATGCAGAACACTATAAGACACTGATGAAAGAAAGCAAAGATGATGGAAACAGATGGAGAGATATAGCATGCTCTTGGATAGGAAGAATCAACATTATGAAAATGACTATACTACCCAAAGCAATCTACATATTCAGTGCAATCCCTATCAAACTACCAATGGCATTTTTTACAGAACTAGAACAAAAAAATCTTAAAATTTGTATGGAGCCACAAAAGACCCCGAATAGCCAAAGCAGTCTTGAGGGGAAAAAAACGGAGCAGGAGGAATCAGTCTCCCTGATTTCAGACAATACTACAAAGCTACAGTAATCAAAACAATATGGTACTGGCACATAAATAGAAACATAGATCAATGGAACAAGATAGAAAGCCCAGAGATAAACCCATGCACCTATGGTCAACTAATCTATGACAAAGGAGGCAAGGATATACAATGGAGAAAAGACAGTCTCTTCAATAAGTGGTGCTGGGAAAATTGGACAGCTACATGTAAAAGAATGAAATTAGAACACTCCCTAACACCATACACAAAAAAAACCTCAAAATGGATTAGAGACCTAAATGTAAGACCGGACACTATAAAACTCTCAGAGGAAAACATAGGAAGAACACTCTTTGACATAAATCACAGCAAGATCTTTTTTGATCCACCTCCTAGAGTAATGGAAATAAAAACAAAAATCAACAAAGGTGACCTAATGAAACTTCAAAGCTTTTGCACAACAAAGGAAACCATAAACAAGATGAAAAGACAACCCTCAGAAAGGGAGAAGATATTTGCAAACGAATCAACAGACAAAGGATTAATCTCCAAAATATATAAACAGCTCATGCAGCTCAATATTAAAACAACAAACAACCCAATCCAAAAATGGGCAGAAGACCTAAAGAGACATTTCTCCAAAGGAGACATACAGATGGCCAAGAAGCACATAAAAAGCTGCTCAACATCACTAATTATTAGAGAAATGCAAATCAAAACTACAATGAAGTACCACCTCACACAAGTTAGAATGGGCGTCATCTGAAAATCTACAAACAACAAATGCTGGAGAGGGTGTGGAGAAAAGGGAACCCTCTTGCACTGTTGGTGGCAATGTAAATTGATACAGCCACTATGGAGAACAGTATGGAGGTTCCTTAAAAAACTAAAAATAAAATTACCATATGATCCAGCAATCCCACTACTGGGCATATACCCAGAGAAAACCATAATTCAAAAAGATACATGCACCCCAATGTTCAATGCAGCACTATTTACAATAGCCAGGTCATGGAAGCAACCTAAATGCCCATTGACAGACGAATGGACAAAGAAGCTATGGTACATATATACAATGGAATATTACTCAGCCATAAAAAGGAACAAAATTGAGTCATTTGTTGAGACGTGGATGGATCCAGAGACTGTGACACAGAGTGAAGTAAGTCAGAAATAGAAAAACAAATATCGTATATTAACGCATATATGTGGAACCTAGAAAAATGGTACAGATGAACCGGTTTGCAGGGCAGAAATTGAGACACAGATGTAGAGAACGAACGTATGGACACCAAGGGGGGAAAGCGGCAGGGGGTGGGGGGGGTGGTGTGATGAATTGGGCAATTGGGATTGACATGTGTACACTGATGTGTATAAATTGATGACTAATAAGAACCTGCTGTATAAAAAAATAAATTAAATAAAATTCCAAAAAAAAAATAAAAACTTTCTCCAAAATGAAATATAAGGAGGGGGCAGGAGGAATTTATTTGCCAGGCTCTAAACTTTTAATTCTACTTTTCTCTAGGTCAGAACCCAACAAGGTGAATTTCTAAAACATTTGCTTAGACTAGGGTCTACATCTTAAACCAAACCAATTTCCTTCCATCTATTTCATTCTTTGTGTAGGTGTGTGCATGTGTGTATACTTCTTTTATTTATTCGCTACAGATTTCTTTGCCTCTTGACTCTGGTTGTTTGCTTTAACCTCATCACCCCAACTATGACGCTTGATACATGTTTGCAGTTTCCAAATTCTGGCTTTCCTGTACACACCAAATGGTTTTATTTAACAAGCCATTATACAGGTTTTATTATTAGAACAGTGTCAGCCACTATTCTAAGCATATCACACATACTATCTCATTTAATCATTATAACTACCCAGAAGCTAGATAAAAACTGCTGTTCCCATTCTCAAGATGTTTACCATCCCGACAAAATATTACCAACCAGTGAAACTCACCAGGGTAATTTACCAGGGGATAGTCACATATGCATGGAGTCTCCACATGACTGACTTTAGCTATTCAGTCTCCAACCCCTCCAGAGTTGAAACGGATACATCCTGGCTCAGGGCCCAAGGCAAACAAAAGCAAACATCCACCGTAAATCAGCATTAGCAAGAACAAATTGGTGTGGTCCAAAGCCCAAGGCATACAAAGACACTCTTCTCAGACCATATATTCCAAGGGCTTAGAGGTTATTTCACAGAATCTAATTGGGAACCAGGCCTTTCTCTGGCATGTGGAGGGTTTGAACACCCTAAACCTACTGAGTTAACCTTATTCCACAGATAGCTTCTGGGAGAACTCAATTTTATATTTCCTCTTGACTTTCAGATTTTATATTTGCCCTTTGTCATGTGGCTTTTTAATTTCTCTTGCTAAAGGAGGGGGCATATTTTACTGACTCGTAACTTTGGGTTTCAACATGTGGCTTGCTTTCGCCAATTGAATGAGGTGATTGTGTCAGGATATCTGTTTTCTACTTACTTTCTCTGGCTTCTGTCATTGCCATGAGAAGAAAACCCCTGGTTATCCCACTGGTCCAAGTGGAGGAGAGACATGTGAGCAGAGCACACTCTAAGTCAAAATATGGACGTGTGAACAAGCCCAAATGACATTAGCAGTACAGCCCAGACAACCCATAGGAGAAAGAAATGCTTATTGCTGTTTGCTACTATGCTTTTGTCGGGTGTTTTGTTTTTGTTTTTGTTTTTTGTTGTTGTTGTTGTTGTTGTCTTACTATGACAAGAGCAAAGCAATACAACTCTGCTTGGTTAAAGCTAAATAGAAATCAGAAATTGTACTGAGCATGTTGTATCTCCACCTTCATTCTGCTGAATATCTGAGGCTGCAGCTGAACTGCTGAATAAATGAAGTACTTTAGAATAAAAGAAAGGGAGCCACACTCAGAATATTTATAGCAAAGTATATTTTCTGAAAATGCAATTAAGGAGCTAGAAAATTTCAGAAAACTGTCATTCTGAAAAGAGGGAAAGTAAACATGTTGGCTGAGAATCACATATCCAAAGTCAAGAGGAAAGAACTAGGAAAGATGGAGATGAAATAGATGAGGTAAAATCAAAATAGATGATGTATGCAATATGCAAAAGATTTTCTGAAAAAGCTCCAAAAAAATTATCTTCTCTCACTGGAAATTGTAAGAGCATAGCTGATGCTGCAGACAATAAAAGCCTGTGAATTTTTATTCTGGTGAATACAAATTTTATTCTGTGAAATACAAAATATGAAAATATAAAACAAAGAGATGAAAATATAAATGAGAAAATGATGGAATTAGAAAGCATAGAATGAAGGACCAACATATAAATAATAGGTGATATTTAAAGACTCAAAAATAATTATGAATAAAATTTATTAAATTTGACAAGTAGACATGACCAAGGAGAGAGGGGTACAGGGCCTGGTAGAGCAAACAGCATGTGCACATTCACAGAGGCAAGAAACAGCATAGCATGTTCAAGAACTGGTAGTTGAACTCTCATTGGATTTAAATACAGAACAGTTGTGTTAATAAATCCATAATTTCCTTATAAATAAACCATATGTTAAAGCCACACCAAAAAAAAAAAAAATACTTCTAGAGGTAAAGAGCAATCTGCAGAGCTCATTTGCCTGGAAACATTTTTTAACTACAAAAGTAAAAAAAAAAGTCCAATGTGTTAGGGGTTTATTATGAGCTTTCTGAGTATAAACAGCATGCACAAGGCATAGAGAAAGGGAAAAGGAACCTGTTTATGAGATCATGGGTGAAACAGAAAACTGAAATTGGCAAACATCAACCAAAAATCAAAGAGAATTTTTTAAGGGTCCTGAAGGCCAGACTGAAGATGTTGAACAGATTGGCAAATTAAAGCTACTACAGATTATTTATCAGGTATGTGACATGACTGAAATAATATATGAGGCAGAATTTTTTAGTAGATAAATGTAGAATAAATCAACAAGGCAAAACCTTGAGAGAGAAATATGACTTCAAGACTGGGAGGAGATCAGTTTCTATATGACAATATTATTTTACAGTACATGGTAGAGACCTCTGAGAAAAAATAATCAGTACTTAGTAAAGGATTAAACCACTAAGAGAAGAGAACAAATAAGGTAATAAGGATCAAAGATTTGGGGGAAAGTTGTGCTAATTCACTGAATTTGTAGGTATCAGAACATTTACAATTATTCCTATGCTTACATTCTATGGAGTATTTTGCCCTACTAAAATAATAACTATCTCTTTGCATGTATATATGGTTAAAAATGCTTAACGTATAGTGTCTTTCAAAAGATGCTCAGGACATTATCCTTTCAGGGCTACGGTACCACTTATTCTAAGACACAGCTTGATCACATGGCCTATTACCAGAGAGCTGAAGAGAATAAAAGAAACAATCTAGGGACTTCCCTGGTGGCACAGTGGTTAAGAATCCACCTGCCAATAGTGGGGACACAGGTTCAATCCCTAGTCCTGGGAAGATCCCACATGCCATGGAGCAACTAAGCCTGTGCACCATGACTACTGAGCCTGCACTCTAGAGCCCGTGAGCCACAGCTACTGAGCCCATGCACCACAACTACTGAAGCCTGAATGCCCTAGAGCCCACGTGCTGCAACTACTGAGCCCGCCTGCTGCAACTACTGAAGCCCATGAGCTTAGAGCTCATGCTCCACAACAAGAGAAGCCACTGCAATGAGAAACCCGTGCACCAAAAGGAAGAGTAGCCCCCACTCGTGGCAACTAGAGAAAGCCCACACACAGCAACGAAGACCCAATGCAGCCAAAAATAAATAAAAATTTTTTAAAAAAGAGAGAATCTAGAAACCAAATTAAAACATGTAGAGAAATTTAAGTTCTAAGTGTAGAATTGTCTTAAAATATTCTATTATATCAAAATTATTGTTATAAAAATAGCAATGTTAAAAGAACAAACTTTGTTTTTTCAGGGAAGAATTACTCTTTAATTAGGCCTTTCTTTATACTTATCAACACCAATTATTTATAAATGTATTTTCAAAAACATTTTAAAACGTGTGCACAGTTTCAAAATTCAAACAGCATGTACTGTACTGTTATTAAATAAAAACTCCATTCCACCTCCGCTACCCAAGTCCCACACATCATTGGAAACCCCTTTAAACATTTTGTTTTTAATTCTTCTGATGTTACCACCATAATTCTAAACGATATGCTTAGATCTCAGTTTCTTAATTTACCAGCAGTAGAAATCAAGTCATTTCCATCCTCTTTGATAGACAAGGAATTCAGCTCGCATCTCCACTTGTCTCTCTCTCTCCCCTGAGTTTTGCTACTTATATTAGTGTGTGTGGTTTTTCTATTAGTTGCCTTTATACTTTTAAGTGATGTATACAAAATCCTGTATTTTCATTCCGTCTTCTTTACATAGTATCTCTTGTATCATCCCAAAGTAAAACGAGGAAACTAGCACCCCTACACACACCCTTCCTTCCTCCTGCTTTCAACTTGACTTCTGCCAGCTGGAGCGTTACCTTTACAATGTCTCTTATGACATGAACATTCTATTCTATAACTAAAATTAGGTTTTCTGTTTTGATTATAAAAATTGAAACTAGTAAACATCTAATTATAATTATGTAAATGTGATCATTCAACTATTTGTCACTGCAGAAATAGTGTGATTAGGTCCACTGAAAATGAAATATAATGATTTGTCACTGATTCTCTCAAAGGAGAAAGTCCCAAGTGTTAAAGTCAAATGACCTCTCATATTCTTCAAGTGATCAGGCCACAGTTTTGCTCATCTTGTATTTGAATCAAAACTTTCTTCTCTAATTTTTCAATTGTTTTCTTGGCATTTCTAATTTCTTGGGGTTCTTTTTTCTTGTTGAGAAGAAAAAAACCTAAGTCTTCTTCCCCACTGAGCTAAGAACTCCCAGCTTCTTAATTGTCTTGCCTGTTAAATCTTCCTCTTTCTATTCTTGGAGGAACGCCTTTTAGGATCTTTTGATCTGGTGTTTTAATCTGAGCTGTGTTTTTCGGGCTGCTGCAGACATGTCATCCTTTCCGTTTCACACCTAGAATTCCACCACTGTTTCCTGGACCATGAGCTGCTTCTCTCTCTCCTGTACTCTAGATAGACTACATCCTCAAATATCGTAAAATTTTTAAAAAGAAACGTTGCTTGGTAGATAAGGAATCTGAAATCATTCTGAATCAACATGGAAGGAAAAGTGTTTATTTTACATTCATATTTATTATTTTTAATATTTATTTATTTATTTGTCTGCCCCGGGTCTTAGTTGCGGCATACAGGCTCTTAGTTGGAGCATGCAGGATCTAGTTCCCTGACCAGGGATCAGACCTGGGCTCCCTGCATTGGGAGAGCAGAGTCTTAACCACTGGACCACAAAGGAAGTCCCTTTCCCTTCATATTTAATTGATAAGTATGGCAGGATGTTAAATTCTAGATTTAAGATTTTTTTTACACTTCAGAAATTTAAAGACCATTATTTCTGTCCTCCAGTGTTTTGATAAGAAGTCTTATGCCTATAATACTCTTATTCTTTTATTAGTAACACCTCCCTCTCTCTCTCTTTCTCTTGATGCTTCTAGAACAACAACGTACAATAGAAATATAATGTAAGCCATATATGTAATTTAAAATTTTTCTAGCAGCCATTTAAAAGTAAAGAGGAACAGGTGAAATTGATTTTATAGCATAGTTTCACTTAATCCAATATATCCAAAATAGAATTTCAACATGTAGTAAATATTTTACATGTTATTATTTATCAATTTTTTAACATCTTTTTTGAGTATAATTGTTTTACGACGGTGTGTGAGTTTCTGCTTTATAACAAAGTAAATCAGCTATACATATACATATATCCCCTTATCTCCTCCCTCTGGTGTCTCCCTCCCACCCTTCCTAACCAACTCCTCTAGGTGGTCACAAAGCACCGAGCTGATCTCCCTGTGCTATGTGGCTGCTTCCCACGAACTATCTATTTTACATTTGGTAGTGTATATATATATCTATGCCACTCTCTCACTTCATCCCAGGTTACCCTTCCCCCTCCCTGTGTCCTCAAGTCCATTCTCTATGTCTGCATCTTTATTCCTGTCCTGCCCCTAGGTTCATCAGAAGCTTTTTTTTTTTTTTTAGATTCCATATATATGTGTTAGCATATGATATTTGTTTTTCTCTTTCTGACTTACTTCACTCTGTATGACAGACTCTAGGTCCATCCACCTCACTACATATAACTCAATTTCATTTCTTTTTATGGCTGAGTAATATTCCATTGTATATATGTGCCATATCTTCTTTATCCATTCATCTGTTGATGGACACTTAGGTTGCATCCATGTCCTGGCTATTGTAAATACAGCTGCAATGAACATCGTGGTACATGACACTTTTTGAATTATGCTTTTCTCAGGGTATATGCCAAAGAGTGGGATTGCTGGGTTGTATGGTAGTTTTTTTTTTAGTTTTTTAAGGAACCTCCATACTGTTTTCCATAGTGGCTGTATCACTTTACATTCTCACCAACAGGGCAAGAGGGTTCACTTTTCTCCACATCCTCTCTAGCATTTACTGTTTGAAGATTTTTTAATGATGGCCATTCTGCCTGGTGTGAGGTGATACCTCATTGCACTTTTGATTTGCATTTCTCTAATGATTAGTGATGTTGAGCATCCTTTCATGTGTTTGTTGGCAATCTGTATATCTTCTTTGGAGAAATGTCTATTTAGGTCTTCTGCCCATTTTTGATTTGGGTTGTTTGTTTTTTTGATATTGAGCTGCATGAGCTGCTTGTAAATTTTGGAGATTAATCCTTTGTCAGTTGCTTCATTTGAAAATCTTTTCTCCCATTCTGAGGGTTGTCTTTTCATCTTGTTTATGGTTTCCTTTGCTGTACAAAAGCTTTTAAGTTTCATTAGGTCCCATTTGTTTATTTTTGTTTTTATTTCCATTACCATAGGAGGTGGGTCAAAAAAGATCTGGCAGTGATTTATGTCATAGAGTGTTCTGCCTATGTTTTCCTCTAAGAGTTTTATAGTGTCTGGCCTTATACTTAGGTCTTTAATCCATTAATCCATTTGGAGCTTATTTTCGTGTATGATGTTAGGGAGTGTTCTAATTTCATTCTTTTACATGTAGCTGTCCATTTTCCCAGCACCACTTATTGAAGAGGCTGTGTTTTCTCCATTGTATATTCTTGACTCCTTTATCAAAAATAAGGTGACCATATGTGCATGGGTTTATCTCTGGGGTTTCTATCCTGTTCCATTGATCTATATTTCTGTTTATGTTCCAGTACCATACTGTCTTGATTACTGTAGCTTTGTAGTATAATCTGAAGTCTGGGAGCCTGATTCCTCCAGCTCCGTTTTTCTTTCTCAAGGTTGCTTTGGCTATTCGGGGTCTTCTGTGCTTCCATACAAACTGTGAAATTTTTTGTTCTAGTTCTGTGGAAAATGCCATTGGTAGTTTCATAGGGATTGCATTGAATCTGTAGATTGCTTTGGGTAGTATAGTCATTTTCACTATGTTGATTCTTCCTATCCAAGAACATGGTATATCTCTCCATCTGTTTCCATCATCTTTAATTTCTTTCATCAGTGTCTTATAGTTTTCTGCATACAGGTCTTTTGTCTCCTTAGGTAGGTTTATTCCTAGGTATTTTATTCTTTTTGTTGCAATGGTAAATGGGGGTGTTTCCTTAAATTGTCTTTCAGATTTTTCATCATTAGTGTATAGGAATGTAAGAGATTTCTGTGCATTAATTTTGTATCCTGCTACTTTACCAAATTCACTGATTAGCTCTAGTAGTTTTCCGGTAGTATCTTTAGGATTCTCTATGTATAGTGTCATGTCATCTGCAAACAATGATACATTTACTTATTCTTTTCGATTTGTATTCCTTTTATTTCTTTTTCTTCTCTGATTGCTATGGCTAAAACTTCCAAAACTATGTTGAATAATAGTGGTGAGAGTGGACAACCTTGTCTTCTTCCTGATCTTAGTGGAAATGGCTTCAGTTCTTCACAATTGAGAATGATGTTGGCTGTGGGTTTGTCATATATGGCCATATTATGTTGAGGTAAGTTTCTTCTATGCCTACTTTCAGGAGGCTTTTTATCATAAATGGGTGTTGAATTTTGTCAAAAGCTTTTTCTGCATCTATTGAGATGATCATATGATTTTTCTCCTTCAGTTTGTTAATATGGTGTATCACATTGATTGATTTGCGTACATTGAAGAATCCTTGCATTCCTGGGATAAGCCCGACTTGATCATGGTGTATGATTCTCTTAATGTGATGTTGGTTCTGTTTGCTAGTATTTTGTTGAGGATTTTTCCATCTATGTTCATCAGAGTTATTGGCCTGTAGCTTTTGTTCTTTGTGACGTCTTTGTCTTGTTTTGGTATCAGGGTAATGGTGGCCTCGTAGAATGAGTTTGGGAGTGTTCCTCCCTCTGCTATATTTTAGAAGAGTTTGAGGATAGGTGTTAACTTTTCTCTAAATGTTTGATAGAATTCGCCTGTGAAGCCATCTGGTCCTGGGCTTTTGTTTGTTGGAAGATTTTTAATCACAGTTTCTATTTCAGTGCTTGTGATTGGTCTGTTTATATTTTCTATTTCTTCCTGGTTCAGTCTCGGAAGGTTGTATTTTTCTAAGAATTTGTCCATTTCTTCCAGGTTGTCCATTTTATTGGCATATAGTTGCTTGTAGTAATTTCTCATGATCCTTTGTATTTCTGCATTGTCAGTTGTTACTTCTCCTTTTTCGTTTCTAATTCTATTGATTTCAGTGTTTTCCCTTTTTATGAGTCTGGCTAATGGTTTATCAATTTTGTTTATCTTCTCAAAGAACAAGCTTTTAGTTTTATTGATCTTTGCTATCATTTCCTTCATTTCTGTTTCATTTATTTCTGAGTTGATCTTTATGATTTCTTTCCTTCTGCTAACTTTGGGGTTTTTTGTTCTTCTTTCTCTAATTGCTTTAGGTGTAAGGTTAGATTGTTTATTTGAGATGTTTCTTGTTTCTTGAGGTAGGATTTTATTTCTATAAACGTCCCTCGTAGAACTGCTTTTGCTGCATCCTATAGGTTTTGGGTCATCATGTTTTCATTGCCATTTGTTTCTAGGTATTTTTTTTTATTTCCCCTTTGATTTCTTCAGTGATCTCTTGGTTATTCAATAGTGTATTGTTTAGCCTCCATGTGTTTGTATATTTTACAGATTTTTTTCCTGTAATTAATATCTTGTCTCATAGCATTGTGGTCAGAAAAGATACTTGATATGATTTCAATTTTCTTAAATTTACCAAGGCTTGATTTGTGACCCAAGATATGATCTATCCTGAAGAATTTCCATGAGCACTTGAGAAGAAAGTGTAATCTATTGTTTTTGGATGGAATGTCCTATAAATTTCAGTGAAGTCCATCTTGTTTAATTTATCATTTAAAGCTTGTGCTTCCTTATTTATTTTCATTTTGGATGATCTGTCCATTGGTGAAAGTGGGGTGTTAAAGTCCCCTACTATGACTGTGTTGTTGATTTCCCCTTATATGGCTGTTAGCATTTGTCTTATGTATTGAGGTTCTCCTATGTTGGGTGCATAAATATTTACAATTGTTAAATCTTCTTCTTAGATTTAACAATTGTAACAATTGATTTAACAATTTAACAATTGATCACTTATAATGATCCCTTGATCATTAGATAGTGTCCTTCCTTGTCTCTTGTAATAGTCTTTACTTTAAAGTCTATTTTGTCTGATATGGGAATTGCTTCTCCAGCTTTCTTTTGATTTTCATTTGCATGGAATATCTTTATCCATCCCCTCCCTTTCAGTCTGTATGTGTCCCTAGGTCTGAAGTGGTTCTCTTGTAGGCATCATATATACGGGTCTCATTTTTGTATCCATTCAGCCAGTCTATGTCTTTTGGTGGGAGTATTTAATCCATTTACATTTAAGGTAGTTATCAATATGTATGTTCCAATCACCATTTTCTTACTTGTTTTGGGTTTATTATTGTAGGTCTTCTCCTTCTCTTGTGTTTCCTGCGTTAGAGAAATTCCATTAGCATTTGCTGTAAAGCTGGTTTGGTGGTCCTGAATTCTCTTAGCTTTTGCTTGTCTGTAAAGTTTTTAATTTCTCCTTTGAATCTGAATGAGATCCTTGCTAGTTAGAGTAATCTTGGTTGGATGTTTTTCCCTTCCATCACTTTAAATTGTCCTGCCACACCTTTCTAGCTTGCAGAGTTTCTGCTGAAAGATCAGCTGTTAACCTGATGGGGATTCCCTTGTATGTTATTTGTTGTTTTTCCCTTGCTGCTTTTAGTATTTTTTCTTTGTATTTAATTTTTGATAGTTTGATTAATATGTGTCTTGGCGTGTTTCTCCTTGGATTTATCGTCTATGGGACTCTCTGTGCTTCCTGGACTTGATTGACTATTGCCTTTCCCATATTAAGGAAGTTTTCAACTATAATCTCTTCAAATATTTTCTCAATCCCTTTCATTTTCTCTTCTTCTTCTGGGACCCCTATAATTCAAGTGTTTCTGTGTTTAATGTTGTCCCAGAAGTCTCTAAGACTGTCCTCAATTCTTTTCATTCTTTTTTCTTTATTCTGCTCTGCAGTAGTTATTTCCACTGTTTTATCTTCAAGGTCACTTATCCGTTCTTCTCCCTCAGTTATTCTGCTATTGATTCCTTCTAGAGAATTTTAAATTTCATTTATTGTGTTGCTCATCATTGTTTGTTTGCTCTTTAGTTCTTCTAGGTCCTTGTTAAACGTTTCTTGTATTTTCTCCATTCTGTTTCCAAGATTTTAGATCATCTTTACTATCATTACTCTGAATTATTTTTCAGATAGACTGCCTATTTCCTGTTCATTTGTTTGGTCTGGTGGGTTTTTGCCTTGCTCCTTCAACTGCTGTGTGTTTTTCTGTCTTCTCATTTTGCTTAACTTACCATGTTTGGGGTCTCCTTTTTGCAGGCTGCAGATTTGTCGTTCCCATTGTTTTTTGTGTCTGCCCGCAGTGGGTAAGGTTGGTTCAGTGGGTTGTGTCAGCTTCCTAGTGGAAGGGACTGGTGCCTGTGTTCTGGTGGATGAGGCTGGATCTTGTCTTTCTGCTGGGCAGGACCAGTCTGGTGGTGTGTTTTGGGTTGTCTGTTACCTTATTTAGGCAGGGTTTCTGCTAATGTGTGGTGTTGTGTTCCTGTCTTGCTAGTTGTTTGGCATAGGGTGTCCAGCATTGTAGCTTGGTAGTCACTGAGTGAAGCTGGATCTTAGTGTTGAGATGGAGATCTCTTGGAGAGCTTTCACTGTTTGATATTACATGGAGCCAGGTGGTCTCTGGCGGACCAGTATCCTGAACTCAGCTTTCCTACCTCAGAGGCACAGGCCTGACACCTGGCCAGAGCACCAAGACACTGTCAGCAACATGGCTCAAAAGAAAAGGGAGAAAAATAAAAAGCAAGAAAAAATAAAATAAAATAAAGTTATTAAAATAGAAAATTATTATAAATAAATAAAAATTAAGAAGTAATATAAAAAGAACGAAAGAAGAGAGCAACCAGACCCAAAAACATATCCACCAATGATAGCAAGTGCTAAAAACTATACTAAAAAAAAAAAAAAAAAAAAAAAAAGGACAGACACAACCCTAGGACAAATGGTAAATGCAAAGCTATACAGACAAAATCACACAAAGAAGCATGCACATACACCCTCACAAAAAGAGAAAAAGAAAAAAGATATATATATCTATATATAAAATAAAAGAGGAAAGCAACAAAATCAGTAAACAAATCTACCATTGATAATAAACTCTAAATACTAAACTAAGATAAACATAAAACCAGAGATAAATTAGATGCAGAAAGCAAACCCCAAGTCTACAGTTGCTCCCAAAGTCCACCGCCTCAATTTTGGGATGATTCGTTGTCTATTCAGGCATTCCACGGATGGAGGGTACATCAAGTTGATTGTGGAGATTTAATCTGCTGCTCCTTAGGCTGCTGAGAGAAATTTCCCTTGCTGCTCTTTGTTCCCACACCTCCTGGGGTTCAGTTTTGGATTTGACCTAGCCTCTGCATGTAGGTTGCCTGAGGGCGTCTGTTATTTGCTCAGACAGGACAGGGTTAAAGTAGCAGCTGATTAGGGGGCTCTGGCTCACTCATGCTGGGGGGAGGGAGGGGTACGTAATGTGGGGTGAGCCAGTGGTGGCAGAGCCCGTAATGACGTTGCAACAGCCTGAGACACACCGTGTGTTCTCCCCAGGGAAGTTGTCCCTGGATTACAGGACCCTGGCGGTGGTGCACTGAACAGGCTCCTGGAAGGGGAGGTGTGGATAATGACTTGTGCTTGCACACAGGCTTCTTTGTGGTTGCAGCAGCAGCCTTAGCATTTCATGCCCATCTCTTGTGTCCGTGCTGATAGCCGTGGCTGACACCCATCTCTGGAGCTCGTTTAGGTGGCGCTCTGAATCCCCTCTCCTTGCACACCCCGAAACAATGGTCTCTTGCCTCTTAGGCAGTTCCAAACTTTTTCCTGGACTCCCTCCTGGCTAGCTGTGGCTCACTAGCCCCCTTCAGGCTGTGTTCACGCAGCCAACCCCAGTCCTCTCCCTGGGATCTGACCTCCGAAACCCGAGCCTCAGCTCCCAGCCCACACCTGCCCTGGCGGGTGAGCACTGATCAGCACCAATTCTCTGTGTGGGAATCTCTCCACCTTGCCCTCTGCACCCCTGTTGCTGCTCTCTCCTCCGTGGCTCTGAAGCTTCCCCCCCTCCACCCCCGTCTGTGTCAGTGAAGGGGCTTCCTATGTGTGGAAACCTTTCCTCCTTCACAGCTCCCTCCCAGAGGTTCAGGTCCCATCCTTATTCTTTTGTCTCTGTTTATTTCTTTTTGCTATTGCCCTACCCAGGTACGTGGAGAGTTTCTTGCCTTTTGGGAAGTCTGAGGTCTTCTGCCAGTGTTCAGTAGGTGTTCTGTAGGAGTTGTTCCACATGTAGATGTATTTCTGATGTGTTTGTGGGGAGGAAGGTGATCTCCACGTCTTATTCCTCCGCCATCTTGAAGGTCTCCCCAAACATATTTAAATACTAGCATCCTTGGCTTAAAAATTGTATACAAAAAAAAAAGGAAAGAAAAAAAGTACTGGTAAATATTTGAATCACTATGTTGTATACTAGGAACAAGCAAACAAACAACCTCATAGAAAAAGAGATCACATTTGTGGTTACCAGAGGTGTGGGTGGAGGAGGAGAAATTGGATGAAGACAGTTAAAAGGTACAAATTTCCAGTTATAAGATAAATATGTACTAGGGATGTCATGTACAACATGATAAATAAATGAACACTGCTGAATGTTACATATAAAAGTTGTTAAGAGAGGAAACCGTAAGGGTTCTCACAAGGAAAAACATTTTTTTTCTATCCTTTTAAATCTGTATCTATATGAGATTATGGATGTTCACTAAACTTATTGTGGTCATCATTTCACAATATATGTAAGTCAAATTATTATGCTGTACACCTTAAACAATGCTGCATGTCAATTATATTTCAATAAAGCTGGAAAAATATATATTAAAAAAATTAAAAGATAAGAAAAAATTTTTTTAAGTACTGTTGTTTCATTTACTTATTTTTCCCTTACAGAAGATAATGCACAAAAGAGAAATAAAGTCAAGGTTAAAGGCATCAAATGGAAATTTTTCAGTACCAGGAAAGGTTATGAGCATGAATCAGTTTAAGGTATTTTTGCATTGAGTGATATTCTCTCTGTACTACAATATGAAGATTTTCACCCAATGTATACAACAGTTAAATGAAACATTGAAGCACATAAATGTAATGCCTACTATTTCAAATGTCATCTATGGACATCTGGGTTCCAATCCTAAATCTGCCACTAACAAATTTGATGATTTTAGATACATAACAACCTCTCTAGGACTCAGTTCCTACCCCTCTATTATGAAAGAGTTGAATTGACATCTTCCATAGGTCTATTTTAAAATAGACTCATTACATAAGTAATTTCTTCTCCTGAGTGAATCCAAGTTTGCCAAAGGACTTATCTATAGAACAAAGAAAAAGAATAAACCCTCAGCTTCCTCTGAATTTTAGTCAAATCACTTGTGTTAACGTGCAGGAAAGTCAAAGATAAGAGAAGGTTGGAAGATGTTCACTGAATATTGAGACAATATATTAGTATATAGGAAGGTGTAAAAATCCCTGTTATTATCAGCACAGGAAAAAAATTAATAACTAGGGAAAAAATTTCTCTTCAAAAAACAGCTAACAGTTATGTGTCAATTATATCTCGATTAAAGTGAGAGAGTGGTAGTGTATATATGGACATATATACACTACCAAATGTAAAATAGATAGCTAGTGGGAAGCAGTCGCATAGCACAGGAGATCAGCTGGGTGTTTTGTGACCAGCTAGAAGGGTGGGATAGGGAGTGTGGGAGGGAGGGAGACGCAAGAGGGAAGAGATATGGGGATATATGTATATGTATAACTGATTCACTTTGTTATAAAGCAGAAACTAACACACCATTGTAAAGCAATTATACTCCAATAAAAATGTTAAAAAAATAAAAATAAAAATAAAATAAAATAAAATGCTAAAAAAAATTAAATAAATAAAACTAAGAAGCAAAAACAAAACAAACAAAAGCAACAAACATATCTTTGTTTTAGATGTCCTTGAATCGAAAACTGATCAAAATAAGAGGCTTTCCCCCAAAATTTGTTTGCTTTGGAAAATGTAAAGAAAATTAGTGTCATCTTTTAACTAAGCATCCATTTATTAGTAATGTCTGTCACCAAGTGTTTATTTAGCATGTACCTTGTATTTATTTCTACTAAATGTTGTGGGAGCTATAAAAAAGTTGAGGCAAAGTCTGTATTCAGAAACCAACATTTTTTTATCCTTTTTTTTATTGAGATATAATTGACATATAACATTATATTAATTTCAGATGTACAACATAATGATTTGATATTTGTATATGTTGTGAAATGATCACCACAATAAGTCTAGTTAATATCCATCACCATAGTTACAAAAAAAGTTTTTCTTGTGGTAAGAACTTTTAAGATCTACTCTCTTAGCAACTTTCAAATATGCATTACAGTATTGCTAACTATAGTCACCATTTGTACATTACATCCTTATGACTTGTTTATTTTATAACTAGAAATTTGTGCCTTTTGACCCCCTTCACCCATTTCACTCACCCATTACCCCCTACCTCTGGAAACCATTAGTCTAGGAACCAAGATTTTGTTTGAGGAGGTGAGAATAATAAAAATCTTAAAAATTATCTAAGTATAAGGAGATAACATTAAATCTAAAATTTAGAGTAGGGACTCAAACTCTTTTAAGAAATTTAGAGAAGAGAGAGACTAATTTAGCCAGGAGTAACCGGGGAAAGTTTAATGAATTAAGAAAACAAGTTTAGAAACGGGGTAGAACCATAGTAGGTAGAAAGAAAAATATCTTCCAAACACGCATTAGAAAAGAAAGAAACATGAGCAAGGACTTAGAGGCAAGATGAAGGTAGTGTGATGAGGACAAGAAGCAAACATAAAATTTCAGATTTCCACCAGAACCAAATGTTTTTCCTTCTTCTTTAGCTGTTATTTTGGTGCCAAAGTAATCTCAGAGAGTATTCATGTCAATAGAAAGTAAGAACATGTGCCCAAAAATCAGTGCATTCATTATTATTATTATTATTATTATTATTATTATTATTATTATTATTATTTATTGTCTATACTCAGCACCACCCCTAAACCTAGAGGAAACTGGGAAGTCAGGTATTTTCCCCAGGCAAGGGCCTCTTGCCATGGAACTCTCAATGCCCAGGACTTTGTATTTATTTAGGCAAAATCTTCACTTGAATCCAAATGAGCTTTTGAACGTTTGGCAGAAAACATGAACCTAGGGCTGAAGTTTCTGTTAGCTCATGCCACCAAAAGTGGCTACAACGCAGTGCCTGGTCCTGTGGTGGGGAGAGACTTAGATGTTCTATCTGAAGGACCTTCGAAGAGAGATGGTACAGAAAGCAGAATGAAAGTCTCCTTAGAAAATCAGTGAAGGATTGTAATTAACCCTATATCAGGCAGAAGTGACAGGGAGGGGCTGCTGGGCAGTATATGGCAGGAGAACAGGGAACCATGGCTATGGGAGAGTTTGACTTGGACTTTCTTCTTTAGCAGAGATAATTATCTCTTTAAGTGCTATGATCAATAATGAAATAAAGATACTCAAAATCTAGTTTGGCTATATAAAAATTAGATTAACAACACCTATTAATGATTGTTGTCTTACCATCTTCATTAATTCCTATGTGCACAATAATCATCATGCATATTATAAATATATATCATACTAATGGGATTGTATGCTACATTTAGTAAAAACATTAATTTCTATTTAACATTTTTTATTGTTGCATGGACCTATCTAATGTTGCATACTTTCTTGTTTATCACTTTAAGAAATTAAAGAATACTCAGAAGCTAGGTCTGGACATGCTCCTGATCTAGCCCCATGGCAGGAAAAACCACCTTGGACCTATAGGGATTAAGAGAATGTGTCCCATAACTGACCTTCCCCATAATAATACAAATAAACAAATAAGCCTTTTGAGCAAATTATGAAATGAATCAGAATTCCAGAATCTCCCTGCCTGTCACTTGAGGAAATAAACAAAAAAATAGTAAAATGTAGTAAAATTTACACTGTTTATACTATTTATACTGAACCTCAAAAAGAGGTCACCAATGGAAAAGTCAGTAGATCTGACATGGTAGGCTCCGCTGTTAATCCCACTATGCCTTCAACACTAAAGGTGTTTGGATGGGCAAATGAGGACCAGTTGAGCCCAGCTGGCTATACCAGGGGCTCTTTGCCTTAAACTCACCAAACACCTTAAAATTACCTGGAAGAGAACAAACTATGGCCCAGCTATCACCCCCAACCCCTCCTGCTCCCCAACAACCAGATATATCTTTCTAGTGAATGTGGTGGATGGTTCAAAGAAAACATGGAGGAAAGTGTGATAAAATATATTTGCAGAGTACGAGTATGAAGCAAGAAAGACAATGAAGCATTAGAAGCAAAATAAATGGATAAGACAGATAATGCCTATTTAATAAACTTTTTTCAAGAAAATAAAATTAAGTTGGCAACTCATCAGTATAATCTTGATACTTCAACTAAATACGGAATAGGACATAATACAAAGTTTAATCCAAATCCAAAAAGTTTTATATACAGAGATATAGATATATGCAAAGAGATATAATGACACTCATGAAGGAATTTTTCCAATAATGCAAGGATGATTTGATCCCACATATGTAATGTAATTGGCCACAAGAAAAAAATAAAGGAGAAAAATGCACAATCTTCGGAATAAATGCAAAAAAAAATTATTAAATAACATTCAATGCCTATTTATGATCATGAGAGAAAGAGAAAAACTTTTAGAAAACTGAAACCAGACAACAACCCTGCTTTGATAAAGATTCTCTAAACTACAGTAAATGTTATATTAAATGGAGAAACTTCAGGCAATTCCCTTTACAGTCTGCAATTAGACAAGGATGTTCAGTACTAACTAGTTAAGGCAATACTCTAAGAAAAAATTTTAGTTAAGGCAATGATATAAGAAAAAAGATTTTAAGGACTGGAAAGGAAAAGGTAAAAATATTTTTAGAGGTAGTTGGTAAATAACTCTTACATGAAACAACCAAGCGAATCCTCAAACCATTAGAACTCTTAAGAGTATTCATCAAGTTTGTTAAATATAAGTACAATATAAATTAAAAAATTCATCAACAGCAGTGGTTCTCAAAAGGGGGTGATCTTGCCTGCCAGCAGACATTTGCCAATGCATGGATACATTTTGTTGAGAAGAAGATGCTACTGGCATCTAGTGAGTAGAGGCCAGAGATGATGGTAAACAGCCTATGATGCACAGGACAGCCTCCCATGCAGCCCCGAACGTCACTAGTAAGGCTGCTGAGAAACCCTACCCTTTTTGAGTAGTTGGTAAATTCTTGCAAAAAATGCAGTAAAAAGCAGATGGAAAAACACACTGAAGTTTGGCATTTAGGGGCATTAGTTTCTTAGTCCAGTGAAAACTGTAGCCATCTTCAATATATCGAGTTCAACCTCTTTGAAGATAAACAAAGTTTTTCATCTTGAAGGATAAAATTATATGTCTACACTCATTAGAAAATCAGTTTTTAAAATAATATTAATGATATTTTAACATCATTCTTTAAAGTGTGCATATCTATAGCTGCATACTAAATAAAGACTAAATAATCAGAAAGTTTTGAATGTCGTTTTTCCTCTGTTCTTCCCTAATATGGCATTCTACTAATTTTGGTACATGTTTTATATCAAAACTCCCTAACTGTAATCTCTCAGAAACTCATTAATCTGCATTAATAGCCTTTCTGGGAAGCTGTACGTTGAATCAATTCTTATTTGATAAGGGTCTCTAATACTTTCAGTGATGGGAGATGTACAGAGCAGCAAACTGATTTAGACCCATCAGCATTTTCTGAAGTCATGTCAGATGCTGATAAAGTGAAATTCCTCGTACAATACAGGAATGTAATTCTCAATTCTTTATCCACTGGGAAGGTTAATAAAATAGAAGGCCCTCAAAATGTTATCTAAATACTCCAAGAGAGATAACTTATTAAAACATAGTATTTCTTCATAATCTGGATACTTTTGTATAAGGATAATATAAGCTGTTTTCTCAATGACCCGACGGAGCTACAGAAGTCACTGTTAGGCTCAGTTTTTAAATGTCTATCCACCACAATGAAGGCAAATAACTGTGATTAAGTGCCACTTTTTGCAGCAAATGCCCTACCTTTGAGCTACACCCTAATTCATTGTATTTATATAGCTTTTTTTTTTACAATTTACATAATCCTTTACATCAACCATCTTATTTTATCCTTACAACACTGTGAAGCAGGAGAGAATAGGGATGTTGCTCTTATCAATGGGAAATGGAACTCAGTAACCTTATGTGCAGACATCTAGAAAGGAACAAAATTGGAATCAGGACCTGGGCCCTTACACCTGAAACTAACACAACATAGTAAATCAACTACACTCCAATAAAATTTTTTAAAAATAATAAAAAAAATTCTTTAAGTTAAAAACAAAGGACTCTGGTCAGGCTTAAAGGACTTTCTTTATGGTTATTTAATAAAGTAGTTACTCAGCGCTAATGAACTGTTCTTCATATGAAAAGTTGATGTTGTTTGTCAGCCATTAAAATAAGATGCTTACTATTTCATTTCTCCAAAATTGGAGGGGTTTGGTACCAACTCCCATTGCTCTTCTTATCTGAAGGCTCTGTCCAATCTGTCAGGACGCACTGAGGAGCTCGATGTGGGCAGGAGGCACTTGGTGGCTAGCAGCCTGCAGGATTCTTGAGTGTAATGCTCTCTTATTCTTCTCTGTGTCCCAAGTGCCTAACATAATGCCTACTACATACAGAAATATATGCATACATACACCCACACACCCCTACACACACACACACACACACACACACACTTATTTATTTATATATATTTTTTAACATCTTTATTGAAGTATAATTGCTTAAAATGATGTGTTAGTTTCTGCTTTATAACAAAGCGAATCAGCTATACATATACATATATCCCCATATCCCCTCTCTCTTGAGTCTCCCTCCCACCCTCTCTATCTCACCTCTCTAGGTGGACACAAAGCACCGAGCTGATCTCACTGTGCTATATGATTCCTTCCCACTAACTATCGATTTTACATTTGGTAGTGTATGTACGTCCATGCCACTCCCTCACTTCGTCCCAGCTAACCCTTCCCCCTCCCCGTGTTCTCAAGTCCATTCTCTACGTCTGCATCTTTATTCCTGCCCTGCCCCTAGGTTCATCAGAACCTTTTTTTTTTCTTTAGATTCCATATATATGTGTTAGCATACGGTATTTGTCTTTCTCTTTCTGACTTACTTCACTCTATGACAGACCCTAGGTCCATCCACCTCACTACAAATAACTCAATTTCGTTTCTTTTTACTGCTGAGTAATATTCCATTGTATATATGTGCAACATCTTCTTTATCCATTCATCTGTCAATGGACACATAGGTTGCTTCCATGTCCTGGCTATTGTAAATAGAGCTGCAATGAATATTGCGGTACATGACACTTTTTGAATTATGGTTTTCTCAGGGTATATGCCCAGTAGTGGGATTGCTGGGTTGTATGGTAGTTCTATTTTTAGTTTTTTAAGGAACCTCCAAAGTGGCTGTATCACTTTACATTCCTACCAACAGTGCAAGAGGGTTCCCTTTTCTCCACACCCTCTCCAGCATTTATTGTTTGTAGATTTTTTAATGATGGCCATTCTGACTGGTGTGAGGTGATACCTCACTGTAGTTTTGATTTGCATTTCTCTAATGATTAGTGATGTTGAGCATCCTTTCATCTGTTTGTTGGCAATCTGTATATCTTCTTTAGAGAAATGTCTATTTAGGTCTTCTGCCCATTTTTGGATTGGGTTATTTGTTTTTTTAATATTGAGCTCCATGAGCTGCTTGTAAATTTTGGAGATTAATCCTTTATCAGTTGCTTCATTTGCAAATATTTTCTCCCATTCTGAGCGTTGTCTTTTCATCTTTTTTATGTTTTCCTTTGCTGTGCAAAAGCTTTTAAGTTTCATTAGGTCCCATTTGTTTATTTTTGTTTTTATTTCCATTTCTCCAGGAGGTGGGTCAAAAGGATCTGGCAGTGATTTATGTCATAGAGTGTTCTGCCTATGTTTTCCTCTAAGAGTTTTATAGTGTCTGGCCTTATATTTAGGTCTTTAATCCATTTTGAGTTTATTTTTGTGTAGGGTGTTAGGGAGTTTTCTAATTTCATTCTTTTTTTTTTTTTTTTTTTAAAGTATTTGTTTATTTATTTATTTATGGCTGTGTTGGGTCTTCGTTTCTGTGCGAGGGCTTTCTCTAGTTGTGGCAAGCGGGGGCCACTCTTCATCGCGGTGCGCGGGCCTCTCACCATCGCGGCCTCTCTTGTTGCGGAGCACAGGCTCCAGACGCGCAGGCTCAGTAATTGTGGCTCACGGGCCCAGTTGCTCCACGGCATGTGGGATCTTCCCAGACCAGGGCTCGAACCTGGGTCTCCTGCATTGGTAGGCAGATTCTCAACCACTGCGCCACCAGGGAAGCCCTAATTTCATTCTTTTACATGTACCTGTCCAGTTTTCCCAGCACCACTTATTGAAGAGGCTGTCTTTTCTCCATTGTATATTCTTGCCTCCTCTATCAAAAATAAAGTGACCAGGAGATTGGTTCAAGATGGCAGAGTAGAAGGACGTGCTCTCACTCACTCCTGTGAGAACACTGGAAGCACAGTTGTTTTTAACTTAAAGAATTTTTTAAATTATTTTTAAAAATTTTTATTTGAGTGTAGTTGATTTACTATGTTGTGTTAGTTTCAGGTGTAAGGGCCCAGGTCCTGATTCCAATTTTGTTCCTTTCTAGATGTCTGCACATAAGGTTACTGAGTTCCATTTCCCATTGATAAGAGCAACATCCCTATTCTCTCCTGCTTCACAGTGTTGTAAGGATAAAACCGGAAGTCAGAAAAAGAATGGAGACAAAGATGGAGAAGATGTAAGAAATGTTTAACAAACACCTAGAAGAATTAAAGAACAAACAAAGAGAGATGAATAATACAATAACTGAAATGAAAAATACACTAGAATGAACCAATAGCAGAATAACTGAGGAAAAAGAACGGATAAGTGACCTGGAAGACAGAATGGTGGAATTCACTTCTGTGGAACAGAATAAAGAAAAAAGAATGAAAAGAAATGAAGACAGCCTAAGAGAGCTCTGGGACAACATTAAACGCAAAAAAATTCACATTATAGGGGTCCCAGAAGGAGATGAGAGAGAGAGAGGACCCGAGAAAATATTTGAAGAGATTATACTTGAAAACTTCCCTAACGTGGGAAAGGAAATAGCCACCCAAGTCCAGGAAGCGCAGAGAGTCCCATGCAGGATAAACCAAAGGAGAAACACACCAAGACACATAGTAATCAAATTGGCAAAAATTAAAGACAGAGAAAAATTATTGAAAGCAGCAAGGGAAAAATGACAAATAATATAAAAGGGAACTCCCATAAGGTTAACAGTTGATTTCTCAGCAGAAACTCCACAAGCCAGAAGGGAGTAGCATGATATACTTAAAGTGGTGAAAGGGAAGAAACTACAACCAAGATTACTCTACCCAGCAAGGATCTTATTCAGATTCAACTGAGAAATCAAAAGCTTTACAGACAAGCAAAAGCTAAGAGAATTCAGCATCACCAAACCAGCTTTACAACAAATGCTGAAGGAACTTCTCTAAGTGGGAAACACAAGAGAAGAAAAGGACCAACAAAAACAAATGCAGGGCTTCCCTGGTGGCGCAGTGGTTGAGAATTTGCCTGCCAATGCGGGGGACACGGGTTCGAGCCCTGGTCTGGGAAGATCCCACATGCCGCGGAGCAACTGGGTCTGTGAGCCACAACTACTGAGTCTGAGCGTCTGGAGCCTCTGCTCCACGACAAGAGAGGCCGCGATAGTGACAGGCCCGCACACCGCGATGAAGAGTGGCCCCCACTCGCCGCAACTGGAGAAAGCCCTCGCACAGAAACGAAGACCCAACACAGCCAAAAATAAACATAATAAATAAATAATAAATTTTAAAAATTAAAAAAAAAAACAAAAACAAATGCAAAACAATTAAGAAAATGGTCATAGGAACATACATATCAATAATTACCTTAAACGTGAATGGATTAAATGCTCCAACCAAAAGACACAGGCTTGCTGAATGGATACAAAAACAAGACCCATATATATGCTGTCTACAAGAGACCCACTTCAGACCTAGGGACACAAACAGACTGAAAGGGAGGGGATACAAAAAGATATTCCATGCAAATGGAAATCAAAAGAAAGCTGGAATAGCAATACTCATACCAGATAAAATAGACTTTAAAATAAAGAATGTTACAAGACACAAGGAAGGACACTACATGATGATCAAGGGATCAATCCAAGAAGAAGATATAAGAATTATAAATATATATGCACCCAACATAGGAGCACCTCAATACATAATGCAACTGCTAACAGCTATAAAAGAGTAAATTGACAGTAACACAATAATAGTGGGGGACTTTAACACCTCACTTACACCAATGGACAGATCTTCCAAACAGAAAATTAATAAGGAAACACAAGCTTTACATGACACAATAGACCAGATAGATTTAATTGATATTTATAGGACATTCCATCCAAAAACAGCAGATTACACTGTCTTCTCAAGTGCGCACAGAACATTCTCCAGGATAGATCACATCTTGGGTCACAAATCAAGCCTCAGTAAATTTAAGAAAATGGAAATCATATCAAGCGTCTTTTCTGACCAACTGCTATGAGATTAGAAATGAATTACAGGGGAAAAAAAAGTAAAACACACAAACACATGGAGGCTAAACAATACGTCACTAAATAACCAAGAGATCACTGAAGAAATCAAAGAGGAAATCAAAAGATACACAGAGACAAATGTCAACAAAAACATGACGATCCAAAACCTATGGGATGCAGCAAAAGCAGTTCTAAAGGGAAAGTTTATAGCTATACAAGCCTACCTAAAGAAACAAGAAAAACCTCAAGTAAACAATCTAACCTTACACCTAAAGGAACTAGAGAAAGAAGAACAAACAAAATCCAAAGTTAGCAGAAGGGAAGAAATCATGAAGATCAGAGCAGAAATAAATGAAAAAGAAACAAAGCAAACAATAGCAAAGATCAATAAAACTGAAAGCTGGTTCCTTGAGAAGATAAACAAAATTGATAAACCATTAGCCAGACTCATCAAGAAAAAGAGGGAGAGGACTCAAATCAATAAATTTAGAAATGAAAAAGGAGAAGTTACAACAGGCACCGCAGAAATACAAAGCATCCTAAGAGACTATTACAAGCAACTCTATGCCAATAAAATGGACAACCTGGAAGAAATGGGCAAATTCTTAGAGAGGTATAACCTTCCAAGACTGAACCAGGAAGAAATAGAAAACATGAACAGACCAATCACAAGTAATGAAATTGAAACTGTGCTTAAAAAGCTTCCAACAAACAAAAGTCCAGGACCAGATGGCTTCATAGGTGAAATCTATCAAACATTTAGAGAAGAGCTAACACCCATCCTTCTCAAACTCTTCCAAAAAATTGCTGAGGAAGGACCACTCCCAAACTCATTCTATGAGGCCACCATCACCCTGATACCAAAACCAGACAAAGATACTACAAAAAAAGAAAATTACAGACCAATATCACTGATGAATATAGATGCAAAAATCCTCAACAAAATAGTAGCAAACAGAATCCAACAACACATTAAAAGGATCATACACCATGAGCAAGTGGGATTTATCCCAGGGTTGCAAGGATTCTTCAGTATATTCAAATCAATCAATGTGATACACCATATTAACAAATTGAAGATGAAAAACCATATGATCAACTCAATAGACACAGAAAAAGCTTTCGACAAATTTCAACACTCATTTATGATAAAAACTCTCCAGAAAGTGGGCACAGAGGGAACCTACCTCAACATAATAAAGGCTATATACGACAAATCCCCAGCAAACATCATTCTCAATGGTGAAAACCTGAAAGCATTTCCTCTAAGATCAGGAACAAGACAAGGATGTCCACTCTCACCACTATTATTCAACATAGTTTTGGAAGTCCTAGCCATGGCAATCAGAGAAGAGAAAGAAACAAAAGGAATACAATTTGGAAAAGAAGAAGTAAAACTGTCACTGTTGGCAGATGACATGATACTATACATAGAGAATTACTAGAGCTAATCAATGAATCTGGTAAAGTCACAGGATACAAAATTAATGCACAGAAATCGTTTACATTCCTATACACTAATGATGAAAAATCTGAAAGACAAATTAAGGAAACACTCACATTTACGATTGCAACAAAAAGAATAAAATACCTACCTACCTACGTAGGAGTTTACCTAGGAATAAACCTACCTAGGGAGACAAAAGACCTGTATGCAGAAAACTATAAGACACTGATGAAAGAAATTAAAGATGATACCAATACATGGAGAGATATACCATGTTCTTGGATTGGAATAATCAATATTGTGAAAATGACTATACTACTCAAAGCAATCTACAGATTCAATGCAATCCCTATCAAATTATCAAGGGCATTTTTTACAGAACTAGAACAAAAAGTCTTAAAATTTGTATGGAGACACAAAAGACCCCAAATAGCCAAAGCGGTCTTGAGGCAAAAAATCGGTGCTGGAGGACTCAGACTCCCTGACTTCAAACTATACTACAAAGCTACAGTTATCAAGACAATATGGTACTGGCACAAAAACAGAAATATAGATCAATGGAACAAGATAGCAAACCCAGAGATAAACCCGCGCACCTATGGTCAACTAATCTATGACAAAGGAGGCAAGGATATACAATGGAGAAAAGACAGTCTCTTCAATAAGTGGTGCTGGGAAAACTGGACAGCTACATGTAAAAGAATGAAATTAGAACACTCCCTAACACCATACACAAAAATAAACTCAAAATGGATTAGAGACCTAAGTGTAAGACCGGACACTATAAAACTCTCAGAGGAAAACATAGGAAGAACACTTTTTGACATGAATCACAGCCAGATCTTTTTTGATCCACCTCCTAGAGTAATGGAAATAAAAACAAAAATAAACAAATGGGACCTAATGAAACTTCAAAGCTTTTGCACAGCAAAGGAAACCATAAACAAGACGAAAAGAGAACCCTCAGAATGGGAGAAAATACTTGCAAATGAATCATCGGATAAAGCATTGACCTCCAAAATATATAAACAACTCATGTAGCTCAATATTAAAAAACAAACAACCCAATCCAAAAATGGGCAGAAGACCTAAATAGACATTTCTCCAAAGAAGACATACAGATGTCCAAGAAGCACATAAAAAGCTACTCAACCTCACTAATGATTAGAGAAATGCAAATCAAAACTACAATGAGGTATCACCTCACACCAGTTAGAATGGGCATCATCAGAAAATCTACAAACAACAAATGCTGGAGAGGGTGTGGAGAAAAGGGAACCCTCTTGCACTGTTTGTGGCAATGTAAATTGATACAGCCAGTATGGAGAACAGTATGCAGGTTCCTTAAAAAACTAAAAATAGAACTACCATACGACCCAGCAATCCCACTACTGGGCATATACCCAGAGAAAACCATAATTTAAAAATACACATGCACCCCAATGTTCATTGAAGCACTATTTACAATAGCCAGGTCATGGAAGCAACCTAAATGCCCATCGACAGAAGAATGGATAAAGAATATATGGTACATATATACAATGGAATATTACTCAGCCATAAAAAGGAACGAAATTGGGTCATTTGTAGAGACGCGATGGATCTAGAGACTGTCATACTGAGTGAAGTAAGTCAGAAAGAGAAAAACAAGTATCGTATATTAACACATATATGTGGAACTTAGAAAAATGGTACAGATGAACCAGTTTGCAGGGCAAAAATTGAGACACATATGTAGAGAACAAACATATGGACATCAAGGGGAGAAAGTAGCAAGGGGTGGGGGTTGTGATATGATGTATTGGGAGATTGGGTTTGACATGTATATACTGATGTGTATTAAATGGATGACTAATAAGAACCTGCTGTATAAAAAAATAAATAAAATTAAATTCAAAAAAGAAAAAAATATGGTGACCATAGGTGCACGGGTTTATCTCTGGGCTTTCTATCCTGTTCCATTGATCTATATTTCTGTATTTGTGCCAGTATCATACTGTCTTGATTACTGTAGCTTTGTAGTATAGTCTGAAGTCAGGGGTCCTGATTCCTCCAGCTCCGTTTTTCTTTCTCAATATTGCTTTGGCTTTTCAGGGTCTTTTGTGTTTCCATAAAAATTGCCACACACTTATTTAAATTAAATTCTGAATTCCAATGGACTGCTCCTCTGTTATGACACTAACCCTACAAACCTGCACAAATCTACACACCATATGGACCCACCACTTGTGCCTAGAGCTCATGAAATTTCTTATTTGGTGATGCAGGACCCCAAACACTCTGCTTTTTCCCACGTCCCCATCTTTGTGCCTTGACGGAAGTATTCCTTCCCCCTTTGCCCTCCTGCAGAACTAAGTTCTCCTCTCCTCTGCCTTCAAGACACAGACCAAATGTCACTTTCCTGTAAAGCTTCTCCGACTCCATGACAGGCCAGTTCACAGGAATAAATCCTGCTTTGAACCACCATCACACCTTTCACTGCCTTCAATTATTGCAGAGTGAGACAAGATCTGTGATGTTAAGTGGCTGGTCTTAGGAGAGATTATAACACTAAAAGTGCTTGAGAAAAAAGAACAAATCTACTCTGGTTTGACATTATTTGAATAAGCTATTTCAGTGAAGCATCCTTAACCTGTGTTCAATCAGAAAATTTTTGTGCCCAGGGATTCCTTTGTTTAAGAGGTAAAATTAAGAGGTTAAATCTAGCATGGAAGGTGAGAAAAATGTTCCAATGCTATAGAACCATTTTTTAGTATCTTGTAATTTCCATACATAATGTAACCATATGCCAAACATGGAATAACTGTGGCAGGGAAGACCAATTAGCAAATGTATTGCTTCAAATTCTATATAAAATGCACATTATAATCTTCAAACAATTATTTGGGTCAAGTAATGTCTTATCATCAATATTATCAATATTATTAAAAGTAATAGTTTATTTTTATTTACCAAGAACAATTCCACCTGGACTAGATTCAATCATTTTGGATTAAGTTTTTCATTTTGTTTTCATGAATAAAGCCATGGTATAACTAAAATCAATTTACAAAAAAAGCAATTTTATTTTGTGAAGACATTGGATTATTTTTATTAATCATAATGTATAATTAAGGCTTTGGTTCTGATCAGATTTTAGCACTTATAAATATTCAAGAACTCTAACTTATAGTGTGAAGTCAAGGTTTATAAATATAGAATAGTATCTCTTGGCCTCCAACTTCAAATGGTGAAAACACTTACTGAATTAGCTTTGGGAATACAAGCATTAAAAGAAATGAAATTGCTAATAGTCCTCTTCTCTGGACATTTTTCTA
This sequence comes from Balaenoptera musculus, assembly GCF_009873245.2. Classification (NCBI taxonomy): domain Eukaryota; kingdom Metazoa; phylum Chordata; class Mammalia; order Artiodactyla; family Balaenopteridae; genus Balaenoptera; species Balaenoptera musculus. The sequence goes on from NC_045788.1 coordinate 118,362,697, forward strand.
ATTTTCTGAACACAGAATTCTCTGTATATTAAATTCATGTGAAACAAAACAGTCTATTATTTCTTAACCATAGGCTGGACCTCCCTCCCTGACTGATTTCTTTAAATAATAAATCAAAACTGATCAAATGAGAAAATACATATGAAATCACTTGAAAATTAAAAAGTGCTGTAAGTATGTAAGATATTATTATTATTCAACCACACTAAATTAAACCATCTGGAGATTAACCATCTGCCATCCAGCTTTTTCTTTTCATAGTTCCAAGAAGACCACTGGCTTACATTGCCTATGTTAGAATCTCTACATAGTCAACTCTAGGAAGAAAAGCAAACAAATCTAAAATATTTTTTTCTCCCCGAGTATTAGAGGCAAATCCTTATGGATACTTCCAAAGAGGTACTCAACTCACCTTAAAAAACATTATTATAGCAAGTAATGTGTGCTCCATTTCTTTTTCGGTCCTGGACTGCTCTTTTCTTTTTTTTTTAATTTCACTTTTTCACCTTATACAATGTATATTGGAAATATGTTTCCCATTGTTCTTATTTTCTAGAAACCATGTATACTGACTTGGGTCTCTGGTTTTGCTCATTGAATTTTCTCATGTGGCATGGAAATTTAGCTTCCCCTTTTCTAACAATATAAAAGAACAGCAAGTACCCAAGAAGAAAGCTTGGTCTCTCCCATTATACAGGTTCAACATAAACTTGAACAGGCCAGGCCAGGCGAAGGCAGGCCAACAAATATTCTATCTCTATAAAGGCAGGTCAGGATGCCAGCAGGCTCAGAGAGATGAGACACTCAGGAACACAGGATGATGATCCAGCTTTCTTGTGGTCTATGAAATTGGAGTTACTACAATATTTGTCTAGGAGGAAAACGCATTTTTATTTTCATCTTTCACTTTATTTAAGCATGTCTATTCCTGCCATGAACTGAATAGTTAGGTCCTGCAGATACAGTAAATATCACAGAAGTCTGAAGCTCTTACTGATGAACTCTTTTCTCTATGACGTAGGGAAAGAAAGAAAACTGGGTTCATATTTGGCACAGTGAAAGCTGTTCTAGTTTGCCTTCCGAGCTGAACAGGACAATGACCTTTTACAGTCTCTTACACATGGGAGTGTTAAAAATGCTTTCATGAGCAAGGCTTCACTCACCTTTCTTGGGAAGCTTCCCACAATTACATCATTCTCAATTTTAAAGTATCTCATTTTCACTTTCCTGATGTTTAGTCAAAATGTTTTTCTTTCTAGACTTAGTCTTGTTAATTATAATTTTATTCCTTTGTACCATGTTAAATAATTCTCTTTACCACTTGAATCTTTTAAAAATGAGTAGGTGGTTATTATGTTCCTCTCCTTGTCCTTTTGCCAGGCAATGTATATTTTATACCCTTTATTTTCCCTCATAAGATGAATTCTATTTTTTAAGTATTTCAATTGCTCTTCTCTGATTCCTTGTTCTCCAAGAGTGTTTCCAAATCTGAAGTGATTAGATGTCCGAATATTAGTTAACCCTGTATCGTCATTATTCTGAACTCAACATTTCTTAACCCATTGAATCCTCACAAGGACTCTGTGAGGCCAAGCCTAGTATTTTAGCAATTTGATTGATGGGCTTGGAAAGGTTAAGTAATTTGTTATCACTTAACAAATTTATTCACCTAATGGTAACAGAACTAGGATTGGAGTTTAGGCCTTCTGGTGCTAGAGCCTTTGTCTTAACCATTATACCATACCGTGTCTCAGTAACATCTGGCCTCTTAGATTAAATTTAAACTATTATTTCCTTTATTCACAATATGAACATATTTATGGAAAACCAAGTTAAATCAGAGTTGTAAGAGAGTGTATTTAAATGACTTTTTCTTACGCTGTAATAACACAACTCAGTATACATTCTATCTTCTCTTACTATTTAATCCCAACTCAAAATGAAGGAAACAGCCTGCCATTTTCCCATTGTCATTTTATGGGTTCTTTGAGATATTTTGACTCCAAAAACTGCCTTTTACAATACAAATATTCCCAGGGAGCATTATGTCTTAGTTATTATCAGCTAATAATGTATGTGTGTTTGTGTATGTGTATATACACAAACATAAAACATTATATATATATTCTTCTTATGGTAATATATATTTTTATTACCATAAAAAGAATAAGGGAAAGTTCAGTGACAACACAAACTGAACATTTACATATATGTTGCTTTTCTGAAAGGGGACACTTCTACTTTCTGATTTTCTACGATTAACATTTATCAGTATGTCATCAAAAGATATTTATTTTTTAAACAGATTACTCTGAATTGTAGAGTATGTACTGGGTTATACAGTATCTGTATATTAAATTATATATACACATATGTGTATATATAATATATTCACTCATTCATTCACCAAATCTCTATGGGGTACTTACACTATTGTAGGCATTGAAAGAGATGTGACATATTTAGGAGACAGAGAGGTGTCAAATATTTATTTGAGCATTCCACCCTGGAGCATAGAAATGGAGATGAAACAAGAATTGAAAACATATGCCACTAATAAAACCACTATAGATAGAACATTTTCCCTAATAGAGATGGCAAATTATGCTTTTCATCTTTAAACCTGAGTAAACATATGTATTTACAATAATTAGACCAGTGAAAAGAGCAACCTACAGCCATAATAAATTGTGTACTGAAAAAGTTAACCATGAAAATGTCTTAGGTAACATGACTAATTAATAAAATGACTAGCCCAGTCCCTTATTTATAGCTAGTATCAATAAGTATTTGTAGGAGAAACAATGTACATAATACAACTCCTCTTGTGCAAAATTTTGTTGCTTCTTTGAATTGTATAATGGATCTGACCCTATCATCCATGAGCCCACCTTCACTGAGTATCAGGGGAAAATTACATCATCATCCTCATAATAATAATAGTAATAATTAATAATGTAAATTATTATCTTACTCCCTTCCATTATAAAACATTCTCTTTCAGATAAACCCAGCCTCTAAATTCTAGGCTTTCAGGAATTTCTCCAGCCTTACTCTACAAACACCAAATAAATACAAAGCAAATAAATAGTGTATCCAGATAGAGGAAGACCCTCTTGACATTCACTGTTCCCTGAACTTTTACTGTTGTCTGACACTGAGTGGCTGCTCTGGTCAGGGCCCTGGATAGCTGGCCCTCCCTATCTGTAGTTGTAGCTGGTGGAACCCCTGGTCTCCTATCACCTAAATCTAACTACAGGTGACCTCATACCTAATGTCTAATGTTGGGCCTCGATGAATTCAGCTGACGGCTCTATCTAAGCAGCACATGCAGTGGCATCTGGGTGTCTAGCTGGGTACACTGTGTAACCTCTTAGAGAAGGTGACCCTAAAACCACTGTCTCCTTCTGCCATCTTGTTTCTCTTACCTGAGTCCCATTCACACGTATCAACAGAATTGAATCTGAAAATCTACCAACACAAACACTGAAAACAAAGCAGATGGAATGGCCCAATGCCGTCTTTAAAAGACTAAAAACCACTCAGTTGCCCCTGTTACCTTCCTAATTTATGATCCCCTGTTCCAGTTTCCTAGTGTCTGCTAATAGTTTGAACATTTCGGAATCAGTTCACTTTACTTTTGGTCTTTGTTATGTTTGCTTAATATCTATTATCTTTATGTAAGGCCCATTCAAGTCCTTAACCAAACTTAATAAAGAGAACAACATTTTTTCTTTTCTTCATGAAGTGCAGGATGAATGGCTGTACTAAAATCAGCTTTATTTTCTCCCTACTCAGATTTATGTATAAATTAAAAAGAAGAGAAGAGAAACATACTGAGACAGAGCTATCTCTATAACCACTACAGACTTGCCCTTTCCCTCATCCCCAATTTCAAAAAAAGATAACACAAAGCTTCATGCTGGCATGTTCCACAGTCAGGAAGAGCATGAGCTCAACTGTGTATGCAAAAACTTAGTTGTTTTTCTTTGATTCATCCGATAGCATCACACTGGGTCAGTTTCTTGTTTATGCTATCTTTATTGTTTCTGGTCTTAGAACAATAAACAGCCCTAAGTGGTTTCAATTACAGCAGCAAAACTGTGCAAATGAACTTTGGCTTTGTTTCATGTTGAATAGAGGGTTTTTATGGTTTTATAAATGGTGATGTTTAGGAATCTTGCCAACGCTGTTCTATAAACAGAGAAGAGTCACATTTGCCAGCTCTAGGCCTTTAATCACCCGAATATTCTTCCCCTGATAAGGATAAAATATTTTTAACCTTGTTCCATGGAGATGAATAGGAATGATCAAATTATCTGTGGATTCAACAATTTTGCATAAACAAGGTATTGGGATGTTTTTTGCTGGTCATATATCCATAAGCTGACACCTGATTTTTTTGTATGTCTTCTCTAATTGCAGGAAAATATTAGTTAGTTGTCATTCATTTTTAATGAATGTAACACACAGTTGTATCAGAAAGAATAAATTAAAGGATAAATTTTTGGTAACAAATAGTGACTCCCCCCGCCCTTCGCAACCTCAGTGGTTTCACAGAATAAAAGTTTATATATAAGATGCATAGTCAGTCAGGGAGAAATCCTACCTCACGTTTTCACAATCACCTGGGCAGAGGGAATTCTGGAGATTCTTGCACCAGCAGTTAAATGCTCTAGAACAAGTAACACAGGCCCTGCATCCACAAGGGGTCCAGGAAAGTCAATCTCCCATTTGCCTTAGAGCAGTGACATAGTAAAGCACTGATTCATTTACAGAACCTGAAGTTTCAATCTCACAGAATGTTCTGGAAAAAAGTCATCTGTTAGTGAATGTATTAGCTAGGACTGCCATAACAAAATTCCACAGACTAGGTGACTTAAACAACAGAAATTTATTTCTCACAGTTTTGAAGGCTGGGAGTCCAGTATCAAGCTATCTTTCTCCTGAAGCCTCTCTCCTTGGCTTGTAAGTGGCTGCCTTCTTATTGTTCCCACAAGGCCTCTTCTCTGTGCACATGCATCCCTAGTGTCTCTTTCTCTTCTTATAAGGACACATGTCACATTGGATTAGGGCTCCACACAACTGACCTCATTTTCACTTATTCACCTTTTCGAAGGCCCAGTCTCCAAATACAGTCACACAGATTAGGGCTCACCAATCTGACCTCATTTAACTTTAATTACCTCTATAAAGTTTTCATCTCCAAATGCAGTTACATTCTGAGATACTGGGGGTTGGGACTTCAACATATCAATTTCTGGGGGAGGGGGAGACATAATTCAGTCCATAACGGTGAGCATCACAGTCTGGTCAGTAGGTCTTAGCAATTCAGATTCACAAAATGAAAATTATATGCAAGCGAAAGTAAAATGGATCCATGTTGTAAAGCCTACTTGTTGCATTTAAAGTCTCACTTCCAAACTCCCAATCTATCCCTTAATAATAATAAAGTAAGATTTACTAACTGAAAAAATTAAAAAAAAAAAAGTCTCAAGTATGAGAAAATTTTCTGAATACAGAAAAATATTTTTGATTCAATTTTATTTTGGAATTATAAAGAAATCTTTGAATAGGGAATTTAGAACATTGCCTATATTGTTCCAAGTAGCTTTTTCAAGTTTTGCAGAATATGCAAAGTCTTAATTATCATTAAATTTAAAAGAGACACAGGCTTGCTGAATGGATACAAAAACAAGACCCATATATATGCTGTCTACAACAGACTCACTTCAGACCTAGGGACACATACAGACTGAAAGAGAGGGGATGGAAAAAGATATTACATGCAAATGGAAGTCAAAAGAAAGCTGGAGTAGCAATACTCATGTCACACAAAATAGACTTTAAAATAAAGAATGTTACGAGAGACAAGGAAGGACACTACATAATGATCAAGGGATCATCCAAGAAGAAAATATAACAATTATAAATGTATATGCACCCAATGTAGGAGTACCTCAATACATAAGGCAACTGTTATCAGCTTTAAAAGAGGAAACGGACAGCAACACAATAATAGTGGGGGACTTTAACACCTCACTTACACCAACGGACAGATCTTCCAAACAGAAAATTAATAAGGAAACACAATGGACTTTAAATGACACAATGGACCAGATAGATTTAATTGATATTTATAGGACATTCCATCCAAAAAGAGCAGATTACAATTTCTTCTCAAGTGCGCATGGAATATTCTCCAGGATAGATCACATCTTGGGTCACAAATCAAGCCTCAGTAAATTTAAGAAAATTGAAATCATATCAAGCATCTTTTCTGGCCACAACGCTATGAGATTATAAATTAATTACAGGGAAATAAACGTAAAAAACACAAATACATGGAGGCTAAAAAATACGTTACTAAATAACCAAGAGAACACTGAAGAAATCAAAGAGGAAATCAAAAAATACCTAGAGACAAATGACAATGAAAACACGATGATCCAAAACCTACGGGATGCAGCAAAAGCAGTTGTAAGAGGGAAGTTTATAGCTATACAACCCTACTTCGAGAAACAAGAAAAATCTCAAATAAACAATCTAACCTTACACCTAAAGGAACTAGAGAAAGAAGAACAAACAAAACCCAAAGTTAGCAGAAGGAAACAAATCATAAAGATCAGAGCAGAAACAAATGAAATAGAAACAAAGAAAAAATAGCAAAGATCAATAAAACTAAAAGCTGGTTCTTTGAGAAGATAAACAAAATTGATAAACCATTCACCAGACTCATCAAGAAAAAGGGGAAGAGGACTCAAATCAATAAAACTAGAAATGAAAACGGAGAAGTTACAACAGATACCACAGAAATACAAAGCATCCTAAAAGACTACTACAAGCAACTCTATGCCAATAAAATGGACAACCGGGAAGAAATGGAAAAATTCTTAGAAAGGTATAACCTTCCAAGACTAAACCAGGAAGATATAGAAAATATGAACAGACCAATCGCAAGTAATGAAATTAAAACTGTGATTAAAGAGCTTCCAACAAACAAAAGTCCAGGACCAGATGGCTTCATAGGTGAATTCTATCAAACATTTAGAGAAGAGCTAACACCCATCCTTCTCAAACTCTTCCAAAAAATTGCAGAGGAAGGAAAACTCCCAAACTCATTCTATGAGGCCACAATCACCTCGATACCAAAACCAGACAAAGACACTACAAAAAAAGAAAATTACAGACCAATATCACTGATAAATATAGATGCAAAAATCCTCAAGAAAATACTAGCAAACAGAATCCAACAACACATTAAAAGGATCATACACCATGATCAAGTGGGATTTATCTCAGGGATGCAAGGAATCTTCAATATATGCAAATCAATCAATGTGATACACCATATTAACAAATTGAAGTAGAAAAACCATATGATCATCTCAATAGATGCAGACAAAGCTTTTGACAAAATTCAACACCCATTGATGGTAAAAACTCTCCAGAAAGTGGGCATAGAGGGAACCGACTTCAACATAATAAAGGCCATATATGACAAACCCACAGTAAACATCATTCTCAATGGCGAAAACCTGAAAGCATTTCCTCTAAGATCAGGAACAAGACAAGGATGTCCATTCTCACCACTATTATTCAACATAGTTTTGGAAGTCCTAGCCACAGCAATCAGAGAAGAAAAAGAAATAAAAGCAATACAATTTGGAAAAGAAATAAAACTGTCACTTTTGGCAGATGACATGATACTATACATAGAGAATCCTAAAGATGCCACCAGAAAACTACTAAGCTAATCAATGAATTTGGTAAAGTTGCAGGATACAAAATTAATGCACAGAAATCTCCTGCATTCCTATACACTAATGATGAAAAATCTGAAAGAGAAATGAAAGAAACATTCCTATTTACCACTGCAACAAAAAGAATAAAATACCTAAGAATAAACCTACCTAGGGAGACAAAATACCTGTATGCAGAAAACAATAAGACACTGATGAAAGAAATTAAAGGTGATACCAACTGATGGAGAGAAATGCCATGTTCTTGGATTGGAATAATCAATATTGTGAAAATGACTATACTACCCAAAGCAATCTACAGATTCAATGCAATCCCTATCAAATTACCAAAGGCATTTTTTACAGAACTAGAACAAAAAAATCTTAAAATTTGTATGGAGACACAAAAGACCCCGAATAGCCAATGCAGTATTGAGGGGGAAAAAAAAGGAGCTGGAGGAATCAGACTCCCTGACTTCAGGCTATAGTACAAAGCTACAGTAATCAAGACAATATGATACTGGCACATAAACAGAAATATAGATCAATGCAACAGGATAGAAAGCCCAGAGATAAACCCACGCACCTATGGTCACCTAATCTATGACAAAGGAGGCAAGGATATACAATGGACAAAAGACAGTCTCTTCAATAAGTGGTGCTGGGAAAACTGGACAGCTACATGTAAAAGAATGAAATTAGAACACTTCCTAACACCATACACAAAAATAAACTCAAAATGGATTAGAGAACTAAATGTAAGACCGGGCACTATAAGACTCTTAGAAGAAAACATAGGAAGAACACTCTGTGACATAAATCACAGCAAGATATTTTTTGATCCACCTCTTAGAGTAATGGAAATAAAAACAAAAATAAACAAATGGGACCTAATGAAACTTAGAAGCTTTTTCACAACAAAGGAAACCATAAACCAGACGAAAAGACAACCCTCAGAATGGGAGAAAATATTTGCAAATGAATCATCGGACAAAGGATTAATCTCCAAATTATATAAACAGCTCATGCAGCTCAATATTAAAACAAACAACCCAATCCAAAAATGGGCAGAAGACCTAAATAGACATTTCTCCAAAGAAGACATACAGATGGTCAAGAAGCACATGAAAAGCTGCTCAGCAACACTAATGATTAGAGAACTGCAAATCAAAACTACAATGAGGTATCCCCTCACACCAGTTAGAATGGGTATCATCAGAAAATCTACAAACAACAAATGCTGGAGAGGGTGTGGAGAAAAGAATCTTCTTGCACTGTTGATGGGAATGTAAATTGATACAGCCACTATGGAGAACAGTATGGAGGTTCCTTAAAGAACTAAAAATAGAATTACCATATGACCCTGCAATCCCACTACTGGACATATACCCAGAGAAAACCATAATTCAAAAAGACACATGCACCCCAATGTTCATTGCAGCACTATTTACAGTAGCCAGGTCATGGAAGCAACCTAAATGCCCATCAACAGACGAATGGATAAAGAAGATGTGGTACATATATTCAGTGGAATATTACTCAGCTATATAAAGGAATGAAATTGGGTCATTTGTAGAGATGTGGATGATGTGTGTAGAGACTATCATACACAGTGAAGTAAGTCAGAAAGAGAAAAACAAATATCGTATATTAACGCATATATGTGGAACCTAGAAAATGGTACAGATGAACTGGTTTGCAGAGCAGAAATTGAGACACAGATGTAGACAACATACCTATGGTCACCAAGGTGGGAAATCGGTGGGGGGTGGGGGTTGTGGTGGGATGAATTGGGAGATTGGGATTGACATGTATACACTGATGTGTATAAAATGGATGACTAATAAGAAAAAGTAAATAAATAAACATTTTTTTAAAAAGTAATATGCATTATGAAAAATTAAAAAAATAAAAGAGAGGAAAATTCTGAGTAAAAACTATCTGATACTAAGAATTAGAATTTACTACTCATCAAACTGAAGGAATTATATCAATAAACTTATTTGCCTTTAGAGGTTTGTGGCTTATTCTTTATCTGACTTTTCATTAAGCATTATGATTCAGCAGAATTTTAAAAAGCTATTTTTCCATTAATGTGAAAAGCATTTTCAAAATGTGGCTCTGTGGCCTGAACCTATGTTGCACTTTTAATTCTCAGCACATAACTATTTATAAATTTTTGTGTATCCTTGTTCTATTCAGTTAACCTCGCTGAGTTTCTATTTCATTACATGCATAAAAGAAGACTGACTTTTCGCCTTTAACAGAGTATAATATTTGAAAGTGGGTTGTAAATAGGCAATCATATAAAATGTAATGAAAGCCCACTTCAGAAGATAAAGATCCCTAAGATATAAAAATTGAGTTTTACGAGCAATTGGCGGGGATGGTGAACCATCAACAAAAAATGGTTGTTAATTTTTGTAAGATTCGTTTATACCCTTTCCTACTGTAGATGTATAAACAAATTCAATAATTCAATTCAGATTTCTTTTGGTGGATCTTTTATTAAACCATAGAACTATATTTCAACTAATATAAATCATAGAGGTCACCTAATACAAGGGGTAGCACTCATCACGTTAAAATTAATCAATTTAAAATACACAGTATGTGTGTCAAAACTACATTATTTTATTTTTTTTAAAAACTGCACAGATGTTTCAGCAAAGGAAGCAATATTGCCAATAGCAGTCCAAAAGTAATGTTAAATGATATTGAAGAACTAGGAAATGGGGGGTGGGGAGAGGTAGCATAGTACAATGCAAGGCTAAAGGACAGTTTACAAGTTGTGCAAATGCTACAAATACAGGGCTTGTGCAATGATTTAAATGTTATTAGCGTCATTACCTTTTAAAATGATTACAACATTGATATTAACGAATTATATATAAAATATAGTATTCCATTTGGTAGCCGCATAGCACAGAGAGGTCAGCTTGGTGCTTTGTGTCCACCTAGAGGGGTGGGATAGGGAGGGTGGGAGGGAGACGCAAGAGGGAGGAGATATGGGGATATATGTATAGGTGATTCACTTTGTTATGAATCTAACACACCATTGTAAAGCAATAATACTCCAATAAAGATGTTAAAAACAAATTAATAAATAAATAATTTTTCTAAATTAGAATGATAAAAAAAACCCCATAGTGTTCCAATTCTTTACACTTTTAAGAGCATTCTTAGTTTTTTCTTCTAAGAATCTTTTCTCTATATGAAAATATTGGGTGACAATTGCTTACCTTGAACAACTCGAATGACATTCATTTCCAACCTACTTCTACTCTTTACAAGAAACATTTATTCCTTGTAGCTGAATATCACTCTGAATTTTTTAATTCCTGAAGTCCAGAACTCAGAATTTCTCTTATCCTGCCATCAGGTTCATCCTAATGAACATATTGTCCGTTGTCCTCACAGGCTCCATTTCCTCCACTCCCTGGATCCGCCTAGTCAATTTGTCTTTCTGCACTGTTTTGTCTCCTAGGCAGCCCTGAAACCCACAGATTGTCCCTTTAACCAGTTTCCCACCAGCATCTTAAAAGCCCACACAGCACCTATCCACTTGATTCAGTCCCTAGTATTCAGTATATTTCACAACTTATTTTCCCGCTTTGACTTACAGGATGCCAAAACAGTGCCAAAATATGACTCATTCCACCTCAAATTCTTGCACTCAAAACACCTCCAAATAATTAAAAACTTGTCATTTATCTTTATCAAAATAAAAAATTAGTTTATTCATAAGAATTCCTTTTCTTGAGAAAAATACGAAAAGGATACAAATGAGAACAAAAATGACTAAAATCCGACAATCCAAACAGAAATATAATTAACATTTTGATAAACACATTTCTTATCTCTCTCACTCTCCAACTTTAAAAAAAAAAATTTAGAGCCAATCAAATTTAAAAATATTCTCCTTTAAGTATTTTTTGTGGGGGAGGGGCTGTGACATTTATTTCTCCCTTATTCTATAGGCATGTGAAAATGTAAATGGTGTGGGGTTTTTTTCTTTTTTCTTTTTTCTTTTTTCTTTTTTTAACAACTTTATTGGAGTATAATTGCTTTACAATGGTGTGCCAGTTTCTGCTTTATAACAAAGTGAATCAGCCATACATATACATATGTCCCCATATCTCCTTCCTCTTGCGTCTCCCTGCCACCCTCCCTATCCCACCCCTCTAGGTGGTCACAAAGCAACGAGCTGATCTCCCTGTACTACGGGGCTGCTTCCCACTAGCTATCTATTTTACATTTGGTAGTATATATATGTCCATGCCACTCTCTCACGTCATCCCAGCTTACCCTTCCCCCTCCCCATGTCCTCAAGTCCATTCTCTACATCTACATCTTTATTCCTGTCCTGCCTCTAGGTTCTTCAGAACCTTTTTTTTTTTTTAGATTCCATATATATGTGTTAGCATAAGGTATTTATTTTTCTCCTTCTGATTCATTTCACTCTGTATGACAGACTCTAGGTCCAAGTACCTCACTACAAATAACTCAATTTTGTTTCTTTCTATGGCTGAGTAATATTCCATTGTATCCATGTGCCACATCTTCTTTATCCATTCATCTGTCAATGTACACTTCGGTTGATTACATGTCCTGGCTATTGTAAATAGAGCTGCAATGAACGTTGTGGTACATGACTCTTTCTGAATTATGGTTTTCTCAGGGTATATGCCCAGTAGTGGGATTGCTGGGTCGTATGGTAGTTCTATTTTTAGTATTTTAAGGAACCCCAGACTGTTCTCCATAGTGGCTGTATCAATTTACATTCCCACCAACAGTGCAAGAGGGTTCCCTTTTCTCCACACCCTCTCCAGCATTTATTGTTTGTAGATGTTTTGATGATGGCCATTCTGATCGGATTGAGGTGATACCTTATGGCAGTTTTGATTTGCATTTCTCTAATGATTAGTGATGTTGTGCATGCTTTCATGTGTTTGTTGGCAATCTGTATATCGTCTTTGGAGAAATGTCTACTTAGGTTTTCTGCAAATTTTTGGATTGGGTCTTTTTGGTTTTTTGATATTGAGCTGCATGATCTGCTTGTAAATTTTGGAGATTAACGCTTTGTCATTTGCTTCATGTGCAAATACTTTCTCCCATTCTGAGGGTTGTCTTTTCCTCTTGTTTATGGTTTACTTTGTTGTGCAAAAGCTTTTAAGTTTCATTAGGTCCCACTTGTTTATTTTTGTTTTTATTTCCATTTCTTTAGGAGGTGGGTCAAAAGGATCTTGCTGTGATTTATGTCACAGAGTGTTCTGCCTATGTTTTATTCTAAGAGTTTATAGTGTCTGGCCTTACATTTAGGTCTCTAATCCATTTTGAGTTTATTATTGTGTATGGTGTTAGGGAGTGTTCTAATTTCATTATTTTACATAGAGCTGTCCAGTTTTCCCAGCACCACTTATTGAAGAGGCTGTCTTTTCTCCATTTTATATTCTTCCCTCCTTTCCAAAAATAAGGTGACCATATGTGCATGGGTTTATCTCTGGGCTTTCTATCCTGTTCCATTGATCTATATTTCTGTATTTGTGCCAGTACTATACTGTCTTGATTACTGTAGCTTCGTAGTATAGTCTGAAGTCCAGGAGCCTGATTCCTACAGCTCCGTTTTTCTTTCTCAAGATTGGTTTGGCTATTCCGGGTCTTTTGTGATTCCATACACACTGTGAAATTTTTTGTTCTAGTTCTGTGAAAAATGCCATTGGTAGTTTGATAGGGATTGCACTGAATATGTAGATTGCTTTGGGTAATATAGTCATTTTCACAATGTTGATTCCTCCTATCCAAGACCATGGTATATCTCTCCATCTGTTTCCATCATCTTTAATTTCTTTCATCAGTGTCTTATAGTGTTCTGCATACAGGTCTTTTGTCTCCTTAGGTACGTTATTTCTAGGTATTTTATTCTTTTTTATTTGCAATGGTAAATGGGAGTGTTTCCTTAATTTCTCTTTCAGATTTTTCATAGGAATGCAAGAGATTTCTGTGCATTAATTTTGTATCCTGCTACTCTACCAAATTCATTGATTACCTCTAGTAGTTTTCTGGTAGCATCTTTAGGATTCTCTATGAAGAGTATCATGTCATCTGCAAACAGTCACAGCTTTACTTCTTCTTTTCCAATTTGGATTCTTTTCTTTTTCTTTCTTCTCTGATTGCTGTGGCTAAAACTTCCAAAACGATGTTGAATAATAGTGTTGAGAGTGGACAACCTTGTCTTCTTCCTGATCTTAGAGGAAATGGTTTCAATTTTTCACCATTGACAACGATGTTGGCTGTAGGTTTGTCATATATGGCCTTTATTATCTTGAGGTAAGTTCCCTCTATGCCTACTTTCAGGAAGCTTTTTATCATAAATGGGTGTTGAATTTTGTTGAAAGCTTTTTCTGCATCAATTGAGATGATCATATGGTTTTTCTCCTTCAGTTTGTTAAAATGGTTTATCACATTGATTGATTTGCATATATTGAACAATCCTTGCATTCCTGGGATAAACCCCACTTGATCATGGTGTATGATCCTTTTAATGTGCTGTGGGATTGTGTTTGTCAGTATTTTGTTGAGGATTTTTGCGTCTATGTTCATCAGTGATATTGGCCTGTAGTTTTCTTTCTTTGTGACATCTTTGCTGGTTTTGGTATCAGGGTGATGGTGGGCTCATAGAATGAGTTTGGGAGTGTTCCACCCTCTGCTATATTTTGGAAGAGTTTGAGAAGGATAGGTGTTAGCTCTTCTCTAAATGTTTGATAGAATTCACCTGTGAAGCCATCTGGTCCTGGGCTTTTGTTTGTTGGAAGATTTTTAATCACAGTTTCAATTTCAGTGCTTGTGATTGGCCTGTTTATATTTTCTATTTCTTCCTGGTTCAGTCTTGGAAGGTTGTGCGTTTCTAAGAATTTGTCCATTTCTTCCAGGTTGCCATTTTATTGGCATATAGTTGCTTGTAGTAATCTCTCATGATCCTTTGTATTTCTGCACCGTTAGTTGTTACTTCTCCTTTTTCATTTCTAATTCTATTACTTTGAGTCTTCTCCCTTTTCTTCTTGATGAGTCTGGCTAATGGTTTATCAATTTTGTTTATCTTCTCACAAAACCAGCTTTTAGTTTTATTGATTTTTGCTATCATTTCCTTCATTTCTTTTTCACTTATTTCTGATCTGATCTTTATGATTTCTTTCCTTCTGCTAACTTTGGGGTTATTTGGTTCTTCTTTCTCTAATTGCTTTAGGTGTAAGGTTAGGTTGTTTATTTGTGATGTTTCTTGTTTCTTGAGGTAGGATTTTATTCCTATAAACTTCCCTCTTAGAAATGCTTTTGCTGCATCCCATAGGTTTTGTGTCGTCGTTTTTTCATTGTCATTTGTTTCTAGGTATTTTTTGATATCCTCTTTGGTTTCTTCAGTGGTCTCTTGGTTATTAAGTAGTGTATTGTTTAGCCTCCATATGTTTGTATTTTTTACAGATTTCTTCCTTTAATTGATATCTAATCTCATAGCATTGTTGTCAGAAAAGATACTTGATATGATTTCAATTTTCTTAATTTTTAGCTAGAATTGATATGTGACCCAAGATATGATTTATCTTGGAGAATGTTCCATGAGCACTTGAGAGAAGAGTGTGTTCCTTTGTTTTTGGAAGGAATGTCCTATAAATATCAATTAAGTCCATCTTCTTTAATGTATCATTTAAAGCTTGTGTTTCCTTATTTATTTTCATTTTGGATGATCTGTCTATTGGTGAAAGTGGGGTGTTAAAGTCCCCAACTATCATTGTGTTACTGTTGAGTTCCCTTTTTATGGCTGTTCACATTTGCCTTATGTATTGAGGTGCTCCTATGTTGGGTGCATAAATATTTACAATTGTTAAATCTTCTTCTTGGATTGATTCCATCATCATTATTTAGTGTCCTTCTTTGTCTCTTGTAATAGTCTTTATTTTAAAGTCTATTTTGTCTGATATGAGAATTTCTACTCCAGCTCTCTTTTGATTTCCATTTGTATGGAATATCTTTTTCCATCCCCTCACTTTAAGTCTGTATTTGTCCCTAGGTCTGAAGTGTGTCTCTTGTAGACAGCATATATACAGGTCTTGTTTTTGTATCCATTCAGCCAGTCTATGTCTTTTGGGGGGCACATATAATCTATTTACATTTAAGGTAATTATCAATATGTATGTTTCTCTTACCATTTTCTTAATTGTTTTGGGTTTGTTATTGTAGGTCTTTTCCTTCTCTGGTGTTTCCTGCCTATAGAAGTTCCTTTAGCATTTGTTGTAGAGCTGGTTTGGTGGTGCTGAATCCTCTTAGCTTTTGCTTGTCTGTAAGGTTTCTAATTTCTCAGTCAAATCTGAATGAGATCATTTCTGGGGAGAGTAATCTTAGTTGTCAGTTTTTCCCTTTCATCAATTTAAATATGTCCTGCCACACCCTTCTAGCTTGCAGAGTTTCTGCTGAAAGATCAGTTGTTAACCTTATGGGGATTCCCTTGTACGTTATTTGTTGCTTTTCCCTTGCTGCTTTTAATATATTTTTCTTTGTATTTAATTTTTGATAGTTTGATTAATATGTGTCTTGGCGTGTTTCTCCTTGGATATATCCTATATGGGACTCTCTGTGCTTCCTGGACTTGATTAACTATTTCCTTTCCCATATTAGGGACGTTTTCAACTATAATCTCTTCAAATATTTTCTCAGTCCCTTTCTTTTTCTCTTCTTCCTCTGGGACCCCTGTAATTCAAATGTTGGTGTGTATAATGTTGTCCCAGAGGTCCTCAATTCTTTTCATTCTTTTTTCCCACCTCAGAGGCACAGGCCTGACACCCCGCCAGAGCCCCAAGACCCTGTCAGCAACACAGCTCGGAAGAAAAGGGAGAAAAAAAGAAAATAAAAAGAAATAAAGTTGTTAAAATAAAAAATAGAAAAAATGATTAAAAATAAAAAATTTAATAGTATTTTAAAAAAAGAAAAAATAAAGAAAGAAAGAAGAGAGCTACCAAAGCAAAAAACAAATCCACCAATGTTAACAAGTGCTAAAAACTACATTAAAAGAATTTTTTTTAAAAAAAGGGACAGACAGAACCCTAGGACAAATGGTAAAAGCAAAGCTATACAGACAAAATCACACAAAGAAATATACACATAAACACTCACAAACGGAGAAAAAGGAACTATATATATATACATATATATATATATATGTATATATATATATTTTAAAAATGATGAAGAGAAAAACCAAATCAATAAACAAAACTACCAATTACAACAAACTCTAAATACTAAACTTAGATAAACATAAAACCAGAAACCAGTCAGTTGCATGCAGCAAACCCCAAGTCTACAGTTCTTCCCAAAGTCCACGGCCTCAGTTTTGGGATGATTCATTGTCTATTCAGGTATTCCACAGATGCAGGGTACATCAAGTTGATTGTGGAGATTTAATCCGCTGCTCCTGAGGCTGCTGGGTGAGATTTCCATTTCTCTTCTTTGTTCACACAGCTCCTGGGGTTCAGCTTTGGATTTGGACCCGCCTCTGCCTGTAGGTCACCTGAGTGCGTCTGTTCCCGCCCACACACGGGGTTAAAGTAGCAGCCAATTAGGGGGCTCTGGTTCACTCAGGCTGGGGGGAGGGAGTGGTATGGTATGGAATGTGGGGTGAGCCAGAGGCAGCAGAGGCCATCATGACGTTGTAACAGCCTGAGGCACACCATGTGTTCTCCCAGGGAATTTGTCCCTGGATCACAGGATCCTAGCAGTGGCGTGCTGCACAGGCTCCCGGAAGGGGAGATTTGGATAGTGACTTGTGCTTGCACACAGGCTTCTTTGTGTCTGCAGCAGCAGCCTTAGCATTTCATGCCCATCTCTGGTGTCCACGCTGATAACCGTGGCTGATGCCCATCTCTGGAGCTCATTTAGGCAGCGCTCTGAATCCCCTCTCCTCGTGCACCCCAAAACAATGGTCTCTTGCCTCTTCGGCAGTTCCAGACTTTTTCCCGGACTCCCTCCCAGCTAGCTGTGGCACACTAGCCCCCTTCAGGGTGTGTTCACATGGCCAACCTCAGTTCTCTCCCTGGGATCTGACCTCCGATGCTGGAGCCTCAGCTCCCAGCTCCCACCCACCATGGCGGGTGAGCAGACAAGCCTCTCGGGTTGGTGAACGCTGGTCAGCACCAATCCTCTGTGCGGGAATCTCCCCATTTTGCCCTCCGCACCCCTGTTGCTGCACTCTCCTCCGTGGCTCCGAAGCTCCCCCCTCCACCACCTGCAGTCTCCACCCGTGAAGGGCCTTCGTAGTGTGTGGAAACTTTTCCTCCTTCACAGCTCCCTCCCACTGATGCAGGTCCCATCCTTATTCTTTTGTCTCTGTTTTTCCTTTTTTCTATTGCCTTACCCAGGTACGTGAGGAGTTTCTTGCCTTTTGGGAAGTCTGAGGTCTTCTGCCAGCATTCAGTAGGTGTTCTGTAGGAGTTGTTCCACATGTAGATGTATTTATGGGGAGGAAGGTGATCTCCACGTCTTACTCCTATGCCATCTTGAAGGTCTCCTCAGTGGTGTGGTTCTTCAAGAATGGACAGTCAAATCTCTGCTGTGTCTAACCCTTGTACAAGTGAAATAGACATTCTTTCCTTCCCGCGCCTGAGACTAGGACTTTACTCACTTCAGTTCTTCCTTTAAGTTTTGCATTCGTTTTCATGCTTCTAAAGAATCACCTACCTTGAGTTATCAAAATATTCACCATTTTTATTTCCTTCACTTTCATAATTTTGCTTTTACACTTAAGTCTCAGAGTCATTTGCAATTTTTTGGTATGAAGTATAAGGCAAAGTTTGGACCTTATTATTTGTACAAGGTTAGCCTGATTTTTAACAATTGTAAAACGTTAACAATTTAATGTTTGATCCAATATTATATATTGAAAAATCTATCTCTCTTTCTTCTGATCCTTAATATCTTCCTCATCATATGGTAATTTGTTATATTTACTTATATCTATGTCTAGACTATGTATTTTGATCCATTGATCAGTCAGGCTGGTCGTGTTATAAACCCATATTGCTGTATTTACTGCAACCTTGTTATACGTTTTAATATTCGATCAAACACATTTTTCCTCATTATTATCCTTTGAAAACCACTTTTTAAATTTTTATTATTTATTATTTAATTTTATTATTTTAATCTTAATTAAAATTAGTTTTAGTTTATTAGTTCCCTTTTGGACTTGCAGCCATGGTTTTTCAGTTTTCCTCTTCCTTCACATCCTTTACTACTCAACAACTTTCTTCACTCTCAGCAAATTCAATCACCTCATCATATGAAGAATGTGAAAGCTGTTCATCCTGAAACTCTTCACCTTCCCAGGCTCCCTCTCAAGGTGTCTCTAAACCCTTACCTTGTCACTTTCTCCTCTTCTGTAACAAAGAAGAGTATCTCCTTCTTTCTATATCTAACTTCCCTGCAGCACCCTTGGTTTTATTTCTTCCATCTCTTGAGAAAATCTTGCCCACCTGACATCTCCTCACAGCGTATTTTTTAATTTTGAATTTTACCTTTCAGCCCATAAACAAGCTAAAATTTCCCTACCTTTGCCCTTTTTGGCATCTCCTATCTGATGGCTTTCCTGACCCTGAGTTCTCTTCCTTCTCTGATATCTCTTTAGTGCCCTTCTCTGATTCCATCTCCTGTACTTCCCACATACCTATACTGTTGGTGCTCTTACTTCTAATTTTACACTTATTCCCTCTGTGGTCTCAACTATTTCCACAATTCAAACTATGACATCTCTGCAATACCCCAAAGTGAAACTCAGTATCACAGAGTCACAGATTATTAAACCTATAAGTAATCTCATCCACAAACCATTTCAAAACAATAGCTTTACAAATGAGCAGAATAAGAAAGGATTTATCCAAGTTTGGAGCATACTCAGAAATAAAATTTAGTTTTTTGACTCTAAACCTCACTTGTCTCCTACTCTTCAGGCACACGTGTTTAAACCCCGCCTGGAAAATCTCTTCCTATGATTCTCCTTGGCTCTGCAAATGCATCAAACTCCTTTGCCTGTAGACCCAAGTCCAAAACTTCTAAACACAACATTTAATGTCCTCTGAACACACTACTCTCCGCCTTTCCATGCTATCTTCTCCTATTAAGCCCTTTTATATATACTACATTCCAAACAATCCCATCTATTCCTAATCTGGATATCTTTTCTTAATCTGTTCCTAAATTAAGACCTGTTTTATTTTACTCCTATCATTTAGTTCACATTATTCCTCTCACCTGAAACATGCTTTTCTCTCACTACCTCTTCCATCTTCACCTGATAAATCCCTACCCATTATCTAAAGTTCAACACAAGTAACAACTATATTATGGGTCCAGTCTGATGACCTTCCCATCTTGTCATCCAGAATGTATTATTTTCCTATATTAAGCTCCAATATCACATTATATCTCTCTCATGGCACCCATATTTTGACCAGTATGGCAGTTATTTGTGTATTGTTTTATTTCATTAGTAGATCATAAATTCCATGAGGTCAAATATTCCTCTT
Source organism: Balaenoptera musculus (assembly GCF_009873245.2). Lineage (NCBI taxonomy): Eukaryota > Metazoa > Chordata > Mammalia > Artiodactyla > Balaenopteridae > Balaenoptera > Balaenoptera musculus. The sequence goes on from NC_045788.1 coordinate 118,383,011, forward strand.
TGTATCATACACATGCTCTTGGTCATAGTTTACAATCAAATATGTTAACAGACTAAAATGAATTCCTTACTTTCATCATCAACTGTGTTCTGCAGTTTTTTAAAGGATTCAGTTGATCTTATTTCATGTAATAAGATTTTATTTCATGAAGTTGATCTTATTTCATGTAATTCCATTAGATTAGGTTAATAAAAGGAGAATCTTCAGACACTTCTATAGTTACTGGACCTATACTAAGACCAAAATTCTTCTGTTAATATCATAACACTAGGATTTATTAAGTAGCATAATCCATCCATTGAGGGGAAATATTTTAGTTAACAAAACTATTAAGAAGAGAGGTTTCTAAAAATCTTAAAAAAAAAAAAAAAAAAAAAGAAGAGAGGTATATCCACTTTCTATTGCTGTTGCAACATCACACCACAAATTTAGTGGCTTAAAACAACACAAATTTATTATCATACTTCTAAAGGTCAAAAATCCAATATCAGTTTCACTGGTTAAAATCAAGGTATCAGCAAGACTATTTCCCTCTGGAGGCTCTAGGGGAAAATCTGCTTCCTTGTCCTCTACAGCTTCTAGAGGCAACCTACATTCTTTGGCTCATAGTGCCTTCCTTCATTTTCAAAATCAGCAGTGTAGTGTTTTCCCTATTCTCCAACCTCTGCTTCCAACCTCTTCTTCTCTCTTTCACTCTGATACTGCTGCCTCCCTCTTAAAAGAACCTTTCTGATGACATTGGGCCCACCCAGATAATCCAGGATAATTTCCCCATGTCAAGATTCTTAACTTGAGCACATTTATGAAGAGCCTTTTACCATGTAAAGTAACATATTTACAGGTACCAGGGATTAGGGCATGGACAACTTTGGGGGGACAATTATTCAGCCTACTGTAAGAAGTTAATGCAAAGAATATTAAAATCTAAAGTCTTGAGAAAACAAAACGTCTAATCACAAGTCTTAGAACCACCTTTCTAGAGCATCATGTTCCCTAGGTGATAGAGGAACTCTAAACAGGATGGGAAAACCTAAATATGACTCAGTGGCAAGAGTCACAAAAAGAAAAAAAAATGGGGGGTGGGGAATGGGAGTGGTATTTCTATGCAAGCTACATCTACCACCTCCCACTGATTCTGTTCTCTTCTTTGACCAATAAGTTAGCCAGGATGAGAAGCACTGGACACAGTCAACAAAATGGATAGTGCTAAGCAGAGAAAAAAACAGAACACATGGACATCATGTAAAGTGTTTGAGGACATGACATGGGCAACCCAAAGTGGGGAAATTCTATCACTGATATGGCCTGAATGTTTGTGACCCCCAAAATTCACCCTGAGGGTTGAAATCCTGACCCCCATATTGATGGTGTTAGGAAGTGGGGCCTTTGGGGGGTGATTAGGCTACAAGGGCAGAGCCACAAGCATAAGATTAGTGCCTTTATAAAAGAAAGCAGAGAAAGATCTATTGCCTCTTCCACCAAGAAAGGAAATAGTGAAAAGTGACCATTTATGAACAAGGAAGCAGGCTGTCACCAGACACCGAATCTGCTAGCACTATGATCTAGAACTCCTAACCTTCAGAACTGTGACAAATAGATGTCTGCTGTTTATAAGCCACCCAGTCTATGGTATTTTGTTATAGCAGCCCAAATAGGCTAAAACAATCACCAAGCAATAACAATAATAGTGATAGTAATAGTAATAATAACTACCTTAGGTAGTTAATTATTATCACATAGGTCCCTTGGCCATTTGCGAATAACATTCAAGATGCCCCTGAGCAGAGAATTCTGGTGGAGCCAAGATGTGTGGGAGTTCAACAAGACTCAGAGTCCAAGATAAGCATGTTACCTTTATGACTAAGTGGGAATGTCAACAGCCTTGAGAGGTCATGCTACCCATTCAAACCAGCACTTGTTGAAATGCTGAAAGAAGGCGATAGAATTCTCAGAAACAGAAATGGCAAAGGAACGCCATCATATCCCTTCTTACTCATGTTACCTCCCTGTGTTAACTGACTACTTATGCTGAAAATGATCACATAGAAGGAAAGGGAAAGATAGGACAATCCATAGTACCTTTTCCTTTCAATCCTTTCTTATTTATCAGTAAGCTGAGGGTAGAGGATATTAGTAAAATGTGTGCACATCAAGAAGTGATATAGAAAGAGTTGAACCAGTTTTCAGTAGCATTTCCACTGTTCTGGTAGGAATAAAATAAATATACATATATGAGCTACAAAATATGAACTGTGTGATTTTGGTGGTTCTGTGTAAGAGTTAAATGCCCTAAAATTTGCATTAAAACTGGTATTGCACAAGGTAAAGATGAACAGTAAAATTCATGCTAATGATTTAAATTTTTTATTTTTCTTGACATAATGGCATTAAATAGCAAATAAAATTCATCATGATAAGTCAGAGAGAAACCATGAATGGAAGGAAAAAAACTTTATAGTTAGTACCTTTAGCAAGATTTTTTCCTGCTTTTTGAACAAGGGGTGTCTCATTTTCATTTTGCACTGGACCCCACAAATTGTGTATGGTCCTTCACACCTGGTAGCTGATTGGTTTGAGCATAAGATAATTGATTTAGGATTGGGCTGCATGAAGATCAAACCTTTGAAGGAACTCAATCACATTTTTGCTGTCCTCTCCTGAACATAGCTTAGTTCTAAACTTTCACTGCTTCCTGCATCACGCAAGTCTCAAATTTTTCTTTGTTCTTCCTTAAAACTCTAGGTAATCTGTCTCCTTCATACATAAAAAATTATGTTCTCTCTTCCTATGTTACCTTGACTCTGTAACCTTTGGTTCCATGTCACTAAGCCACAGATTATCCTCTCCCGTATTAAAATAAGAGGCTGGCATGTGTGGCATGCTGAACCCCATGTGCAAGTGTCTGAATAAATCTGTTGTGGCCTTAATTACAGGTAAGACCATGTTAAACTTAACTCCAACAGATGTTCTCTATGAAAATGTGATACCTCCATCATTTTAATGGAAATGTTAAAATTCAAACATTTCCATGGTAGAAATTGTAAACTCCTGAAAACTGACCACAATTTACAAGCTTGCAGTGTTTTAGTGGAGTTGTTTTTACAAGTGTTAATGGTGGGAGGGACAATATATGGATTTACTTCTGAGAGCAATGTTGTGTTGCTTTATGCTTCAAATTCATGGTTAAAACAGGCTTCTCCTGGAGCCCAGATCTCCGGAGTTGCATCAGGGGCCAACAAAGAGAACTGGATCAAGGATGCCAGGTGAACAGAACTCCAAACCGTGTCCTACACCACCTTTCCCCCAGGCATAGCAGCTCCTTGTGATAAACTAGACTCCCGTATAAGCTTTTGTTTGAAGAAACCATTCTGCAACTTAAAGGAAAACACGGCAAATAACGCAACTCTGCCCATCGCTTCACAGAATGACCTGATCTTTATAAGGCAAAAGAATCAAAGATAAAGTGAACATGAAGAATTTTCTAAATAAAACAAGTTTCTTCTTTTAGCAACTATTTTTTATAAGCTCACTACTGAGAGACTAATTGAAATTACACATTTTATACTCCTTTCTTCTTAAATGGAGACTCTTATCTTATCTTAAAAATTAGAGTCATTGGAATGAAGTATAACATATTGATGTTCCAGGAAACATTGTACATTACAGGCCATCTGTCCCTTACACTAAAGGGACCCACAAAAACATAATCTGTAATATTGAGTTAGGGTCTATATTTTGCCTTTTTCCTGTCAGTTTAGTAGAATAACATCATACCTACATTTGACTTACTGTAAATTTACTACATATTTAGTTTACTAATTTAAAACTACATTAGATTGATTTGGCATTTAAGAGCAAGAAATAATTTGCAAAGTCTCTGCAATTCCAATCCAAACATTCCACTTAATTACTCTGTGCCCCAGGTATTAGATGTAGTCATTCATTATATGGAATGAATGTGTAAATTAACTTTTAGAGGTCCCTAACTATTGACAAAGCAGTTGAAATTGAAAGTAATTGTTCCTTTTAACACACACCATTTTTAAGGCAGGTGATGGTCTCTTTTACTATAACCTTGCAGAGCTGTCAGCCATCAGTCACAGACATTCGTCTTCAAGGACATAGATCCACTTAGGGCTTCTGACACAGTATATGCAAGATAAAGCTCCTGCTTTCCAACTGCTGATACACCAAAGAGAGGCTTTCTCATTAGCTAGGTATTATAATCCAACTGAATACCAATAAAGCAAAACTATTTTTACATTACCTTTTTCTTCTACTCTTTGGAAAAATAGTCTAGATTGTGAAAATCTAGGACCCAGAATGGCCTAACATTCCTTCCCATATCTAAGGGTGCTGACAGTCTAAACTCTGATGTGGAGGTATTCCAATAGCATGCTTTGAGACATTTTGATTAGTGTTATCCAAATCAGTGCCAAGTGAGAAAAAAAATCACCGATCCATTAACAACATTTTTTAAATATCATAAACTTGGTGTCAAATTTAAGCTGTGCAAACACTGGATGCTTCACATAGCATTATTTATCATACCTTTGTGGTCATAAATTAAAATTTGCATTTCCATATTTTTTTACATCAAAGATCTCCAAGTTCTCACCACTTCTCACATTTTATACTCTTTTATATTGCAAAAGAAACATGTTCTTTTAAGATTTCAGCAAATAACAGTAAATGAAAAGTAGAAAATAAAGTTTACCTAACACACAGAGATATCTTATCTCTATAAATGTTCAACGTGGGCTTCTTACTGGTGTTTTCCCAATACATAGTTATATAAATAATTTTTTCTTAAAAATAAATAAGCTAAAACACTTAAAAATGGTTAAAATGGTAAAATGTTTTTTGACATCTTTACTGGAATATAATTGCTTTACAATGGTGCGTTAGTTTCTGCTGTAGAACAAAGTGAATCAGCTATACTTATACATACATCCCCATATCCCCTCTCTCTTGTGTCTCCCTCCCACCCTCCCTATCCCACCCCTCTAGGTGGTCACAAAGCACCGAGCTGATCTCCTTGTGCTATGCGGCTGCTTCCCACTACCTATCTATTTTACATTTGGTAGTGTATATATGTCAGTGCTACTCTCTCACTTCATCCCAGCTTACCCTTCCCCCTCCCTGTGTCCTCAAGTCCATTCTCTATGTCTGAGTCTTTATTCCTGTCTTGCTCCTAGGTTCTTCATAACCATAAAATGGTAAATTTTATGTTATGTATTTTTTACTACAATTAAAACTTTCTAAAAATGAATAAGCCCTTTGGTATATACTCTCTATATAAACTTTTATCACAATATTGTGAACATTTTTGATATTGTTAAGTGTTCTTCCACAATATACTTTTAATGGATAAATACATTGTATCATAATAACGTATTATAATATATTAGCAAATACCCTATTGATGGGAGTTTCTCTTGCATAGATTGTGATGATCCCCCTCATAGCTCCATATTTTCAAACATCCTGTTGCTTAGATTAAATTCCTAGATAGAAAATTAGTAGATCAAAAACTAAGAAAAAATATAAAGCTTTGACACTTTTGCAAAAGTTCCTGGGTAGATTATATTATTTTTCCCAGTTAATTTCCTCCCTTCCGCTAAGAGGATTATTCATCCATTGCCATGTGATTTATAATGCCTTCTGTGGAAGGAGTATTTATTCATGTCCCATTGCCACTGAGCATGGATAAATGCCTTGCTTTGGCCAAGTGCATATAGGAAGGTGTGACCTATACCACATCAGAGTAGAAACTTCAAAGGACATTGCGTTTTTGCTGCAGCTCTTTTACTCCTCTTTCTCTGACATTAGAACTGTATGTTCCAGATGAGGGCTTTGTCCCATCAGCTTGGAATAAAATGATCATGCAACACGAACAAGTAGATACGCAGCTTACCAGCCTCCTGTGGTGACATCAGTAGCCATAGCTACAGCCTAGCCAACGAGAATAGAACAAGCCCACCACACACACACACACAAAAAAAGATGTAACAGCAGCAAAAAATACGCCTTGGTCTGATAAGCTACTGAGATTGGGGCATTGCTTGTGACTAATATACTGTAGCAAATGCTGATTGTAATAGATTACACAAAGGCTGCATTTCTCACATTTACCAGTATCCACACTGTTGTGCCACGCAGGATGACCCCAAATTTGATTTTGGTATCAAGGTTAATGATGCCATACACATACACCAGAGGGTATGAAACGTGTATCACTTAAATAATGAGACTTTTAGGGAAAAGCATAGCACCTCTCCAACACTGACTCAAGTATGGCTTGAGAGAGTAGGAAAAGGACCTGGCTGCTTGGAGTTTTATGATGGTGAAGAGGTGGTGCTCAGGTCAAGGTTCCTGCATGGGCAGGAGCTAGCGGTTGAATTCCCCACTGGCTCCAAAGGAGGGTGCACCCAGGCTTTCTTATCAGCTTGCCCAGATATGGGGCAGAAGGGGAAGAGGGAGGAGAAAAGATGAAAAGCGTGCCAGCAGTCTAACATCAAAAAATGAGTCACTTTTATGACACACACTTTCGCAATGTGATTATGTAGCTCCTCTCATTAAAAATTGAAATCTTTTTTCCACCCCTTGAATCTGAGTTGAGCTTGTGACTTTTTAAAAAATTTTTATTGGAGTATAGTTGATTTACAGTGTTGTGTTAGTTTCAGGTGTACAGCAAAGTGAATCAGTTATACATATCCATGTATCCACTCTTTTTTAGATTCTTTCCCATATAGGCCATTACAGATTATTGAGTATAGTTCTCTGTGCTATACAGTAGTAGGTCCTTATTAGTTATCTATTTTATATGTGGTAGTGTGTATATGTCAATCCCAATCTTCCAATTTACCCCTCCCCCCCCTTACCCCCTGGAAACTATAAGTTTGTTTTCTACACCTGTAAGTTTATTTCTGTTTGGTAGAATCACTGTTGTGGGAATGTAAAATGGTACAGCCACTATGGAGAAGAGTATGGAGGTGCCATAAAAAACTAAAAATAGAGTTGAGCTTGTGGCTTGTTTGGCCAATACAGTTTGGTAGAAGGGACCGTAAATTCCAAGCCTAGGTCTCAAGAGGCCTTGTATGCTACTTCTCAGTCTCTTAGAATCCTGATACTGCATGTGAAGAAGCCTGTTCCATCCAGCTGAGTACAAACAGGATCCCATTTATCCCAGGCAAAGCCATCCTAGAAAAGCCTGTAGCTAGCTGACCTCAGACCCTTGAGAGAGCCCAGCCAAGAGGAATAAAGCTACCTACCTAACTAGAGCTGACCACAGATAAATAACTAAGACTAACCCAAACTAGCAGAACTTCCCAGCTGACTTGTAGACTTGTGAAGAATAATAAATGTTTATTATTTTAAGCCATTGAATTTTGGGGTAGTTTTTTATATAGCAATAGCTAAATGATATACCATTTAATATAAATAGCTACACAAATGTTTTTATCAATTTCCACTCACACCAGTAGTACGGTGGGATATTTATAGCTCTATATCCTTGCCAATTCTGGGTAATATCATTTTCTAGGCTATTTGTCATTTTTCATTTTTAGTTTTTCTCTTTTATTACTAACGTAAAGTGATCTCTGATAAGGCAGGTACAGAATACTGGAATGGATTTTCTTTGTTCAGAGACATTATCACCTGAGTGACCTTAGTTAGGCAAGGTTAAGACACAGAGATATAAATTTTATTTGATTTTGTAAGTCTGCTTTAGGCTTTAATACAAAGTTTGGGCTCATACCACCACCCCAATCCCCCTGACACACATATCCCAACAGGAGTTATGGGGCAATTTCCATAGGAGCAGAGAGACATAGAGGAGGAAAGGTACTGAGAACAAAAACTTGGCTTTCCAAGATTCAAAATAAGGAAAAGCTGTTAAAGTGGACAAGAATTGCTCTATCCAACATCAGGTACTGAGAAAGGAAACAGAAGAGGAAAATCCCACATTAGAATTTAAGAAAGGGGAAAGGGAGCTTTGGCTAGGAATCCAGGCTCAATGCAAGGCACTACAAATTGATTATAATAGGAAAGGAGCTGGTCTGGCCTAACTTGTAATGGAGGTCTCCAAGTCCAGGTACCCAGGCAGGATATCTTATTCAAGATCAGAAGCTGAAACTCTGAATTAGAACAGAAATACATATTCTTAAGCAGCTCAAGTGAAGGGCATGATAAACTTAGAATGATGAACTTAGCAGTGAACTTAGCTGTATCCATCACAATGAGCAGAATCAGTCTTCAACAGCAGCTTCAAATGGCAGCCTAAGAAGGAACTGTGTCAGTGGGCAGGGCAGATTACCAATTCCTCCCCACCTGGACCTTAAAAGCAGGATTTATGCCTTTGGGATCAATTAAACCCTCACAGTTCTTGGAAGAGCTGGGGTGAAGAAGCCTCAAGAAAAAAATAATTGACACCAATAAGGGCAGGTTAGGGGTCCCAAGTAGTTAACTAGAAACAAAGAAAGGAATGGTAGATACTTTATTTTATTTATTTTTTATTAATTTTTATTGGAGTATAGTTGCTTTACAATGTTGTGTTAGTTTCTGCTGTACAGCAAAGTGAATCTGTTATACATATACATATATTCACTCTTTTTTAGATTTCCTTCTCATTTAGGTCACCACAGACCACTGAGTAGAGTTCCCTGTGCCATACAATAGATTCTCATTAGTTACCTATTTTATATATAGTAGTGTATATATGTCAATCCCAATCTCCCAATTAGTCCCACCCCTCCCGTGACTCTATTTCTGCTTTGCAAATAAGTTCATCTGTACCATTTTTCTAGATTCCACATATAAGCGATATTATATGATATTTGTTTTCCTCTTTCTTAGTTCACTCTGTATGACAATCTCTAGGTCCATCCACGTCTCTGCAAATGGCACTATTTTGTTCCTTTATATGACTGAGTAATATTCCATTGTATATATGCACCACATATTCTTTATCCATTCCTCTGTCTATGGACATTAAGGTTGTTTAGTTTTCCATGTCCTGGCTATTGTAAATATTGCTGCAATGAACATCGGGGTGAACGCATCCTTTTGAATTATGTATTTGAATTTGGTTTTCTCCAGACATATGCCTAGGAGTGGGATTCCTGGGTCATATGGTAGCTATATATTTAGTTTTCTAAGGAACCTCCATGCTGTTATCCACAGTGGCTGTACCAATTTACATTCCCACCAACAGTGTAGGAGGTTCTCTTTTCTCCACACCCTCTCCAGCATTTATTGTTTGTATATGTTTTGATGATGGCCGTTCTGACCAGCGTGAGGTGATACCTCATTGTAGTTTTGATTTGCATTTCTCTAATAATTAGTGATGTTGAGCATCTTTTCATGTGTTTGTTGGCCATCTGTATGTCTTCTTTGGTGAAATGTCTACTTAGGTCTACCACCCATTTTTTGATTGGGTTGCTTGCTTATTTGATATTGAGCTGCATGAGCTCTTTGTACATTTTGGAGATTAATCCCTTGTCAGTTGCTTCATTTGCAAATATTTTTTCCCATTCTGAGGGTTGTCTTTTCATTCTCTTTATGGTTTCCTTTGCTGTGCAAAAGCTTTTAAATTTAATTAGGTGCCATTTGTTTTCCGTTGTTTTTATTTTCATTACTCTAGGAGGTGGGTCAAAAAGATCTTGCTGCGATTTATGTCAAAGAGAGTTCTGCCTATATTTTCCTCTAAGAGTTTTACAGTACCTGGCCTTCCATTTAGGTCTTTAATCCATTTTGTGTTTATTTTTGTGTATGGTGTTGGGGAGTGTTCTAATTTCATTCTTTTACATGTAGCCATCCAGTTTTCCCAGCACCACTTATTGAAGAGACTGTCTTTTCTCCATTGTATATTCTTGCCTCCTGAGTCATAGATTAGGTGGCCATAGGTTGGTGGGTTTATCTCTGGGCTTTCTATCTTGTTCCATTGATCTATATTTCTGTTTTTGTGCCAGTACCATACTGTTTTGATTACTGCAGCTTTGTAGTATAGTCTGAAGTCAGTGAGCTTACTTCCTCCAGCTCCGTTCTTCTTTCTCAAGATTGCTTTCACCATTTGGGGTCTTTTGTGTTTCCATTAAAAAATGTAAACTTTTCTGTTCTAATTCTGTGAAAAATGCCCTTGGTAATTTGATAGGGATTTCATTTAATCTGTAGATTGCTTTGGGTAGTATAGTCATTTTCACAATATTGATTCTTCCAATCCAAGAACATGGTATATCTCTCCATCTGTTTGTGTCATCTTTGATTTCTTTCATCTTATATCTTATAGCTTTCTGAGTACAGGTCTTTTGCCTCCTTAGGTAGGTTTATTACTAGGTATTTTATTCTTTTTGATGTGATGGTAAGTGGGATTGTTTCCTTAATCTCTCTTTCTGATATTTTGTTGTTAGTGTATAGGAATGCAAGGGATTTCTGTGGAATAATTTTGTATCTTACAACTTTACCAGATTCACTGATGAGCTCTAGTAGTTTTCTGGTAGCATCTTTAGGATTTTCTATGTATAGTACCATGTCATCTGCAAACAGTGACAGTTTTACTTCTTCTTTTCTGATTTGGATTCCTTTTATTTATTTTTCTTCTCTGATTGCCATGGCTAGGACTTCCAAAACTATGTTGAATAAAAGTGGCAAGAGTGGACATCCTTGTCTTGTTCCTGATCTTAGAGGAAATGCTTTCAGCTTTTCATCATTGTGTATGATGTTAGCTGTAGGTTTGTCATATATGGCCTTTATTATGTTGAGGTAGGTTCCCTCTAGGCCCACTTTCTGGAGAGTTCTCATCATAAATGGGTGTTGAATTTTGTCAAAAGCTTTTTCTGCATCTATTGAGATGATCATATGGTTTTTCTCCTTCAATTTGTTAATATGGTGTATCACATTGATTGATTTGCATATATTGAAGAATCCTTGCATCCCTGGTATAAATTGCACTGGATCAGTGTGTATGATCCTTTTACTGTGTTGTTGAATTCGGTTTGCTAGTATTTTGTTGAAGAGTTTTGTGTCTATGTTCATCGGTGACATTGGCCTGTAATTTTTTGTGCGTGTGTTATCTTGGTCTGGTTTTGGTATCAGGGTGATGGTGGTCTCATAGAATGAGCTTGGGAGTATTTCTTTCTCTGCAATTTTTTAGAAGAGTTTCAGAAGGGTAGGTGTTAACTCTTCTCTAAATGTTTGATAGAATTCACCTGTGAAGCCATCTGGTCCTGGGCTTTTGTTTGTTGGAAGATTTTTAATCACAGTTTCAATTTCAGTGCTTGTGATTGGTCTGTTCATATTTTTTACTTCTTCCTGGTTCAGTCTTGGAGGGTTGTGTCTTTCTAAGAATTTGTTCATTTCTTCTAGGTTGTCCATTTTATTGGCATATATTTGCTTGTAGTAATCTTTTATGATCCTTTGTATTCCTGTGGTGTGTGTTGTAACTTCTCTTTTTTCATTTCTAATTTTATTGATTTGAATCCTCTCCCTTTTTTTCTTGATGAGTCTGACTAAAGGTTTATCAATTTTGTTTATCTTCTCAAAGAACCAGCTTTTCATTTCATTGATCTTTGCTATTGTTTTCTTCATCTGTAATTCATTTATTTCTGCTCTGATCTTTATGACTTCTTTCCTTCTACTAACTTTGGGTTTTGTTTTTTCTTCTTTCTCTAGTTGCTTTTGGTGTAAGGATAGGTTTTTTATTAATGGTAGGTACTTTAAAATGGAGAATCAGTTCATAACAGTTAGAGTAGAGATTATGATCACGTTTTCAGAATTCGCCATTGATAATTCAGCTTTATTGTTTATCCTTATTCATTGTCTATTTTTTATTAGCATACCTCTTTCTTAATTGTTGTGATAGTTCTTCCACATGTACTGCAATTCTTTTCCTGTTTACTTTCTACTTTTTAACTCTTATTTTCCTTCTTTATAAAATTTAATCTATCATTTTCTCTCACCATTTGGGAGAGGGTATCTCCTACTTATTCTTTAATTTGTAGATTTTCACATCTTTCACACACACACACACAACACGCAAAAAGAAAAAAACCAAGTTCAGGCAGCAAGCTAAAATTCCATAAATTTTAACTCCCAAAGACATTATTTGACTCTAATGTTGCTAGTTAATATTAAGAGACCCAGAAAATGCTCAGCTGGCATGGTTCAAAACCAATGCCTTGATTTGTTTATCTGGTTTCCCAAGGCCCTGAAATTGTGCTAGTTAAGTTCTTAAGGGCATTCCTTTTCCCATTTGGGTTTTTTTTTTTTTTCCTGTCATAGTAAAAATAATAAAAATGAGCATATTAACTTGACTTGTGAGTTACTGGGTCAGGAAAAGCATAACACTCAGAACAAGAGACCTTTTGGCTAGAATCATATGAATTTCTTTTTTTCTATATTTTAAAATATAAAAAATTATTATTTTCATTATTAGAATTTACCTTATTAAGCTGGTTCCCAATGTCTAGTTATAGGTCAAATCTATAAGTTATCTGAAATGACCACAGGTTAAAATCCATGAAAGGATAGAAAATTACACAAAAATGGAATCATTTATATATGCATATTATGCCCTGTTACTTGGGAAGCCTAGGTTTGAAACAGCTCTTTTCTATTTATTTTCCAGAAAAGAATATGAGAAAGTAAATGAAATAATTAGAGCAAATGTTGAAAAAATATGATGATAAGATGTTCTTTGTTCTGTATTTACCTGTCATTTCCTCCAAGATTCTGAGGCTCAATACAATGTCAGGACTGTACACATGAAAGCACCTTGAAAGACTGGAATTTATCTTGGTCTTTAGGGATTGGAGGACAGACAGTAGATACTGGCAGAAATGTTTGGCCAATTTAACCTACTTTTGTTTTGATGATCTTGAAAATAAAATAAAATTAAAATTAAATTAAATAAAAAATAAAATAAAAGAGGATCTTAGAACCACAAATAATTATAGCTGCCTAAAACTGGATTAACTGAGATTTGGAGAAAAAAGAAGGTAAGTTCAAATAACATTTTGATGATGACTACTTTGCCCGTACCCTCCAATTACTCTACCCTTCAGGGAGATGACTTGAAAATAATAGGCACTCAACAAACACTTGTGACCTGGTTAAAGGGGACAGTTCCAAAATCATTAGGTCAGCCTGTTTTTCATGGATTTCTTCTCTTTCTCCATAATCCAACTCCTCTCACAAGTGTAGTTTAAACACCCAGCACAGAACTCTCAGCTTTGATGAATTTTCATCAAAATTGAGAAAAATAGACAATTAAATGAGAACAAATTTATTTTGCCACCACAAAAATCCATCACTTTTCCTGCCATCTATAATAAATATCTTGCTCTCTCGTAGCAACTGATGAGGTCTCCCTTTTGTATCGAAATGTATCCTCAACACTTGTGCTTGCTCCTACCTACACAGACTTCAGCCTTCTTCACCCACATGATCAACTTTTCCCTGTCTCTGAGAACATTCTCAGTGGCATTCCAATATGCCTTACTACACTCCATCTTTCTTGACCCATGCCTCCTTCAGCTACAGCATCATTTCTCTCTTCTCTTCACATATAAGAGTTGGTAACTCATGACCTCTATTTTCTCAAACCATTCCAGTTGGAATTTTCCCCACCATTTTAGTTAATCTTGCCAAAGTCACCAATGACCACCATCTTACAAAATCTAAGCCACTACCTTTCAGCAATATGTGACATGGGTGATCACTCATCTCTACTCACTTTTAACAAATATATATTGATCTAAATGCTGGGGATGCAGAAGTAAAAAAAAAAAAAAAAAGACAAATACCCCTGCCCTTATGGAGTTTGCACTCTAATAGGGAACCAAAAATAAGCAATATAAAAATAAGTAAAATATGTGCTAAACTAGATAGTGATGAGAGTTAAGAAGAAATATAAACTAAAAAAGAGAGAAATAAGGAGTATTGGAAGGGGGCTTCAAATTTTAGATAAGAAGATCAGAAAAGGTCTCTCTGAAAGGTGACATTAAAGCAAGGCCTGAAGGAAGAATTTGTCTTATGTAGGGAAAGATAGTTGAAGGCAGAGGGAAAAAAATTTTAAGGCAAGTGTAAAGGCCCTGAAGTATAAATGCGACTGGTATGTTTAAGCAAAAGCAAGAATGCCATTACAAAAATGGTGGAGCTGAGGAGGAGGCACAGTGGGTGAACTATGATGAGGATGAGTTGTGTGTGAAGATGCAGTTAGCTGATGGGATCTTTGAGACCTTGATCAGAGATACTATTGATGTTCTGAATCAGATCAGTGAAAAACAGGGGAGAATGCTACTTGTGTGACATCTTGCAAATAAATCAAATACTGAGGGCTAAAAAAAAAAAAAAAAAAAAAATGGTGGAGCAAGATGGATAGAGGATGTAAGAGATGAGGTCAGTAAAGAAACTGATGGCCAGACCACAGTAAGTACTTGTTGCTTTTTATTCTAAGTGAGATGAGAAGCTACTGGAAGACTTTAAGCAGTAGAGAGACTGGATCTGATCTGTGTTTAACAGAATGACTCCAGCTGCTTTGTTGTGAATAAGTTATAAAAGGGTGAATACAAGAGCAGGGAGACAATGAGGCTACTAGTATAATAACCTAGGAAAGAAATGATGGTGGCATGGAAGCACTGTAGTGTGGAAGTGGGAAGAAGCAGTTGGAGTCCAGCTACATTTTTAGAGGTAGAACTGACAGAATTTACCGAAGGACTGGATTGTGGGGCATGAGAGAAAGTGAGAATTAAAGATGACTCCCAAGATTACTGACATGGGAGACAAAGATGATTTACTAAAGTGAAAAGAAATGCGAAAGAGAAGGTTTGGTGGGGAATTATCTGGATCTCCATTTTAGACAGTTAAGTTTAAGATACCTGTTAATTATCCAAGTGGAAATATAGATATGAGCCTGGAATTTGGGAAAGAGATTTGGGCTGAATACAAGTTTGGGAAGATATGGAGGAATGAGCAATGGAGACTGAACAGCCACCAAGGTGGGAGGTGAACAGGTGGGTGTGGTAACCTGAAATCAAAGTGAGGAAAGTGTTTCAGTGGGAAACATTCATCAGCACATCAGATGCTACAGGTACATCAAGACAAATGAGTGAGTACTGAACATGAATTCAACAACATGAACCGGTAGACTGGAGACTTGTGAAAGCCTAACTGGCAAGAAGGAGACTATTAGGTAGAAATTGGACACAGAAAGTGCAAACAAATATTTCAAGCAGTTTTACTGTAAAAAGAGAGAAAAATGGGATAGTACTAGGATAGGGAAGTGGAACTCAAGAGAAATAATAGCTTGTTGTATGCTGATGGGATAGATTAAATAGTCAGGGAGAAACTGCTCTCAAAGAAGTAAGGGTGAGAGTATGAGGGACTAAAGAAATATCTTTGACTGAGGAAAAGGAGATGGTAGAGAGTGGATGGGCTGGCCTTAGCAAGCAGCACAGACATGTGTTTAACAGGAGAGATGATAGAGTATGTGGGCATTGTGACAGGGAGTGGATGGACTTGTGAAAGTCCTCTTTAGATTGCTTTATTTTCTCAGTAAAATTGGTAGCAAGTTCATCAACTGGGATCAAAGCTGGAGAAAAAAGTGTTGGAGGTTAAAGGAGAGAAGAGAAGATATAAAACAGATACTCAGCAGATGTGGAAAATGACTTGATGAGAAAATATACAATTACTAGCCAACTTGGCCAGGTAGTAAGAGTCCACTTCAGGAGTAATCATGACTTAAAGTGATACCAGTACATCTTGTAGAAGTTCTAGGTACCTTGCATCATATCCCCTTGGCCTGCTTCTAATTCAGCTGCAGTTGTGGTAAACAATTAACACACATCCTCACAGATTTCCACCTCAGGCCCCTACTGAATCACTCAGATATTCTTCAAGAGGTCTTTCACTGATCCATGGTAATTTGCTGTGCCCTAGCATAAGGTATCCAAGAAGGATGAAAAGGTTAACATCACCAGTTATGGGCTATATTGCATCTGCTCAGAAATTCATATGTTGAAGTCCTAACTTCCAGTATTGCAGAATGTGACTGTATTTGGAAATCGGGCCTTTAGACAGGTAATTAAGCTAAAATGAGGTCATTAGGATAGCCTCTAATCCAGTAAGACTGGTGTTCTTACAAAATGAGGAAATTTAACTACCAAGCTTTTAAAGAAAAGTTAACACCTATCCTTAAACAATTCCTAAAAATTAAAGAAGAAGGTACGCTTAAGGTATACTTCCAAACTCATTCTACAAGGCCAGCATCACCCTGATAACAAAACCAGACAAAGAGACCACAAAAAAATAAAATTTCAGGCTAATATCGCTGATAATCATAAATGCAAAAATCATCAACAAAATATAAGCAAATCTAATTCAGCAAAACATTAAAAGGATCAGACACCATGATCAAATAGAATTTATCCCAGGGATGCAAGGATGGTTCAATATCTACAAATCAATCAATATGATACACCACATTAACAAACCGAAGAATGAAAATCATCTGATCATTCAATAGATGCAGAATAAGCTTTTGACAAAATTCAACATCCATTTACCATAAAAGCTCTCCACAGAGTGTGTATACAGGGAACACACATATATGACAAACCTATAGCCAACATCATATTCAATAGTAAAAAACTGAAAGCATTTCTTCTAAGATCAGGAATAAGACAAGGATGCCCACTCTCACCACTTTTATTCAATATAGTATTGGAAGTCCTAGCCACAGCAATCAGAAAAGAAAAAGAAATAAAAGGAATCCAAATTGGGAAGAAGTAAACTGTCATTGTTTGCAGATGACAGATACTATATTTGGAAAATCCTAAAGATGCCACCAAAAAACTATTAGAACTCATCAATGAATTCAGTAAAGTTGCAGGATAAAAAATTAATATATAGAAATTTGTTGTGCTTTTACTCACTAACAATGAACTATCAGAAAGAGAAACTAAGAAAATAATCCCATTTACCACTGCATCAAAAAAATAAAATAAAATACCTAGAAATAAATCTAACCAAGGAGGTAAAAGACCTGCACTCAGAAAACTACAAGACATTGATGAAAAAAACTGAAGATGACACAACTAAATGGAAAGATACACTGTACTCATGGATTGGAAAAATAAATATTGTTAAAATGACCATACCATTCAAGGCAATCTACAGATTCAATACAATTCTTATCAAAATAGCAATGGCATTTTTCACAGAAGTAGAACAAGTAATTCTAAAATTTCTATGGAAACACAAAAGACCCCAAATAGCCAAAACAATATTGAGAAAGAAGAACAAAGCTGGAGGCTCCCTGATTTCAAACTATACTACAAAGCTACTGTAATCAAAACAGTATGGTACTGGCTCAAAAACAGACACACAGATCAATGCAACAGAAGACAGAGCCCAGAAATAAACCCATGCTTATGTGGTCAGCTAATCTAAAACAAAAGAGGTGATAATATGCAGTGGGGGAAAAGAGGAGCTCTTCAATAAATAGTGTTGGGAAAACTGGACAGCTACATGCAAAAGAATCAAACTGGACTACTTTCTCTCACCATATACAAAAATAAACTCAAAATCAATTAAAGACTTAAATGTAAGACCTGAAACCATAAAACTCCTAAAAGAAAAAACAGGCAATATGTTTTTTGACATTGGTCTTAGCAATATTTTTTTGGATATGTTTCCTCAGGCCAGAGCAACAAAAGCAAAAATAAACAAATGGGACTATATCAAACTAAAAAGCTTTTGCACAGCAAAAGAAACAACAAAACACAAGGGCCGTGTACTGAATCAGAGAAGATATTTGCAAATGATATATATTAAGAAGGGTTAATATCCAAAATATACAAAGAATTCATACAACTCAACATCAAAAAAAACCAACAACAACAACAATAACTCGATTAAAAATGGGCAGAAGGCCTGAATAGACATTTTTCCAAAGAGGACATACAGATGGCTAATAGACACATGAGAAGATGCTCAATGTCACTAATCATCATGGAAACACAAATCAAAACCACAGTAAGATATCACTTCACACCTGTCAAGAATGGCTATTATCAAAAAAACAACAAATAACAAGTGTTAGTGAGGATATGGCATAAAGGGAACCCCTGTGCACTGTTGGTGGGAATGCAAATTGATACAGCCACAATGTAAAACAGTATGGATGTTCCTCAAAAAATTTTAAAAAGAGCTACCATACAATCCAGAAATTCAACTCAAGGTATTTTTTTCTAAGAAAAAAAACCCCACTAACTCAAAAAGACATATGCATCCCTATGTTCATTGTAGTGTTATTTACAATAGCCAAGATACAGAAGCAACGTAAGTGTCCATTGATGGATGAATGGATAAAGAACACACACACACACACACACACACACACACAGAGGAATATTACTAAGTCACAAAAAAAGAATGAAATCTTGCCATTTGCAACAACATGGATGAAACTAGAGGGTATTATGCTAAGTGAAATATATCAGGCAGAGAAAGACAAATACCATATGATTTCACTTATATATGAAATCTAATAAACAAAACAAATTAACAAACATAACAAAACAGAAACAGACTCATAGATACAGAGAACAAGCTGGTGGTTGCCAGAGAAGAGGTGGGTGGGAGGATGAATGAAACAGGTGAGGGAGATTAATAGGTATAAACTTCCTGTCATAAAATAAATAAGTTACAAGATGTAATGTACAGCACATATAATAAAGTCAATAATATTATAATAATGTTGCAATTCTTTTTTTTTTAATTTATTTATTTATTTTTGGCTGTGTTGTGTCTTCGTTTCTGTGCGAGGGCTTTCTCTAGTTGCGGCGAGCGGGGGCCACTCTTCATCGCAGTGCGCGGGCCTCTCACTATCGTGGCCTTTCCTGTTGCAGAGCACAGGCTCCAGGCACGCAGGCTCAGTAGTTGTGGCTCAAGGGCCTAGTTGCTCCACGGCATGTGGGATCTTCCCAGACCAGGGCTCGAACCCATGTCCCCTGCATTAGCAGGCAGGTTCTCAACCACTGCGCCACCAGGGAAGCCCAATGTTGCAATTCTTAAAGTCATCATTGATTCCTATTTTTTCTCAGACTTCACACATCCAAATGATTGGAAATGTTATTGTGTCTACCTTTTAAATACACATGCAGAAATGAAGAAGAATTGATAAACTTAGAAGATTACCCATGTATAATGAGTCTAAGAAATGATTATCAACAGCAGCTAATAACCCAAAGAGAAACCATCAGAATTATATGCCTCCTATGTGTGATGTAAGTACACAATACAATCTCTGAAGCTTCCTTGCCAGAAAACCAACTCTGAATTGAATCAAGCCTCTAGATATAAGCACAAATTTTCAAGAATTTATAAGAGATAGAAGAACTTATTACCAATAAATTCACCAATAAGGGTACTATTAACATTATCTAGAATGTGGCAAACACGAAAAGACAAAGCGATCCAATGTCTTCAAAAAATAAACTCTAAGAGGAAAAGAAAGAGATGAGAGAGAGAAAAATCAAACCTAAAGGTTAAAAGATTTAAGGTACACAGCAATGCACCTCCACAAATACAACAGGTGGATCTTGTCTGAATACTGATTCAAACACAAAAATTAAAAAATTAAAAGATAATTGGATAAATTTACACATTGAATGGATATTTGATATTCAGCATATAATTAATATTTTAGGTGTGATAATTATATTTTGGTTGTACTTCTAAATAGTCTTTATCTTTTATGGATATATACTGAAATAAATATAAAGTAAAAAATATTATACCTGGTGATTGTTTCAAAATAATCAATAGAGAGAGGTGGAAGGGATGACCACAGATGAAAATAGATTGACCATGAGTGAAGAAATTTGAAGATGGGTAATGAGGATTATTCTACTCCTCTCTCTACTTTTGTTTAAGTTTAAATTTTTCGATAATAAAAAGATTTTTAACTCTATTAAAATTTACTATCATGATAACTAAAAAAGACAGTGAAAACATGGTTACAGAGATGGCAGCAAAGCACTGACTTAAAGAACTAATAGTATTTTTGTTGACATTATACTAATAGAAAAACAATACATTCTGAGGAATAGAATAATAAAGTGCTCTTGCCAAAACTTTATTTGAATTTCTTTTTAGGGATAGCTTTTTATTTTAAAAAAATTGTTAGGACAAACTATAATGACTTTTCATTAGTAAAAAAAAATATAAAATAAAACTATTTTCAGATTCAGCATACAGGTAAAATTGAATTCATAACTTTCTGAAAGCATGCTAGAGTACTTTCCTCTCTCTTTTCTCACTTCATACCACATGATTTCATGCTATTTTTAAAGATACACAATTTGCCAAGTGGAAAATGTTTTGATTTGCTGTAAAAGATAAAGAGCTTTTTTTTTTCCAGGAGTGTTTTACGCATTAACCTGTTTTGCTTTCTGAGTCTTAATCACATGTGCATTTGTTCATATCTTTTGACTTACTTTGCCCTGATGAAGGAAAAACCATGCTTGTGGGGAACTTCAGTCATTGAAGTCCTCCAAAGATGCGGCTCCTATAATCAGCCCATGCTCAATGCCAGTTATTTCCAGAACAGTCCTCCATCATCAGGGCTCTTGACAAGCTTCTGCAAAGCAGACAAGTGGCTTGTCTCAATAGCAGCTGCCGATTGTCATCCTCTCAGTTTGAAACTCAAGGTCCTGCTTTGGTGTGGAGGCAGAGCTTTGCTTGGCAGGTGAAAGATTGCTAGGTGGAGACAGCCATGTCAAATGGAATATGTCAGAAACCTGTGAGAACAAGGTCACCCTGACCCTCAGTGAAGACCACAAAAAACCACCAGAGACACTGTTCTTCAGATGTGGACTTCAAACCAAAAGGAAAGTGGGCCACAATTACCAAAACTTTTCTCAACCTTCAGGTTAGAATCTGGAAAATAAAATCAAAGGTCCTCCTCATTTTCTCCTCACCATCCTCCTTACCCAAGCATTGGTTTGCAATGTAGTCAGAAGGCAACAGTAGAATAGAGTAACACTGATGAACTTAAATGAGGATGCTTTGCAGTCACGGAAGACCAGTGCTGTATACAGTTTACCAGAGATTGTAAATATTCTTTCTGCATAATCCACATCACAATCATATAAATTAGCTATGACTAACGAACCACATTTCATGGGTGACAAAATGAGACATGCCATCTCAGGGACCTGCCCGTGAGTAGACCGCACATTGAATAAAGAGGAACATGCTTTCTCAGGCTGGGCTCCTTCAGTCCTTATGCCATGCACTCTTATGGCAGCTGTTCAATGTGGTGAGGACCAATCCATCTGCCTTACTGCAATTCTCTCACCCTCCTCTCCCCTAATGCTACCTAAACCCCAAAAGTGTAGAACTTCAAACTATTCTCTAACCACTAACTGCCCTGGTTGAAGCCTCAGTGGAGAAACCTCCACCTCTCAAGGGCAGCCCTGGACCACGCAGTGATTCGGGGCATCCTGAGGTTCACTCTTGTGGTTGGATGGCAAGAACTCTCTATGGGGTAGGAATGTACTACCTACCCCACAAACCAGCACACTGGAAAACTATAGTTTTTACATTTTCCCAATAAAATCCAGACAATAAATTTTGTTCCTTTTATATTTTTAATACTGGAAATGTGTTTGTGATTAAAACAAAATAATGTCTGTCAGAAGGAAATAGAATATACATAGGATTCAACAGTTTCAGGATCCCTTGTCAAAAAAAACCTGCATAACTTTAACATAATAATTTGGCACTATCTAGGTGTCAAAAAGCCCGTAAAATGTAACATGGGTTTTAGCTTATAAGGATGATATCTGAAGACATGTAAGCCAGTATTTATAACCAGATGACTAGGCAGTTCAAAAAGTCATGGGCACCAATACTGCTAAAAGGAGATCAAGGAAAGATGCACATTTTCTTTCAATGGGAGTAGTTCCCAGGTTTGCATAGGAACACAGCCTTGTGGGACTTTGTAGGAGGCCCATAACTGTCCCTAAAAATAGGGACCATTCAAATGTTCTTCCCTCAAGTGTTAAGAGTAATCGTTTACATAATGAATAGTTTGTAAAGATAACACAAAGGAACTTCGTGAAAGTGTGGTTAGAATATTAGATTGGATAGTTAGGCCTACTGTAAGATGTTTAAAATGTTATTTAGAAGAGAGAAAGAGGCTACTTGTTATCCCCGATTCACCTGCTCTTTCTCATATTCATGCTTTCACTTGAGGATGGTACTCATCAAATTTGGACTTAAGGAAACACTGACAACCTTTCAAGATTCTGCTGAAATTCAGCTTCTTCCCAGATCATTCTATCAAAATACTCTCCCTTTAATAAAATTCTCATACCTAAGAACTGAACCAGCACTTACTGTATATTCTAATCGTCACTGGATAATAAATAGGGCTCATTGAAAGAGATGACAGACATATTTTATGCATCCTGAAAAAAAATCAATGTTATTGCCATTCCTATAATAAGTACTGAAGAAAGAATCTAAATTATTTGATCTATGTTATAAAGGAAAACACATATAAGGTAAATAAATATTCTGGGTGATGATATAGAAAATAATAAAGATTATTGAGAAAGATTCAAACACTCTTGAGGATTAAAGCAGTTCTAAATGCATACTAGTAATTAATTTTTCTAGTTATCAAATGCACTTGAAACTGTGCTTGAGGTAGACTGTGAATTAGGAATTTTATTCTGGAGAAACTTCTACCTTTGCAAGGGCAAGCAAGTTAGAATGTCAGCTAGAACACGACCTTGAGTTTTTAGTAATGTAAGATTCTCCTATTCAGTTTCACACTGTAACATTTGTTCTATAGTATAGTGTCATCATTCCACTGAAGAAATTTTGCCAATTGGTACATTTAAATTTACATTCTCACAGGTGAATTCTATCAAACATTTAGAGAAGAGCTAACACCTTTCCTTCTCAAACTCTTCCAAAATATAGCAGAGGGAGGAACACTCCCAAACTCATTCTATGAGCCCACCATCACCCTGATACTAAAACTAGACAAACATGTCACAAAGAAAGAAAACTACAGGCCAATATCACTGATGAACATAGATGCAAAAATTCTCAACAAAATACTAGCAAACAGAATCCAACAGGACATTAAAAGGATCATACACCATGATCAATTGGGGTTTACCCCAGGAATGCAAGGATTCTTCAATATACGCAAATCACTCAATGTGATAAACCATATTAACAAATTGAAGGAGAAAAACCATATGATCCTCTCAATAGATGCAGAAAAAGCTTTTGACAAAATTCAACACCAATTTCTGATAAAAACCCTCCAGAAGGTAGGCATAGAGAGAACTTACCTCAATATAATAAAGGCCATATATGACAAACCCAGAGCCAACATCATTCTTAATAGTGAAAAACTGAAACCATTTCCACTAAGATCAGGAACAAGACAAGATTGCCCATTCTCACCACTATTATTCAACATCGTTTTGGAAGTCTTAGTCACAGCAATCAGAGAAGAAAAAGAAATAAAAGGAATCCAAGTCAGAAAACAAGAAGTAAAACTGTCACTGTTTACAGATGACATGATACTATACATAGAGGATCCTAAACATGCTACCAGAAAACTACTAGAGCTAATCAGTGAATTTGGTAAAGTAGCAGGATACAAAATTAATGCACAGAAATCTCTTGCATTCCTATACACTAATGATGAAAAATCTGAAAGAGAAATTAAGGAAACACTCACATTTACCATTGCAACAAAAAACAATAAAATAACTAGGAATAAACCTACCTAAGGAGACAAAAGACCTGTATGCAGAAAATTATAAGACATTGATGAAAGAAATTAAAGATGATACAAATAGATGGAGAGATATACCATGTTCTTGGATTGGAAGAATCAGCACTGTGAAAATGACTATACTACCCAAAGCAATCTACAGATTCAATGCAATCCCTATCAAGCTACCAATGGTATTTTGCACAGAACTACAACAAAAAATTTCACAATTTGTATGGAAACACAAAAGACCCCTAATAGCCAAAGCAATCTTGAGAAAGAAAAACAGAGCTGGAGGAATCAGGCTCCCAGACTTCAGACTATACTACAAAGCTACAGTAATCAAGACAGTATGGTACTGGCACAAAAACCAAAATATAGATCAATGGAACAGGATAGAAAGCTCAGATAAACCCACACACATATGGTCACCTTATCTTTGATAAAGGAGGCAAGAATATACAACGGAGAGAACACAGCTTCTTCAATAAATGGTGCTAGGAAAACTGGACAGGTACATGTAAAATAATGAAATTAGAACAATCCCTAACACCATACACAAAAATAAACTCAAAATGGAATAAAGACCACACACTATAAAACTTCTAGAGGAAAACATATGCAGAACACTCTATGACATAAATCACAGCAAGATCCTTTTTGACCCACCTCCTAGAATAATGGAAATAAAAACAAAAATAAACAAATGGGACCTAATGAAACTTAAAAGCTTTTGCACAGCAAAGGAAACCATAAACAAGACGAAAAGACAACCGTCAGAATGGGAGAAAATATTTGCGAACGAAGCAACGGACAAAGGGTTAATCTCCAAAATATACAGGCAGCTCATGCAGCTCAATATCAAAAAAACAAACAACCCAACTCCAAAATAGGCAGAAGACCTAAATAGACATTTCTCCAAAGAAGATATACAGATTGCCAACAAACACATGAAAGGATGCTCAACATCACTAATCATTAGAGAAATGCAAATCAAAACTACAATGAGGTATCACCTCACACCAGTCAGAATGGCGATCAACAAAAAATCTACAAACAATAAATGCTGGAGAAGGTGTGGAGAAAAGGGAACCCTTTTGCACTGTTGACAGGAATGTAAATTGATACAGTCACTATGGAGAACAATATGGAAGTTCCTTAAAAAACTAAAAATAGAACTACCATATGACCCAGCAATCCCACTACTGGGCATATACCCTGAGAAAACCATAATTCAAAAAGAGTCATGTACCACAATGTTCATTGAAGCTCTATTTACAATAGCCAGGACATGGAAGCAACCTAAGTGTCCATCGACAGATGAATGGATAAAGAAGATGGGGCACATATATACAATTGAATATTACTCAGCCATAAAAAGAAACGAAATTGAGTTATTTGTAGAGAGGTGGATGGACCTAGAGTCTGTCATACAGAGTGAAGTGAGTCAGAAAGAGAAAAACAAATACCGTATGCTAAGACATAAATATGGAATCTAAAAAAAAAAAAATGGTCATGAAGAACCTAGGGGCAAGACAAGAATAAAGATGCAGACCTACTAGAGAATGGACTTGAGGATACAGGGAGGGGGAAGGGTAAGCTGGGACGAAGTGAGAGAGTGGCATGTACATATATACACTACCAAACGTAAAACAGATAGCAAGTGGGAAGCAGCCACATATCACAGGGAGATCAGCTCGGTGCTTTGTGACTACCTAGAGTGGTGGGATAGGGAGGGTGGGAGGGAGATACAAGAGGGAGGAGATATGGGGATATATGTATATGTATAGCTGATTCACTTTGTTATATAGCAGAAACTAACTTACCATTGTAAAGCAACTATACTCCAATAAAGATGTTTAAAAAATAAAAAATAAAATAAAATACAGGGGAAAAAAATAGAAATAAATTTACGTCCTAATGTTATAAAATGCAAAAAGATTATTGAGCAGAACTGCATGAAGTTTTCATCCCAAGAGCGTTTTAAGAACTAGATAAGCAAATAGGTATAACCAGAGTCTAAGAGAATTCAAAGGAGCAGGAGTATGAGTTTCCTTCCAACTCCCTGATCCTCAATTTAACCTACTTGTGTTACAAAGAGTAGTGTCTATGTTAAGAATTTTTTCATGATTATAATTAACATTATGAAAAACTCATTTACATAAATTGGCAAATAAATTACATAGTCATCAAAGGTCCACCAAACAAAAACTTGCTTAAAGAAAGGCAAACTCAGAACCCTGGAGACTTAAACTTAGTATGTTGTACCCAAATTTGCTGAATGACCTTTAAGCCATTTATCTCCTCTTTATCAGTTCTTTCAAGTGAAAAAGTGAGATAATAATTCCTAGCTACCTCACAGAATTGGTGTAAACATCAAATAAAACAATGAATATTCATGTTCTTCATAAAGCATAAAATGCTTACCTAACATAAATCATTGTTTTTATCGTGTGAGCAGAATGAGAAAGGAAAGTTTGAGGTCTCCAGCTAATTGTCTTTAAAATCTGAAACACATGTTGTAGTAATTATCCTTTTGTGTATCGCTCTCTCTCTCTCTTTTTAAGAATTCTTGAGTGATGGATGATACAGATCTGAAAATCATTATGCTGGAATATTTCCAGCCCTCCCAGCCACAAAAATGTGTCTGTGTATTGCTGCAACTCCCTAATGGTATTAATAGAAGCAGAGGTTCTAAAATATTGTTATGAACTTTTTAAAAGTTCCATTATTTCTAATTGGTTCATGGATGTTTAAGAAAAATAGTGAGTTTAGTTTGAAGCAACTCAGAATGACAAAATGAGACTTTACTCAAACCCCCTATGTAATTTCAAGTCAATTCTAGAGTCATCTGATAAGTTATGTCAAGTATTTCAATAGGCAATAAAAAAATTAAAAACAGGACATTACATGGGAATTCTCCTTATCATTCTAGACACAGTATTTTGGGAGAAAACTGTTTAACAACTAAACTGTCAGTAGTGAAACTACACCAGCTTATAAATAAATCAGATATATTTTTTGCCAGTGGGCTCCAAAGTGGGGTACACACACGCCAGAAGATATACAAGAGAAGCTATAGAGGTTTTGGAGAACATACTAGAACTTCCAATATTTATTCAAAAGTCAGTGATCAAGCTCTATTAATATTTTATATTTAAACTTACAAAGTACATGTTACTAACATAAATAAATATACCTGTATTTATGTTGCTGGGTGCAAGTTTGTTCAAATAGTTCTTATTGATGGAGACGCAAATCAAAACTTTTGGAGAAGAACAGATTTAGACAATAAGGAAAATTTTACATTAGGTTACATTCTCTCTAGAAGATACTCTAGCAGCTTCTTAGGATAACAGGAGTCTACAAAGAAAAGTCTTTTAACAAAAATCATATTAAATAACAATGTTAAGAGTAGAAAATGACCCATGGATCTAATTCAGCATTACTTAAAATGGGTAAAGGTAACTATGAGGAAAATAAGAAAGAAAACAGAAGAATGAGAGAAAAAGGAAGGAAGGAAGGAAGGAAGGAGGGGAGAGAGGGAGAGAGGAAGGGAGGGAGGGAGGGGAGACAGAGAGGATTTGGGGAGGGAGAGAGGAGGAAGGGGAAAAGGATGAAAATTTTCTGGAAGAGGAAGCGGAAATAATGTAGGAGTAAAGGTTAGTGATTTACTATTAAACGATGACAGAAAAGAAAACATTTTAGCAGCTGATACACTGTTTTGAAACTTCCCTGACTTCAGAAAACCATCTTCTATGGTCTCCTCAACTAGAGACAGTCCAGAAAATTCAGGTGCAAACCGGTGTGAAAGCAAGTTTTCTCTAGCGTGAAAATGAAGTGACTAGGGCTGATATCCACATATTTTCTGCCATGTTGTTCTGTCTCTAGTTCTGTACAGTCTCTGGTCTGAAGAAGGAGGCAACAAGCCACTGAGATTCCTACTTCTTCCTGGAAACTATGAGTTGTACAACCGGATACAAATCATAGTTCAAGACCATTAAACCAAGAACCAGAGAACTTGGACTCTAGAACTATTCCTGTTAGAGTATAACCTTAACAATGCATTAACTTGAAAAGGTGGGGTTGTGTCCCTTCTGTAGAACCCTAATATTGTCCTCACTGATTTCTAAGCTCATAGCTCTAATTGATCCTATATTATTTCATCACATTAATTTGAAATGTGACTGTTGAGGAAAACTTGTACAGCATGTAAGTCTCTGTGATTTATTATATTATTTCCTCTATGAACTGCCATATGTACCAAATGTGAACATGAAATTCATTCATACATTAGAAAGTATTTATTGATCCCCTAAGATTTGTCAGGTACTGTGCTAAATTCTTCACCTACAACAGTGATTAGAAATATATTTTTCCTGTACTCACAGAGCTTAGGGGCTGCTGGAAAGCAATTATACAAGTAATATGCTAAGGATTATGATGTGGATTCATGGTGTGTAGAACCACATAGCAGAATATTTAATCCTGATTTAAAGGGTTAAAAATTTCCTGGAAGAAGCAACTAATAAATCACCCTGAAATATGAATAAGAATCGGCCCAAGTAGGGTGATGAGCAGCACAAGATAAAAAGAAATCATTGGCGCCATACAGAGGAAGAAGAGACACATTTAGAAATAAAAAGTCAGGGCTGTCATGTTTGCATCTCTGGGGAGAACCTCTGAAATCATAGCCCACTTGGCATCCCTTGAGCTGTGCAGTCTACAGTATACACGGTGTAAGACACACCTCTTCCAGACTTAGTTCATATGGTTGGGTGAGAAGTGTGAATGTGGACATGGAGAGGTAAAAAGGGTCAAATATAAAAGGACATTATAATCAAAGTGTTGGAGTTTGGGTTGAAGTATTTTAAGCAGAGAACGAAAACATAATCATACCACCATTTTGCAGTGACTCTCCCTGTATCTTGTGTCTGAGGCTCTTCCAGATTCCAAGCTACCATGCCAGCCCATGTGCACCTAATAAAAGCCTGGCTGGGTTTTCCTTTCCCCAACAAAGCTTCTCTGCCTATGTCAAGCATGTTCCTCTGACTGCCTGGGTACCCACATGCAGTAAATATGCTCAGGGGTGAAAGTAGCTTCATTATCTGCTAGGATCAGCCTCTCTGTACTTTATCGCGTTTTGACATTTTTACTTCCACAGCTCTTTGATAGCTTTAAGGAAAAAATTGAGTCTTTAGTTTAGACAATGTTGTTTCATTGTTACAGCAAGAGCAATGGTCTTTCCCGATCCATTCTGAGGTACTACAAACTAACTGAGAGTGGAACTCACTACTTCTATTTTTTTCTGTTTGGAGAAGTTCCCTATACGGCATTCTTCACTTAGGAAAGCTCCAAACAATGCCAGATTATTACAGCCCTGATTATCTAACAAACATGCCATCCTAAATTACACATCTACATACATTTATAAATCCATTATGTGGGCAAACAGTGTAGTCGACATTTTCCCCTTCAGGGATCATCAACAAGTTACAGTAAAGTAAGTGCTTTCCACGTGTGAATGACAATGGTCAATCTGTTTACTCCTTTGACATTACGAAGATCATGATAATGGCTAAAACCTGTGTAATGGATACCTGATGGGCTCACATTCTCATAACCCATCCTTTTACTTAGGCATTGCTACACAATCAGCTGCAAGCATTTGTAACCTAACAGCTGATGCTTCGGCTGTCTTCTATAGCTCTCATCTGCATCCCTGGGGCTTCTCTGCCACCACCTCATCGGACTCTTTTAAGAACTGGCAGAGATTTTTTAAGGAACCTCCATACTGTTCTCCATAGTGGCTGTATCAATTTACGTTCCCACCAACAGTGCAAGAGGGTTCCCTCTTCTCCACACCCTCTCCAGCATTTATTGTTTGTAGATTTTTTGATGATGGCCATTCTGACCGGTGTGAGATGATATCTCATTGTAGTTTTGATTTGCGTTTCTCTAATGATTAATGATGTTGAGCATTCTTTCATGTGTTTGTTGGCAATCTGTATATCTTCTTTGGAAAAATGTCTATTTAGGTCTTCGCCCAGTTTTGGATTGGGTTGTTTGTTTTCTTGATATTGAGCAGCATGAGCTGCTTGTAAATTTTGCAGATTAATCCTTTGTCAGTTGCTTCATTTGCAAATATTTTCTCCCATTCTGACGGTTGTCTTTTCGTCTTGTTTATGGTTTCCTTTGTTGTGCAAAAGCTTTTAAGTTTCATTAGGTCTCATTTGTTTATTTTTATTTTTATTTCCATTTCTCTAGGAGGTGGGTCAAAAAGGATCTTGCTGTGATTTATGCCATAGAGCGTTCTGCCTATGTTTTCCTCTAAGAGTTTGATAGTGTCTGGCCTTCCATTTAGGTCTTTAACCCATTTTGAGTTTATTTTTGTGTATGGTGTTAGGGAGTGTTCTAATTTCATTCTTTTATATGTAGCTGTCCAGTTTTCCCAGCACCACTTATTGAAGAGACTGTCTTTTCTCCACTGTATATTCTTATCTCCTTTATCAAAGATAAGGTGACCATATGTGTGTGGGTTTATCTCTGGGCTTTCTATCCTGTTCCATTGATCTATATTTCTGTTTTTGTACCAGTACCATACTGTCTTGATTACTGTAGCTTTGCAGTATAGTCTGAAGTCAGGAAGCCCGATTCCTCCAGCTCCGTTTTTCTTTCTCAAGATTGCTGTGGCTATTCAGGGTCTTTTGTGTTTCCATACAAATTGTGAAGTTTTTTGTTCTAGTTCTGTGAAAAATACCAGTGGTAGTTTGATAGGGATTGCACTGACTCTTTAGATTGCTCTGGGTGGTATGGAGGTTCCTTAAAAAACTCAAAATAGAACTACCATACAACCCAGCAATCCCACTACTGGACATATACCCTGAGAAAACCATAATTCAAAAAGAGTCATGTACGAAAATGTTCATTGCAGCTCTATTTACAATAGCCAGGACATGGAAGCAACCTAAGTGTCCATTGACAGATGAATGGATAAAGAAGATGTGGCACATATATACAATGGAATATTACTCAGCCATAAAAAGAAATGAAATTGAGTTATTTGTAGTGAGGTGGATGGACCTAGAGTCTGTCATACAGAGTGAAGTAAGTCAGAAAGAGAAAAACAAATACCGTATGCTAACACATATATATGGAATCTAAAAAAAAAAAAAAATGGTCATGAAGAACCTAGGGGCAAGACAAGAATAAAGATGCAGACCTACTAGAGAATGGACTTGAAGATACAGGGAGGGGGAAGGGTAAGCTGGGACAAAGTGAGAGAGTGGCATGGACATATATACACTACCAAACATAAAATAGATAGCTATTTATGGAAGCAATAGGAAGCAGCCGCATAGCACAGGGAGATCAGCTCGGTGCTTTGTGACCACCTAGAGGGGTGGGATAGGGAGGGTGGGAGGGAGGGAGATGCAAGAGGGAAGAGATATGGGGACATATGTATATGTATAACTGATTCACTTTGTTATAAAGCAGAAACTAACACACCATTGTAAAGCAATTATACTCCAATAAAGATGTTAAAAAAAAAAAAAAAGAACTGGCAGAGACACTCTGACTCATGCACAAAGCTGAGGTGTGGGGAAGCTAATGCCACAGGGCAATCCTTGACCAACTAGGAAAGAAGGGAAGCAGTGGATAAACACTCCCTTCTGTCATGTCTCGCTGACCAGGTCTGAGGCAAAGCTCCTCAAGGGTCTCTAGGAGGATTGCGCTCTCCTGTCATCCACGGAGGTGATTAGCTCAATGAAATACCCTTGGACGGGCTTTCTCTCTTCCCCTGTTTCACTCTTCCCGGGGCCCTAGGACTGTTTCTTGGGATCACTTCTCAGAATAAACTGCCTGTATGTAAGCTCTCATATGAAGCTCTGCTTTGTGGGGCATCAATGTTAAAACAGCCTGGGAGGGTTGACCAACAATTATAGATGGAAGAAAATAGAGATGGAGACAGTTCATGATTTCAGAGATGTGAAAAGACTAAAACCGTCACCACCGTGTCAGGCAACAACATATCGTTACAGAAAAATATCTCTAACAACCTATTTAGTGCATTCATTTCCTACAATGCCACATCCCATGCTGACAGTATCTGAATGAATAGTTTTAAAATTTAAAAATGCCAAATGTTTTTAGAAAAGTTGGGACATACTTTGAAATATTTCCATCTTAAATGTTAACACTTTAACACACATACAAATGATCAACTGCATAAAATAGTGCTATTCAAAAATACTGTAGAACTCAAAAAATTCACAGAGCACCACAGGTTATTACATCGGATAAGACACAAATAAGACACAAATGTAGTGTAATGTGTAATGAAGATGTACCTTCACGTGTGTGTGTGTGTGTGTGTCCCAGGCAAAAGAGCCTTCTTACTCCAATCTACCCTAAACCATCTACAAGCCCGGAATGGAGGAATGGAGACTGTATGATGAGGGTGAATGTGGTCACTCAAATGGCAGCTGGAAGGCTGGGCAGCCATGGTGACACCGAGGAGTAGCTGATTTCCATCAACCTCTCACTCCCACTATTCTCCTCAAATAAAGCTACTACTACTGTTATCTGTGTTATTATTCATATTCTACTGCTACTAATAATAATAATCTTTTATATGGACAATTGATATTTTATTAGTAAATTTTTAACAAAAACCTTTTTGGAAAACATTTCCATTTTTTTATCTCTAACCTAAAATATAAATAAAAATTTAAGCAAATGCAGCTCTAAGACAAGTCCTCCAGGTATCTCTTCTTTCCTGACAGGTCATATCTGATTGTTGCTCCCATAGAGAAGTACCTACCAGGATCAACAAGCAGAGCAGCAACCTCAGTGAGACATGATGGTGGAGTGAAACAAAGCAATTCAATAAGAATGGAGTTAAAGCTAAAGATGTGAAAGATATTTAGGGAACTTGGTGATTGATTAGATGTGAGGGATGACATATAATCTAGCACATACTACAAGACATTAGTTTTATATTCCCTTCCAATCCATTTCTAAGAATAGCTGCTAGTGAACTGCTTTGTGTAGATGACAAGGAGTCTTAATTAGGGTGAAAAAAAACTTGGGTGATCAAGAGAGAGGAAGGACCTGGGAAAAGCACAGAAACGACAATCATTCAATCTGTGTAGAAGATTAAAGACAGAAAAGGCATTTGTAATCAGATAAAGTCTGACTAAGAGAAGTACAGTCAACTCATATCTAACTGGAATAAATACAGCTTCTCTTGGACCAAACCCTCATTAAATGCTGGATTTCACTCATTTTTCATGTAACTCACTGGTTCTCAATGAGGGATGAATCCGCCCAGGGGCATTTGGCACTGTCTGGAAATGTTTTGGGCTGTACTGGAGGGTACTACACAGTGGCCAGGGGGTTGCCAAACATCCTATAATCCACAGGACATCCCTCTACAACAAAGTATTATCCAGCACAAAATATCAATAGTGTCAAGGTTGAAAAACCCTGGAACCCACTGACATCAGAAATATGAAATCCAACATATAGGCACTTGTTATGTTGTGGAAGTCACTAAGAAAAGTAAGTCACAGGCCCTGCCATGAAGAAGAAAATACTTAAATTCATTAACTTTCAATATAAAAGCAGGTATTAAGATAATAGCTCAGATAATAACAGTAAATATGCCATAAATCACTATGTCTATGATTGCTAAATAAATGGTATCAATGATAAGTGCTCTGGGCAGTTGGGAGATTTTTCTAGATTGGAGAGCAAAAATCAGCCTAGAAAAGACTACAGTTATCTTGTGAACAAGGCAAAACCTGAGGTATCCTGAGAAGAGATAAGTTAGGATTTAGCTCCTCAAAGAACCAGAGGTCATGTGACAGATGCAACAGCACACACCTGAGCCTGATTTTGGGAAAGTTCAAAAGTTGTCCAGAGAATGAAGGATATACTCCACTGCTTAACCGTAGAGCCAATTAGGCTGGTAAGTAGTTTAAGGCCAGATTGTAGAGAGTCTTATTTTGTTTAACTAGAGGTGGAGTTTGGAGCAGTAGACTAACGAAATGAAATCTGTATTTTAGGAAACGGAATTACGTGACAGTTAGTGGAATTGACTATCAGAAGCACTGTGAGCGAAGAGAGAACTCAAGATGGAGACAGTGTTCGTGGTATGACGTAACAGATTCTAGCACCAAAATGGTGGCTCTGAGAAAGAAGAAAGGAGGGAGAAGAAAGGCAACTTGAGGAGTGAGGAATGGACAGGACTATTCAGAATTTATAAGAGCAAAGAAGAGTACATAAATGAAAGCAATTTGTTTTATTAAAAAGATTATTAAAAATTGACCTAAGCCAATCTGATCTTTCATCCACTGTGATTCTTTTTGTAAATAATGGTAGATTCTGGTAATTATAAGTAACGGTGCTTTATATCATGATGATGATGATGACAACAACAACGACGATAATAATTATATCATCTATCTCTTAGGCACTGCAGAGAATTCTCTTGGCCTCACCCTGGGCAGTGCCAGTCCTGCATAAACTCTGTCCAGCTTCTTGTAGGTGCCTCCTGATAGTGCCTTGTCCCAGGTCTGTACTGTATGTCTTCTCCCTCCTTACCCAGGGCTTTGCTGAGTGGAATCCCATGGTAATCTACTTGATGCCCATATTTGTACAATATGAAAGTACATGGGAGTTAATACTCCGTGGGGGCACACATTAACCAATCAAGGATGGAAGCCAGTAGATATATACTCTCTATCCCCTCCCCTGTCTACAGGGGATCCCAGGGCATAGTTTCTACTGCTTCCCAGGTGGTCCTATTAGATCAAGAAACCAATCACCTGCACCTATGAAGTGGCCAACTTAATGAGGCATCCTTACATTGCCTTTTTCTTCCTTTTGCTTCCTTCCACCTGTCACTCTCACCTGGATCTCTGTGGTCACATATTCCAATTAAGCACTTGCCTTTAACTCTTGTTTCAGGTCTGCTTTATGAAGAACCCAGGTAAAGGCAATGCTGATGATGGCAATAATAACTAATATTGTTGATATGGCTAAGTGTCAGTCACTATTACAAGCACTTTCACCCTTGTTACAATCCTGTATGGTTGGTATTATTATTCCCGATTTTACAGATGAAGAAACTAAGGCTAAGAGAGGTTCCTGCTTTTCTTCTTTGATAAGTTCTTTGACAGTGACTTGTTGATGAGCCTACAGATACTTAATTCTTTTTCCCTTTCCAAACAAAACAAGAGAAAAAGAGGGGGAAAATAGATGGCTACATTAAATGGATATTTCTAGTTCATTTTGGTAACAGAAGTAACACTGATTCACTGAATACATTACAAAGTAGACTTTGAAATTACTCATTATTCATTATCATCTCATTAATTCTAGTGGTGAAATAATTTATTTATGACTATCCTTCTTTTAAGAAGGTATCATCAATATAAGATTGATTTCTAAAATTTTAGAAATAATGACAATTATGGGGACAGAATAGTAAACACCTTGTTGAGTCACATCTTTCAGGTATACGTTAGCTGTTTCTGGCAGTCTTCGGTATTTTAGGGATATCTCAATGATGAATCTCCAAATTATAATATGAAAAATGAAGTAAATAAATATGCATGGTAGTGTAGGTATGGCGCCCGCGAGGGAACCGAGAGGTGGCGGGAACCCGGGTCGGGGTCTCGCTCTGTGCTGACCGCGACCCAGGGCCGAGTGGGCTATGGGGGATCCTGGCTCCCTGGTCACGGAAGGCCACGCTGGTGACCAGAGCTGGTGCTTGCGGCGGGTGGGGATGAAAGCCGAGTGGCTGCTGCTGGAGGGTGGAAACAGGACACGGGTTCGGGCCCTTGTCTGGGAAGATCCCACATGCCGCGGAGCAACTGGGCCCGTGAGCCACAACTGCTGAGCCTGCGCGTCTGGAGCCTGTGCTCCGCAACAAGAGAGGCTGCGATAGTGAGAGGCCCGCGCCCCGTGATGAAGAGTGGCCCCCGCTCTCCGCAACTAGAGAAAGCCCTCGCACAGAAACGAAGACCCAACACAGCCAAAAATAAATAAATAAATGTAAAAATAAATAAATAAATAAATAAATATGCATGAAACACTGTTTACATTTCTCCCTGAGGTACTTAATTTTGTGCTTGTGCCACAAACAGCACACCCAGACTTGTGCCATAATCTTCATCAAAAAAAAAAAAAAAAAAAATTCCCCTTTCTGGGGAATTCCCTGGTGGTCCAGTGGTTAGGACTCAGAGCTTTCACTGCTGTGGCCGGGTTCAGTCCCTGGTCGGGGAACTAAGATCCTGCAAGCCACGTGGCATGGCCAAAAACAAAAAACAAACAAACAAACAAACAAAAACCCTTTCCATAATTGGTGCTTCCTACTGATTTAGCAAATTCTGGGCACCAAAATCCAGGTTCTAATAACAGGTAGGGTCCTCCTAGATATTTATAATGTAACAATACTCAGAGGCATTCTTCAAATCAAGATTAATCAAGATAAAACAATTTGTTAAGAATCACTGGATATTTGTTCTGGAATAAAAATGATATAGTTTATGAACTAGTAAGTATAAACATTATTATAAGCACAGTGGATGTAACATATTCTGTAAGTTGTTTATTTTTTACTCAGGCTCACTTCAAGGAATGGGTGAAACACTGACCAAGAATAGTCAAGTATGATGCTGCTATCCTGCTCCTGTTCAGATCTGTTTTCTTCATCTAATACTCTTCCTTGGTGTGCCACACCTCCTGCATGCTCTGTGATCTCCATTGCAATGATCACTTTCTGGTGTCAGAACTTCTCATTCAAGTGGCATAACATTTTGAGTTTCTCTAGTTATGAATGCTTAGAGTTTACATTTAAGTTTATAGTTTTCATCAACTGACTGATGCTAAACTTTTAAGATTTCTTATCCTTGAAAAGTGTTCTGTAAAATGTCACACCATTATGAAGAAAGGACACCTTTTCCCTGCACACGTTCTCATTTGTACCAGTTCTTTGAGCCTCTGGAAGCCAGCATCTTTCTGACTGCTTAATTTGCAAGTTGCATACTCTGCACCATGCTTCAGACTGAGTTTTGGAATGAAGTAGATAGAACTGAGTTTGGAAGTACAGTTGCGAATAATGGAATTTGAAGATAATTGGGAATAGTTGGTAGACTTGAGTATGTGAGTGTTTTTAAATACTGATGACACAAACAATAGAAACAAAGTTTAAAAATAAACATCAATATTTACAATATTTATAAAAGACAAATGGAAAGTAAAGATCTCTTGCAAAATAATAAGAGATTGATGAAAACTACAGTAGAAAAATAAAGTTAAAGCACATTAAAAGGAAATTTACAAAAGAAATATAAATGATCAATACACCTTATTAAGGCTTATAATAAAATTTAAAAAAAATACTAATTTGGGGGACTTCCCTGGTGGCACAGTGGTTAAGAACCCACCTGCCAATGCAGGGGACATGGGTTTGATCCCTGGTCCAGGAAGATCCCACATGCCGCGGAACAACTAATCCCGTGCACCACAACTACTAATCCTGCACTCTAGAGCCTGCTAGCCACAACTACTGAGCCCGTGTGCCACAACTACTGAGCCCACATGCCTAGAGCTCTGTAACAAGAGAAGCCACCACAATAAGAAGCCCGTGCACCACAACGAAAAGTAGCCCCCACTTGCCGCAACTAGAGAAAGCCCGCACGCAGCAAAGAAGACCCAACGCAGCCAAAAATTTTAAAAAGAATACTAATTTTTAAAAATGAGATGCCAAGCCTATAAAATTGTCCAATGTTTGAAATAATCTCCATCATTTGTGAGGCAATTAAGAAATAGAGACTCTCATATACTACTGTTGGCAGTATACATTGGAACATCCTTTTTCAGGAGCATTTTTGCATTACAAATATTTCAAAAGCACACCTTGCGACTTAGAAATTCAATTTGTTAAACATTTCCTAAGGAAATAATTACTTAATTACATGAAGGTGTAGCCATGTTGATGTCCTTTACAAGTCTACTTATAGTTGCAAAAACAACAGAATCAACCTAAATAATGGTACTTTATGCAACAAAATATTGTATAGCCACTATAATAAATATATAGATATAGTGCTATGAAAAAATCAATATATACTGTAAAATTTTAAATGTAGTCTACAAGCAATGTTATAATCTTATTTTAGAATGAAAGATATATGCATATATTTTTTAAAAATACAAAAGTATATGTGAATCTGAAAAAGAATATATGTGTGTGTGTGTGTGTGTGTGTGTATATATAAACTGAATCACTTTGCTGTACACCTGAAACTAACAGAACATTGTAAATCAATTATACCTCAAGGAAAAAAAGTTTATGTGACAAAATACCAAAATGTTATCGGGGCTTGTGCCTAGATAACGAGATTTTGGTTGAATTTTTTTGTTTATCTCTTTTTTCAAATTTTCTACAGTAATAGTGGATAACTTGTGAAATATATTAATATAGAAATATAACTGAAGTATTGAAAGAAATTCCTGTAGGAGAAAAACTTTTTGTATGCCAATCGAATTATTCGGAGAGGTAAATATTAATTCTTTTGAATAACTCCTACTCTACTACAGCTTACAAATAATAACCTCTTGACGCTTTTAAAATATGTATGTGATTTCAATAGAGGTAGATACTTTCTAACATAAATACTGTACTTGGAAGACTTCCAGTTTAAAACAGCATGCAGCTAACAGACCTTGATGCAACATTTCTAAATTTCCCACAAAAATATTTGCAAATACCCTGAAAAATGCAAGAACATATAATGCTACAAATATTTGGTCTGCAAGAAGGTACTTACTTATTTACGTACTTAGGGAACTAGATTGAAGGATGAAATTAGTAGCCCTCTATGCGGTATCTGCCTGAAAATATGCCTTTTGTTCCCCTAAAGGTCAGCCAAGTGCCAGGGAAGGCAGCACAGAGAAATGGCTAAGAGTAAGGACTTTGGAGTGAGGCAGTGCTTGCAAGGTTAGACCAAATGCATTCGAAGTTGACATCCTGGGTTTATGGCAACTTGCTGGAAATACAATTTTAACAGAAGGATAAAGAGGGGAGAAAAGAAAATTCATCAGACCTTGAATATTTTCTACGTGCAGAAACAAAGGACAGTCGTTGTCTTGCTAATCAAAAGTTAAAAACCAAATATATATCTATAAGGATTAGAGAAAAGGGCACAGATATGAGTAGCCTTAGGAATTTAAAATTGGTGGAACAATGTAGATAATTATGAGGTGGCTTCCTTTTTGGCAGTTAATTTGGATACATTAATCATAATCAACTCTCTTTAATCAGAAATTGGGATTTCCTGAGGACTTCTCATTAATTGCGAACCAGAGTGGTAGGCAAATTATTCTTCACTGTAGATCAGAGTACTCCTTTGTGGGTTATGTTCATATCCCACAGAATTAAGTTCAAATAGAATTTTTACTGAATTTTGCTATCATATTACTACATATCTCCCATTAATTCATTATTGCTAATAGAAAACATATGTGTCCCTGAACCGGCATCCCATGAAATGACAGCTAATGAGTGAAAGTGAGCTTTAGCAGGTACAGCTGGGGGCATGTAGGTGAGTGGTTGAAGGGCTAATGTTTTATTCAGCACAGAAGCAGTTACGCCAGCTCCACAGTCTCCTCTATTTTGTGCTGTCTTCTAATGACATTAAAACAGATTCTATTTCTTTATGAGATTTAATGTTTAGCTTTTCTAATTTTACTTTTATAATGAAATTGAAGTAGGCTGTGTGCAGTCGTTTGGATAGAACTACAAGTGCCAACAGCTATATTCTTTCAGTTAAAGAGCAGTCCTTTTTGTTTAACTTTAGTAAGTGGTCTGATAGCTTTATGTGAAAATTTTCTACCTCTTTTGTTGGAAATTGACCAAAAGTCTTGAAACTGCAAGTGAAACTGCTTATTGTAAATGGAGAACTCTCAGAAAGAAATGTTTAATCGTAATGCAATTATTTGAGTTAACGTTTGTGTTTGATGATATATATATTATATATAGGTAATTACCCACCCTTTTGATATTTACATTTAGTAATTCATGTTCTTCACTGTGTAAGGCAGTTTCACCAAGGCAGTGGCTTCCAGAATTACTCTTCACTTTCATCTTGAACTTCTTGAAAACTCTGTGTAAGAGGTAGCCTTGTTCCGGCAAAAGCAGCAGCGTAGGACTCAGTGACCAAAATATCTTGCAGGTTTTGAAGCTGCCAAAAGCACACAATTTTGCCCAAGTCCTTTAACTCTCCAAGCCTCTTGTTTCTTCAATCATAACATTAACAAATGGTAATTATTAATTATGTTACTACTGTTATTAAAATAACAGTGGCTAACATTTATTTGGTACTTGCCATATGTCACAGAGCACTCTGTAAGACTTCAGTTAATCACCACAAGGACTCCATGTACAGTAAGAGTTATTTTCCCATTTTACTGATGAGGGCCCTGAGGTACAGAGAGGGTTAGAAACTTGCTCAAGTTCTCATAGCTAGTAGAGGGCAGGACCGGAAAATTAACTAAGGTCTAAATAGAAATAAAAGATATTGAAAGGCCCCTTCAATTCTAAAATTCAGATTAAAATAGGGATCACCTGCTGAATTATAGCTCTGCATAAAGGTAAGACTGGTTTAAACAAAAAAATCGTATGAAAATTATACTTATGGAACAAACACATTACCCATAGTTCTAAAAAGTATCCTTACTGTAATAACTTTATAATGATAGCTAATATAGTTTATTTATAAACCTTTTTTTTTAAGTTACTATTTGAAAGGAGGATGACCCGTAATTTTTATATAAAGTACCAGGCAGTGTAATATTACTTCCTGTTAATTTTCAATAGACCATTTTGCTCTTTTAAGTCATGTCTACTATTACCATCTGTGCCACTTCTGGCTGCGCAATTGGAATCTTTGAAAGGTAATTTCATTATTTGCAAAGGCAGAAACAATGAAACTGTGTTCATATTACTTTTAGTAGGGCATATACTCTAAAATGTTTAGTCAGAGTAACAAAAATCACATCAATTCTAGTTACTATCAGCCTAGAAATCTCTTAAAATTAGACTCACTGAAAGCCAATTCGAGGGTTTGAGTCTCTTGGTAAATCAGGATTGTCTCACTTACTAAAATTCCAGTAATAATGGAATGCTTTTATATTGATAGTTTTCTTCACACCATGTTGGAGCTTACCCCCATGCCTTTGCTCACGCTGAATTTTGACTTGTAATATTTTCTTCTCCTTGGTAAACTCTTACATCTCCTTCTTTTATTCTTTAAGACTGAGCTTTGTTTCACCTTCTTCTAAAACATCTTCCTCATGCCCCACTAAAACTGACACATACCCAGAAAAAATGGTGCTCTTTTATGGAGCTCACTATTGCTGTATGTACTGCATTACAGTACAATTGTCTGTTTATGTATATTTCTTCCCTACAAGATAGTGTATTACTTGTTTCAAGCAGACTTTGTATGTAGAAAAAGAACCATAAATTCTCAAAGGCATACAATAATAACCATGTTTCTCACAGATCTGTGAGTCACCTGGTAGTTGGTTGATCTAAACTGGCTCAACTGGCCAGTTCTGCTTCAAGCTATGGGTCCAGCTGGGCTTGGCTTCTTGCTCAGGTCTGTATGTATACTACTCCTGAGGCCCAGTTTCTACTCGTGGTGATGGAGAAAAAAATAAATCAAGCCCCACTGCACAAGCACATTTTGTGCTACTGCTTTCATCACACCAGCTAACATCCTTTTAGCAAAAGTAAGTCACATGGACAAACCCAAACTCAGAGGGGCAGAGAAATATACTCTACCCCTATGACCCCATGACAAGGCTATGAATGCACAGAATCAATTCAAGGGAGTGAAAATTTGTATCCAATAGGTAAAATACCATGGAATAAATACCCTTTCTAATTCATCTTTATTTGTATATCCAATGCCTGGAATTGTACTTAACCATAGAGAGTACAGAAGACATGTTTGAAGAAGAAACGTCTCTGATATAGCAGTCCCCACACTCATCCATTTTATGAAGCATACTCCAAATCACATAAAACTGCCAAAGATTTAAAACAGAAGATGATGATCTGTTCACTTTAATTTACTGAGACATGAGACTTTCAATAGCTCCCAAACAGAAATACAAAGACTTTCCTACAGTAAACTGCTAGGTTATAATTTTGACAAAGGAGCAGATAGCAGTAACCTTAGCAATGTAACTCATTCATTTGTGTTTGTGGTGTATTGTTTCCCAAGTGACAACAACAACCCCTCCTTTCTCATGTGCCTCTTTGCAATGCGACTATGCCACTCCTCCCATCAAGGAATGGAGTCTATTTCTATTCCCCTTGAATCCATGACTTGTTTGACCAATAGAATATGGTGGAAGTGACCCTGTGCAGTTATGAGCCTATGTCTTCAAAGGTCTTGGAACTTCTGCTTTCGTTCCTTCAGAATTCTCTTTTCATGTAAAGAAACTCAGGCAAGGCAACTAAAAATGCAAGACTATGGGAAAAGAGGCAAGACACTTGGTGGAGAAGCCCTGCTGACATTTAGCACCAAGGTCCCAGAAATTTGAGTAAGGCCATCTTGAATCCTTCAGCCCCAGTTGAACCACCCAAGCCAAGACCAGATGAGACAGAGACAAGCCATCCCCACTGAGCTCTGCCTGAATTTCTGATTCACAGAATCATGAGTAATAAAATAGTTATTGTTTTAAGTTACCAAGTTTTAAGGTTTATAGCACAGCAATAGATATCTAAGAGTTTTTAAGACCATCTTGAAAGAAGAGGAAATTGATGCTGCAAAGTCTGAAATAAACCAACTGGAATCATTTTACAAATAACTGTTACAAAATTGCTTCATCTGAAGAAAAGTACATTTTTTATTAACATATAAAGAAAATAAGCACAGAAATGTTCAGACAAAAAGAAAGCAGACCTCCCACTATTTCTTGTCTAAACTTGAATGTATGGATATAAATATTATTCAGTTTAACTTTGTTAGAAAAATCAGCAAGCTGTCAGAGCATTTTAAACATTAAAAATGTGATACAAATGATATACTTGAGTATATTACAATTTTAAATGTTTCTGCCTTTATCTAAATAATCTTTGTACCATTAAAAAATCTCCAGTTTCTATAAACTTAAAAATTAAACACTTAACCTCGTGTAAAAATAGTAATCCATAAGTAAGAAATTAGAAAGACTCAATTCCTAGCAAATATTCAACGGGCTACTTTTGGAAAAGGTCCACTGATAATATAAACTTAAAATAAACTGATCTTCTGAAAGGTGTGATTCAAATCAAGAAGAGGTAACATTTTTTAGGAATACTTTTTTCCATCTGAGTGAGATGAAAATGCATTCATGTGGATGCCAAACTTCTTTAAAGCTTGTGTAATGAATGTAAAAGTAAACACATTTCAAGTTTGAATTCAATTCTAACTGAATATATTACAGGG
The DNA here is from genome assembly GCF_009873245.2 of Balaenoptera musculus. NCBI lineage: Eukaryota > Metazoa > Chordata > Mammalia > Artiodactyla > Balaenopteridae > Balaenoptera > Balaenoptera musculus. Next base: position 118,426,334 of record NC_045788.1, read on the forward strand.
CAAGTATGTCACATCCAATATTGAGGGAAACATGAGGCTTCTTAGGAAGTGTAAACATTTCTACTTTAGCAAGTCTAATCTGATTTATCATCATCAGTAAGTACCAAAAAAAAAGAAAAAAGGAATAGTTTGGAAAGATTCCAAAGATCATTAAAAGTGACAAAAAATGCTATTAATTTTGCACTTTGACTATAGAATTAGAAACAGGAGATCATGTTAGTTAAGGTTACACTCGTTTTGCATTATATTTCCTAATACTTTATAGTTATTAGCTCCTGGCAACCTGTTAAAGAGAATCTCTCTCAATTGTGATCCTTCTTTCTGAGGAAAAATGACACTGTTCATGATGACTATGGAAGGACTGGTGGGGGCATGGAGGGAAGAGGCATAACCAAGAGTCATTCCATGCTCACTACTCTTATAAGAATGATCCTGTGATAGTCCCCTCCATCTGTTTTTTGCAGTGCACGTTGTATCTTAGCTTTTCCCTTTGAGCACTATAAACAGTTCAAAGTTTTGCTCAGAAAGATCCACTCATCTTTGGATATTATGCATAAGCTACCCTATCTACTACTTATTTCCCACCAACCACAGTTACAGCATGTTATTTGAATGGTGCATCACTGCATCCTTAAACCATTGTTTCAGGTCGCCATTGCTCTCCTTCAGCTTACAAGAAGTTTGTGGCTATTTGTGCCTGATCCTTTATCAGGTCCATTTCAGTCAAGAACGACATGAGTTTTGCCATGATAAGCTTCCATTCAAGACCCTGTCCTGTTGCTGAGTTAATTAATAAGACTGGATAAGCTTGAATATGTTGCTTAACCTCACTAAGCCTTATGTCTCTTATCATCTATGAAGGTTATCATTTTTGCTTTGTCTGTTTCTCCCCACTTCTGGACACATGGTGGATCCTGCTTCCTTCCCCTTTTATACTGGGTGTGGCCAGGTGACTGGCTTTGGCCAATGAAATATAAGTAGAAGTGGCATGCGGTACTTTGGGGCAGAAATATTAAGTGTCAGTGTGCAAGGTGCCATGTTTCCTTTCTAACTTGGCAATTATGAAAGCATATATTGAAATGAAGCCTCTATCTGCCTGTATCTCTAAGTAATTAGAATGAGCAGAGCTCCCAGTCAACAAGGATAGACAAGCACCATCTATTATTTTAAGCCACTGAGATTTGAGGGTTGTTTGCCGTGCAGCATAATCTAGCCTTCAGCATCTTGCTCAATCTGAATACAGCTTTCACAATGTTTATTAGGAAACATTTTCACAAAAGCCTCTCCTGATCTGCTGTATTTATGAGAGACGATGTCTCAAATGTTCAACACACCTCTCCCATGTACAGTGCAGTAAAGAAGGCAGCACATAAAAAGACCACACTCATTAGAGCAGAGAGAAAGAGGGTGTCTTGTGAGCAAGGAGAAGAAATTCACTTTGGGAGGAGCTTGAAGATGGCGGAAGAGTGAGACGCAGAGATGACCTTCCTCCCCACAAATACAACAGAAATACATCTACATGTGGAACAACTCCTACAGAACACCTACTGAATGCTGGCAGAAGACCTCAGACCTCCCAAAAGGCAAGAAACTCCCCACATACCTGGTAGGGCAAAAGAAAAAAGAAAAAACAGAGACAAAAGAATAGGGACGGGACCTGCACCAGTGGGAGGGAGCTGTGAAGGAGGAAAGGTTTCCACACACTAGGAAGCCCCTTCGCGGGTGAGACTGCGGGTGGCAGAGGGGGGAAGCTTCGGAGCCGCGGAGGAGAGCACAGCCACAGGGGTGCGGAGGGTAAAGCGGAGAGATTCCCGCACAGAGGCTCGGTGCCGAGCAGCACTCACCAGCCCGACAGGCTTGTCTGCTCACCCGCCGGGGCAGGCGGTGCTGGGAGCTGAGGCTCGGGCTTCAGTGGGATCGCAGGGAGAGGACTGGGGTTGGCTGCATGAACACAGCCTGAAGGGGGCTAGTGCGCCACAGCTGGCCGGGAGGGAGTCTGGGAAAAAGTCTGGATCTGCCGAAGAGGCAAGAGACTTTTTCTTGCCCCTTTGTTTCCTGGTGCACGAGAAGAGGGGATTAAGAGCGCCGCTTAAAGGAGCTCCAGAGACGGGCGCGAGCCGCGGCTATCAGCACGGACCCCAGAGACAGGCATGCGATGCTAAGGCTGCTGCTGCAGCCACCAAGAAGCCTGTGTGCAAGCACAGGTCACTCTCCACAACTCCCCTCCTGGGAGCCTGTGCAGCCCAACACTGCCAGGGTCCCGTGATCCAGGGACAACTTCCCCGGGAGAACACACAGCGCGCCTCAGGCTGCTGCAACGTCACCTGGGCCTCTGCCGCTGCAGGCTCGTCCCACATTCTGTACCCCTCCTTCCCCAGGCCTGAGTGAGCCAGAGCCCCCCGAATCAGCTGCTCCTTTAACCCCGTCCTGTCTGAGCCAAGAACAGATGCCCTCAGGTGACCTACATGCAGAGGCGGGGCCAAATCCAAAGCTGAACCCCAGGAGCTGTGCAAACAAAGAAGAGAAAGGGAAATCTCTCCCAGCAGCCTCAGGAGCAGCGGATTAAATCTCCACAATCAACCTGATGTACTCTGCATCTGTGGAATACCTGAATAGACAACGAATCATCCCAAATTGAGGAGGTTGACTTTGGGAGCAACGATATATTTTTTTTTCCCTTTTTCTCCTTTTGTGAGTGTGCATGTGTATGTATATGCTTCTGTCTGTGATTTTGTCTGTATAGCTTTACTTTTACATTTGTCCTAGGGTTCTGTCTGTCCTTTTTTTTTTTTTTTTTTTTTAACTTTAAAACATTTTTTCTAAAAAAAAATTTTTTTCTTTCTTAGTATAATTATTTTTTATCTTTTATTTTCTTAACTTTTATTTTATTTTACTTTATTTTATTTTATCTTTTTCTTTCTTTCCTTCTTTCTTTTTCTCCCTTTTATTCTAAGCCGTAGGGATGACAGGCTCTTGGTGCTCCAGCCAGGCGCCAAGGCTGTGCCTCTGAGGTGGGAGAGCCAAGTTCAGGACACTGGTCCATAAGAGACCTCCCAGCTCCATGTAATATCAAACAGTGAAAATATCCCAGAGATCTCCATCTCAACACCAAGACCCAGCTCCACTCAACGACCAGCAAGCTACAGTGTGGGACACCCCATGGCAAACAACTAGTAGACAGGAACACAACCCCATCCATTAGCAGAGAGGCTGCCTAAAATAATATAAAGGTCAAAGACACCACAAAACAAACCATCAGACATGGACCTGCCCAAGAGAAAGACAAGATGCAGCCTTATCCACCAGAACACAGGCAATAGTCCCCTCCACCAGGAAGCCTACACAACCCACTGAACCAACCTTAGCCACTGGGGACAGACACCAAAAACAACGGGAACTACAAACCTGCAGTCTGCGAAAAGGAGACCCCAAACACAGTAAGTTAAGCAAAATGAGAAGACAGAGAAACACAGAGCAGATGAAGGAGCAAGGCAAAAACCCACCAGACCTAACAAATGAAGAGGAAAGAGGCAGTATACCTGAAAAAGAATTCAGAATAATGATAGTAAAGATTATCCAAAATCTTGGAAATAGAATGGAGAATATACAAGAAACGTTTAACAAGGACCTAGAAGAACTAAAGAGCAAACAAACAATGATGAACAACACGCAATAAATGAAATTAAAAATTCTCTAGAAGGGATCAATAGCAGAATAACTTAGGCAGAAGAACAGATAAGTGACCTGGAAGATAAAATAGTGGAAATAACTACTGCAGAGCAGAATAAAGAAAAAAGAATGAGAAGAATTGAGGACAGTCTCAGAGACACAGTAACACAATCATAGTAGAGGACTTTAACACCCCACTTTCACCAATGGACAGACCATCCAAAATGAAAATAAATAAGGAAACACAAGCTTTAAATGATATATTAAACAAGATGGACTTGACTGATATTTATAGGAGATTCCATCCAAAAACAACAGAATACACATTCTTCTCAAGTACTCATGGAACATTCTCCAGGATAGATCATATCCTGGGTCACAAATCAAGCCTTGGTAAATTTAAGAAAATTGAAATTGTATCAAGTATCTTTTCCAACCACAATGCTATGAGACTACATATCAATTACAGGAAACCATCTGTAAAAAATACAAACACATGGAGGCTAAACAACACACTACTTAATAACCAAGAGATCCCTGAAGAAACCAAAGAGGAAATCAAAAAATACCTAGAAACAAATGACAATGAAAACACGACAACCCAAAACCAATGTGATGCAGCAAAAGCAGTTTTAAGAGGGAAGTTTATAGCAATACAATCCTACAATAAGAAATAAGAAACATCTCAAATAAACAACCTAACCTTACACCTAAAGCAATTAGAGAAAGAAGAACAAAAAAACCCCAAAGTTAGCAGAAGGAAAGAAACCATAAAGATCAGATCAGAAATAAATGAAAAACAAATGAAGCAAATGACAGCAAAGATCAATAAAACTAAAAGCTGGTTCTTTGTGAAGATAAACAAAATTGATAACCCATTAGCCAGACTTATCAATGAAAAAAGGGAGAAGACTCAAATCAATAGAACTAGAAATGAAAAAGGAGAAGTAAAACTGACACTGCAGAAATACAAAGGATCATGAGAGATTACTACAAGCAATGATATGCCAATAAAATGGACAACCTGGAAGAAATGGACAAATTCTTAGAAATGCACAACCTTCTGAGACTGAACCAGAAAGAAATAGAAAATACGAACAGACCAATCACAAGCACTGAAATTGAAACTGTGATTAAAAATCTTCCAACAAACAAAAGCCCAGGACCAGATGGCTTCACAGGCGAATTCTATCAAACATTTAGAGAAGAGCTAACACCTTTCCTTCTCAAACTCTTCCAAAATATAGCAGAGGGAGGAACACTCCTAAACTCATTCTACGAGGCCACCATCACCCTAATACCAAAACCAGATAAAGATGTCACAAAGAAAGAAAACTACAGGCCCATATCACTGATGAACATAGATGCAAAAATACTCAACAAAATACTAGCAAACAGAATCCAACAGGACATTAAAAGGATCATGCATTATGATCAAGTGGGGTTTATCCCAAGAATGCAAGGATTCTTCAATATATGCAAATCAATCAATGTGATAAACCACATTAACAAATTGAAGGAGAAAAACCATATGATCATCTCAATAGATGCAGAGAAAGCTTTCAACAAAATTCAACACCCATTTATGATAAAAACCCTCCAGAAAGTAGGCATAGAGGGAACTTTCCTCAACATAATACAGGCCATATATTACAAACCCACAGCCAACATCATCCTCAATGGTGAAAAACTGAAACCATTTCCACTAAGATCAGGAACAAGACAAGGTTGCCCACCCTCACCACTATTATTCAATATAGTTTTGGAAGTTTTAGCCACAGCAATCAGAGAAGAAAAAGAAATAAAAGGAATCCAAATCGGAAAAGAAGAAATAAAGCTGTCACTGTTTGCAGATGACATGATACTATACATAGAGAATCCTAAAGATGCTACCCGAAAACTACTAGAGCTAATCAATGAATTTGGTAAAGTAGCAGAATACAAAATTAATGCACGGAAATCTTTTGCATTCGTATACACTAATTATGAAAAATCTGAAAGTGAAATTAAGAAAACACTCCCATTTACCATTGCAACAAAAAGAATAAAATATCTAGGAATAAACCTACCTAAGGAGATAAAATACCTGTATGCAGAAAATTATAAGACACTGATGAAAAAAATTAAAGATGATACAAATAGATGGAGAGATATACCATGTTTTTGGATTGGAAGAATCAACATTGTGAAAATGACTCTACTACCCAAAGCAATCTACAGATTCAATGCAATCCCTATCAGACCACCACTGGCATTTTTTACAGAACTAGAACAAAAATTTCACAATTTGTATGGAAACACAAAAGACCCCTAATAGCCAAAGCAATCTTGAGAAAGAAAGACGGAGCTGGAGGAATTGGGCTTCCTGACTTCAGACTATACTACAAAGCTACAGTAATCAAGACAATATGGTACTGGCACAAAAACAGAAATATAGATCCTTGGAACAGGTTAGAAAGCCCAGAGATAACCCACGCACGTATGGCCACCTTATCTTTGATAAAGGAGGCAAGAATATAAAGTGGAGAAAAGACAGCCTCTTCAATAAGTGGTGCTGGGAAAACTGGACAGGTACATGTAAAAGAATGAAATTAGAACACTCCCTAATACCACACACAAAAATAAACTCAAAATGGATTAAAGACCTAAATGGAAGGCCAGACACTATAAAACTCTTAGAAGAAAACATAGGCAGAACACTCTTTGACATAAATCACAGCAAGATTCTTTTTGACCCACCTCCTAGAGAAACGGAAATAAAAACAAAAATAAACAAATGAGACCTAATGAAACTTAAAAGCTTTTGCACAGCAAAGGAAACCATAAACAAGACAAAAAGACAACCCTCAGAATGGGAGAAAATATTTGCAAATGAAGCAACTGACAAAGAATTAAACTCCAAAATTTACAAGCAGTTCATGCTGCTCAATATCAAAAAAGCAAACAACCCAATCCAAAAATGGGCAGAAGACCTAAATAGACATTTCTCCAAAGAAGACATACAGATTGCCAACAAACACATGAAAGAATGCTCAACATCATTAATCATTAGAGAAATGCAAATCAAAACTACAGTGAGGGCTTCCCCGGTGGGGCAGTGGTTGAGAATCTGCCTGCCAATGCAGGGGACATGGGTTCGAGCCTTGGTCTGGGAAGATCCCACATGCTGCAGAGCAACTAGGCCTGTGAGCCACAATTACTGAGCCTGCGCATCTGGAGCCTGTGCTCCACAACAAGAGAGGCCGCGATAATGAGAGGTCCGTGCACCGCGATGAAGAGTGGCCCCCGCTTGCCGCAACTAGAGAAAGCCCTTGCACAGAAACAAAGACCCAACACAGCCATAAAAAAAAAAACTACAATGAAATATCATCTCACACCGGTCAGAATGGCCATCATCAAAAAATCTACAAACAATAAATGCTTGAGAGAGTGTGGAGAAAAGGGAACCCTCTTGCACTGTTGGTGGGAATGTAAATTGATACAGCCACTATGGAGAACAGTATGGAGGTTCCTTAAAAAAGTAAAGATAGAACTACCATACGACCCAGAAATCCCACTACTGGGCATATACCCTGAGAAAACCATAATTCAAAAAGAGTCATGTACCAAAATGTTCATTGCAGCTCTATTTACAATAGCCAGGACATGGAAGCAACCTAAATGTCCATCAACAGATGAATGGATAAAGAAGATGGGGCACATATGTACAATGGAATACTACTCAGCCATAAAAAGAAATGAAATTGAGTTATTTGTAGTGAGGTGGATGGACCTAGAGTCAGTCATACAGAGTGAAGTAAGTCAGAAAGAGAAAGACAAATACCGTATGCTAACACATATATATGGAATCTAAAAAAAAAAAAAAAAAAAAAGGTTATAAAGGTTATGAAGTACTGGGGGGCAAGATGGGAATAAAGATGCAGACCTACTAGAGAATGGACTTGAGGATACGGGAGGGGGAAGGGTAAACTGGGACAAAGTGAAAGAGTGGCATGGACATATATACACTACCAAACGTAAAATAGATAGCTAGTGGGAAGCAGCCACATAGCACAGGGAGATCAGCTAGGTGCTTTGTGACCACCTAGAGGGGTGGGATTGGGAGGATGGGAGGTAGGGAGATGCATAAGGGAAGAAATATGGGGACATATGTATATGTATAACTGATTCACTTTGTCATAAAGCAGAAACTAACACACCATTGTAAAGCAATTATACTCCAATAAAGATGTTAAAAATTAGAAAAAAAAATTCACTTTGATCAATGTAAAATAGCAAGAATTCTAGCAACCTTAGAGGAGAAAGCAATCATCTCTAACAATTCACAAAACTGATAAAGGCTGTAATCTGAGTAAGTCCGTTAGTATAGGCTGAGAATTGGAGCCCAGGTATCCAAATGTGATATCACCGTACAGATGGTTGTAGCACAAGACCGCTTTGGAAGGCAGAAGTGAATCAAGAGAATAAAAAGAACAGGTTTTCAAACAAGATCAACATCAAATTTTAGAAAATGATTTTCACATTTCTTAATAAAATAAATTAGAAATTTTATGAGAACCCTAAGGTACATTAATTGTAGTTGTTGTTTACAATCAGACTTCATTCTATCACATAATGTAGGATCTCTTTTACCATGTTTAAACAATCACCAATTAAAGAAACCCTGTAGTTACTATAAATGCTATCAGATACCTACTTTGAATGGGATATATATATATATATATATATATATATATATATATATATATATATATATATATATATATATATACTTTCCAATGATTAAATCAAGATTATGGTGCCCAGAGTAAACGAATCAGAAAAACAGCATCAGGTACACTGAACTGCTCTACCCATTTTCAGCTGTGTAGTACATTCAACCCGTTTCTGTCTGTATGGTATCCATGGGTTCCACATCCTCGAATTCAACAAACTGTGGACCAAAAATATTCAAAAAATAAATTTCCAGAAAGTTCCAAAAATCAAAATCTGCATTTGCCACACAAAGGCAACTATTTACATAGCTTTTACATTGTATTAGGTATTATAAGTAACCTAGATGTGATTTAAAGAATACAGGAGGATGTGGGTAGGTTATATGAAAATACTACACTTAAGCATCCATGGATTTTGGTATCCACAGGGGTCCTACAACCAATCCTCAGAGAGCACCAAGGGATGACTGTATATTTAACAAAGTAGACAGTCTCTAAAGCACCTATCAAATTTAAAGTAGAATGAAATCTAGATCTCGCTAATCAACTATTCCTGAAGCTAAATATATTAGGAGTCTTACCTCAGAGATAGATATATATAAATATATATTTATTTACTTGTTTATGATTGTTTTAGTTTGGTCTATTGTCTAATATCTATTGGTTACTATGTTCTGTCTGCTAGCCTCAAAGAATACACTCACTTGAAATGCTAGTCTTGTAATTTTAAAAAGCAGTGGTATATTATGACACAAAATGCTTTCAGTCAACTCCGCTTAAGAAATAAATTTGGAATTCTGTTATGTGGGATTTTTAAAATCAAGGACTACCAGTACTTGTCTAGAAGATGGTCATTATTCCTTTTTATTCATAATAATTGCTATCCCTTACTGAGTGTGTTACTATGTCCATGTTCAAATGGCTAGAAAACAACAAGGCTGAAATTTAAAGACTTTTTAACAACAAAAACTGTATTCTTTATACCACACTCTCTATTTAATTAAGCTCAGGTAGTTAAAAGATTGTCTTGCAATCTGATAAAAGATTATTTCTCATATTCCTTCCCTTATGCTTAGACAGTTCTAACTGTTGCAGTAGATTGTGTTTTTCTGCCCTTGGTTTTATGCTTTTTTACTCATAACCTTTCATTCTTGGTTTAGTCAACAATAATTTTTTAAATAGGCTTTTAGGCCAGACACTTATCTAACCTTGGGAGACTCAAAGGTGGTTACTGGTCTCAATGATTTTAGAATCTGGTGAAAAAATAAATGAAAACACTATCTAGTGAAGAAAAAATACAGGCTTCCTTCAATATTTTCTGAGTGTGTGTGATTGTTAGAGGCATCTACTTTTGTTTTCAAAAAACCATGAGACCAGTGGAGTCTCCGAAAGTTGGGGGACCAGGTGGGGAAATTCACCAATATTGGTTGAATTTCCAGGAATCTAGGAATCTCATAAACCATGAAGAAGTTATGGTAGAGAGAGTATAAATAGAAGGTAGGATGTGCAGTTCCACTTATAGGTGAAACTCTATGCATTTTGACTCCTAATACAGAACTGAATATAAACACATTTTCTATTTCTAAAGTGGAGAGCATTGGGAGTTTTTAAATGTGGCTTTCCATGGCTAAAAAGAAAATTGTCTTTAAAGAATTATGCAAGAGAAAAATAATAACTTTCAAACAGGATTAATATGAGTTATGCCTGTGAGGGTAGTGACTAATAAATTTTACACCTCAGTGAAACATGTAATCTCTCATTTTTATATGGGTGTCTAGTATATGACTTTCAGGGTCCTCAGAACACATTTTCAATATTCTCTGAGGTCTTTGGAGGTTTTTTTAAGCTGATGGAGTAAAGTGGAGACAGAGAAAATAAGCACATGGAGTTCAAGGGTTACAGAATGAAGCATGCTTTTTTTTTTTTTTTTTTTTTTTTTTTTTTTTTTGAAATCCAAGAAGGTTTTCTTTCTTTCTTTCTTTCTTTATTTTAGATGATTTGTTTTACTTATTTTCTAATTTTTCTATAGTAATCACATATTAGTTGCATATTAAACAATTATTTTTAAAAAGAAGAAGAAAGAAAGTATTCTTTGCATTCACAACTTGGCTAACTGGTGCAAGAGGCCTCGCTTTCAACCTATCTTGGATTTTGACAAGCATGCTCTTTCAAGTGTCTATATAGTGATAAATGGGACTGGATGACAATGAAATCTCATAAGCACCTTTATCCCTGTTTAAACCATATTTATAATAGGACTAGTTTTAAGCTTCATGTTTACAGGAGATATTGAAAATTGTGATCAGTATAGAAAAAAACAATCAGGAAGGGGAGAAGTCCAAGGACTCTGTCCATTGTGGAAGAGCTGATGAATTGAATATCATTCGTATTTAGATAAACCAAATGAAGGCTTGCCAGGTAGAAGGGGCAGGAAAACTTTATCTGTTTTTTCCAGGAGATTAGTCTGATTCAACATGTAGAAGATACAAGGAGACAAGGATCTAAATAAGAATGTGAAAACAAAGCTGTTTAACAATGAGAAAAACTCCCTATTAGGCAGTGAACTTCCCCTCACTTAGTGTATTTTATAAAGTGGCCAACAAAGTGGCCTTTCACTTAGGGTATCTTAAAAAGTGGTGCATACCTCACTAATTTTATAAAACATTTTTGTTACATCCAGACAAGGGACTATGCTATGCTAGCATTACATGGATTGTGTCATTTGGTACTAATTGACACTTTGACATCAAAACTGTTATTATATCTATATAGAAATCTGTTGCATTTCTGTATACTAACAAGAAACTATCAGAAAGAGAAACTAAGGAAATAATCCCATTGACCATCGTATCAAAAAGAATTAAAATACCTAGGAATAACCTATCTAAGGAGGCCAAATATCTCTACTCTGAAAACTGTAAGACACTGTTGAAAGAAATTAAAGATGACACAAACAGATGGAAAGATACACTGTGTTCTTGGATTGGAGGAATTCATAGTGTTAAAATGACCATACTAACCAAGGCAATCTACAGATTCAAAGCAATCCCTATCAAATTACCAGTGGCATTTTTCACAGAACTATAAGAAATGATTTTTAAACTTGTATGGAAACAGAAAAGGCCCCAAAGAGCAAAACAATCTTGAGAAAGGACAGAACTGGAGGAATCATGTTCCCTGACTTCAGACTATACCACAAAGCTACAGTAATAAAAACAGTATGCCACTGGCTCAAAAAGAGACGCACAGATCAATGGAAGAGGAGAGCCCAGAAATAAACTCAAGCACTTATGGTCAATTAATCTATGACAAAAGAAATAAGAATATACAATGGAGAAAAGGCAGTCTCTTCAACACGTGGTTCTGGGAAAATTGGACAACTACATGTAAAAGAACGAAATTAGAACATTCTTTAACACCATATACAAAAATAAACTCAAAATGGATCAATGCAGACTAGGAACCAAGATGGCAGAGTAGAAGGACGTGCTCTCACTGCCTCTTGTGAGAACACCAGAATCACAACTAGCTGCTGGGCAATCATTGACAGGAAGACACTGGAACTCACAAAAAAGATACCCCACATCCAAAGCCAAAGGAGAAGCCACAATGAGATGGTAGGAGGGGCGCAATCACAGTAAAATCAAATCTCATAACTGCTGGGTGGGTGACTCACAGACTGGAGAACACTTATACCACAGAAGTCCACCCACTGGAGTGAAGGTTCTGAGCCCATCAGGCTTCCCAACATGGGGGTCCGGCAACGGGAGGAGGAATTCCTAGAGAATCAGACTTTGAAAACCAGTGGGATTTGATTGCAGGACTTTGACAGGACTGGTGGAAACAGAGACTCCACTCTTGGAGGGCACACACAAAGTAGTGTGTGCATCAGGACCCAGGGGAAGGAGCAGTGACCCAAAGGGAGACTTAACCAGACCTACCTGCTAGTGTTGGAGGGTCTCCTGCAGAGACAGGGAGTGGCTGTGGCTCACCGTGGGGACAAGGACACTGGGAGCAGAAGTTCTGGGAAGTATTCCTTGGTGTGAGCCCTCCCAGAGTCTGTCATTAGCCCCACCAAAGAGCCCAGGTAGGCTCTAGTGTTGGGTTGCCTCAGGCCAAACAACCAACAGGGAGGGAACCCAGCCCCACCCATCAGCAGTCAAGTGCATTAAAGTTTTACTAAGCTCCGCCCACCAGAGCAACAGTCAGCTCTACCCACCACCAGTCCCTCCCATCAGGAAACTTACACAAGCCTCTTAGATAGCCTCATCCACCAGAGGGCAGACAGAAGAAGCAAGAAGAACTACAATCCTGCAGCCTGTGGAACAAAAACCACCTTCACAGAAAGATAGACAACATGAAAAGACAGAAGGCTATTTACCAGATGAAGAAACAAGATAAAACCCAATAAAAAAACTAAATGAAGTGCAGATAGGCAACCTTACAGAAAAAGAATTCAGAATAATGATAGTGAAGATGATCAAGGACCCTGGAAAAAGAATGGAGGCAAAGATCGAGAAGATGCAAGACATGTTTAATACAGACCTAGAAGAATTAAAGAACAAACAAACAGAGATGACCAATACAATAACTGAAATGAAAACTACACTAGAAGGAATCAATAGCAGAATAACTGAGGCAAAAGAACGGATAAGTGACCTGGAAGACAGAATGGTGGAATTCACTGCTGTGGAACAGAATAAGTAAAAAAGAATGAAAAGAAATAAAGACAGCCTAAGAGACCTCTGGGACAACATTAAACGCAACAACATTCGCATTATAGGGGCCCCAGAAGGAGAACAGAGAGAGAAAGGTCAGAGAAAATATTTGAAGAGATTATAGTCAAAAACTGCCCTAACATGGGAAAGGAAATAGCCACCCAAGTCCAGGAAGTGCAGCGAGTCCCATACAGGATAAACCCAAGGAGAAACATGTCAAGACACATAGTAATCAAATTGGCAAAAATTAAAGACAAAGAAAAATTATTGAAAGCAGCAAGGGAAAAATGACAAGTAACATACAAGGAAACTCCCATAAGGTTAACAGCTGATTTCTCAGCAGAAACGCTACAAGCCAGAAGGGAGGGGCATGATATACTTAAAGTGATGAAAGGGAAGAACCTACAACCAAGATTACTCTACCCAGCAAGGATCTCATTCAGATTTGATGGAGAAATCAAAAGCTTTGCAGACAAGCAAAAGCTAAGAGAATTCAGCACCACCAAACCAGCTCTACAACAAATGCTAAAGGAACTTCTCTAAGTGGGAAACACAAGAGAAGAAAAGGACCTACAAAAAGAAACCCAAAACAATTAAGAGAATGGTCATAGGAACATACATATCAATAATTACCTTAAACGTGAATGGATTAAATGCTTCAACCAGAAAACACAGGCTTGCTGAATGGATACAAAAACAAGACCCATATATATGCTGTCTACAACAGACCCACTTCAGACCTAGGGACATATACAACTGAAAGTGAGGGGATGGAGAAAGATATGACATGCAAATGGAAATCAAAAGAAAGCTGGAGTAGCAATACTCATATCACATAAAATAGACTTTAAAATAAAGAATGTTACAAGAGACAAGGAAGGACACTACGTAATGATCAAGGGATCATCGAAGAAGAAGATATAACAATTATAAATATATATGCACCCAACATTGGAGCACCTCAATACAAAAGGCAACTGCTAACAACTATAAAAGAGGAAATCGACAGTAACACAATAATAGTGGGGGACTTTAACACCTCACTTACACCAATGGACAGACCATCCAAACAGAAAATTAATAAGGAAACACAAGCTTTAAATGACACCATAGACCAGATAGATTTAATTGATATTTATAGGACATTCCATCCAAAAACAGATTACACTTTCTTCTCAAGTGCACACGTAACATTCTCCAGGATACATCCCATCTTGGGTCACAAATCAAGCCTCAGTAAATTTAAGAAAATTGAAATCATATCAAGCATCTTTTCTGACCACAACGCTATGAGATTAGAAATCAATTACATGGAAAAAAACGTAAAAAACACAAACACATGGAAGCTAAACAGCATGTTACTAAATAACCAAGAGATCACTGAAGAAATCAAAGAGGAAATCAAAATATACCTAGAGACAAATGACAATGAAAACACGATGATCCAAAACCTATGGGATGCAGCAAAAGCAGTTCTAAGAGGGAAGTTTATAGCTATACAAAGAAAAATCTCAAATGAACAGTCTAACGTTACACCTAAAGGAACTAGAGAAAGAAGAACAAACAAAACCCAAAGTTAGCAGAAGGAAAGAAATCATAAAGATCAGAGCAGAAATAAATGAAATAGAAACAAGGAAACAATAGCAAAGATCAATAAAACTAAAGGCTCGTTTTTGAAAGGGTAAACAAAATAGATAAACCAGTAGCCAGACTCATCAAGAAAAAGAGGGAGAGGACTCAACTTAATAATATTACAAATAAAAAAGGAGAAGTTACCACACACACTGCAGAAATACAAAGCATCCTAAGAGACTACTACAAGCAACTCTATGCCAATAAAATGGACAACCGGGAAGAAATGGACAAATTCTTAGAAAGGTATAACCTTCCAAGACTGAACCAGGAAGAAATAGAAAACATTAACAGACCAATCACAAGTAATGAAATTGAAACTGTGATTAAAAATCTCCCAACAAACAAAAGTCCAGGACCAGATGGCTTCACAGGTGAATTCTATCAAACATTTAGAGAAGACCTAACACCCATCCTTCTCAAACTCTTCCAAAAAATTGCAGAGGAAGGAAAATTCCCAAACTCAATCTATGAGGCCACCATCACCCTGATACCAAAACCAGACAATGATACTACAAAAAAAGAAAATTACACACCAGTATCACTGATGAATATAGATGTAAAAATCCTCAACAAAATACTAGTAAACAGAATCCAACAACACATTAAAAGGATCATACACCATGATCAAGTGGGATTTATCTCAGAGATGCAAGGATTCTTCAATATACAAAAATCAATCAATGTGATACACCATATTAACAAATTGAAAAATAGAAAACATATGATCATCTCAATAGATGCAGAGAAGTTTTTGACAAAATTCAACACCCATTTATGATAAAAACTCTCCAGAAAATG
Organism: Balaenoptera musculus; assembly: GCF_009873245.2. NCBI lineage: Eukaryota > Metazoa > Chordata > Mammalia > Artiodactyla > Balaenopteridae > Balaenoptera > Balaenoptera musculus. The sequence continues at coordinate 118,441,869 of NC_045788.1, forward strand.
GGCATAGAGGGAACCTACTTCAACATAATAAAGGCCATATACTACAAACTCACAGCAAACATCATTCTCAATGGCGAAAAACTGAAAGCATTTCCTCTAAGATCAGGAACAAGCCAAGGATGTCCACTCTCACCACTATTATTCAACATAGTTTTGGAAGTCCTAGCCACAGTAATCAGAGAAGAAAAAGAAATAAAAGGAATACAAATTGGAAAAGAATAAGTAAAACTGTCACTGCTTGCAGATGACATGATACTATACATAGACAATCCTAAAGATGCCACCAGAAATCTACTAGAGCTAATCAATGAATTTGGTAAAGTTGCAGGATACAAAATTAATGCACAGAAATCTCTTGCATTCCTATACACTAATGATGAAAAATCTGAAAGACAATTTAAGGAAACACTCCCATTTACCACTGAAACAAAAAGAATAAAATACCTAGGAATAAACCTACCTAGGGAGACAAAAGGCCTGTATGCAGAAAAGTATAAGACACTGATGAAAAAATTAAAGATGATACCAACATATGGAGAGATACACCATGTTCTTGGATTGGAGGAATCAATATTGTGAAAATGACTATACTACCTAAAGCAATCTACAGATTCAATGCAATTCCGATCAAATTACCAAGGGCATTTTTTACAGAACTAGAACAAAAAATCTTAAAATTTGTATGGAGACACAAAAGACCCTGAATAGCAAAAACAGTCTTGTGGGAAAAACAACTGAGCTCAAGGAATCAGACCTCCTGACTTCAGACTATACTACAAAGCTACAGTAATCAAGACAATACGGTACTGGCACAAAAACAGAAATAGAGATCAATGGAACAAGATAGAAAGCCCAGAGATAAACCCACGCACCTATGGTCAACTAATCTATGACAAACGAGGCAAGGATATGCAATGGAGAAAAGACAGTCTCTTCAATAAGTGGTGCCGGGAAAACTGGACAGCTATATGTAAAAGAATGAAATTAGAACACTCCCTAACACCATACACAAAAATAAACTCAAAATGGATTTGAGACCTAAATTTAAGACTGGACACTATAAAACTCTTAGAAGAAAACATAGGAAGAACACTCTTTGACATAAATCACACCAAGCTATTTTTTGAACCACCTTTTAGAGTAATGGAAATAAAAACAAAAATAAACACATGCGACCTAATGAAACTTCAAAGTTTTTGCACAGCAAAGGAAACCATAAACAAGACGAAAAGACAACCCGCAGAATGGGAGAAAATATGCAAACGAATCATCGGACAAAGGATTAATCTGCAAAATATATAAACAGCTCATGCATCTCAATATTAAAGAAACAAACAACGCAATCTAAAAATGGGCAGAAGACCTAAATAGACATTTCTCCAAAGAAGACATACAGATGGCCAAGAAGCACATGAAAACCTGCTCAACATCAGTAATTATTAGAGAAATGCAAATCAAAACTACAATGAGGTATCACCTCACACCAGTTAGAATGGGCATCATCAGAAAATCTACAAACAACAAATGCTGGAGAGGGTGTGGAGAAAAGGGAACCCTCTTGCACTGTTAGTGGGAAAATAAATTGATACAGCCACTATGGAGAACAGTATGGAGGTTCCTTAAAAAACTAAAAATAGAATTACTATATGACCCAGCAATCCCACTACTGGGCATATATCCAGAGAAAACCATAATTCAAAAAGACACATGCACCCCAATGTTCATCTCAGCACTACTTACAATATCCAGGTCATCGAAGCAACTTAAATGCCCATTGACAGACGAATGGATAAAGAAGATATGGTACATATATACAATGGAATATTACTCAGCCATAAAAAGGAACGAAATTGGGTCATTTGTAGAGACGTGGATGCATCTAGAGACTGTCATACAGAGTGAAGTAAGTCAGAAAGAGAAGAACAAATATCGTATATTAATGCATATATGTGGAACCTAGAAAAATGGTACAGATGAACCGGTTTGCAGGGCAGAAATTGAGACACAGATGTAGAGAACAAACGTATGGATACCAAGGGGGGAAAGCAGCAGGGGTTAGGGGGTGGTGTGTGATGAATTGGGAGATTGGATTGACATGCATACACTGATGTGTATAAAATGGATGACTAATAAGAAACTGCTGTATAAAAAAATAAATAAAATAGAATTTTAAAAAAAGAAAATAGTTTCAGATTTTTGTGATGACATATGGCCCTGTAATTCTGGATTCTGTAATAAAGCAGCTTGACTTCTCTCCTATTCATTTGGATAATGCTCTACCATCTAGGAGACTAAAGTGTGTCTAAAAATAGAACAGGCTTCAGCTTGTGTATATGTTAGACTTTTGGGAAAAAATATATATTATAAAAATATTTTAATAAATAAATAAGTGACAGTGGAGTTCCCCAAAATAAATGCCCTAAGTTATCAGCTTAAGAGGCAAAGAAGCTGGGAAATACAGCTTATTTTATATTTAGAATATTCTTATTCTAAGCCCACATTAATAACCATTTTATTATGCATAGCCATTTCTTTTTTTTTTAATTGGGGTAGAGTTGCTTTACAATGCTGTGTCAGTTTCTGCTGTACAACGAAGCAAATCAGCTATATGTATACATATATCCCCTCCCTCATGGATCTCCGTCCCAACCCCCCATCCCACCCCTCTAGGTTACCACAGAGCACCAAGCTGAGCTCTGTGTGCTGTACAGCAGGTTCCCACTAGCTATCTATTTTAATTTAGTGCAGGGAGATTTTGTAAGTTTATACCTTATTATTATAGAACAATTTCGTATGAGGAAGAACAGACCCCAGTGACTTTAATGTGAAATCAGAAAAAAGAGTTAACTCTCCAAACACTCAGCATGAGGATCATGACTCCAGTGTGTGTAAGCAAGTAGTTCTCAGCTTAAAATATATGTATAGATATTCCCTTCAGTATGTAAGATTGTCCATTATTGACCCGGTTTCTCTGTCAGTGCCTTAATTACCCGAGCCCCACTTTTCAATACTCTGCATGTTACCAGCCTTAGCAAACAAAATCCCCATCATCAAACACTTCTACATTCTGCCTCATAAAGGTATCTCCAAGAATCCAAAAGGACTGATCGTGTTCCATAATCAAGTCAATCAACAAGTCAAGAAGTAGAAACTGAGTTATCTAATCAGTGTTCCCAGATGTTAAATTTGTAAGGCACAGATTTCTACAATTCTACAGAACAGAAAACACAGGTAGGAAAAATAGTGATGAATAGGGCAGGACATTCAAATTCACAGGCCTTTGCCAGATATTTATTACATACTTATACACTCAGTATACTGAGGAATCACCAGGTGTTTCAGTTCTAGAATAAAGCAAACCTAGAACATTAATTTTCAGAGCTTGAAGAGATCTTAGAATCATTTAAATCACCTCCCTTATTTTATGGGGGTAGAATACTGCAGAGTAAGAAGAAAAACAGATATGATTACTTCACACAGTGAGCTGCAGATATGGAACTTGAAGGCAGGTTTCTTGATTCATGACCAGTCGTCCTTGGCAGATTTAGGTTCACCTCTTTCAGAGCAACTGCAAATTGTTTGAAAAAGTTGTTCCATCTTTTTTAACAAACAAAGTGTGCAACCTATAGGTAAAGTCCATATAAAGAGTTTAAATTACTCCCCTAAGTTTCTCAAAGACAACCCCAGCACCATGAAATCTATTTTCTAGTTAGTCTCAGATTATCCCTTTTGTTTAATACTATGCAGGTAGGTTAACTGTCTCAAAGACTTGACTTATTAGAAGACAGTAAGTGTCACTTAGTAATGTCCTTTACCTAGAAACCAAGAATTCAACCATATAGATGACTCAAGAGAATAGTTTCTTCACCACTATTCCCTCCTACTATTTTCTTCTGCTTCTCTTTGATGTTTTAAATGCCTTTAAATTTCCCTCTTGCCTTATTTCCATCTCTCTGCTCAAACATCCAAATATATAGCAGAAAGGGTAGGACCAAGACAGAGGGTTGAAGACTGAATATTTTGTTCCCTTTGCTCACCACGAAGAATCTCCCTATTCTCAGCACCCAAAATATATAAACAAGCTTCCCTCACTGCCTGCTCTATTAGTTCCATCCTCATTTATTTTAGGCTCTCAGTACATTGTAGAGAGATACAGTCCTCTCACAATTTTTCATGAAATAAAAATCTGGTAATGGTGGTGGGAAGGATTGACATTCTGATCATCTATTATAACAGTAGTATTTTGGGTTTTTTTAAAATTTTAAACAAACTGCAGTTTGGAAAAGCAATGTATTTTGTTTATCATGTCAAGTTCTTATGAACGTATTTGAGTTGGATTTCATCCAAAATCTATAACTCACCATGTAATAATTTTGCTGTCATGTGGCTGCAAATTTTAACACTTATTTTGCCAAAAAAAATAGGTATGAATATGAAAGAGGCCCCATCTGAGATTTATTGCTTAGTACCCCACTAGTTCCCCAGTCTTTCATTGTCAAAGCTCAACCATCCATTATTTACCAAGCAGATTTTGTTGCCCTTTGTTTATGCACGGATTCACTTAAAAATCACCTTCTGAAAGGTGCATAAGTTAATTTATTTATTTTAATTGTTGTTAATTGTTTTTTTAATCCTTTAATATTAAATGCCATAAACTGTCCTGGATAAAAGATTTTCATAGCAAAAATAAATGTGGACAATTTTACAGTTCCCTTAAAATGGCCATAGTTGTAGATATTAACAGTGAAAATTTTTATTGTTATTTCAATTTTAAATTAAAGAAAACTCCTTCCCTTCACATTTTGCTTCAAAATTCTTTGTTTCAGGTATATAAAGGTCATTAGTGAAAATGGGTACTTTTTTAAACCTAAGAACTATTAAATTTTAAATAACTCCAAAATTCAGCATTTTCTGGGTTAAATTAGTGCACTACTTCAGTATCTGCAATTCAAATAAGTCCTCTGAGAAATTGGCCTCCATAACCAGTGACGTGCTGCTGAACTGAACAGATCTCCAAATATCCTAACAGATTTCTTCTTCATTGTAGAATTGTTTCCATCTGGTGCTTAGATATTAAACCTGGAATATGTAAAGTCTCTCCCCTCTCACCCTGTTTGACTCCCAAATGCTGACAAATAATTTGCATTGTCATGATTGAGGATTAAAATTTTGAATTTAAAACTGCTTAGTTGTAGGATGCACAATTTAAAATGATATAAAGTAGTGGATTTTTCTCATGATTTTGAGAATTAGAGACTTGAAACATTTGTTGTTTGTAAATATTCTAATTCAAACCTGTTTAGCTTGAAAAGAATAAAACTTTTCTTAATTTTTCCCAAGTTCAGGGTATTGAAACATGAATTTATGAACAGTTTTAGAGGTCGGCTTTTGTGAGTATGTATATATTTATAACTGAATGTGAGCATCTAAAAAGACATGTATGTGTATAATTAGGTAGATAAGCAGATAGATATTTAGACGTATACGTGTAGAAGTTTCTAAGATCCTAGGTCATTGACAATGATTTCTTCATAGGAAGTTTAAAGATCCTTCACGGGAATAGAAAATGTCTGACTTTTAAGACTGGCAACATTTTTCATAGCATCTTAATTGGAAAGCAGACAATTACTTCTAAGAAACATAATTGCTTCCAGAAATGTTTAAACCACTAGGGGAATGTTTATATGAAGTGAGCAATAGTGGAAAGGAGTGAATAAACCAATTCTATGCACATTGCAGTGTAAAAGTCTGGGAGCACACACATGGAGATTTATAAGGGAGCCATGTGCAGGACACAATCATTACGTTCAATCTTTCTTCTTGTCATGAGTGTTGAAACTTCTACCCACCTCTCTAAGCCTAGCAGTGGATCTCACACACCTTCCAGAGCAAATAGTCATCCAGCAATCTTGTTCAAATCTTCACATATCATGCCTGTCCTCCTCTCACCAGTCTTTTCTTTTTGATGTCTCATCATACTTTCTTCACATTGTCTCTTATTTAATTGCTTCTTTTGATCTCTTTCTCTTAAATTTGCTCTGCCTTGATCTTCTGGAATATTCTTTGATGCTCTGAAGTAAAACTATGCATTTTTCCATTTCATGTCCATTTCATGGCTTGTGAAAAATAATTGTAAGGGCTTCCCTGGTGGTGCAGTGGTTAAGAATCCGCCTGCGGGGCTTCCCTGGTGGCGCAGTGGTTAGGAATCCGCCTGCCAATGCAGGGGACATGGGTTCGTGCCCCAGTCCGGGAAGATCCCACATGCCGCGGAGCGGCTAGGCCCGTGAGCCACAACTACTGAGCCTGCGCGTCTGGAGCCTGTGCTCCGCAACGGGAGAGGCCGCGACAGTGAGAGGCCCGCGCACCGCAATGAAGAGTGGCCCCCACTCGCCGCAACTGGAGAAAGCCCTTGCACAGAAACTAAGACCCAACACATCCAAAAATAAGTAAATAAATAAATTTTTAAAAAAGAATCTGCCTGCGAATGCAGGGGACACGGGTTCAAGCCCTGGTCCAGGAAGATCCCACATGCCGCAGAACAACTAAGCCCGTGCACCACAACTACTGAGCCCACGTGCCGCAACTACTGAAGCCTGTACGCCTACAGCCCGTGCTCTGCAACAAGTGAAGCCACCGCAATGAGAAGCCCACGCACCACAACGAACAGTAGGCCCCGCTTGCCGCAACTAGAGAAAGCCCGCATGCAGCAACAAGACCCAACGCAGCTAAAAATAAAATAAATAAAATAAATAAATTTTAAAAAATAATAACTGTGAGTTTCTACATAGCACATGAGACTCCTTACCATCTCTGTTCAGTATACTCACATTTAACTTTTAAAAAAGAGTTTGAGTGACTCACAGGAAAGGAATTGACACAACTTCAGGAGGACAGTTAAGAATGTTTTGCTGATAAGCATATAATCACTTAGCTGATCCTAATAAACATCTGTGGGAATCTTTCAAAGCATGTTAGTTCAGCTAGATCTCAGCAGGATCCATCATCTTGACCCCAAAATCTCCAAACAGAAAGATTCATTAAAATCAGTGAGAATTTCCATAAGCTTCAAGATGTCACGGAAATGAATTTTTATAGTTGTCTGCCATGCAAAATATTATAGTATAAATTTGGAGCTAATATTGGAACTAGACTAATCTTCTAGCACAGGCATTCTCAAAATATTGTATATGCCTTAAACTAAAATCTGAGAAAGACCCAAACACCCATTGGCGGTTGGCAACATGTGACTATTACAGAAAATCACAATGTGTTCTGGCTAAAAGCAGCAAAGCAAAATATCTGTGCTAGGAGGTGACTGATGTGATTGCTTGGTGTTTTTCATCCATTCAGAACACAGAAAGAAGGAAGTTAATTCATCTGATGAAGACCTCATTTTCTTTTGCCTCCTTTTCCCTTCCTCTCTCCCATCTGCCCTCCACTCCACACAATCCCCTGAAGTTCCTGCATTTGTATCATAGCAGCACAAACTCAGAGAAAAGGTGGGGTCTGATATTTCAGGTGGTCTTAGCAAAGCTTGAGTCTTTGGCTAACCTCTCCTTAGATTGGTAAGCAACCAAGAATTTCCAATATTAGTGAGAGTCACTTTGAAAAGCTGTACATGCATGTCAGGTTGCATGTCAATATATTTGCTCTGATTATAACGCAAAAACTGAACAACAGGGTCTCGTCAGCCAAAGCAACATTTCTCCCAAACTAAAACATATCCTTTCATAAGTTATGGTTCTTATTTGGTTTCAGTGTTTGTTTACTTCAGTTTATTGCTTGACATCTCCCACTAGTTGAGCCAGGAAACTCATGGCAGTGCCTTAAAAAAAAAATAAATCCATCCCCACATTTATTTTTCAATTTGTTCTGATTCTTTACTCTCTTACACTCACAAAGTTTCATGGGATAAGTGCTCAAAAAAAGAGAGTATTTGCTCTCTGTAACTAAGTATAGTTTTAGAAACCATACATAAAATCTCCCTTGCAGCTTCTCCTTTTTATTATAAAATTATATTAGATTCAGATTTGTTTTGAAGGGTCAGTTTTATTTTTTTAATTAAAGGGAGACATAAAATATCCTTTTTCCTAAATCAGACTCACAAAGAATGAAGGAGTTATTTCTCCCAATAATGACTTAACAAATGAGATTTAAGTTCCCTGAATTAGGGTGAAGATTAGGGGAAAACATCATTTGCACAGTAAGCATAAAGTATCGTGGAATTTGGAAGAACCTATCTTTTTGGTACTTGGCAACACACAGTAAAAATATCCACAAGGAAAAAAATGCCAACATCATTTCAACGAAAATGGCCAAACTGCTGCCAGATGACAAAATAGCAAATTCATCTAGGCTCACTGATGCATGTCTGGACTTTCCAAATGAAACTTTACATCAAAGGAAAGTTTGAGCACTTTCCTATAAGATCAATCAAAACTAAACTACAGTTGATACAGGTTTTAGGAGTTACAAATTTCCACTATTCTAATCTCTCTATCTCTTAGAAGCAATCTTATTTTGTTTGATTGCAGTTGAGTCAGAAATAAGAAAAGGAATATTTTAAATGGAGAATTTGTAACACATTACTGGTTTCCTTTCTTAAGCGGCTTTCCCTACAAAGACTGCCAAAACTTTGTAAACTTGATTGGACTGGTACTGGAAAATGTAAACAACACTGCAAAATAATGATGGGAACATTTGATCCAGGTTAGCACAAATGGATAAGCTTTGTTTTTGAATGAAAAATTCCATGGAAACTGATGCACAGAGAAGGGAGCATTTCAAGCTCACACTAGAAAGGTCATTGGCAGAAACCAACTACATAGTATTTAGTGTATCTGTCCTGGAACAAAATAGGGCTAAATTGATTGAGCAGGGTTTTGAGCTTACAAAGAATAAATCCAGGTATTACAGATTAATGTTTAAAGAACTATAAGCTATTTATTTTCAACATTCTCTTTATATTCATTGAGTTCTTGAATAGAACAACTCCATAAGCCCAACCATCTTCAAAGTGATAATGCACAGGAAAGCCCCAAATAATCAATCTTTAAATGTGCTTCCATTTCAGGAGAATGTGAGAATTTGGTTTCTCCAGAAAGTGAGAAACCTAATTTCAATGATGATGACTTTTCCTTACTTTCAATTGAGAAAGGGGCAAAGAGCTAACCTTTTATTTGAAGTTTTACAAGTCTATTTTTTGAGAATATCTTTTTATCCTGAGAATATTTAGTATAATGCTAACAGTTAATATTTACTAACATTGACTCTGTCCTAAAATGGCAGATTGAGCACATGCATCTAACTGCAATATTTTCTGAAACCCTACTAAAAATACAATCAAGTATTTTTAAAAAACACTTTATTGAGGTATGATTGACATACAAAAAGCTGCACATATTTAATGTATATAACTTCATGAGTTTGAAGATGAGCATACACCCATGAAATCATCACCATAATCAATCTCATAAACATACCAATTATCTCAGAAAGTTTCCTCCCACCCTATTTATTTATTCATTATTTATTTATTTGTGTTTGTGTGTGTATGTGTGTGTGGTAAGATGACTTAATATCAGAGAAATACAAATCAAAACCAGAATGAGTTATCACCTTACACTCATTAGAATGGCTATTTTCAAAATAAAAGATAACAAGTATTGGTGAGGTTGTGAAGAAAAGGGAACACTTGTACACTGTTGATGGGACTCTAAATTGGTACAGCCTCTATGGAAACCAACATTGAATTTCCTCCGAAAAATTAAAAATAGGACTACTATATGATCCATCAATTTCACTTCTGTGCATATATCCAATGGAAACATAAGCACTATCTCCAAGAGCTATCTGCATTCCCATGTTCATTGCAGCATTATTCACAGTAGCCAAGATATGGAAGCAACCCAAGTATCCATCAATATATGAAGGGATAAAGAAAATGTGATATATTTATACAATGGAGTATAATTCTGCATTAAAGCAGAAGGAAATCCTGCGATTTGTGACAACATGGATGAACCTTGAGGACATTATGTTAAGTGAAATAAGCCAGACAGAAGAAGACAAATACTGCATGATCTCACCTATATGTAGAATCTAAAATAGTCAAAGTGATAGAAGCAGAGAGTAGAATGTGGTTACGAGGGACTGGGGTTGTAGGGAAATGGGGAGATGTTGGTCAAGGGTACAAACTTTCAGTTATAAGATGAATAATTTCTGGAGACCTAGTGTATAGCATGGAGACTATAGTTAGTAATAGTAATTTAAAATTTGCTGGGAGTTCATACCAAGAAAAATTTTTAGGGTTACTATACAAGGTGATGGATTAATTAATTTCCTTGATTATGGTAATCATTTCACAGTGTATTTGTATATCAAAAACATCACAGTGTATACCTTAACTATATGTATACAATTTGTATGGGTCAATAATACCTCAGTAAAGTTGAAAAATTACCAGGCATGCAAAAAGCAGGAAAATATGATTCAACGAGACAACAGATCATTCAATATAATGAATCTGACCCAAATCAAACTTCTAGAGATTAAAAAAATACATTGTCCAAGGTGAAAAATTCTCTGAATGAGATTAATGGTGATTAGAAATTGAAGAAGAAAAAAATAGTGAACATAAAGATATAATCATAGAAACCATCAAAATGAAACATGGAGAGAAAAAGGAAATGAAGCCCTCCCAAGTCATGAACATAGCACCAGTGAGCTGTGAGACTTCAGGGAACCCAAGATATGTGTACTTACAGACTCTCATGGAGAGGAGAAAGAAAAACCTCCAAAACTTTCTAAATTTGATGAAAACTATAAACCTCCAGTCCAAAAAGTTCAATAAACCCTAGCACAGGAAACATGAAAAACACTACACCAGGGCACATCATAATAAAATTACTCAAAACCAGTGATAAAGAGAAAGTCTTAAAAGCAGCCTAAGAAAAAAAGACATGCAATATACAGATCAAAAAAACATAAAAATGACAGTAGATTTCCTGTTGGAAACAATGCAAGAGGGAAGGCACTGGAGCAATATGTCCAAAGTACTGAGGGGGAAATAAAACCATCTACCTAGAACACTATACCCAGAGGAAAAGTCTTTGAAAAATAAAGTCAAAATAAAGATTTTTTTCAGACATACAAAGGCCATAAGAATTCAGTCACAAAACATTAAATTGAAAAATTCTCCAATATTTGAAAACTAAAAGACATGCTTTTAAATAATCCATGGGTGTAAAAAAAGAAGTCAAAAGACAAATTAGAATGTTTTTTTGAACAGAATGAAAATAAAGACACAATTGTTAATTGGTTAAATTGTTCCCCCCACCTCAAAAAAAATTATGTTCAAGTTCTAAACCTCAAGTACCTCAGAATGTGAACTTATTTGAAAACAGGGTCATTACAGGTATAATTAGTTAAGATGAGGTAATACTGGATAAGGTGGGCCCTTAATCCAATATGACTGGTATCCTTACAAGAAGAGAAGAGGCACACAGGAAGAACATCACATGATGACAGAGGCAGAGATTGGAGTGATGCACCTGCAAGCGAAGGTATAGTAAGGATTAAGGCCATCACCAGAGGCTAGGAGGGGGCAAGGAAGGATTCTACCCAGAGTCTCAGAGGGAGCATGGCCCTGCTGACACCTTGATTTGAAACTTCTAGCCTCCAGAACTATGAGAGAATAAATTTCTGTTGCTTAGAGCTACCCACTTTATGGTGCTTTTTTATGGCAGCCCCAGGAAATTAATACAACATATCAAAATGTGTGGGATGCCATGAAAATAGTACTTAGGAAGAAATTTAAAGCACTTAATACTTATACGAGAAAATAAGAATAATCTCAATTTGATGACACCAACTTCCAAAGGAGAAAGGAGAAAGAAATAAAATAAATATCACAGCAGAAATCAATTATCTAGAAATCAGAAAATTTTTAAAATCAATGAAACCAAAAACTGGTTCTTTGAGAATATCAATAAAATTGACATACTTCTCACCAGACTGATGAAAAAAGATAAAAGAAAAGATGACAGTTGCCAATATTAGGAGTGAGAGAGGTAGCATCACTGTAGATTTTATGAATATCTAAAAGATGATAAGAGAACACTGTGAAACATATTTGTGTCAATAAATTCAGAGATTTATATGAAATGGAAAAATTCCTTGAAAGATACAGTTATGAACACCCACTCAAGAAGAAACAGAAATATTATCTACTAAAACGTATAATTGTAGTTAATTTTCCCACAAAAAAAATTCCAGGCACAAATAGTTTTACAGATCATTTCTTCCAGACATTTAATGAAAAAAATTAATTCTATACATATGCTCCTAAAATATTAAAAAGAAATTAATAATCCCCCAATAATTCTATAATACCAGAATTACTCTGACATCAAAGCCAAAGACATTATAAGAAAATAAAACTAACCAGTATCCCTCACTAACCTAGATTTCTTTTAATTCCTAATGAAATTTTAGAAAAAAAAATATGTCAGTATATACAGAGTATAATACACTGTGATCAAGTAGGGTTCATCCAAGAAATTCAAGGTTAGTTTAACATTTGAAAATCAATCAATCAATGTAATTCACCATATTAACAAACTAAGAAAGACAAAGCATATGTTCATTTCAATACATGGAAAAAAGATCATCTGAATTAATCCAACTTCTATTCCTAATAAAAACTTGCAGAAAACAAATAATAGAAAGTAACTTTCTCAACTCAATAAGGAGCATCTATGAAAAATCCACAACTAACATCATACTTAATGGTGGCAAACTGAATGCTATCCCTCTAAAACTAGAAACAAGACAAGGATGTCCACTCTCACCTATTCTAATCAATATTGTACTAGGGCTTCTATGCATGACAATTAGGCAAGAAAAAGAAACAAACCCCTTCCAGATTGGAAAGGAGGAAGAAAAACTATCCTTATTCATAGACAATGTGGTCATCTGTTTAGAAAATCCTTTGGAATACATACATGAAGACTTCTAGAACAAATAAGTGAATTTAGAAAATTATTAGGATACGAGCTTAATATAAAATACCAATTGTATTTCTAAAGACTATCAACAAAAAATCTCCTTTGGAGAAGGATGCAAGATAATAAATATATAATGAATGTGATAATCAGAAAAATTATTATTTTGCAACCCCAATATAATAATTTAATCAGGTGAGGATCAGCAATTGATGCTAAAACATGGTTTACAGTCTTATGTATCAATACATTTCATATATGTCACACTTTATTAAAGCTACTAACCTTCTTCATCTAATAATTTTATGTTTGATGATATTTATCACCATTTCCTTTGCATAAACTCAACCTGGTGAGCTTCTCTTGTAATGAGCAGCAGTTCTGATAAAGGTATGGTGAACTATAAAGTCATGGCAGCATTCTTCAGGGAAGACTTTCTTTGATACCAATGAATAATCCTAGTAATAGTACACAGGTTATTTACAAGTCCTCCTCTAGTCTGTAAAATAACCTAGATCTCTATTTCAAGTCATTCTCACAAACAATAGAGATGCATATTCACGAGTCAATTTTTAAAAAGATGCTTGTTTACTAGGTTTTCTAAGCATTTTGTGGTAACGACAAGGATAAGTATAAAATGTACTTCAATTTCTATACATTTTATGAGATGAGATTGAAGCAAAGAGAGTTGGTTATGTTTATTTTCCTTTCTCCTTGCAATCTGTGACAGCTCGTTTCTCTTTTCTAAAGAAGCAAAAATAAAACAGAAAAAAATCTCAAATGTTACTGACATGTTTTCAGCAGTAAAGTACGCAAGTTGAACATTTCACCTCTGGCAATTTCAGTATTATTTTATTTCAATTAGCTAGGGAACAACTGCTTTATATAGCTGCAGGTGTAAAAAGGAGTAAAATCCCTCCAGTGATTAAAGCTGCTGCAAGTATTCTAGTAGGAATTTTGAATATACATCTTTTGCTTCTCCTGTCTTCTGTCTTCCTTTAAAGCATCAAAATACCAGGGGAAATTAAGTCAATTATGAAGTGTTCTGTTGTACTTAGAATATTGCCTTTGTTTAAAACAAAATTTAAGCTTTACACTACTAGAAAGTTGTACTTGTTCTTATGAAAAGGCTGAAACTATCTGAGAAGCAAAACCAAAAAACAAAGATCATATTAAATATTTCTGAATCTGAAAGTGGTGTGATGATAATTCTTAAGGAAATAAGGTAGACTTGAATGATTTTTTAAAGAAAACTATGAAAACAAAAAAAATTTATATTTCTCTTTCCTTTATTTTTCTTAGTTTCACTACGAATATATTTCTCAGTTCCTGCTTCCTATGTCTACCTAAGGCAGCTGAAAATTTCTTCCCACTTATATCTAGGGAAATGTTGATTTATTCAGTGGTGTACTACTCCATTTCCACCCCAAATGGTCTAACACCAATTGGGTGCGCTGCAATCCAATTTTGACACGAAGTTAGCATCAAACTCCACATTTAAAAGCTCAGTCTTCCACAAGACTGCTCGCACTTTAGAGGCCAATTGCAAGTCTCAGAGGGTCTCCCAGGCCACCTGCACTTCTGACCAACTGGCTACGAATCCAGGAGGTCCCATGACCCACTTTAGGTTCAATAATTCACTAGAACAACTCACAGAACTCTGAAAACTGCTATACTTAGGAATATAGTTTTATTATAAAGGTACCTCCTGGTCCATTTATGTGTTCATCAACCAGAAAACTCCACAGGGCTCAGTGTCTAGAGTTTTTATTGGGTTTCTTTACATAGGTATGATTGATAAAATATTGACCACATGATTGAACCCAATCTCCAGCCCTTCTTTCCTCCCCCTGAGGACAGGCTGGCCCAAAGTCACAACCTCCTAATCATATGGTTGGTCTTTCTGGTGACCAGCCCCTATCTGGAAGCTATTCAGGGGCCTCCGGTGAATCAATCACCTAGTTAGCATAATAAAGATTCCTGTCGCTCAGGAGATTCCAATGGGTTTAGGAGCTCCCTGCCAGGAACACAGGACAAAAAACAGGCAAATTATTTATTATGCCACGTAAGCCTAGCTGACCCTGGTGCCGTTGAGCAGCCATGCAAGCTACTTCCACATTGCCTGTTGTCTAGGGTTCAATACTGGGAACTCTCCTATATCTCACCTATTCTGGGTTATCCCACCTATTCTGGGTTTGATGCTCACTGCATTTACTCAACTCCTCCCTGTTATTCACTAAATAGGCTGAATATTCTGTCATCATGCCCTAACCTCCACCTCTCCGCCCTTGGCCCCTATCTTTGATTCTACCAGATTACACTTCATCTCTCCTATCCACAAATTTTCTTCCATTTAATCAATTAAATAATGTCCTTGGATTAACATATTAATGCCTGGAGAGAACAAACTGCCTACAAGTAAACACCTTAGTGGAACTAAGACTTTACAGACATAGAGGACAGACTTGTGGTTGCCAAGGGTGAAGGGCATGGGGGAAGGAGGGACTGGGGGTTTGGGATTAGCAGATGCAAACTATTACATATATTTTTCACTGAATCTCTTTGCCGTACACAGAAACTAACATAGCACTGTAAATCAACTGTACTTCAATAATATAAATTTTAAAAAAAGAACTAAGACTGTCTATATGAACATGACTACTATTGCAGGAAATGCTTGCCCAGTAAGACAAAGTTACAGGAATACTAAAAATCCATTTACCCAAATAATCAACTCTTCAACTAGCCCCCTTTCAAAACAATAGATTGCTCATCAGAGTAAATAGCTCCTCCTGTGGACAATACATAACGCAAAAGGGCAAATTACTTGCTTATCAAATAACTGTTTAATTATCAAAACTTAATTCAACACCCTCACCTTTCTGTGATCACTAATTCTAAACTACTAGAGGATCCTTCAATCCCAATTAGCTCCCTGTTATTGAAAGACTCCCTAAAACCAGACCCTAAATTCTTATAAATATCCACCCTTGATCTCTCCTTTTCTAAGATACTAAAATTCTGTCAAGAAGGTGGTTTCCCTTACTGGAGAATAATAAACTTCATTTTATTTAATCAACATATTATTTCAGTGGTCCTTTTAGGAAGTTGGCCACCAACAGTAGCCACTGAAACTTTTTAAGATTCATATAAGGGTAGCCCTCCATTTAACGAGTTTGACCTAGTCTCACAGAAATGATTCTGATATGGGATGGTGATGACCATCTGGCTACTGCTATTTCTGGGAGTAATAAACTTTGACTCTGACCCAGGAGTCTTGCATCTTCTGACAGCATCCACAAAACTGTGGCAGGCTAACAACTTGCAAGCAGGGTAAAATCTTAGAATCTGCACGTTTCTTGACAACCTGTTATATTAGAAAATAGAAATAAAGGATTTCTAGATAATAACATGTAAATGATAATACTCTTAGGTGGCTCTTTTATATGAAAGAACAAAATGGAAAATGTAATTGACAAAAATCCATTAAGCTTCCTTCTAGTGAAGTTGGATATTTGATTTTAAGCAGTCCACAGAACGTCAAAGAAAGAGTTGGTGGCATAAATCAGATGTTTTAAATGAATTTAAACCATTTGCAAGTGGAGATATAATACAAAAATGAACACAAATGATTTTGTTTTTCTAGAAAATATCTACCCCAATTAAAATAAAACTGTTTATTTATTGTCTAGGTAGAAATGCCAGAAGTTTTCTTTTGACTTAATTATTTTAATTCTTAGGAAAGGTACTGGTAAGAAATTTTACCACTCAAGAATATGAGTTGGTTGAGGGCAATAACCCTTCTTATCATATTTGTGTACCTTACAATATACAACAGTGTCCTGAATGTAATACATTTCCAATAAAGAAAAAAGGATGGAAGAAAAAGAAAACAAAACATGAGAAACTGAAGGCGAGATGGTGAAAAATGGAGAAGCATAAAAATAAAGGTAAGCTTATGAATAAATGAGAGAAGAAAGAAGAGGAGGTGAAAGAGAAAAAAAACATAAACAAGGGAAGGGTCATGAAGGAGAAGAAAGAGACAAAATAAAAGAATTCTTTTTGAATCTGTTGAATACAACAGTAACATGGCAAGGAATTCTCAAGACTTAGTCAAGTTTTGGCAGAAGCTATAGAGATTACAGAACTTCTGTTTAAAAAGTTAATAAAGTGAGTCAAGTCACACAAAGGGCATAAAGTAGCATTCTTTCATTTTTCTCGTCTGAGGATGATTGCCTAAGGCATTGTTTTCCATGGGCTCCCGAACCATAGCCAAGAGGTGCTGGAGCCAGTTCACAGGTCACTGCAGGATCCATAGCTGAGGCGAGATCTATGCGCCTCATACCCAATGCACGGGTGAGCGAGACTCCTCCCAAGTCCTTTGGCACGTGATCCTGATCTCACAGCTCCCACAAAGGCACTTTTCTACATGGATACATTGTTTTTGTTGGGGGAGTGGGAGGAACGTGACAAAGAACATATTCAGCAGCTATATTGGAGATGTCACCCTCGAGAACACACTATTTATTTTTTTATTTTTATTGAAATATAGTTGATTCATAATATTGTGTTTCAGGTGTACAGCAAAGTGATTTAGTTGGTTTTTTTAGATTACTTTCAATTTTAGGTTACTATAAGATATTGAATATAGTTCCCTGTACTATAGAGTAAATCCTTGTTGCTTATCTATCTTATGTATAGTAGTTTGTGTCTATTAATCCCAAACTCCTAATTTATCCCTCCTTCTCCTTCCCCCTTTGGTAACCATAAGTTTGTTTTCTATGTCTGTGAGTCTGTTTCTGTTTTGTAAATAGATTCATTTGTATTACTTTTTAGATTCCACCTATAAGTGATATCATAATATTTGTCTTTCTCTGTCTGGCTTCACTAAGTATAATATTCTCTGGGTCCATCCGTGTTGCTGCAAATGGCAGAATTTCATTCTTTTTTTATGGCTGAGTAGCATTTCATTGTATATATATTCATATATACCACATCTTAAGCCAGTGGGAACTTGGGTTGCTTCCAAGTCTTAGCTATTGTAAATAGCACTGCTATGCATATTGGGGTGCGTGTATCTTTTTCAATTAGATTTCATCTTTTCTGGATATATGCCCAGGAGTGGGAACGCTAGATCATATGGTAGTTCTATTTTTAGCTTTTTAAGGAAACTCCATACTGTTTTCCATAGTGGCTGCACAAATTTACGTTCCCACCAACAGAGAACACATCATTTCTAATGTGATGGTATATCTATATTGGATATTTGTTCAGTTTTTTGTTGTTGTTGTTTGTTTTTTTCTTTGTTTTTTGGCCATGTTGTGTGGTTTGCAGGATCTTAGTTCCCTGACTAAGGACTGAACACAAGCCATGGCAGTGAAAGCGCTGAGTCCTAACCACTGGACTACCAGGTAATTCCCTGTTAAATGTTTGTCGAGTGAATAAATTTAAGGTCTAATTCTGGTAAATTATACTTCATATTTTTAAGACTTCAGAATTCAAGGCTTCAATAATATGGCTTTCTTTTTGCCCTTAACCTGGTTTGACTGAATTTTTTATATACTTCAAGTGCTTAAAGTCTTACCATCTATAACTTAAAGGAAACGCTTTCCTGTGGAATCTCAGCTTTTTCATTTAACCAAATTATTTTTATGCATAGAATATAGTTTTGTTCCTCTGAAGTGTATCTTTATCACTATAGAGATTATTTTTTTCCTTCATTGGTTATCTGATTGGGAAATATGGGCATTATCTTTTCTCTTGAAGTGGTAGATTGAGCCTAAACTTAGAATAAAAAAATAAAACAAACAATCTATCTGGGAATAAGTAGAAAAGAGAATCTACAAACTAACACATCTCCTTCCCTTTTTCTGTGAATGATGTAACTGAGCAGAAATCAAGACAGAACAAGCAGAGTGATTTAATGGATCAAAGTAATTCTCTTGTTTTGTTTAGAATCCAACAAACCATTCATTTTCAATACAGCTATAAATTCTCAATGTGTGCAAAATTAATTGTATACAGGAAGAGATTCGGAAATAAAGGCCCCAACCTCTACAAAGTTCAGCTTGGCTAAGGTTGTACTAGATTTTAACTGTTAAAAACCTCACAAAACTTCATCTAGTTTTATATATGACACACAAATTTTCCACTGCTTGAAATTTGCCTCGCAAAATTCTTGCAACTTGAAACTACAGATGAATAGCATGATCAGGGTATAGGATATGTTCACTGTTTTAAGGTTGCAGGGGAAGTCTGGGGCTAAGTCAGAATGAGTCTGAATACTGCTTCAGACTGGGGTGGGAGGGGGGAGGAGGTGTAAGATAAGGCCCCAAAGAAACAAGCTCATTGCAGCAAGGCCAGAGCTGGTAGATGACCAGCTGACAGTAAAGCAAACATTCAGAAGCCCATCAGGGTATTGAAGGCATGAGACTATCGCACTCCTTTTCCCTTTCATACACTATTAATGCATCCATTCACATGTACGGGACCCAGAAGCAGGGAATCCAGGAGTACACGGAGACAGACATTGACAATGATTAGAAATCAGATGAGCTGCAGTCATTGCCAGATATCATTCCATGTTAAGCAGGACCAGCCAGCATCCTATAAGGAAAGGTGGGAAGGACTGGCCTGGGGCAGAGACCCAAAAGATCTAAACAAGTTCCCACCCAATAGATCCAACAGCGATTTACATAGGGCCCTCACTGCAGAAGAGGCAGGGAAGTTACTGAATTGTCTACAATGGTATGTTTATATTAGAGATTCTTTTAAAAGGCCAAGGCTCACTTACGTCAAGAGAGTCTTCCATTCTCACAGATAAGGTTGTGTGCTGCCCAGATGTGACTCAGCACCCTCTCATCTGCCAGCTCCTGGGAGTGTTGATTGCCGAGGGCTTGCAGATGAGTCCCTCTCCAGGAATTGCCCTTGGCCAAAGAAAGCCACTAGCACTATATCATGCTCGCCACGTCAGGGGTAGACTGCAACCAATGAGTGATGCAGTGATATAAAGACCCAGTCCCTTTGACTCAATTAGCAATTCTCTGAAGGATCACAGTTCCAGGTCTCCCCATAGGAGAGCTGAGATCCCTTTGCAACTGCACCCCAGTTCAACTTCTCCCCCTAATCCTGCTTCCCTCCCACTTCTACAGTGTTTTTGAAAGCACTTCTGTGAGCTATCAAGTCACTCTTTGAGGAGGTTTACTAGAGCATATCCATGTATTTTTCCCTTCCTTCCTAGCTTCCCTCCTACCTTCCTTTCTTGCTTCTAATTCGACAAATCCACAAGGATTTGAGGCAGCTGCAATTTGTCATATAGGAAAATATCAGTAGTTAGCCTTATCTTTCTTCCTTCCTTACAATGTTCACTTTAATTAGCTATAGTTTTATTCTGAAGCAAAAAAAAGAACATAAATTCTATTTAGTTTTGACCATTCAAAAATATTTTATCTGTAATTGATATGCTCTATGGCAGTTGGACTCAGAATTTTAGCTTCAAAAGTTTCTGTTAGCTCAAGAGTATCAGTCTAATTTCTAAGGAAAATTTGAATTTTCTATTAGAATGTAACTTCTCCTCCATTTTATATTGAGATAAACTGAAGCCTCTAAAGATTTCAAATTCAGAAAACTTTCTAAACTGGATTGTAAAGAAGAAAAACTGAATCATTTCAACAAATCAATTATTATTTACAAATAGTATATTTATAGAAGAGATGGATGCATAGATGATATATATATTCATGAGGGAAAAAATGGTTGATTAAGAAGATAAAAGCAACTAAGCAAATTCATACTCCCAGATGAAAGATGAATTCTTCATAAAAATAATATGATATAGTCACTTGTGGTTTAAAAAACAAATAGATGCTAGTAGTGTAAAGGAAGGTTTATAAATGAACCAAGCACAGTTAAAATTATTCTGACACCTTTGACCATAACCCTTTTTATTGTAAAAAAAAAAATGTAATTGAACACAACTTTGAACTAGAAATTTCATAGCTTGCCATTCATCTTCCAAAATAAATTAGTTAATGGCTGTTTATATGGGGATATGACAGAAGAAATAAATCTATTATCAATGCAGTTATAATTCATGTTTATTAAAAAGACTGTACAGAAGGAGGAGGAACCAAGATGGCAGAGTAGAAGGACGTGCTCTCACTCCCTCTTGCGAGAACACCAGTCACAACTAGCTGCTGGACAATCATCGACAGGAAGACACTGGAACGCACCAAAAAAGACATCCCACATCCAAAGACAAAAGAGAAGCCACAATGAGATGGTAAGAGGGGCGCAATCACAGTAAAATCAAATCCCATAACTGCTGGGTGGGTGACTCACAGACTGGAGAACACTTATACCACAGAAGTCTACCCACTGGCGTGAAGGTTCTGAGCCCCACATCAGGCTTCCCAACCTGGGGGTCCGGCAACGGGAGGAGGAATTCCTAGAGAATCAGACTTTGAAGCCTAGTGAGAATTGATTGCAGGACTTCGACAGGACTGGAGGAAACAGAGACTCCACTCTTGGAGGGCACACACAAATTAGTGTGTGCGTCGGGACCCAGGGGAAGGAGCAGTGACCCCAGGGGAGACTGAACCAGACCAACCTGCTAGTGTTGGAGGGTATTCTGCAGAGGCCGGGGTGGGGGGTGCTGTGGCTCCCCGTGGGGACAAGGACACTGGCAGCAGAAGTTCTGGGAAGTACTCCTTGGCATGATCCATCCCAGAGTCTGTCATTAGCCCCACCAAAGAGCCCAGGTAGGCTCCAGTGTTGGGTTGCCTCAGGCCAAACAACCAACAAGGAGGGAACCAAGCACCACCCATCAACAGTCAAGCGGATTAAAGTTTTACTGAGCTCTGCCCACCAGAGCAACAGTCAGCGCTACCCACCGCAGTCCCTCCCATCAAGCCTCTTAGATAGCCGCATCCACCAGAGGGCAGACAGCTGAAGCAAGAAGAACTACAATCCTGCAGGCTGTGGAAAAAAAACCATATTCACAAAAAGATAGACAAGATGAAAAGGCAGAGGGCTGTGTACCAGATGAAGGAATAAGATAAAACCCCAGAAAAACAACTAAATGAAGTGGAGATAGGCAGAATTCAGAATAATGATAGTGAAGATGATCCAGGACCTCGGAAAAAGAATGGAGGCAAAGATCAAGAAGATGCAAGAAATGTTTAATAAAGACCTAGAAGAATTGAAGAACAAACAAACAGAGATGAACAATACAATAACTGAAATGAAAACTACACTAGAAGGAATCAATAGCAGAATAACTGAGGCAGAAGAATGGATAAGTGACCTGGAAGACAGAATGGTGGAATTCACTGCTGCGGAACAGACTAAAGAAAAAAGAATGAAAAGAAATGAAGACAGCCTAAGACACCTCTGGGACAACATTAAACGCAACAACATTCACATTACAGGGGTCCCAGAAGGAGAAGAGAGAGAGAAAGGACCAGAGAAAATATTTGAAGAGATTATAGTCGAAAACTCCCCTAACATGGGAAAGGAAATAGTCACCCAAGTCCAGGAAGCGCAGTGAGTCCCATACAGGATAAACCCAAGGAGAAACACACCGAGACACATAGTAATCAAATTGGAAAGAATTAAAGACACAGAAAAATTATTGGAAGCAGCAAGGGAAAAACAACAAATAACATATAAGGGAACTCCCATAAGGTTAACAGCTGATTTCTCAGCAGAAACTCTACAAGCCAGAAGGGAGTGGCATGATATACTTAAAGTGATGAAAGGGAAGAACCTACAACCAAGATTACTCTACCCAGCAAGGATCTCATTCAGATTTGATGGAGAAATCAAAAGCTTTACAGACAAGTGAAAGCTAAGAGAATTCAGCACCACCAAACCAGCTCTACAACAAATGCTAAAGGAACTCCTCTAAGTGGGAAACACAAGAGAAGAAAAGGACCTACAAAAACAAACCCAAAACAATTAAGAAAATGGTCATAGGAACATACATATCGATAATTACCTTAAACATGAATGGATTAAATGCTCCAACTAAAAGACACAGGCTTGCTTAATGGATACAAAAACAAGACCCATCTATATGCTGTCTACAAGAGACCCACTTCAGACCTAAGGACACATACAGACCGAAAGTGAGGGGATGGAAAAAGATATTCCATGCAAATGGAAATCAAAAGAAAGCTGGAGAAGCTATACTCATATCAGATAAAATAGACTTTAAAATAAACATTGTTACAAGAGACAAGGAAGGACACTACATAATGATCAAGGGATCAATCCAAGAAGAAGATATAACAATTATAAATATATATGCACCCAACATAGGAGCACTTCAATACATAAGGCAACTGCTAACAGCTGTAAAATAGGAAATCGACAGAAACACAATAATAGTGGGGGACTTTAACATCTCACTTACACCAATGGACAGATCATCCAAAATGACTATAAATAAGGAAACAGAAGCTTTAAATGACATAGTAGGCCAGATAGATTTAATTGATATTTATAGGACATTCCATGCAAAAACAGCAGATTACACTTTCTTCTCAAGTGCGCACAGAACATTCTCCAGGATACATCACATCTTGGGCCACAAATCAAGCCTCAGTAAATTTAAGAAAATTGAAATCATATCAAGCACCTTTTCTGACCACAATGCTATGAGATTAGAAATGAATTACAGGGGAAAAAAAGCATAAAAAACACAAACACCTGGAGGCTAAACAATATGTTACTAAATAACCAAGATATCACTGAAGAAATCAAAGAGGAAATCAAAAAATACCTAGAGACAAATGATAGTGAAAACACAGTGATCCAAAACCTATGGGATGCAGCAAAAGCAGTTCTACGAGGGAAGTTTATAGCTATACAAGCCTACCTCAAGAAACATGAAAAATCTCAAGTAAACAATCTAACCTTACACCTAAAGGAACTAGAGAAAGAAGAACAAACAAAACCCAAAGTTAGCAGAAGGAAAGAAATCATAAAGATCAGAGCAGAAATAAATGAAATAGAAACAAAGAAAATGATAGCAAAGATCAATAAAACTAAAAGCTGGTTCTTGGAGAAGATAAACAGAATTGATAAACCATTAGCCAGACTCATCAAGAAAAAGAGGGAGAGGACTCAAATCACTAAATTTAGAAATGAAAAAGGAGAAGTTACAAGAGACACCGCAGAAATACAAAGCATCCTAAGAGACTACTACAAGCAACTCTATGCCAATAAAATGGATAACCTGGAAGAAATGGACAAATTCTTAGAAAGGTATAACCTTCCAAGACTGAACCAGGAAGAAACAGAAAATATGAACTGACCAATCACACATAATGAAATTGAAACAGTGATTAAAAATCTCCCAACAAACAAAAGTCCAGGACCAGATGGCTTCATAGGTGAATTCTATCAAACATTTAGAGAAGAGCTAACACCTATCCTTCTCAAACTCTTCCAAAAAATTGCAGAGGAAGGAACACTCCCAAACTCATTCTTTCAGGCCACCATCACCCTGATACCAAAACCAGACAAAGACACTACAAAAAAAGAAAATTACAGACCAATATCACTGATGGATATAGATGCAAAAATCCTCAACAAAATACTAGCAAACAGAATCCAACAACACATTAAAAGGATCACACACCATGATTAAGTGGGATTTATCCCAGAGATGCAAGGATTCTTCAGTACACGCAAATCAATCAATGTGATACACCATATTAACAAATTGAAGAATAAAAACCATATGATCACTTCAATAGATGCAGAAAAAGCTTTTGACAAAATTCGACACCTATTTAAGATAAAAACTCTCCAGAAAGTGGGCATAGAGGGAACCTACCTCAACATAATAAAGGCCATATATGACAAACCCACAGCAAACATCATTCTCAATGGCGAAAACCTGAAAGCATTTCCTCTAAGATCAGGAATGAGACAAGGATGTCCACTCTCACCACTATCATTCAACATAGTTTTGGAAGTCCTAGCCACGGCAATCAGAGAAGAAAAAGAAATAAAAGGAATACAAATTGGAAAAGAAGAAGTAAAACTGTCACTGTTTGCAGATGACATGATACTGTATATAGAGAATCCTAAAAATGCCACCAGAAAACTACTAGAGCTAATCAATGAATTTGGTAAAGTTGCAGGATACAAAATTAATGCACAGAAATCTCTTGCATTCCTATACACTAATGATGAAAAATCAGAAAGAGAAATTATGGAAACACTCCCATTTACCACTGCAAAAAAATAAAATAAAATACTTAGGAATAAACCTACCTGGGGAGACAAAAGACCGGTGTGCAGAAAACTATAAGACACTGATGAAAGAAATTAAAGATGATACCAACAGATGGAGAGATAAACCATGTTCTTGGATTGGAAGAATCAATATTGTGAAAATGACAATACTACCCAAAGCAATCTACAGATTCAGTGCAATCCCTATCAAATTACCAATGACATTTTTTATGGAACTAAAACAAATCATCTTAAAATTTGTATGGAGACACAAAAGACCCCAAATAGCCAAAGCAGTCTTCAGGGAAAAAAACGGAGCTGGAGGAATCAGACTCCCTGACTTCAGACTATACTACAAAGCTACAGTAATCAAGACAATATGGTACTGGCACAAAAACAGAAACATAGATCAATGGAACAAGATAGAAAGCCCAGAGATAAACTCATGCATCTATGGTCAACTAATCTATTACAAAGGAGGCAAGGATATACAATGGAGAAAAGACAGTCTCTTCAATAAGTGGTGCTGGGAAAACTGGACAGCTACATGTAAAAGAATGAAATTAGAACACTCCATAACACCATACACAAAAATAAACTCAAAATGGATTTGAGATCTGAATGTAAGACCGGGCACTATAAAACTCTTAGAGGAAAACATAGGAAGAACACTCTTTGACATGAATCGCAGCAAGATCTTTTTTGATCCACCTCCTAGAGTAATGGAAATAAAGACAGAAATAAACAAATGGGACCTAATGAAACTTAAAAGCTTTTGCACAGCAAAGGAAACCATAAACAAGACGAAAAGACAACCCTCAGAATGGGAGAAAATATTTGCAAATGAATTAACGGACAAAGGATTAATCTCCAAAATATATAAACAGCTCATTCAGCTCAATAATAAAGAAACAAACAACCCAATCCAAAAATGGGCACAAGTCCTAAATAGACATTTCTCCAAAGAATACATACAGATGGCCAAGAAGCACATGCAAAACTGCTCAATATTACTAATTATTAGAGAAATGCAGATCAAAACTACAATGAGGTATCACCTCACACCAGTTCGAATGGGCATCATCAGAAAATCTACAAACGACAAATACTGGAGAGGGTGTGGAGAAAAGGGAACCCTCTTGCAGTGTTGGTGGCAATGTAAATTGATACAGCCACTATGGAGGACAGTATGGAGGTTCCTTAAAAAACTAAAAATAGAATTACCATATGATCCAGCAATCCCACTACTGGGCATATACCCAGAGAAAACCATAAATCAGAAAGACACATACACCTCAATGTTCATTGCAGCACTATTTATAATAGCCAGGTCATGGAAGCAACCTAAATGCCCATCGACAGATGAATGGATAAAGAAGTTGTGGTACATATATACAATGGAATATTGCTCAGCCATAAAAAGGAACGAAATTGAGTCATATGTTGAGACGTGGATGGATCTAGAGACTGTCATACAGAGTGAAGTAAGTCAGAAAGAGAAAAACAAATATTGTATATTAATGCATGTATGTGGAACCTAGGAAAATGGTACAGATGAACCAGTTTGCAGGGCAGAAGTTGAGACAACAAATGTATGGACACCAAGGGGGGAGAACCACAGTGGGGTGGGGATGGTGGTGTGCTGAATTGGGCGATTGGGATTGACATGTATACACTAATGTGTATAAAATTGATGACTAATAAGAACCTGCAGTATAACAAAACAAACAAACAAAAAAAACAACTAACACTAAACTTTCTTTGGGTTATTTGTGTGGAAATATGTTAATATAAATGTTTCAGACATTACATGAAATTTCTTAAAAATCTTATATGTTCTGGTATAATGTTATAAGTCATAATTCTAGTTATTACTTTAAAATGTATATCTCAGAAATAACTAAGTTTTCTTGTCAATTGCATTATTATGAACTTTCATCAAATCTTTAACTGTGGTCATTTTTAAGTCTTTTGTCATTTACAGACAGTTCTGGGTGTACTCTGATGCTTTTGCAAAAATGTTCCTATAAAAGGGTTTCATCTTCAAGGAATTCATGGAAAAGACTCTGACAAGTACAGGTTTCTGGTAACTGAGTATACTGCTGAACTGAATGAATAAGCATTTTAAGAACGCTAATGGAAAACTGATGAATTCATAAAAATGCTAACAAAATATCAAGATAAAAATAATTACATGGGACTGAGTGAACTGATGAGGATGATTATAATTTTTGTGACTTTCTGTTTGAATAAAAAGAAAAACAAATCCCACAAGGACTCAGAGGTAAAAAATATACAAATCAATTTTCACTGCAAAGTAAAGGAGCTGTTACAGTGGAGGATTACTGGACTGAATGTCAATATTATGACATAGTATGAGCGTGTTTCATGTTTGGTAATTGCAATCATTGTTGCTTTTGTCGTGGTCATCCATTTACAATGCTTGGTGTCAATTTATTTATCTCTTGTAAAAATAAAATACAGTGTGTGTGAAAAAAAAAACGAAAAAAGTTCCTTGTATTCCTAAAGCAATTCACTTTATAAAAGAATTCCTTAAAATAAAATAGCAACTGATTTACTTTTAAAAAAACAAAAAACAAAAACAAAAAATAAAAAATAAAAAAATAAAAAGACTGTACAGACAAAACAATGTGTAGGATTGAGTAACTGCCTGATACACTACATCAATGTAGGTCAAGGTATTAGGTCCTTCAGATTTCACATAAGCCACATGCCACTCAGTAAAGACAGTTTTACCTAAATTACCTCAATAATCAATTTTTCAATGATTAAACTATGTCAATTCAACATAGTGCCAAAATAACAATTTTGTTCAATTAGTAGTAAAAAAAAGTTGTCAACTAGGTGTATTTGGAGATATGATCAATCATTTTCACTGCTTTTGCTAACATTTCTGACCCTTTTTGATCAGTCCAAGTATTTTTTGTCGAGTTATCAATAGTTGAACCAAACACGTGGTAGAAGTACTACTTTGCTCTGAAGATAATCAGCAAAATATCTAACCAATTATGGAGACAAATGCAAGTCTATGTGTGCAAGAATGCATCCTGAATATACCAAAATAGTGCATATATTTGCTTTTTTAAAACTTCTTTTATTAGAAAGAAAATTTAATGTGGTTTATAGCACACACTTGAAGTTAAGAGGCATGGTTCTATTTTTAAGCACAACAGAGTAATAAGAGATTTAGGTTCGTGTTAAATCCCTGCTGGGTGACTTATTTGCTATATGTTACTAAACAAGCTGTTAAACTGTTGGAAAATCTATTATATCCTCTGTACAACGGAAAAATTAACAACCTTGAAGAGTTGTGAAAATGTGGGAGAATATATAGAAAAGGACTAGGATGATACAGGCGCACAGGATGCGCTCTCCACGTTGACTTCCTCCCCTCCCCTGGCCCCAGTCCTGGTACTAGTGTACTAGGAGGTTTTAAGTAAGTCCCTCTTTAGATCTGTTTTACTCTCTATAAAAATACAGAGCTGAACTAGTGCAACAATGCACAACTCCAGCGTCATGACGCAATGTTGTGTCATGAGAGCTGGGCAATGCGTCACAAGTTGTTCAACCTATTAATAGTTAAATTATCAAGATTTACAGATAATTTTCTTCTAAAAATGTACAGCTGTTCCAAGGTTATCGCGTTATAACATTAAAATCAGTCACTGGCACTTACACTTGCTTTTAAGGTGGAGTAAATAGAGTTTCAAAGAACAAAGATGGAATTGCTCACAATGCACAGGCTACTTTATCTCCTATAAAGCGTTTATGTACCCTTAATACTTTGGTGATTATGAGTTATTACGATCATAAATTATACTATTTTTAACTGAAATTTTCTTAGTGATTTTCATCTGTGCATACGCTTTTAAAAGGAAAAAGATAAAGCTAGTTGGGGTAAGAAAAACAAGTCTGTAGTTCTATATGCTTTACTTCCCTGCAAAACAATGGCATTTCTCAAATCAGAGTATACGAGAGTGTTCTGTAGTACAAACATGGTCATCTTTGACATTTGTTCCAGTGGAGAAAATATTGGGAATCATGGGATTACATCGTCTGTGAAAATCTCTTCAGCTGCAAACCTTTGTGATTGTATATTGTCCCAAACATTTTTGCAAGTAAGCACCCATTGGCAAAGAAACACTTTCAGAAACTCTTGGGAAAACTTTGTAATAATAGTAAACATTACAAAGTACTATGTAATCTGTGTGTATTATAGGAGAGATTAAACACAATGAAATTATTTTTCAATTCAAATGACAAAACCCACTTTAGAAAAGGACATGTCTAAAACATGTCTGAGGCACAATTGGTGGTTCATAAACAAAGGAAAGGATCACCGAGGCATGACTTAGTTTTGCAGTACCTCTGATTAGCTACCCAATCACAACCCTTTAATATCTTATATTTCTTCTAATATGGAAAGTATTGTACTACTGGTAAAATAAGGCAATATTTTACTTCCATGTTCAACCTACTTGAAATGTCAACTCAAAAATATAATAGTATATACCTTGGGAGCAAACTGTAAGTATTTTATTTTTTGGAATATACATTGTATTAGTTCCCTAGGGTTGTATAACAAATATCATTACCTGGCTTAAAACAACAGAAACGTATTCTCTCACAATTTTGGAAGCCAGAAGTCAGAAATCGAGGGGTCAGCTGGTTGGTTCCTTCTAGAGGCTCTGAGTGAGAATGTGTTTCATGCCCCTCACCCAGCTTCTGGTGGCTGTGGGAGTCCTTGCCGTTCCTTGGCTTGTATACACATTACTCCAATCTTTGCTCCATCTTCACATGATCTTCCCCTCTGTGTGTTCTCGTCTGTGGCTCCGTGTGTCTCAAATTTTCCTCTCCTTTCTCTTATTAGGGCACTTGTCATTTGATTCAGGGCTCACTCTAAATCCAGAAGACCTTATTTCTAAATAAGGTCATACTCAGATATACCAAAGACATATCTTGGACATATCTTTTCAAAGGACACAATTCAACCACTACAGTCTGTCCTATGGCCCCCCAAAATTCATGTCAGTCCCACATGCAAAATACATTAACCCCATCCCAGCATGCCCCCAATTCTCACCCACTACAGCATCAACCCTAAATCTAAAATCTCATCTAAATATCACCAGCTCAAAAAAGTCCCAAGTCTCATCTTCCAGATCATCTAAATTAGATATGGGTGAGACTCTCTATATGATCCATCCTACAACAAAATTCCTCTCCATCCGTGGATCTGTAAGACTAGAAAACAATTTATCTGCTTCCAAAATACAATAGAGGGGCATATATAAGATAGATATTCTCATTCCGAAAGGGAGAAAGCGAAAAATATAAAGGGATAATTGGTTCACAAGCTAGTTTGAAACCAAACAGGGAAAATTTCATCGGGTTTCAAGGCCTAAGAAAATCCTCTGTAGCTCAAAACTCTGCCCTCTGGACGCACAGATGCTCCACTGGCCGCTGCATCCGGGTCTATGGAGGTTCTGTCAGTCCCTGTCTCTGCATTTGCAGCACTGCCCTTGGAGTCACCCTTCCTTTCTCTTGAAGAGTGGCCTATGTTTGCAGTCAACTAGCTGTCAGCCTGTTTCCTGTTTGTAGAATTCTGGGAATACAACATTCTTTCACTTTGTCCAATCTCAGTCCAAGCTAGTAGCGTCTCTGCTGGTATAAAATTCTAAAAACCTTGTCAGTCTCCTGTGTAACTCATAGGGATCCACACAATTAGACAAGAGGGTTTTCAGCATAACCTTCCTGGATAACCCCATCTCTATTCCTAGCTTCTGCTAAAAAGGTTAAACCATAGCAATAGGCATTGCACTAGACACTTGCTTCATAATAATCCAGAAGGCAAGAATTGTTGTTTCAATCTACGTATGAGGAAACTCAAGGCTCAGCTATGTTAAGTTAATTGCTGCTTATAAAAGTCAAGATCCAAATATGTTCTACTTGGAATCTGCTTGATTTCACAGTCCATTCATTCTCTACTGCTCCCAACAGCCTCTCCTAGGAATGCTCACAATGTTTATGGGAATGGATATCCAGTGTACACAGAAAGAAACCTCTTCCTGATACCCAGCTCGACACACCACCAAACTGACTTTATCATGATCTAGTTGGCTTTTTAAAAAATAAATAAATAACTTCATAGAAAGTACACACACACACACACACACACACACACACACACACCCCACCACATCATAAGAAAGGCTTTATACACTAAAAAGTGAGCTTTATTCCCAACCTAGACATATGTTTCACTCCCCATGGATAACTACCACCAACATTTCCTAGGTATCTTTTCAGAAGTTCCCCAGGCCCATAAATTCTTCTACATCTTTTTAAAGACAAAAATGAGAACCATTCTTGACACTTTGTTCTGTACATTGTTTTTTTTTCTCTTTTCCTCTCTCTTTTTTCCCTAACAAACAGAATATTTTTCCTCAGTACATAAAGATCTACTCACTCATTTTAATGAGTAGTTTCACTTAGTTTATTTCATGTCTGTGCATCAGTACATTTAACCAGTTCTCTATCAACTGGCCTTTAGGTTTTTTCACTTTTTAATATTTAAACAAAACTGGCTGCACCTTTTCCACACATGTAAGTTTTGGTTTCTTTTGCTATAATTCTTCTCCAGCCTGGCTACTCACACATGGGTAGTACACAGACCATGGTGTTTGCTGTCTACCACTCCTACGCAGATCAGCTACCTCTTCACATAAGAAAAAGTCTCTGGGGAAAGTCTTGCTTGCTTTTCTCAACAGAGCTTTAAGAACAACGTAAGTAAGCAGGTGTCTTGTGGTTTAGATGTTTCTCTTATTGAAAACAGACTCTTTACACATTAACTTCCAACCCCGACAGCTATACAGTGCTGTAACAAACAGCATGGAAAAGAGACGAGAAGTGCTTACCAAAGTTAAAAGAAAATGATCACCTTTCATTAGACTTCTTAAAATTTCATTTAGCTCCATTTGGAAGCCCCTACCAGCCTGAAGATTCATACATTATTTTCTTAGTGATTTCCTAACCCTTATGCACTTTCTCAGTTATCAGGCAGAAACTTAATTTCATTTTATGGAATGGATATTCAACAATACTCAACAATATCTCTTTTTTATTTGTTTTTTGGAACACTAATTATCTAATAGGATACCACCTGAACTTGCCTTCTAGTAACACCGGGGCACAAGTTATCATTATTTGTAACACTATTGTGTAATCTTTGCAACTACCTTTCATGAGGCTTTACTTATAACAGATGGGGGCCAAGTCGTTTCAAAAGTAATGATTCAATTAAACTTCTTCAATAAAAAGGTACCTAAGTGGTAGAATGAACTGGTAAAGTGATCAATAAGTGTTTGCTAACAGCAGAACAAGAAGAAAGAATTAAAGTGGACTACAGTTTGGGCCAGGATTGCCCAAGTATCCCTGGATGACCATAACTTTACAGTTTTCAACAACTGCACTGTTACAGGGCAGATCAGCACCTTATAAATCACTGTTCCACAGAACACTGTTCATGGAATGTTAATAGTTATAACAACAAAAATAAGAGGGGGGAAAGGGGCATTTACTGTGTAAATGTGCATTTTGAACCTCCAAAAAGGTACACAGGATGCATCTCTTCACTTTTTTCCCCTTAGCCCACTAGTTAGCATTTCCTGGTATTCCAGGAAGAAAACAGTATTTAAGCGTAACTATGAATAGCTATGGAACAACAATTCTTTAAAAAAAGAAAAAAAGAATTCCTTGGAATAACATAACCTAGAATGAACTATCCCCAGCATTATGAGAAATACTTTTCTAATAATTTTACCAACCTTGATTGACATATACACACTACCATATATAAAATAGATAACTAATAAGGACCTACTGTACAGCACAGGGAACTCTACTCAATACTCTCATGGCCTATACGGGAAAAGAATCTAAAAAGAGTGGATATGTGTATATGTATAACTGGTTCACTTTGCTGTACTGCAGAAACTAACACGACACTGTAAACCAACTATACTCCAATAAAATTTTTTTTTAAAAATTTTACCAACCTTAATGGATATAACAAATGTTTCTAAACATATAAATCTCTTTTCTAAAAAATCACTATTTGACCTGCTGATTTTCAAAATCTGTTTCCTGCCTACCAAACTACTCCTTCCTACATTCTCAAGTCCATACATTTAGTTTTTGAGATTTAAGCAAGAGATTAGCTCTCCTGTTAAGCATTGACTCCTCAACTGTCACCCACCCCCTCGTCTAAGTTCCCAAGCACTCTGGAAACCCACCACTTCAATGCATTAATCACATGTTTCCATAATTAGGCATTTATTCTTCTGCTTGTTTTACTGGATCCAAAGAACCTGAGAGTCAGTGATAAATTCTCAGTACCAGTGTTAGTGTTAAGTATTAGTATTTAGAGGCACAGCATTCTAAATAGGCACCTGGAACTCTCCAGCATTCAATAAATGTTTGTTAAATGAGTAAATAAGCAAAAGCATCAATAGAGCCTCCATGTTATTAATGTTTTGTCAATGATTTAAAACAGGGACTAAATCAGGCCTCTACCAATTTTTAAATTGATTTTTGCCAGAGCAACATCTTTAAGTTAAATTTTAATACCTTTAGGCAGAGCATGCACTCCTCTTTCCAAAGTACCAACATCACTCTGTTTTCTCATATCTGGCAGCTTCACACATGACTGTTCCCTGACTGACCCTCAGAGTAATTGAGTTTGCTACTCCTGGACTACATGTTACATGAGAAATGATAGTCATGTTTACAGGTGTAAAATAAGTTGTACGTACAGATTGAAACAAGATGTCTTTTAATAGAAATAAAAGAAGATTTGTACACTTAGGTGGGTAAAGAAATGAGAAAAATAGATTAGAAATAATATAACATGATAGATTTTTTAAGGAAGTTCTATAATATGATAGCTACATAGTAGCCATTAGAGTGATAATCAGCCCCACATCCTTAATATCCATCTAGACCAAAATCAGAGGCTGACATTGAAAATGTGGAGAGGGTTCCCAGGATGGCCGCCAGGATAATGACAGTTAGAGGAAAAAGCCTGAAGGTGGAGCTTATCCCCAGGGAAGGGTAGAGAATCACATCACCTGGCTGTTTCTAAAGATGGAATAGGATGAGAAGAAGCAGTGTTACTATTCATTTCAGTCAGCTGGCCAGAGCTCTGGAAACAGGAGAGGAGGAAAACTTTAAAAGGAAAACAAATTTTGTTTTTTTTTTTTAAAAAGAGTTATAAATAGACAAATTCCACTAAAGTAAGAGCAAAGAAAAGGGAAGTTTCAGACATTCTGAGAATACGTGCCTTCTCTGATTAAATAAGCAATCAGGTTCTTTGAGCAAGAATAACCACTGCCAAGAGAGCAGTTCCAATAGTCATCAGCCCAATTTAGAGAATATGTTCAACTAAGGTGTGAGCATTAGAATTCTCCAGGGAAACAGTACCTATAGGATGTAGAGAGATGCACATAAGAGGAGACTTATTGTAGGAACTGACTCGCATGGTTATGGAAGCCTAGAAGTCCTACCATCTGCCATCTGCAAGCTGGAAAAACAAGAACGTCAGTGGTAAAATTCAGTCCAAGGCCAAAAGCCTTGGAAGGGGGTAGGGGGTGGGGATGCTGGTGTGAGTCCCAGAGTCAGAAGGCCTGAGAACCAGAAGCTCCAGTGCCGGAGGGCAGAAGAAGGTGGGCATCCCAGCTTAAGAAGAGAAAGAAAGAGAATTCACCCTTCTTCCACCTTTCTACCCTCAGCTGGTTGCGTCCGCACGTTGGTGAGGGCAGATCTTTACTCAGTCTGCTGATTCAGATGCTAATTTCTTCCAGAAACACACTCACACACATTCAGAAATAATATTTACTAGTTATTTGGGCATTCCTTAGCCAGTCAAGTTGACACAAAATTAACCATCACACTGTGTAAACACATTCTGACTTCAGGTTTGTTTCCCTAGTACCAAAATAGATCCAAACAACATTAATAAATAAGTACTTATTGAATATTTCCTCTGTGCTAGGTTCCACTATTGGTGCTGAGAAAAGGAATGACGAAGGCAAGCTATAGTCCCTTGTTTTCTTTCATCTTTCAGCCTTTTCTTTCTTAAAACATACAATTTACATGTACAACAACTGTTCCATCAGCAACATGTCTCTTTACGCTCAATGACTTCTGTGAGCATTCCCCTACTCTTCAAGGGTACATATCAGAATCTTTGAGAAATCATAGTATTTGATGTATTTTGAAAACTCTCCACTTTGAGGTATTGACACATGCCCCCAACCAACGACATGCTATTCCTCAGTTGAAGATAGTAGGTTTAGTGGCGCTTGGGAACTGGAAAATAGAGAAAGTAGTGGAGAGTAACATAACAACTTTAGACTACATTTATTCATTCTAAAGTCATAGCATAATTCAAAATTGTGCCCTACAAAGTCACCCATAAAAATCCCTAAATTTGCTGTAAAATACAGTGTACAGTTGACCCTTGAACACCACAGGGGTTAGGGGTGCCAAACCTCCACAGGTCGAAAATCCACATATAACTTAGAGCCCAACCTCCATCCTCACGGTTCCTCTATATCCATAGTTCCACATCCACAGATTCAACCAAGCATGGATCGTATAGTACTGTAGTATTTACTACTGAAAAAATCCACATATAAGTGGACCTGCGCAGTTCAAATCTGTGTTGTTCAAGGGTCAACTGTACATGGTTTTATATATACAACTTTATTCTGTAATGTGTATATAAATGTGCTATATATTCAATCATGTAAAACATCTATTTCCTTAGAAAGATCATATTCAGAAATTATAGCACGTCTTACAACTTGAAAAGCTTTAGCAAAGTTATAATATCAACTTGTTAGCTCTTCCTGTTTCTTATAATCATTTTCATCTTATGGAGACAATTTTTATCTCTTTCTATAACTCTTCTAATCAATGTTTCTAAATTGTTCTTGGGACAATATTCCTACGCCACTCTTAGGAAGCCATCCTCATCCACCTGCTCAACAGCATAAACTACATTACTCTCCTTTGCCAAAGATGGAAGAGAGAAAATCCTCAATATAATTCACAGCTCTTTCTTTAGGTATGTACAGCCTGTTTGAGATTTGAGGACATCCACAGCCTGAGGTGTACACTTTTGCCCCACATTTTAATTTATTCCTCTCATTGGCAAATACTGTACATGTGATTGAATTTGTATAAGTTAAATGTCCATCTGATGTGATTTCACTACTGTTACAAGGCAAATTAATGGTGTCTACAGCAAAGGCATGTAGTATATGCTACAGATGCACTGAGGAAAAAAGCCACTAACTCTCTTAGAGGAAACACTGGGAAAAGCATCACCAAGGAGATAATATCTAGAGTCTTGAAGAATGTATGGAAAACTAACAATGAAAGATGGTGGTGGTAGATTGAGCATTCTGGCAAAAATATAAATGAATAAAAAAGACAAAAGAATCTAATATGTTCAAGAAATTATGAAAAGTCCAAATCATTGAAGAAAAAGACATTGGTGAGCATATAAAGAGAGAACTTTTAGCCAAAGGAAAAATAAAAACAAAAACAAAAAAAGTACCAGTAGAACCAATAAGATTATGGTAAGTTCCGTATGCCTTGGAAAGGCATATGGCCTTTATCCTATTATTAAAGGGTAACTAACAAGAGGATTTAAGCAAAGAGTAACATGATAGTCTTTTGCTTGCTCTTTTTTAAACGTAACTCAAATAGCAATAAGGAATATGGATTAGGGACAGAAAAGAAGAAATATGTACATCCATTAGGAGGATTTTGCTTAAGCCCAAGCACGAATTTTAAAAAGATGAAAGAGTCAACATATGGACTCGGCCAACGTGGCCAGCTCTACCCTATGCCAGCTCTACCCTATGCCTGAACGTGACTGCCAGAGACATGCAGGACGAGGGCAAGAAGAGGCTGCCCTGGATTCTGGCCAAGAGCTTCATGGCCGCCTGTCCTGTCAGCATGTTCATGTCCAAAGAGAAAGCCCCTAGCCCTCACAGCCTGAAGCTCAGGTTCAAGGTCAATGGTGAGGGTGAGATTCAGGTTGGAGGGTGAGACATTGTCCATGATTCTTTTCTATCCCCTACATCATCAACTCCGTTTCTAAAAATGAAGGAGAAGAAGATATTATCCTTCTCCTAGTAGAAGGAGATATTATCTTAACCAGGATGCCAAAGAGAATAGGACACATTAAAGAAAACTATGAGATACAAGTTGGCATACATGGGGTCATCAGTATGAGATTTAATGTAGAAATGTCAGAATATCAAGTCTACACAAAGCACCCTAACTTCCTAACAAGTTTCTGGAGAGAAGGGAGCAAGAGAGAGCAAGCAAAGGTTATCTAATATAACAGTCCTTTAATACAGAACAAATTTTTTTTAATGATTTGATTGGCTTGCTATGCCTCATCTTAAGGAAGATGGACCCTTCAAGGAAAATGTGATCTAGAAGAGCTGGGCCAGAAATGGAAACAAAAAACAGTGTCTTCTAGGAAACAACCAGAATAAAGTATTTATTTATCAAACCAAATGTTCAGAAAACTTACTTTCCTTTCCTAAAACTGGACTGGATAAGACTTCTCAGTGGGTCATTCTGGGATCAGTAATTTAAGACTGAGTATATGCAAATGAAGCTGAAAAGCATGTTTCAAATTTCCTTGATCAGGATAATCATCTGTAGGTATTTGTAAAAATAAAAATTTCCAAATTACTGGCCCATAAGAGGCCCACTCTGTTAATTAGCAGAATTAACTAATCTCCAGACTCCCAGTGGTTCTTATCATGGAATTCTGGGAAAATGTTACTCCACATAATCAGTTAATTTAAAATTTTATTTAATAAGTAAACAATTAATGAAGACCTCCAGTCATTTACTTAGGGTATGTACCCTGGCCCATAGATTCTGGGTTTGAAAGATAATTTTGAAATTATTGTTTCCTATGAAAAACTGGTGGTCCAGTGGTTAGAGGACTCAGCACTTTCAATGCCCTGGGCCTGGGTTCAATACTTGGTCAGGGAACTAGGATCTCACAGGCCGTGTGGTGCGGTCAAAAAAAAAAAAAAAGAAAGAAATTACTGTTTGCTAAACAAATATGCTGTCTTTTGGGGGAAAATATGAGATCTCACAGACCACAAAGTTATATTTCTGTTTCCCAGTTTGCGACTATTCAAATTGAACTTCACCATGTACATAGTAATTCAATCTGGGGTAGAATGTGAGAAGCCTGTAGGACATCCTTGCGAAGATGGCTCACTATGTCTAAAGACAGATTTGAAAGTCATTGGTGTAGAGATCATGTCGAAGTTATGAAAGTGGATTAAGCAGCAAAAGCAGAAAGTGGACAGTTACATAAGAGAAGGCAGAACCATAGGTAACACCCATATTTTAAAAATAGAGAGGGAGAAATTACTTGAAGAAACAAAGAAAGAATAAATGTAGAGATTGGAAGGTAATCCAGAGACCAGGGTTGCAGAAAAACTAGGAGAGGAGGAAATAATTCTAAAGAGAAAAACAATCAACACTGCCAAATTCTTCAGAAGTAAGAAAGACAGAATAAGGGCAGAAAAGAGGGTGCTAGGGTGTGCTCCCTAAAGGCAGAAAAAAGAAAGAAAGAGAGAGAGAAAGAAAGAAAGAGAGAGAGAGAAAGAAAGAAAGAAAGAAAGAAAGAAAGAAAGAAAGAGAAAGTAGAAAGAAAGAAAGAGAAAGAAAGAGAGAAAGAAAGAGAGAGAGAAAGAGAGAGAGAGAGAGAGAAAGAAAGAAGAGGCAGGGAGGAAAGAAAAGAAAGAGAAAAGAAAAGAAAAATCCTAAGTCTGCAAGTCTTGTGCTGTCAATGATTAGAGACCTTGCCTAACAGTAGCTAATGAAGATGTGTCTAAGCATCTGATGGAAGAAATTTTCACATATTGAGGTATGGGAATGTCATTCTGGCTTACACATAATTTGGCTTGAATTTCATGCTAACTAGAACAGCCTGTTTTGTTGCCTATCAAATATGCATTGTACACCCACTTCAACCATTTTTTTTAAATGCATTTAAAAAATCAAAATGGAGTAACTGTGGTTCAGGTATTCAAAATGAAGGAGAGTGGCCATTGTGAATGTGGTTTCAGACACATTCCTGCATTACTGAGAACTTGGATTTTCTAACTGTATCAGACTCAAGGACACCAGCAGCCATTATCAAAACAATATCTGCTAGCAGCTGCAACCTTATGGTCTCAAGGTCTCCCCTTGTAACTATGCAACCATTTTGGACCCCACCAATCCTTGCTTAACAAGTACCCCTCTTAACAGAGCCAATCTAATTCTTGACAAACAACTTATGTAATTTTGTGGTATTTGCCTTTATAAGCCATTTTGTAGTCCAGCAGAACACAATTCATGTGCCTCTTGAATCTGTCCTAAGTTTGGCTCAAATAAAACTCTTTTCTATTCCTATTATAGATTGTTTATTGATTATTTCTGTTGACACACCATAGGAACTTAAAATAGAGATTATTTCTTCTATGTTATGCATATTTGAATAACATCAAATATATTCGTGAGCTATTAAAAAGTATGGGACAAAAAAATAAAATAAAATAAAATAAAAAGTATGGGACAGCTATATAGTAAATTAACATTAGCATTTTATAAACAGAAATATCTCTACCTGGTTTTAAATACGTGACTCTTTGGTGTTCATTTCTTCACTCTAATCAAAAAGTTACAAATAGGACAATTCCCATTTGTGTTACAGTTAATTGTACACTTGTCCATGCTTTCTACAAGCTATTTGCACTCAATAAATGAGGCAGGAATAAAAGACAAAAGAAACTTATGAGAAAAAATTGAATACTTTGGTACCAAGATTTTTATATCAAATAATTACTTGTTTGCAACATTGAAATTTCTCAGTCAGCAAAGCTTCATCAGAAATTTCAGAATTTGATGGCTGATGTGGCTCAGTGACCAAAAGAAATTGTGATTAAGTAATATAAATGACTAAAGTCTGTGACAGAAGATTGCACCTAAATATACCACAAAATGAGTTAGCAATATTAATCACACAATAAATGGAAATATTTGGTTTCATATTTGACACACTGGCTCATGATCTAATTTTTCTTTGAACTTAAAGAGTCAAAAGTATTTGTCCAGAGAGATATTATGTTTGCAGGGATAGTCTAATGGGGATGCAATGTATCTGTCTCTGTAAATACACTATATTATGTACAATTATT
This sequence comes from Balaenoptera musculus, assembly GCF_009873245.2. Classification (NCBI taxonomy): domain Eukaryota; kingdom Metazoa; phylum Chordata; class Mammalia; order Artiodactyla; family Balaenopteridae; genus Balaenoptera; species Balaenoptera musculus. The sequence goes on from NC_045788.1 coordinate 118,482,430, forward strand.
ATACTGAGTGGGGTGCCTGGTGTGGAAGACTTCTCTTTTCTGGGTGATGCTCCCACCATAAATTTTGTACATATGTTGAATATTTAGTCTCCACTGAGATATTTTCATCAGTTACTGAGAGAAATGTATCTATGATTGCCCACCTGCTCAGCAAGAACTATGCCAGCCTTCAAATGTTGTAAGGCAGAAGGCCTTCAGGTCATGAAAGTGTGAATTTGTAGAAATATAACTTGTCCTGTGATTTGAAGAGAATACTATTAATTGTTAGGGAATTTCACCCTTAACATCCAGGTTGGGGAAGGGGGTGAAGACACAAAGTCTGGGACTTAAATCTCCAGATGTTGCTTCCAGGAGTTTCTTCTTGAGAACAAGGGCTGAAAGTGTTGTTCTGTGCACTCTGATGTCTTACATATAAATGTTTTACATAGAAGCTGATCATTCTATGCCTGGGATCTAATGGTGTGAACCAGGGGCATGCCACCCACACGCACCCTTCTGAACCAAGGCACTCACACCCCAGCTTCTGGGAATAGAGGCTGCTGATAGCTCGGAGCTGAGTTTCTCTCCTGGAATCTGAAAGCCACCTAACCCTAGGTTATGCCCCTCCCCTAAGGACAGTCCACATTCAACCACTGGTTACCTGAGGGGGGAAGGACAGTCCCCATGCCTTAATTAAGGACAATTCTAAAGAGCCATATATACTCCAGAGCCTCTTTATTGCAACTGTGAGACAGTTTCAATCTCTTCCTCTGCTTAATCCTACTTCTTTCAAAGGCTTCAAATCCAATTCCTGAGAGCATTCACCAATAAAATTTGCACATGCAAATATCCATCTCAAAGCCCGTTTCCAGGAACACTCACCTAAAGCAGTAGAAGTCAGGAGTGATCTAAAGTGGAATTTTGGAGCTGAATCATCTACTGAAGGCTAGCAGTGAGGACCCCATCACTGATGATGGGTGGAGTGCTAATAGCCCCTGGCGTACTATAGCAATGCAATTTTTAACACTTTCACCTGGAGTGAACCGAATAGGTAGGGAAAGCACTGACTGCAGGCAACATCTCAAGCATCTGAGGGATCTGGGGGAAGCAGTAATTATAGGGACTCTGGAAGGAATGGCTGTTGCTGAGGCCTATCAATTCATTGGAGAAAAACAATGAAAAGCTGGAGGTAATTAATCACCAATTTAAGGTAAAGTGTGAAAGCCAGAGGGATTCCTTGGCAGAACATAAAGAATCTCTGCCCTACTGTAACTAAAAGGCAAAGAAAGTTGAGGTTCGTTCCCAGAACTGAATTATAAAGTTAACCTTCCAGAGAAGGTTAAATTCTAAATCAGGCAATTCTGCAGTGTCAAGACCAGCATCTGGATTACTAAACCTGAAATGGGAATGTCTAGGTCTTTATGCTCAAAAATCTCAAGTATACATATTCTCTTGGCCTTTCTGGCCCCATCAGAAGTGGTCTATTCCTCTTTGTAAAACACCAGCCCCTTATTGAAGACAATGCAGAAACTCCTGCCTTTCAATACAACATATGTTCCTCTCAAGGTCTACCCCAGTCTCTTGTATGGGCCTCCAGTAACTAAAGAAGAGGTCAAGAATCCATGAGGAATCACCATGAACTACGAAGGCAATATGATACAGTAATGTTTCAACCAGTCCTTCACAGAAACCTATGACAATTCACTCAGGTAATCATACACTAAAGAAAGAGAATACCCAGAAATTTCAAGGTCACATTTATTATTCAAGAACTCAAAGTTATCCAGTTATCCATGTCAAAGTGGGAACACATGGTAATAAATAGTTTCACTAGGTCCAGTTTACAAAGCAGGCACGGGACATGGAACAACCCAGTAATCATGTACTCTATCCTTCTGTTTTATTGGAATAAACATACTTGATAGTTAACAGACTCCATCCCCTACCCCCAGGTTGCTGGCTTGGCCTTTGGAGACAAGTGCCATCAGTGGGAAAGACCAATTAGATGCCTCTGTTCAGATTTGACATTAAGTAGTTAGGCTGCTGCATGGCCTGAGAAGAACTTGATCAGGATCACCCACTAGATAAGCCACTTAGACTAGCAAAAGTGTTAACCCAGGGTGAAGAGAATCTAGGATGGGTAGAAGAGGAATAGGGCCCTCAAGACCAGCTGCCGCACTGGGGTTGTTTTTCATTACATATTTAAATGATAATACTTTGGAAGTACTACATTAAAGAAAATATATCATTAAGTTTTTTTAAATGTAGCCACTTGAAAATTTAAAATAACGTTTGTGGCTTATATTTGTGGCTTATATTTCTAATGGACAGGTTTGCTTTATAATATCTGTGTGCAACAAAAATTTCACCTAAAACCTCTAACCAACAGGAAGCTATCAGTTGCTAAATGCATGTGATTTGGCCAGTTGAGTAAGAGCTATTTGGGTGACTATGGTCTGCAGTGGGGGAAGTTCATAACACAGTCTAATGAGAAACTGTAAAGGGCAAACAGGAGAGACCTTCAAGATGGCGGAGGAGTAAGATGTGGACATCACCTTCCTCCCCACAAATACATCAGAAATACAACTACAAGTGGAACAACTCCTACAGAATAAGTAATGAATGCTGGCAAAAGAACACAGACTTCCCAAAAGCCGTGTGACTGACAGGGTCTTGGTGCTCCAGCCGGGTGTCAGGCCTGTGCCTCTGAGGTGGGAGAGCCGAGTTCAGGACATTGGTACACCAGAGATCCCCCAGCTCCACACAATATCAAACGGCAAAAGCTCTCCCAGAGATCTCCATCTCAGTGCTAAGACCCAGCTGAACTCAATGACCAGCAAGCTACAGTGCTAGACACCCCATGCCAAACAACTAGCAAGACAGGAACAGAACCCCATCCATTAGCAGAGAGGCTGCCTAAAATAATAATAAGGTCACAGACACACCAAAACACACCACCAGACATGGTCCTGCCCACCAGAAAGATAAGATCCAGCCTCATCCACCAGAACACAGGCACGAGTCCCCTCCACCAGGAAGCCTACACAACCCATTGAAGCAACCTTAGCCACTGGGTGCAGACACCAAAAACAACAAGAGCTATGAATGTGCAGCCTGTGAAAAGGAGAACCCAAACATAGTAAGTTAAGCTAAATGAGAAGACAGAGAAACACACAGCAGATGAAGGAGCAAGGTAAAAACCCACCAAACCAGACAAATGAAGAGTAAATACGCAGTCTACCTGCAAAAGAATTCATAGTAATGATAGTAAAGATGATCCAAAATCTTGGAAATAGAATGGAGAAAACAAAAGAAACGTTTAACAAGGACTTAGAAGAACTAAAGAACAAAGAAACAATGATGAACAACACAATAAATGAAATTTAAAATTCTCTAAAAGGAATTAATAGCAGAATAACTGAGACAGAAGATAGGATAAGTGACCTGGAAGATAAAATAGTGGAAATAACTACTGCAGAGCAGAATAAAGAAAAAAGAATGAAAAGAATTGAGGACAGTCTCAGAGACCTCTACGACAACATTAAATGCACCAACATTCGAACTATAGGGGTCCCAGAGGAAGAAGAGAAAAAGAAATGGACTGAGAAAACACTTGAAGAGATTATAGTTGAAAACTTCCTTAATATGGGAAAGGAAATAGTCAATCAAGTCCAGTAAGCACAGAGAGTCCCATATAGGATAAATCCAAGGAGAAACATGTCAAGACACATATTAATCAAACTATCAAAAATTAAACACAAAGAAAAAATATTAAAAGCAGCAAGGGAAAAACAACAAATAACATACAAGGGAATCCCCATAAGGTTAACAGCTGATGTTTCAGCAAAAACTCTGCAAGCCAGAAGGGAGTGGCAAGACATATGTAAAATGATGAAAGGGAAAACCTACAACCAAGATTACTCTAACCAGCAAGGATCTCATTCAGATTTGACGGAGAAATTAAAACCTTGACAGACAAGCAAAAGCTAAGAGAATTCAGCACCACCAAACCAGCTTTACAACAAATGCTAAAGGACCTTCTCTAGGCAGGAAACAGAAGAGAAGGAAAAGATCTAAAATAACAAACCCAAAACAATTAAGAAATTGGTAATAGGAACATACATATCGATAATTACCTTACATGTAAATAGATTAAATCTTCCACCAAAAGACATAGACTGGATGAATGGATACAAAAACAAGACCCATATATATGCTGTCTACAAGGGTCCCACTCCAGACCTAGGGACACATACAGACTGAAAATGAGGGGTTGGAAAAAGATATTCCATCCAAAAGGAAATCAAAAGAAAGCTGGAGTAGCAATTTTCATATCAGACAAAATAGACTCTAAAGTAAAGACTATTACAAGAGACAAAGAAGAACACTACATAATGATCAAGGGATCAATCCAAGAAGAAGATATAACAATTGTAAATACTTATGCATGCAACATAGGAACACCTTAATACATAAGGCAAATGCTAACAGCCATAAAAGGGGAAATCGACAGTAACACAATCAGAGTAGCGGACTTTAGCACCTCACTTTCACCAATGGACAGGTCATCCAAAATGAAAATAAATAAGGAAACACAAGCTTTAAATGATACATTAAACAAGATGGACTTCATTGATATTTGTTGGACGTTCCACCCAAAAACAACAGAATACACTTTCTTCTCAAGTGTTCATGGAACATTCTCCAGGATAGATCATATCTTGGGTCACAAATCATGCCTTGTTAAATTTAGGAAAATTGAAATAGTATTAAGTATTGTTTCCGACCACAACACTATGAGACTAGATATCATTTACAGGAAAAAATCTGTAAAAAATACAAACACATAGAGGCTAAACAATACACTACTTAATAAGCAAGAGATCACTGAAGAAATCAAAGAGGAAATCAAAAAAAACCTAGAAACAAATGACAATGAAAACACGGTGACCCAAAACCTATGGGATGCAGCAAAAGCAGTTCTAAGAGGGAAGATTATGGCAATACAATCCTACCTCAAAAAACATCTCAAATAAACAACCTAACCTTACACCGAAAGCAATTAGAGAAAGAAGAACAAAAAACCCCAAACTCCTCAACGAAATGCTAGCAAACAGCATCCAACAGTCCATTGAAAGGACCATATACCATGATCAAGTGAGGTTTATCTCAGATGCAAGGATTCTTCAATTTATGCAAATCAATCAATGTCATAAACCATATTAACAAACTGAAGGAGAAAAACCATACGATCATCTCAATAGATGCAGAAAAAGCTTTGGACAAAATTCAACACCCATTTATGCTAAAAACCCTGCAGAAAGTAGGCATAGAGGGAAATTTCCTCAACATAATAAAGGCCATATATGACAAACCCACAGCCAATATCATTCTCATTGGTGAAAAACTGAAACCATTTCCACTAGGATCAGGAACAAGACAAGACTCTCCACTCTCACCATTATTATTCAATGTAGTTTTGGAAGTTTCAGCCACAGCAATCAGAGAAGAAAAAGAAATGAAAGGAATACAAATCAGAAAAGAACAAGTAAAGCTGTCACTGTTTGCAGATGACATGATACTATACATAGACAATCCTAAAGATGCTACCAGAAAACTGCTAGAGCTAATCAATGAATTTGGTAAAGTTGCAGGATACACAATTAATGCACAGAAATCTCTTGCATTCCTATACACCAATGATGAAAAATCTGAAAGAGAAATTAAGGAAACACTCACATTTACCATTGCAACAAAAAGAATAAAATACCTAGGAATAAACCTACCTAGGGAGACAAAAGACCTGTATGCACAAAACTATAAGACACTGATGAAAGAAATTAAAGATGATACCAATAGATGGAGAGATATACTATGTTCTTTGATTGGAAGAATGAACAATGTGAAAATGACTATACTACCCAAAGCAATCTATAGATTTAATGCAATCCCTATCAAACTACCAATGGCATTTTCACAGAAGTAGAACAAAAAAGTTCACAATTTGTATGGAAACACAAAAGACCCCGAATAGCCAAAGCAATCTTGAGAAAGAAAAACGGAGCTGGAAGAATCATGTGCCCTGACTTCAGAATATATTACAAAGCTACAGTAATCAAGACAGTATGGTACTGGCACAAAATCAGAAATATAGATCAATGGAACAGGATAGAAAGCCCAAAGATAAACCCACGCACATATGGTCACCTTATCTTTGATAAAGGAGTCAAGAATATACAATGGAGAAAAGGCAGCCTCTTCAATAAGTGGTGCTAGGAAAACTGGACAGCTACATGTAAAAGAGTGAAATTAGAACACTCTCTAACAGCATACACAAAAATAAACTCAAAATGGATTAAAGACCTAAATGTAAGGCCAGACACTATCAAACTCTTAGAGGAAAACATAGGCAGAACACTCTATGACATAAATCACAGCAAGATCCTTTTGGACCCACCTCCTAGAGAAATGGAAATAAAAACAAAAATAAACAAATGAGACCTAATGAAACTTAAAAGCTTTTGCACAGCCAAGGAAACCACAAATAGGATGAAAAGACAACCCTCAGAATGGGAGAAAATATTTGCAAATGAAGCAACTGACAAAGGATTAATCTCCAAAATTTATAAGCAGCTCATGCAACTCAATATCAAAAAAATAAAAAACCCAATCCAAAAATGGGCAGAAGACCTAAACAGACATTTCTCCAAAGAAGATATACAGATTGCCAACAAACACGTGAAAGAATGCTCAACATCACTAATCATTGGAGAAATGCAAATCAAAACTGCAATGAGGTATCACCTCACACCAGTCAGAATGGCCATCATCAAAAAACCTACAAACAATAAATGCTGGAGAGGGTGTGGAGAAAAGGGAACACTCTTGCACTGTTGGTGGGAATGTAAATTGATACAGCCACTATGGAGAACAGTATGGAGGTTTCTTAAAAAACTAAAAATAGAACTACCTTACGACCCAGCAACCCCACTAGTGGGCATATACCCTGAGAAAACCATAATTCAAAAAGAGTCATGTACCACAATGTTCATTGCAGCTCTATTTACAATAGCCAGGACATGGAAGCAACCTAAGTGTCCATCGACAGATGAATGGATAAAGAAGATGTGGCACATATATATACAATGGAATATTACTCAGCCATAAAAAGAAACGAAATTGAGTTATTTGTAGTGAGTTGGATGGACCTAGAGTCTGTCATACAGAGTGAGGTAAGTCAGAAAGAGAGAAACAATACTGTATGCTAACACATATAAATGAAATCTAAAAATAAAATAATGTTTCTGAAGAACCTAGGGGCAAGACAGGAATAAAGATGCAGATGTAGAGAATGGACTTGAGCACACGGGGAGGGATAAGGGTAAGCTGGGATGAAGAGAGAGAGTTGCATGGACATATATACACTACCAAATGTAAAGTAGATGGCTAGTGGGAAGCAGCCGCATAGCACAGCGAGATCAGCTCTGTGCTTTGTGTCCACCTAGAGGGGTGGGATAGGGAAGGTGGGAGGGAGAGGCAAGGGAGGGGGGATATGGGGATATATTTATATGTATAGCTGATTCACTTTGTTATAAAGCAGAAACTAACACACCACTATAAAGCAATTATACTCCAATAAAGATGTTAAAAAATAAAAGGCAAACTTCCTTCCACCTGACTGCTTTCTCCCTCTCTACAGGGATAACATAAACACCACCCAAGAAGCAAGAGAGGATGCTGCAGAGATCTGAATATTTCATAATTTAAAAACATCACTGGAATCTTCCCTAAATGTTTTGTCTGAACTCAAAATCTGTATCCATATCATTACATCAAACAAATACCTCTGCAGCAGTTTGACCTGTCTAGATTGTAGAAGGTCCTACAGATCTGCATGTATGGAGAAAATGCATCTTAAAAATGAAAGTTCTAAATAAATATAGTCATTGCATTTTAGAAACAAAGTTTTAAATAAGCGGTAACCGTAATACTCAGTCATCCACCATAAAATTATCTGCTGTAATCTCCACTTCTGGACATGAATAGCTAAATAGCAATATATAAACAAATAATAGCAAAGTACCTTTTTTGGCTAACTACCACCCTGCCACTTCTGAACTGAAGCCAATTATAGTGACATCACTCTAGCTTCATGTCCTTTACTGACCTTCCTACTTATGTTGCCAAAATATATTAAATTTCTCCTCTACAATTTGTCTTTTCCCTTTTTCTTTGTTTCTTTAAATAATAACTTGACATACTCGACCTCAACCTACAATTTTGGCTGATAGTATCACTGAGCAATTCACTTACATAAATGGCCTTGCATAATCATCTGCTGTGTCACAGAAAAATTCATGCAAAAAACAAACAATGAATTTTTATGATATGGAATGGAAGAAAATTCTTTTAAATACTCTAAAAACTATACCGCCATTAGGCAGTTAAGATGAAATGTTCTATCAAGTTGTAGGCATCTAGCTTCCATGGTACTATAATTATAAAAATATATACTTAGTAAACCCACCTGCACATGTTTACTTTAGAATTCTTTAAGTAAAAGTCACTCTGACCACTAAATTGAAGTTGAAAGTGGTATCCCATTAGCTGAGGTCTTCAAACATGATTGAAGTCTTGAATATGTTTGAAAACCTACAAACACTAAGAAGGAAAACTAAAATAACTATTTATTTGAAAGAAAATTAACATCTTTGGAATGTTAAAACAGAAAGTTATTTTTCTGGAAAAAATACGGCTCATTTAAGAATATTTACTGATAAGATGATATGTTATAAAATGTATGCTAGTCTATATTATGATATTGACTCATTATCTGTGAATTCGCACATGCTAATTAAATAAAGGTCACTGCAGTTGTTCAGCATGAGGTTTCTAATTTGATTAAAGAAAAAAAATTCTTCACCTGCACAGATGTTTAAAAGACTGTGAATAACCCTGCCTTTTCTTTATTGTACCCTCGGTATTTAGCACAGTGCCTGGCATGTATTTTGTATTAATACATGTGCTCTGAATAATTTAATAGTGTCAACTTGAAAGACTACTAACAGATCATAGTCATTAAGAGCAGGGACTATACTGTCCAATTACCTGGGTTCAAGTCCTGCCCTTTACTGAGAGTGTGACTTTTGACAAGTTGTTTTATCTCTCTTCTATCTGCTCATCTGAAAAATGGGTATAGTAATAGCTCTGGCCTCATAAGAAAGTCATGAGGAATAATGAGTTAGTACATGTGAAACTTTTAGAACAGTATATGCAGCATGGTCAAGAGCACAATCAACTATATATTTTATTAAATAGAAGCACTTCTTTGTACTTTAGAATGTACAAGTTCTTTTTACATATAACTTCCAAACTCTTACAAAATCTTGTGACCTACGTAAGACTCCCTATTATTAGCCTGGTTTACAGTTGAAGTGAAGGCCCAAGGTCACACTATCAGCAAGAAGCAAAGCCAAAACTTGAATCCAAATTCTCTGAATATGAATTCTAAATCTTTTCCATTATACACAGTTGAAAGGGATTCTTTGGATTTTTTTCCCTGATAATATCTGAAATATGAGTATAGATGTTAAATAATCTTGGTAGAACTGTTGAGATTCATTACTCTCAGTAACCAAGTTGTAGTAGAAAAATTAACATAATGAAAGATCAGTTTCTTTTTTAAAAAAATTTATTTATTTATTTATTTATTTATTTATTGGCTGCATTGTGTCTTTGTTGCTGCGCATGGGCTTTTTCTCTAGTTGCAGCGAGCGGGGGCTACTCTTTGCTGTGGTGCTCGCACTTCTCATTGCGGTGGCTTCTCTTCTTGCAGAGCATGGGCTCTAGAGCACAGGCTCAGTAGTTGTGGCACACGGGCTTAGTTGCTCCGCGGCATGTGGTATCTTCCCGGACCAGGGCTCAAACCCGTGTCCCCTGCACTGGCAGGCGGATTCTTAACCACTGTGCCACCAGGGAAGTCCAAGATTAGTTTCTTTTTTCAGTGATTTGCTCTTGTGATCATGGGTGATGCTTTTTTTTTTTTAACAACTTTATTGGAGTATAATTGCTTTACAATGTTGTGTTAGTTTCTGCTGTATAACAAAGTGAATCAGCTATATGTATACATATATCCCCATATCTCCTCCCTCTTGCATCTCCCTCCCACTCTCCCTATCCCACCCCCTAGGTGGTCACAAAGAACCGAGCTGATCTCCCCATGTGATGCAGCTGCTTCCCACTAGCAATCTATTTTACATTTGGTAGTGTATATATGTCAATACTACTCTCTCACTTCATCCCAGTTTACCCTTCCCCCTCCCCATGTCCTCAAGTCCATTCTCTACATCTGTGTCTTTATTCCTGTCATGGGTAATTCTTAAGCACCAGCCTTACTGAGCACTATAACATAGGTTGACAGGTTTTGCCTGCCCTCAAAGTTCAAAATCTAAAAGAAGAGGTAGAGGAGAGGTGGCCAAATGGCAGAGTAGGAAGACCCTGAAGTCATCTCCTCCCACTGACACACCAAAATTGTAACTACTTACAGAGCAAACTATCTATGAGAACAACCTGAAGATGAGCAGAAAATTTTTTCCACAACTAAACACATGAAGAAGGAAACACCACAAGACAGGTAGGAAAGGCAAAGACTCAGTATAGTCTGGATCCACCACCTGGGTTGGTGACCCACAAATGGGAAGACTATCACAAGTGTAGAGGTTCTCCCCAAAGAGTGAGGGGTTCAAGCCCCACATCAGGCTCTGCAGCCCAAGGGTCCTAAACTGGGAAGATGAACTCCCAGAACATCTGGCTTTGAAAACCAGCAGGGCTTATGTTCAGGAGGGCCAGAGGACTATAAGAAACTGACTTCTCTCTTGCAGGACATGCACAAAATCTCACATCCTCCAAGTCCCAGCACAGAGGAAGTAGTTTGAATAAAGCCTGGGTCAGACCCACTTGCTGATCTTCGAAAGCCTCCAGTAGATGCAGGAAATCACTGGGACTTCCCCTGAGGATGAAGATGCTGGCAGCAGATATTTTTGAAAGCTTTTTTTACCACAATAATACCACACTGGCAAGGGCCTTTTGGGAATCCTCCCTCTAGCATATTAGTGCTGGGGACACAGCCTGCCCACCAGTAGGCCAGCACCAACCCTGAGCCCACCAAGGCCAAGCAGACATCCATGCAGGGACCCTGCCACAAGTACCCCCAGCTACACAGAAAGCCACACATGGACACAGCCCCACCTACCAGTGTGCCAGCACCAGGCCTGAGCCCCCTGGGCCACACAGCCAACCACACAGTATGCCCACCCCACCCTCTAGAGGACCACAGTCACCACACAAGGCATGGCCTCACAACCAACCAAGACACACACATACAGAAAGTGAGAAAAGGAAAAACGTTTTCCATGCAAATGGAAATGTAAAGAAAGCTGAGGTAGCATACTTTTATCAAACAAAATAGACTTTAAAACAAATACTGTAACAAGAGCTAAAGAAGGATATTACATAATGACAGACAGATCAACAAGAAGATATAGTAATTATAAATACATATGTACCCAACATAGGAGCACCTAAATACATAAAGCAAATAATGACAAACATAAAGGAAGAGATTGACAGTAATACAATAATAATAGGGAAGTTTAACACCCACTTTACATCAATGGACAGATCATCGAGACAGAAAATCAGTAAGCAAACATTGACCTTAAATGACACACTGGATCAGTAGAGTTAATAGATACATAAAGAACATATCATCCAAAAATAGCAGAATACACATTCTTTTCAAATGTACATGGAACATTCTCCAGAATAGATCACAGGCTGGACCACAAAACAAGTCTCAATACATTTAAGAAGACTGAAATCATATCAAGCATCTTTTCAACTGCAATGGTATGAGACTAGAAATCAGCTACAAGAAAAAAACTGCAAAAACACAAGCACATTGAATCTAAACAACATACTACTAAAAAGCCCATAGGTCACTGAAGAAACCAAAGAGGAAATCAAAAAAAATACCTGGAGACAAAAATGGAAACACAACAATCCAAACTCTATGGGAGGCAGCAAAAGCAGTTCCAAGAGGGAAGTTTAGCATGATATAAACCTACCTCAAGAAGCAAGCAAACAAAAAATCTCCACTAATTTGACCTTAAGCCTAGAGGAACTAGAAAAAGAACCAAAAGGAAAAAAAAAACCAAAGTTAGTAGAAGGGAATAATAATATGGATCAGAGTGGGACTAAATGAAATAAATACTAAAAAGACAAGAGAATAGATCAATAAAGATAAGAGCCAGTTCTCTGAAAAGAAAACAAAATTGACAGATCTTTAGCCAGGCTCATTAAAGAAAAGAAGAGAAAGGGCCCAAATAAAATTAGAAATGAAAAAGAAGTTACAATCAACACCACGAAAATACAAACAATCATAAGAGAGTACTGTGAACAATTATACACCAATAAAATGAACAACCTAGAAGAAATGGATAAATTCCTAGAAATGTACGATCTCTCAAGACTGAATCAGTAAGAAACAGAAAATATGAACAGACTGATTACCAGTAATAAAATTGAATCAGTAATCAAAAAACTCCCAACAAACAAAAGCCCAGGACCAGATGTCTTCACAGGTGAATTCTACAAAATGTTTAAAGAAGAATTAACATCTATTATTCTCAAACTATTCCACAAAACTGAAGAAGGAACACTTCTAAACTCATTCTCCTCAAAGACATCACCCTGATACCAAAACCAGACAAAGATATAACACACACACACAAAAAAAAATTACAAGTTAATATCACCGATAAACATCAATGCAAAAATCCTCAACGAAATATTAGGAAACTGAATTCAACACTACATTAAAAGAATCATACCCCACGATCAAGTGGGATTTATCCCAGGAATGCACAGATGATTTAATATCCACAAAACAATCAATGTGATACACTACATTACCAAATTGAAGAATAAAAATCATATGATCATCTCAACAGATGCAGAATAGGTTTTTGACAAAATTCAACATAGATTTATGATAAAAACTCTCAACGTAGTACGTATAGAGGGAATATACCTCAACATAATAAAGGTCATATATGGCAAACCATAGCCAACATCATAATTAACAGTGAAAAGCTGAAAGCATTTCCTCTAAGATGAGAAACAAGATAAGGATGCCTACTCTCTCCACTTTTATTCAACATGATACTGGAAGTCCTAGATACAGAAACCAGAAAAAAGAAAAGAAAAGAAATAAAAGAAAGCCAAATTGAAGAGGAAGAAGTAAAATTGTCACTGTTTGCAGGTGACATGATACCATACGTAGAAAATCCTAAAAACACTACTAAAAAACTATTAGAACTAATAAATGAATTCAGTGAAGTTGCAGGATACAAGATTAATATATAGAAATCTGCTGCATTTCTATACACTAACTAGGAACTATCAGAAAGAGAAATTAAGAAAATAATCCCTTTTACAATTATATCCAAAAGGATAAAATACCTAGGAACAAATCTAACCAAAGAGGTAAAAGACTTGTACTCAGAAAACTACAGGATATTGATTAAAGAAATTGAAGGTGACACAAACAAATGGAAAGTTACACCATGCTCATAAATTGAAAGAATTAAAATTGTTAAAATGACCATGCTACCCAAGATAATCTACAGATTCAATGCACTCCCTATCAAAATGCCAAAGGTATTTTTCATAAAACTAGAACAAGTAGTTCTAAAATTTGTAGGGAAACACAAAAGATCCCAAATAGCCAAAGCAATCTTGAGAAAGAAGAACAAAACTGGAGGCATCAAGTTCCCTGATTTCAAATAATACTGCAAAGTTACAGTAATCAAAACATTATGGTACTGACAAAAGGATAGACACATTGATCAATGGAATAGAATAGAGAGCCCAGAAATAAACCCACACTTAAGTGGTCAATTAATCTTCAACAAAAGAGGCAATAATAAAAACTGGGGGAAAAGCCACCTTTTCAATAAATGGTATAGAAAAAACTAGACAGCTATGCACAAAAAACTCAAACTGGGCTACTTTCTCATACCATGTACAAAAATACACACAAAATGTATTAAACACCTAAATATAATACCTGAAACCATAAAATACCTAGAAGAGAACATAGGCAGTACACTCTCTGACATCAGTCTTAGCAATACTTTTTTGGATCTGTCTCCTCAGGAAAGGGAAACAAAAGCAAAAATAAACAAACAGTACTACATCACACTAAAAAAACTGTTGCACAGCAAAGGAAAATATCAACAAAATGAAAAGGCAGCCTACTGAATGGGAGAAGATATTGGCAAGCAATATATCTGATAAGGGGTAAATTTCCAAAATATACAAAGAACTCATACAACTCAACATCAAACAAACAACCCGACTGAAAAACAGAGGATTCACACCAGTCAGAATGTTCATCATCAAAAAATCTACAAACAATAAATGCTGGAGAGGGTGTGGACAAAAGGGAACCCTCTTGCACTGTTGTTGGGAATGTAAATTCATACAGCCACTATGGAGAACAGTATGGAGGTTCCTTAAAAAACTAAAAATAGAATTATCATACAACCAGCAATCCCACTACTGGGCATATACCCTGAGAAAACCATAATTCAAAAAGAGTCACGTGTCAAAATGTTCATTGCAGCTCTATTTATAATAGCCAGGACATGGAGGCAACCTAAGGGTCCATCAACAGATGAATGGATAAAGAAGATGTGGCACATATATACAATGGAATATTACTCAGCCATAAAAAGAAATGAAAATGAGTTGTTTGTAGTGAGGTGGATGGACCTAGAGTCTGTCATACAGAGTGAAGTAAGTCAGAAAGAGAAAAACAAATACCATATGCTAACACATATATATGGAATCTAAAAAAAAAAAAAAATGGTTCTGATGAACCCAGGGGCAGGACAGAAATAAAGACACGGATGTAGAGAATGGACTTGAGGACACGGGGAGGGGGAAGGGTAAGCTGGGACGAAGTGAGAGAGTGGAATGGACATATATACACTACCAAATGTAAAATAGATAGCTAGTGGGAAGCAGCCGCATAGTATAGGGAGATCAGCTCGGTACTTTGCGACCACCTAGAGAGGTGGGATAAGGAGGGTGGGAGGGAGACACAAGAGGGAGGGGATACGGGGATATACATATGCATATAGCTGATTCACTTTGTCATACAGCAGAAACTAACACAACATTATAAAGCAATTTATACTCCAATAAAGATGTTAAAAATGAAAGAAAGAAAAGAAAAAGAAAAACAGAGTATCTAAATAGACATTTTTCCAAAGAAGACGTACAGATGGCCAACAGACACATGAAAAGATGTTCATCATTAACCATCAGGGAAATGCAAATCAAAACCACAATGAGACATCAGCTTACACCTGTCAGATTGACTGCCATCAAATAAAACAAGAAATAACAAGTGTTGGTAAGGACATTGAGAAAAGGGATCCCTCATGCACTATTAGTGGGAATGCAAATTGGTATAGCCAATATGGAAAACAGCATGGATATTCCTCAAAAAATTTTAAAAAGAACTACCATACAATCCAGCAATTCCACTTCTGGGCATTTTTCCAAGGAAAAAAAACACTAATTCAAAATTATATATGTGGGAGGAACACTCCCAAACTCATTCTATGAGGCCACCATCACCCTGATACCAAAACCAGACAAAGATGTCACAAAGAAAGAAAACTACCGGCTAATATCACTGATGAACATAGATGCAAAAATCCTCAACAAAATACTAGCAAACAGAATCCAACAGCACATTAAAAGGATCATACACCATGATCAAGTGGGGTTTATCCCAGGAATGCAAGGATTCTTCAATATACGCAAATCAATCAATGTGATACACCATATTAACAAATTGAAGGAGAAAAACCATATGATCATCTCAATAGATGCAGAGAAAGCTTTCAACAAAATTCAACACCCATTTATGATAAAAGCCCTGCAGAAAGTAGGCATAGGGGGAACTTTCCTCAACATAATAAAGGCCATATATGACAAACCCACAGCCAACATTGTCCTCAATGGTGAAAAACTGAAACCATTTCCACTAAGATCAGGAACAAGATAAGGTTGCCCACTCTCACCACTATTATTCAACATAGTTTTGGAAGTGTTAGCCACAGCAATCAGAGAAGACAAAGAAATAAAAGGAATCCAAATCGGAAAAGAAGAAGTACAGCTGTCACTATTTGCAGATGACATGATACTATACATAGAGAATCCTAAAGATGCTACCAGAAAACTCCTAGAGCTAATCAATGAATTTGGTAAAGTAGCAGGATACAAAATTAATGCCCAGAAATCTCTTGCATTTCTATACACTAATGACGAAAAATCTGAAAGTGAAATTAAGAAAACACTCCCATTTACCATTGCAACAAAAAGAATAAAATATCTAGGAATAAACCTACCTAAGGAGACAAAAGACCTGTATGCAGAAAATTATAAGACACTGATGAAAGAAATTAAAGATGATACAAATAGATGGAGAGATATACCATGTTCCTGGATTGGAAGAATCAACATTGTGAAAATGACTCTACTACCCAAAGCAATTTACAGATTCAATGCAATCCCTATCAAACTACCACTGGCATTTTTCACAGAACTAGAACAAAAAATTTCCCAATTTGTATGGAAACACAAAAGACCCCAAATAGCCAAAGCAATCTTGAAAACGAAAAATGGAGCTGGGGGAATCAGGCTCCCTGACTTCAGACTATATTACAAAGCTACAGTAATCAAGACAGTTTGGTACTGGCACAAAAACAGAAATATAGATCAATGGAACAGGATAGAAAGCCCAGAGATAAACCCACACACATATGGTCACCTTATCTTTGATAAAGGAGGCAAGCATATACAGTGGAGAAAATACAGCCTCTTCAATAAGTGGTGCTGGGAAAATTGGACAGATACATGTAAAAGTATGAAATTAGAACACTCCCTGACACCATGCACAAAAATAAACTCAAAATGGATTAAAGACCTAAATGTAAGGCCAGACACTATCAACCTCTTAGAGGAAAACATAGGCAGAACACTCTATGACATACATCACAGCAAGATTCTTTTTGACCCAGCTCCCAGAGAAATGGAAATAAGAACACAAATAAACAAATGGGACCTAATGAAACTTAAAAGCTTTTGCACAGCAAAGGAAACCATAAACAAGACCAAAAGACAACCATCAGAATGGGAGAAAATATTTGCAAATGAAGCAATTGACAAAGGATTAATCTCCAAAATTTACAAGCAGCTCATGCAGCTCAATAACAAAAAAACAAACAACTCAATCCAAAAATGGGCAGAAGACCTAAATAGACATTTCTCCAAAGAAGATATACAGATTGCCAACAGACACATGAAAGAATGCTCAACATCATTAATCATTAGAGAAATGCAAATCAAAACTACAATGAGATATCATCTCACACTGGTCAGAATGGCCATCATCAAAAAATCTAGAAACAATAAATGCTGGAGAGGGTGTGGAGGAAAGGGAACACTCTTGCACTGTTGGTGGGAATGTAAATTGATACAGCCACTATGGAGAACAGTATGGAGGTTCCTTAAAAAACTACAAATAGAACTACCATACGACCCAGCAATCCCACTACTGGGTATATACCCTGAGAAAACCATAGTTCAAAAAGAGTCATGTACCAAAATGTTCATTGCAGCTCTATTTACAATAGCCAGGACATGGAAGCAACCTAAATGTCCATCGACAGATGAATGGATAAAGAAGATGTGGCACATATATACAATGGAATATTACTCAGCCATAAAAAGAAATGAAATAGAGGTATTTGTAATGAGGTGGATGGAGTTAGAGTCTGTCATACAGAGTGAAGTAAGTCAGAAAGAGAAAAATAAATACAGTATGCTAACACATATATACGGAATCTAAGGAAAAAAAAAAAAAAAAAGGCCATGAAGAACCTAGTGGCAAGACGGGAATAAAGACACAGACCTACTAGAGAATGGACTTGAGGATATGGGGAGGGGGTGGGGTGAGATGTGACAGGGTAAGAGAGTGTCATGGACATATATACACTACCAAATGTAAAATAGATAGCTAGTGGGAAGCAGCCTCATAGCACAGGGAGATCAGCTCGGTGCTTTGTGACCACCTAGAGGGGTGGGATGGGGAGGGTGGGAGGGAGGGAGATGCAAGAGGGAAGAGATATGGGAACACATTGTATATGTATAACTGATTCACTTTGTTTTAAGCAGAAGCTAACACACCATTGTAAGGCAATTATACTTCAATAAAGATGTTTAAAAAAAAAAAATTATATATGCACCCCTATATTCATTGCAGCATTATTTACAATAGCCAAGATACGGAAGCAACCTAAGTGTCCATCAATGGATGAATGGATAAAAAAGAAATGCACAATGGAATATTACTCGGCCATAAAAAATGAAATCTTGCCATTTGCGACTGCGTGGATAGACCTAGAGGGTATTATGCTACATGAAATAAGTCAGACAGAGAAAGACAAATACCATATGATCTCACTTACATGTGGAGTCTAAAAAACAAAACAAATAGAATGCAAACAGACTCATAGATACAGAGATCAAACAAGTATTTGCCATAAGGGAGGGAAGTGGCACCAGGGGGCAAAATAGGTGAAGGGGATTGAGAGGAACAAACCTCTAGTTATAAAATAAATAAGCTGTGGAGATATAATATACAGCATAAGGAATATGGTTCCTAATATTGTAATAATTTTGTAGGAGGACAGATGGTTACTAGACTTATAGTGTCATCATTTCATAATGTATGCAATGTCAAATCACTATGTAGTAAACCTGAAACTAACATAATACTGTACATCAACTATATTTCAATAAGAAAATAAATAAGTAATAGATCGCTAGATAAATAGCTAGATAGATAGATAAACAGGTAGTTTAAAGAAGAAAGAGAATATATACACATGCATATATAACATGGAGAGTTGCTGCAGAGACATGTCAAACAAAAGAGCATAGAGAAAAATGCTGCGACATTGTGGCGTACAATAAATTGCCAGGACTTGAGACACCTGGGGCTCATTCTTAAAAAAGGAACTTACCTTGAACTAATATATGTAAGATCATATTTTCATCTCATATAAAACTGGAGTGTGGACAATTTCCACTTTACATTATTATTATATACTCTCATAAACCAATAGAGGAGTACAAATTAGTAAAATCTTTTTTGGGAACAACTTGCAACAACTGAAAAACCACAATCACATTGACTCAGTAATTTCACTGGATCCACTTATTTTCATTACTACTAGCACTGATCGAAGCCACCATCATGTCTTGCCTGGACTTCCACAATGGGCTTCTTCCCATCCCGCTGCTTCCACTCCAGCTCCGACACAACCCTTGCTTCATACAGCGACTGGAGAAATCATCCTAAAGTACAAAGCAACTTGCCCCTCTATGCTCCTTAAAATTCCCCAATGGCTGCTCACCATCCTTGGAAGGAAATCCAAATTCTTTCCATGGCTTGTAAAGCCCTAGGGATTTGCCTATGTTTCTGATCTCAATCATACCACTTTCTCACACACCAGACTTTGACCCTTGTGGCCTTCCTTCTGTTCCTGTCTTAGGGTTTTGCATACACTCTTCCATCTGCCTCAAATACTCCTTCTCTGTTCACCCATTCAGATTTCAACTTAAATGTCACCTATTCAAATAGACTGGACCTGACAACCCAATTGAAAGTGACTGCCTAACCAATCTCCAGCACATTACTGTTATTTTAATTCTCTGTACAGCACTATCATGACATGGTGCCTTCTCGCTTACTTATTCAATTTTTTTTGCATGCACATATTTTTGAACGTATATATGCATGTTGGTACACATTTAGTATTTATTTTTTCCCTCCCTCCACCCACTGCACACAATTTAAGTTTCTAAGAATAGGGACCTTGCTTGTTCTGTTCATCAGTGTATCTCCAGCTCCAATAACAACAGCTAGCACATAATGGGCATTTAACCAATGAATATTTAATTCAAGTAGTATAACCAATGAGCATTTTGCATGTATTAATACTATGGTTCCAAGTACACACATAGAGTAAATTTCCCATTTGCCTTACTCATTCCTTAAGTTCCTACTATCTGCTAGTTAAGGAATGGAGAATAAAATGTGAGTGAGATGAATATCAGATGATCTAGAAGAAAATTTGAGTTTACATCCAAGAACATAAAAGGTAAAAAAGGTAAGGAAAAGACATTTAATAAAAAAGAAAATATAAATGTTATATAGGATCAATCATGGATGTCCAACATCCACCTAATAGGATGACAGAAAACAGAGAAGACAAAAATGGAAGAAAAATGTCAAAGAAACACAGAAAAGCAATTCTCAAAGCTGAAGAAAGATAAGAGCCTCCAGACTAAAAGGGGCTTACTACATGCTAAGTGGGCAGAATTAAAGAAAAGCAAACAAACAAACAAAAAAGCCCATATACTACATATCTTCATTAAGATTCAGAATACCAAGCATAAATAGAAAATCCCAAACTTAACTTCTTCCACACTTCTGAAAACTGCTTGAAGATCCACTCTGTGAGGGTGTTTCTGGATGAGATTAGCATTTGAATCAGTGAACTCAGGAAGTAGATTGCCCTCCCTAATGTGGGTGGACATCACCCAATCCATTGAGGGCCTGAATAGAAAAAAAGCAAGGAAAAGAAGGACTTGTTCCTTTCCTGCCTTCCTACTTGAGCTGGCATATTGGTCTTCTCCTGCCTTGAACTGGGATTTGTAACATCAGCTACCCTGGGTCTCAGGCTTTCAGACTCTAAGTGAAATTACACCACCAGCAGCTTTCCTGGATCTCCAGCTTGAAGATGGCAGATCGTCGGACTTCTTTGCCTCCATAATCACATGATCCAATTCCTCATAATAAATCTCCTTTTTTTATTTCTACATATATTCTGTTTCTCTGAACCCTGACCAATACAAAAAACTAGAAGGAATATGATTAGAAACCGAGAGGTAAAGAACTGGACCTTAGCTAGAAAGAAGGACAGTTCATCCTTTGTAGAGGAGGACTGAAGAGAGGATGAATGCCAATGTATCCATGTATGGGTAAATGCATAGATTTGGTGATGAAAAGCTGAGAAAATTCATCTAGTGGTTTCTATATACCATGTCAAGAAATGTAAAAAACTTGCATCCAGAAGTTTTAGGAGAGTAGAAAATTTTTGAAATTGTTTCTGCACCGAGTGGGAGAGAGTTGGCCAGTAAAATGTAGCAGGCTTGCTGAACAGTGTTTAGAGTTCAAGTAAGGAACTAATGAATTTATGTTAGAAGCAATCTGCTGGGCTAATGATTTTCTCTCATAGTGGTCATTTGCTCATGCACATGCTTAGAGAAAGCAAATATTTGGGTTGGTTCAGGGTTGGTGTTTTGCCAGAAGGATGTGGTAACAGACAAGAGCAAGGCAATTTTGCAGTTTTTAGTGAGGTATTAAAATTGTCGTATATATGTTATTTGTGAAAAATAATATAACATTCTATTTTTCTCTAACTGGACTTGATTTCACTCTAGATCTCCATTTAACCCAGAGGCAGAAAAAATTATTTTGAAAAATTATTGATACATAGAATCTAAGCTGGATAGGAAGAAAAGTAGAGACTGGAGAGGCGTAATGATTAGGAAGATAACACAGGACAGACTGGGCTTAAGTAATTCCCACCTATGGATGATTAGAATTGGCTCCAAAACTGGATCATGTTAGACCTGAAGGTTTGGAACTCTCTTATTCCACATGATCAATACTGGGGAAAGCACGGGCTGAGAGTAAGTTACTGCAGCTGCAAAAGCTGACCAGAATATTAAGAAGCTCATGCCTTGGCAATTGTAATACCCAAGGGCTTTCCCATCCATTTTTTTTCCATCCCAGTTTTGTCATATGATTTGTATTTAGATGGAGGATAAAGATACTTGATTGTTGTACTAGCTTTGTTGGCTGCTTTAAAGCTAATGTCATTTTCAATTCTTGTTTTGAAATAAAGTGAAATTACTTCCGACTGCATAAGCAAGGTGCTATTTAGTAATCTAAATCCCTCTCCTATGCTTAAAATGAGTCTCTGTCCCTAGCAATAGTTATACAACTGTCTACCCTTTGCATTTTAAGTGAATCGTAGCCACAAGAGCTTACTCAGCTGAGTTGTTTCTTAATCCTATCAACTCAAGTCAGAATCATCCTTTTCCACCCACATACACTTAGCTTTCAAGTCTAAAATCCAAAGAAACATTTAAATTATTAAAGTCAATCTTGTGAGACAGGATTTGTCACACTGAGGGCAAGTAATTTAAAGAAATTCCCATGTAAATTTGAACTTACATTGGCTAGCCAAGGCTCCTTCCCAAATCAAACCAGTAAAATAATACTTGTTATGTTTTGATGCTTTGTTTTAATGACCAATTTTGAGCATTATTTTTATGTCTTAGTATTTTTATTGTTCCTATAATATGGAGTTCGTAATAATAAAACAATTAGTTAAACAAATATCTACTGAGTATCTGCTATGCTTAAGACACTACGCTTCGTGCCCCAGGCTTAAAAAGTAGGAAGTCACAATTTTTGCTATACAGGTTCTAAATCCCCTGATGCAGGAAAATCAAGTGCACAAGTAGATCTTACAGTAGCACTTGAACTAAGAAGGGGAAGCAGTATTAAGCTGTGAACTAAAGCAGTGATAGGCAGAATTTTAAATGGTAAGGAAGAAGGAGATAACTGATTAGGCAGAGATGAAGGACTCCACATTTTTCAGGCTGAGTCAGAGAGAAAAGTATTATATTTGGCAGAGCTTGGAAATTTAGGAATAATGAGTTGTTTTGTGGAGGAAAGTGATAAATCTGGTATGAGAAATTTTTAGTGTAAGGAAACCACAGAACATGCAAATAATGATGTCTAGCAGACAGTTGGAAATGTGTAGCTAGAGCTTTGTAGCAAAGTCAGGGAGAAGAGCTGTCAAACTGGGAGTCATTTTCAAGAAGCAATAAAAAGCTGTTACAATCTTGGATGGTAAGAATTGGATAAAAACAAACTGTGTCTGTTGGTGGGGTGGTGGGGGGAAAAGAAAGAAATTTGTAGTATTGTGGGAAGAATAAAAAGACACAGCAAAAGGAGACAGCAAAGGGAAAAACATAAAATTAGTATTCAGAGATAGCCAAAGAGCCAAGATAACATCAAAGAAATCAGAAGAGAAAAAATTCTCGTTATGAATATAATGTGATCAATCCTGTCAAACGCCACAGAGATTTTGGAAATAAATCATTTCCAAAATCACTCAGTATTGTTCATCTTGGGAATACAGAGCATGTTACTCCTAATAAGAGCTACCAGCATTAATTAACTTTCAAACTAATAATTATATTTTAATTGCCTTTTCTAGTTTGAGACAGGAACATACCCATAAGAATGATGTACCTGAGCTTGTCTGCGTTGAGTCTCTCCTTTACTAAGCAAGCATTTGCAGACATCCCCAGAAGTGATGCCTCCTTTTGCCATGGGAATTACACAGGCTTTTGTAACCACTATTTCCAAATAGATGTCACTGGTCTCGGAGCAGGAAGGCTCCTTCTCTCAATTCAGTGTCCACTAGAACTCTGCTCTGTTCTTCATCTTCAGCCACTAAATGCCCCATAACAGCTGGAGAAAGAGTTGCGGGCCAGTGTTAATGTTCCGAGGAGCATTTGCACTGAACATTCAAATCACTGGAAAAGAAAATTAAAATTCATAGGAATGAGTTTCTAAAGATCACAGCATTTGGTTGAGGAGATATTTAGTGAGAAGCACCCTTTAAAATAACCTCATGTAGGCAACCTCTAAACTTATCCTAAAACTGGCATTGTAAGTGAACAAGTTTGATTAAGATTATTCTGTGAATTTTTTAAAGCCATATGATGATGCTGTTATTTCAGTCCCAGAATCACCTTTCCTAAGAGGGCATCAAAGATTTGGAAAATGAAGGAGTAGCTGCTCCTGGTCTTGTCCTTTTGCATTTGAAAAAGCTTTTCAATTGAGATTGGCAAGGAAATTTCTGTTGCCAGTTTTTTCTAGTATCCATTTTCACTGATCGTAGCAGTCAAAGAGAAATCTTATTACCATGGACACAGCTGGCTGACTTATTTGCCTTTATATATGCATTATATTTTCTTCTTTGGAAGTGCTTGACCATCTTTTCCCTTCTCAAATGCTGTTTTCTTTTTTCTAGAATATGAAGATAGATGTTATTTAAATTGAGCTTTTCAAACATAATATTTTAAAATACTAGTTAAATAACTAGGGCCTGGAAGAGAAGCCAAGTCAGCCAGGGATATGAGAAGGCTCTTGGGGAAGGTGGGGAGTGGCTGGAGGAGGCCTCAAAAGATGGCCATTTAATAATAGAGAAAAGACAGGTATATCAGTATTTTTTAAACAACTGGTATGGTCATATGAGTTCCTACTAGCTGAATGTCCACCCACAGCAAACTTTTCCTTTAAAAATTATTTCTTGGGGACTTCCCTGGTCGCACAGTTAAGAATCCGCCTGCCAATGCAGGGGACACGGGTTTGAGCCCTGGTCCGGGAAGATCCCAAGTGCCGCGGAGCAACTAAGCCCACGTGCCACAACTACTGAAGCCTGCGCGCCTAGAGCCCATGCTCCGCAACAAGAAGCCACCACAATGAGAAGGCCGCACACCTCAACGAAGAGTAGTCCCCACTGGCCACAACTAGAGAAAGCCCGCGTGCAGTAACGAAGAACCCAATGCAGCCAAAAATAAATTTTAAAATAAATAAATTAAATAAAATAATTTTTTTCAAAATGATTTCTCTTATATCCCAATTCTTATCTGTTAAAACATAAGGGAAGCTTTCCATATGCTCTTCTCTACTTGCCAGGTTAAACCTACTAAAGGTGACGTGTCCATAATCCATGAGTCAGCTCTGGCCTGTTAGAAAAAGAAGACTGAAGCAAGCATGTGCTGTTATTTTCCATTACTGATTACTTTGCCATCCCTAAAACTTGTCCCTCCCTCACTGTTCACCTTGAAAATGTACCCACTCAAAAAAAGTCAGCCAGAAAATTTGTCCTCAGAAACTCTTGAGTTAAATAACTCAGAAATTTCTTGTGAACATAAGTTGAAGGTACAGAGGTACAGAGTTGGTATGGAAAGGAAGAACAGTTTATTTTTAATTATGCACAAACATACATTCTAGATATTATAATTTCAAATAGCGTGTCATTTTTTTTAACCACGTTCACCACTTTTTCATTTAGTCACTATAGTCCATAACTATAGTGCATATAACAAATCTTATGTAAAGCATTACAGTACTCGTGCTCTGAGAAATCAAATATAAGAATAAATACATGGTGAAGGGTAGAGAGGCATGGTATCTAATGGGTTAAGATACTTCCTTTGTGCTTTGAAAGTTAATCAGGAAAGATTAATTGAAATAAAGGGTTTGGAGACCACCTTTTAGCTTTACATAACCAGTCCTTCAAGTAGACTATGCAAGAGAACATATATTTTTCTGCAGATAAGTCAGTTCAGACAAAGTCAATATATGTGTGACCACTCCTCAGCTCGGTACAGAGCTGCTGAGAAGTTGTCGTCACTTGAAAATACAAAATTTTAATACATTCCCACCCAAATTGCTTCTCTTCACTTGCTGTCTGCAAGCTCAACTTAGTGTTTTTTAAACCCAAATATAATTAGTTGCTTTTTATTAATAATATTTAGACTTACATTTTATTTTTTTTCAAGGAAAGCACCCCCCCTTGATTTATAAAATCACAAAATATAAGGCTGGAAGTAAGTCTTTTATTCATACAACAAGTATGTTTGCAGGCTCAGCTTTTTATTCCACGCTTTCATTTCACAGATGAGAAAATTAAAACCCAGAGATTTAAAATGTCTTAACCAAGTTCACCAATCAGAACAAATTTGTTTAAAAGACAGAAGTAGGATGAGTCTATAAAAACTAATTCAGTTTAAATCCAGTTGTTAATATAGTTGGTTTCCTTCTGAGCCTTTCAGGAAATATTAATGTAGAAAAAAAATTCTATTACAGTCAGGCAGTGTGTATCTTGATGCAAAAAAAAAGATCTTTTAAAAAGATCACCCCAAGAATAACTGCACTTAGACAGATGTTTTAGATCCCTGTAATTAAAAGTAGGGCCCTTAGATAAGCAGCACCTGGGGGCATGTTAGAAATGCAGGATCTGAGGCCCCATCCCATAGTATTTATGCATTTTAACAATATCCCCAGGTGATGAGTACACACATTAAACTTTGAAAAGCGTCATTTTAAATAATCTTGGAAATGACTTCTAGTCTTAAAAATGTATGAGTTAAAATGTGTGTGTTTAAATGATATCAAGAGTATCTTATTATTCAAAGTAATTCTGGTGTGAATATTTTCGTAAAGTGAAGACTCCCTTCTAACACAAAATATCTCCAATTTATCTTAGGTATCAATAGGAAATTTTTGTATATGGACTTCATACTGCATAAGATGAAGTCAGTCTAAGATTCACAGAAGTAGAATTATGAAGAAATAAAATGCTCTCAAAAGAAAATATCAAACAAGCAACACATAAGTTGCTCTTATTTGAAATGCAGTGGTTCTGCAGTTCATTAGTTCAAAGTTGATTTATATAGAATTTATTTTAATTCAATCAGAAGTTGGATGAACTTACTTTTTCACTACTTAACAGACAAGAAGCTAAGTTAATTCCAAAGAAAAAAATTTTTTCTTCCTAAAGAAAAAAATTTTTTCTTCCTAAAGAAAAACATTATTTTAAAAATTTACAAGTCTCTACTTTCATGCAAGTAATTGCTATATAAGCAAGGGCATATATGGTTATGTTTGTACGTAACTCGACTAATTACAAATGATTCTTAGCTGGTAATTAAAGTAACTTTAAAAAGGCAAAATTTGGTTTACTTGGTTTGCCTGCCTGCGTACATAAAAATAATAAAACTGTTTTTAAAGACCGTAGACTATTCATGAATTTAGACAAATCCAAATTAGACTCAGTTACTAAATTTTAATCAATTTCCCTCTTAATATCTGAATCTTTTCTTCCCCTAAGATCTTTTGACAGTGCTTAAGGACAATGTTATCTTGTCTATTTTATGAACTTCTAAATATCTAAACTAAATAGATAGTATGACATATCTATCAAAACTAATCAATCTCCTGCATGTAAATAAGACCAATGTCTTAACCTATAGGTTCAACATTTTGTTTTGTAAAGCAAAAATCTTTATAGGTTTAAACATACAATTTTATTACATTTAGGTACATGTTGTCTTATAAGTGCCTTTCAACAATGATCCCATTTTTAGCAGCTGTTTGCTGTCTGCTTTGGTGACTATTTTGAGAACTTTGCATAAAATAAAAAAGTTGCACTTAAAATAAAAACTAGTTGTAACAGTAAGATGCAGATCTTTTTTGAGCGTAACAACAAAAGGGTTGTATTACGTGCCTGAAACTTCCACAGCTATTTATTTTTACTACTCTCCTTTAAAAAAAACATTAATTTAGAAAATGCATGTATACCCTAGCAAATATAATTTTTCCTGACTTTTTAGGCTGTCTCTGAACTTTAAGCTTTTCAAACAGTATGACATACAACTTAGTGGTACATACAGCACATGCTCTTATTGCATTTAAGTCTAAACTTTTATATTTCTTTCATGTGTTTAAAAATCTTTCACTAAATGGAGAATCCTAAGCTCATTAACAACAAACATCTGCTGACCATTTCCTTCTGTCTGTGACATAGCTAATAGAGTATATAGTATCATTCATTTAGTGGTGTTATGTAACATCATCTTTCTAAATTCCTAAAAGAAAGTTATGTCCAGAATTACATACTAAAAAGTGTTAAAGAATATATTACTTGCTTCTGTGAATATGTTGTTTATAATAATCTAAATGAAAATGAGAGCAAAATATTTTCTGACCTTCTCTGAAGTGGTAAGCAATGTTGAGGGGTGGGTTAATAAGGAAGAGAGTTGAAAGTAAACAGCGCTTATACGTAGTTGTCTCCTAGGACACTATTTTATGAAGGTCCTACGGAAGAGAAGTTTTCTTCTGACTGCTTGTGCTGTGTAAATATTACCTCAGATAAATGCCGTATTTTGACTAAATAAGTCTGCATAAACATAAGACTGTTTTATGTTGGTTTCCTTAGTTTTCTGCATTAATTCAAAATTCAAGCCATGAATAAAACACTCTTTAAAATAGTATTCATGACTTCATACAGTGAGGATGATATTTTCCTTTATAAATGCCACGTAAAGTCTGTGGTAAATTTTTAAATAGAAAAATTGTGAAAATCCCAACATAACCACAGATTGCCCTCCATCGCCTGGCCAGTAAATTTTAACTTTAGGTTTTTACTATCTGACAGAAATCCTTTACAGTCTTGAGGAAAAAAAAAGTAGCCTTTTGTTTCTTATACATTTGTCTGTGTGACTTTCTCTTTTTCAGTTGAGAATGCATTGAGGATAAACATTATAATTCATATCTGCATAGAAAAAGTTTGAAGAGTATATTTTCCTCAGAAATAATACTAAGAAAACCTAAAAGAGAATTTTACCATTCAGGAAGAAAAGAAGCAAATGAAGATAATTTTTTTAATGTACATGTAGTTATCCAAAATATACTGGAGCCTAATCTTCTATAAAAAAAGAAATAACAATAATGAATAAAAAATAATATCTACTTTAAATTAATGTTGAATGTTATAGTCATAAATGAGAATTTGTTTATTAAACCTAGAAGGCTAAAGCTCAACATGCTTTATATTAGAATATAAGTGTTTCGATTACCAAAATTAGCAGCTGCTATAAAGCTGCAAGAATTCATTTAAATTAGCTACAAAAATATTGCATATAACTTCATATTAAAGTATTAGAAACAGTAAATATTCATCCTTGGAACTTTTTAAGAAGTGGAAAACCCTGTTGTTGTCATATATTACATAACTGACAAAAAAATATCAGTGGAAAATTTTCTGCCTAAAAAAAGATAAGGGGAACAGATAGCTAATATTATAACTGTTATCTATTCTGAGTATATACAGGCAGTAGCTCCTTTGACTAACTGAGTAACATACTGGAATACACTCATCTAAGAAAGACCAGCCCCTCTGTTGTATGTAACATGAAATGTTAGTTTCTTCTTTATTAGGTGAAGTGAATTATCACATTTGCATTTCATGATATCATTGCTCCTCACACAGCAGGCTTCTAGATCTTTGACGTTCTACATACTCAGTATTATCTCTCCTTTTTTCTTA